>NW_028167542.1:609437-1218874 GCF_963513975.1 Fringilla coelebs
CTCTCTGCCGGCGAAGGTGCCGCTTCTCCGGCAAGGAAGCCTCTGCCGCTTCTCCAGCACACGGAGAGCGTGCTAGCTGCTGAAACGTGAAGAAAGAAGCTGCAGAACACTGGCACTGAGCGTGCAGCTTTCCAGTGGAGAGAAAAAGCTACTTTAACACTCTGCAAGCCTTTCCACTCCCAAAAACATGCACATGGAAGGAGCTGCTGCAAAACCGATGCTGTGCTCGCTGCTGCTCCTCCTGAAGCTCTGGCTGCTAAATCTGAGGCTTTCCTTCCAATTTCAAGCTGCAAAGCACTTGCTGAATTCCAGGGAAAGTCCGGGAGGCATTTGCTGTGCTGGCACACTTTCTCCTTCCTAGACAGAGTGGAAAAGCTTTTCCCTGCCGTGTAGGCGACAAGAGACGCATTAGACGGCGATCCGGAGCTGTCCGAAGGTAAGCGCCTGTTGCCGGCCTCTTTCGGCACAAGCCCCCGCTCCGGAGCGCACCGCGGCCGGCAGGATGCTCTCTGCCGGCGAAGGTGCCGCTTCTCCGGCAAGGAAGCCTCTGCCGCTTCTCCAGCACACGGAGAGCGAGCTAGCTGCTGAAACGTGAAGAAAGAAGCTGCAGAAGACTGGCACTGAGCGTGCAGCTTTCCAGCGGAGAGAAAAAGCTACTTTAACACTCTGCAAGCCTTTCCACTCCCAAAAACATGCACATGGAAGGAGCTGCTGCAAAACCGATGCTGTGCTCGCTGCTGCTCCTCCTGAAGCTCTGGCTGCTAAATCTGAGGCTTTCCTTCCAATTTCAAGCTGCAAAGCACTTGCTGAATTGCAGGGAAAGTCCGGGAGGCATTTGCTGTGCTGGCACACTTTCTCCTTCCTAGACAGAGTGGAAAAGCTTTTCCCTGCCGTGTAGGCGACAAGAGACGCATTAGACGGCGATCCGGAGCTGTCCGAAGGTAAGCGCCTGTTGCCGGCCTCTTTCGGCACAAGCCCCCGCTCCGGAGCGCACCGCGGCCGGCAGGATGCTCTCTGCCGGCGAAGGTGCCGCTTCTCCGGCAAGGAAGCCTCTGCCGCTTCTCCAGCACACGGAGAGCGTGCTAGCTGCTGAAACGTGAAGAAAGAAGCTGCAGAAGACTGGCACTGAGCGTGCAGCTTTCCAGCGGAGAGAAAAAGCTACTTTAACACTCTGCAAGCCTTTCCACTCCCAAAAACATGCACATGGAAGGAGCTGCTGCAAAACCGATGCTGTGCTCGCTGCTGCTCCTCCTGAAGCTCTGGCTGCTAAATCTGAGGCTTTCCTTCCAATTTCAAGCTGCAAAGCACTTGCTGAATTCCAGGGAAAGTCCGGGAGGCATTTGCTGTGCTGGCACACTTTCTCCTTCCTAGACAGAGTGGAAAAGCTTTTCCCTGCCGTGTAGGCGACAAGAGACGCATTAGACGGCGATCCGGAGCTGTCCGAAGGTAAGCGCCTGTTGCCGGCCTCTTTCGGCACAAGCCCCCGCTCCGGAGCGCACCGCGGCCGGCAGGATGCTCTCTGCCGGCGAAGGTGCCGCTTCTCCGGCAAGGAAGCCTCTGCCGCTTCTCCAGCACACGGAGAGCGTGCTAGCTGCTGAAACGTGAAGAAAGAAGCTGCAGAACACTGGCACTGAGCGTGCAGCTTTCCAGCGGAGAGAAAAAGCTACTTTAACACTCTGCAAGCCTTTCCACTCCCAAAAACATGCACATGGAAGGAGCTGCTGCAAAAGCGATGCTGTGCTCGCTGCTGCTCCTCCTGAAGCTCTGGCTGCTAAATCTGAGGCTTTCCTTCCAATTTCAAGCTGCAAAGCACTTGCTGAATTCCAGGGAAAGTCCGGGAGGCATTTGCTGTGCTGGCACACTTTCTCCTTCCTAGACAGAGTGGAAAAGCTTTTCCCTGCCGTGTAGGCGACAAGAGACGCATTAGACGGCGATCCGGAGCTGTCCGAAGGTAAGCGCCTGTTGCCGGCCTCTTTCGGCACAAGCCCCCGCTCCGGAGCGCACCGCGGCCGGCAGGATGCTCTCTGCCGGCGAAGGTGCCGCTTCTCCGGCAAGGAAGCCTCTGCCGCTTCTCCAGCACACGGAGAGCGTGCTAGCTGCTGAAACGTGAAGAAAGAAGCTGCAGAAGACTGGCACTGAGCGTGCAGCTTTCCAGCGGAGAGAAAAAGCTACTTTAACACTCTGCAAGCCTTTCCACTCCCAAAAACATGCACATGGAAGGAGCTGCTGCGAAACCGATGCTGTGCTCGCTGCTGCTCCTCCTGAAGCTCTGGCTGCTAAATCTGAGGCTTTCCTTCCAATTTCAAGCTGCAAAGCACTTGCTGAATTCCAGGGAAAGCCCGGGAGGCATTTGCTGTGCTGGCACACTTTCTCCTTCCTAGACAGAGTGGAAAAGCTTTTCCCTGCCGTGTAGGCGACAAGAGACGCATTAGACGGCGATCCGGAGCTGTCCGAAGGTAAGCGCCTGTTGCCGGCCTCTTTCGGCACAAGCCCCCGCTCCGGAGCGCACCGCGGCCGGCAGGATGCTCTCTGCCGGCGAAGGTGCCGCTTCTCCGGCAAGGAAGCCTCTGCCGCTTCTCCAGCACACGGAGAGCGTGCTAGCTGCTGAAACGTGAAGAAAGAAGCTGCAGAAGACTGGCACTGAGCGTGCAGCTTTCCAGCGGAGAGAAAAAGCTACTTTAACACTCTGCAAGCCTTTCCACTCCCAAAAACATGCACATGGAAGGAGCTGCTGCAAAACCGATGCTGTGCTCGCTGCTGCTCCTCCTGAAGCTCTGGCTGCTAAATCTGAGGCTTTCCTTCCAATTTCAAGCTGCAAAGCACTTGCTGAATTCCAGGGAAAGCCCGGGAGGCATTTGCTGTGCTGGCACACTTTCTCCTTCCTAGACAGAGTGGAAAAGCTTTTCCCTGCCGTGTAGGCGACAAGAGACGCATTAGACGGCGATCCGGAGCTGTCCGAAGGTAAGCGCCTGTTGCCGGCCTCTTTCGGCACAAGCCCCCGCTCCGGAGCGCACCGCGGCCGGCAGGATGCTCTCTGCCGGCGAAGGTGCCGCTTCTCCGGCAAGGAAGCCTCTGCCGCTTCTCCAGCACACGGAGAGCGTGCTAGCTGCTGAAACGTGAAGAAAGAAGCTGCAGAAGACTGGCACTGAGCGTGCAGCTTTCCAGCGGAGAGAAAAAGCTACTTTAACACTCTGCAAGCCTTTCCACTCCCAAAAACATGCACATGGAAGGAGCTGCTGCAAAACCGATGCTGTGCTCGCTGCTGCTCCTCCTGAAGCTCTGGCTGCTAAATCTGAGGCTTTCCTTCCAATTTCAAGCTGCAAAGCACTTGCTGAATTGCAGGGAAAGTCCGGGAGGCATTTGCTGTGCTGGCACACTTTCTCCTTCCTAGACAGAGTGGAAAAGCTTTTCCCTGCCGTGTAGGCGACAAGAGACGCATTAGACGGCGATCCGGAGCTGTCCGAAGGTAAGCGCCTGTTGCCGGCCTCTTTCGGCACAAGCCCCCGCTCCGGAGCGCACCGCGGCCGGCAGGATGCTCTCTGCCGGCGAAGGTGCCGCTTCTCCGGCAAGGAAGCCTCTGCCGCTTCTCCAGCACACGGAGAGCGTGCTAGCTGCTGAAACGTGAAGAAAGAAGCTGCAGAAGACTGGCACTGAGCGTGCAGCTTTCCAGCGGAGAGAAAAAGCTACTTTAACACTCTGCAAGCCTTTCCACTCCCAAAAACATGCACATGGAAGGAGCTGCTGCAAAACCGATGCTGTGCTCGCTGCTGCTCCTCCTGAAGCTCTGGCTGCTAAATCTGAGGCTTTCCTTCCAATTTCAAGCTGCAAAGCACTTGCTGAATTCCAGGGAAAGTCCGGGAGGCATTTGCTGTGCTGGCACACTTTCTCCTTCCTAGACAGAGTGGAAAAGCTTTTCCCTGCCGTGTAGGCGACAAGAGACGCATTAGACGGCGATCCGGAGCTGTCCGAAGGTAAGCGCCTGTTGCCGGCCTCTTTCGGCACAAGCCCCCGCTCCGGAGCGCACCGCGGCCGGCAGGATGCTCTCTGCCGGCGAAGGTGCCGCTTCTCCGGCAAGGAAGCCTCTGCCGCTTCTCCAGCACACGGAGAGCGTGCTAGCTGCTGAAACGTGAAGAAAGAAGCTGCAGAAGACTGGCACTGAGCGTGCAGCTTTCCAGCGGAGAGAAAAAGCTACTTTAACACTCTGCAAGCCTTTCCACTCCCAAAAACATGCACATGGAAGGAGCTGCTGCAAAACCGATGCTGTGCTCGCTGCTGCTCCTCCTGAAGCTCTGGCTGCTAAATCTGAGGCTTTCCTTCGAATTTCAAGCTGCAAAGCACTTGCTGAATTCCAGGGAAAGTCCGGGAGGCATTTGCTGTGCTGGCACACTTTCTCCTTCCTAGACAGAGTGGAAAAGCTTTTCCCTGCCGTGTAGGCGACAAGAGACGCATTAGACGGCGATCCGGAGCTGTCCGAAGGTAAGCGCCTGTTGCCGGCCTCTTTCGGCACAAGCCCCCGCTCCGGAGCGCACCGCGGCCGGCAGGATGCTCTCTGCCGGCGAAGGTGCCGCTTCTCCGGCAAGGAAGCCTCTGCCGCTTCTCCAGCACACGGAGAGCGTGCTAGCTGCTGAAACGTGAAGAAAGAAGCTGCAGAAGACTGGCACTGAGCGTGCAGCTTTCCAGCGGAGAGAAAAAGCTACTTTAACACTCTGCAAGCCTTTCCACTCCCAAAAACATGCACATGGAAGGAGCTGCTGCGAAACCGATGCTGTGCTCGCTGCTGCTCCTCCTGAAGCTCTGGCTGCTAAATCTGAGGCTTTCCTTCCAATTTCAAGCTGCAAAGCACTTGCTGAATTCCAGGGAAAGCCCGGGAGGCATTTGCTGTGCTGGCACACTTTCTCCTTCCTAGACAGAGTGGAAAAGCTTTTCCCTGCCGTGTAGGCGACAAGAGACGCATTAGACGGCGATCCGGAGCTGTCCGAAGGTAAGCGCCTGTTGCCGGCCTCTTTCGGCACAAGCCCCCGCTCCGGAGCGCACCGCGGCCGGCAGGATGCTCTCTGCCGGCGAAGGTGCCGCTTCTCCGGCAAGGAAGCCTCTGCCGCTTCTCCAGCACACGGAGAGCGTGCTAGCTGCTGAAACGTGAAGAAAGAAGCTGCAGAAGACTGGCACTGAGCGTGCAGCTTTCCAGCGGAGAGAAAAAGCTACTTTAACACTCTGCAAGCCTTTCCACTCCCAAAAACATGCACATGGAAGGAGCTGCTGCAAAACCGATGCTGTGCTCGCTGCTGCTCCTCCTGAAGCTCTGGCTGCTAAATCTGAGGCTTTCCTTCCAATTTCAAGCTGCAAAGCACTTGCTGAATTCCAGGGAAAGCCCGGGAGGCATTTGCTGTGCTGGCACACTTTCTCCTTCCTAGACAGAGTGGAAAAGCTTTTCCCTGCCGTGTAGGCGACAAGAGACGCATTAGACGGCGATCCGGAGCTGTCCGAAGGTAAGCGCCTGTTGCCGGCCTCTTTCGGCACAAGCCCCCGCTCCGGAGCGCACCGCGGCCGGCAGGATGCTCTCTGCCGGCGAAGGTGCCGCTTCTCCGGCAAGGAAGCCTCTGCCGCTTCTCCAGCACACGGAGAGCGTGCTAGCTGCTGAAACGTGAAGAAAGAAGCTGCAGAAGACTGGCACTGAGCGTGCAGCTTTCCAGCGGAGAGAAAAAGCTACTTTAACACTCTGCAAGCCTTTCCACTCCCAAAAACATGCACATGGAAGGAGCTGCTGCAAAACCGATGCTGTGCTCGCTGCTGCTCCTCCTGAAGCTCTGGCTGCTAAATCTGAGGCTTTCCTTCCAATTTCAAGCTGCAAAGCACTTGCTGAATTCCAGGGAAAGCCCGGGAGGCATTTGCTGTGCTGGCACACTTTCTCCTTCCTAGACAGAGTGGAAAAGCTTTTCCCTGCCGTGTAGGCGACAAGAGACGCATTAGACGGCGATCCGGAGCTGTCCGAAGGTAAGCGCCTGTTGCCGGCCTCTTTCGGCACAAGCCCCCGCTCCGGAGCGCACCGCGGCCGGCAGGATGCTCTCTGCCGGCGAAGGTGCCGCTTCTCCGGCAAGGAAGCCTCTGCCGCTTCTCCAGCACACGGAGAGCGTGCTAGCTGCTGAAACGTGAAGAAAGAAGCTGCAGAAGACTGGCACTGAGCGTGCAGCTTTCCAGCGGAGAGAAAAAGCTCCTTTAACACTCTGCAAGCCTTTCCACTCCCAAAAACATGCACATGGAAGGAGCTGCTGCAAAACCGATGCTGTGCTCGCTGCTGCTCCTCCTGAAGCTCTGGCTGCTAAATCTGAGGCTTTCCTTCCAATTTCAAGCTGCAAAGCACTTGCTGAATTCCAGGGAAAGCCCGGGAGGCATTTGCTGTGCTGGCACACTTTCTCCTTCCTAGACAGAGTGGAAAAGCTTTTCCCTGCCGTGTAGGCGACAAGAGACGCATTAGATGGCGATCCGGAGCTGTCCGAAGGTAAGCGCCTGTTGTCGGCCTCTTTCGGCACAAGCCCCCGCTCCGGAGCGCACCGCGGCCGGCAGGATGCTCTCTGCCGGCGAAGGTGCCGCTTCTCCGGCAAGGAAGCCTCTGCCGCTTCTCCAGCACACGGAGAGCGTGCTAGCTGCTGAAACGTGAAGAAAGAAGCTGCAGAAGACTGGCACTGAGCGTGCAGCTTTCCAGCGGAGAGAAAAAGCTACTTTAACACTCTGCAAGCCTTTCCACTCCCAAAAACATGCACATGGAAGGAGCTGCTGCGAAACCGATGCTGTGCTCGCTGCTGCTCCTCCTGAAGCTCTGGCTGCTAAATCTGAGGCTTTCCTTCCAATTTCAAGCTGCAAAGCACTTGCTGAATTCCAGGGAAAGTCCGGGAGGCATTTGCTGTGCTGGCACACTTTCTCCTTCCTAGACAGAGTGGAAAAGCTTTTCCCTGCCGTGTAGGCGACAAGAGACGCATTAGACGGCGATCCGGAGCTGTCCGAAGGTAAGCGCCTGTTGCCGGCCTCTTTCGGCACAAGCCCCCGCTCCGGAGCGCACCGCGGCCGGCAGGATGCTCTCTGCCGGCGAAGGTGCCGCTTCTCCGGCAAGGAAGCCTCTGCCGCTTCTCCAGCACACGGAGAGCGTGCTAGCTGCTGAAACGTGAAGAAAGAAGCTGCAGAAGACTGGCACTGAGCGTGCAGCTTTCCAGCGGAGAGAAAAAGCTACTTTAACACTCTGCAAGCCTTTCCACTCCCAAAAACATGCACATGGAAGGAGCTGCTGCGAAACCGATGCTGTGCTCGCTGCTGCTCCTCCTGAAGCTCTGGCTGCTAAATCTGAGGCTTTCCTTCCAATTTCAAGCTGCAAAGCACTTGCTGAATTCCAGGGAAAGCCCGGGAGGCATTTGCTGTGCTGGCACACTTTCTCCTTCCTAGACAGAGTGGAAAAGCTTTTCCCTGCCGTGTAGGCGACAAGAGACGCATTAGACGGCGATCCGGAGCTGTCCGAAGGTAAGCGCCTGTTGCCGGCCTCTTTCGGCACAAGCCCCCGCTCCGGAGCGCACCGCGGCCGGCAGGATGCTCTCTGCCGGCGAAGGTGCCGCTTCTCCGGCAAGGAAGCCTCTGCCGCTTCTCCAGCACACGGAGAGCGTGCTAGCTGCTGAAACGTGAAGAAAGAAGCTGCAGAAGACTGGCACTGAGCGTGCAGCTTTCCAGCGGAGAGAAAAAGCTACTTTAACACTCTGCAAGCCTTTCCACTCCCAAAAACATGCACATGGAAGGAGCTGCTGCAAAACCGATGCTGTGCTCGCTGCTGCTCCTCCTGAAGCTCTGGCTGCTAAATCTGAGGCTTTCCTTCCAATTTCAAGCTGCAAAGCACTTGCTGAATTCCAGGGAAAGCCCGGGAGGCATTTGCTGTGCTGGCACACTTTCTCCTTCCTAGACAGAGTGGAAAAGCTTTTCCCTGCCGTGTAGGCGACAAGAGACGCATTAGACGGCGATCCGGAGCTGTCCGAAGGTAAGCGCCTGTTGCCGGCCTCTTTCGGCACAAGCCCCCGCTCCGGAGCGCACCGCGGCCGGCAGGATGCTCTCTGCCGGCGAAGGTGCCGCTTCTCCGGCAAGGAAGCCTCTGCCGCTTCTCCAGCACACGGAGAGCGTGCTAGCTGCTGAAACGTGAAGAAAGAAGCTGCAGAAGACTGGCACTGAGCGTGCAGCTTTCCAGCGGAGAGAAAAAGCTACTTTAACACTCTGCAAGCCTTTCCACTCCCAAAAACATGCACATGGAAGGAGCTGCTGCAAAACCGATGCTGTGCTCGCTGCTGCTCCTCCTGAAGCTCTGGCTGCTAAATCTGAGGCTTTCCTTCCAATTTCAAGCTGCAAAGCACTTGCTGAATTCCAGGGAAAGCCCGGGAGGCATTTGCTGTGCTGGCACACTTTCTCCTTCCTAGACAGAGTGGAAAAGCTTTTCCCTGCCGTGTAGGCGACAAGAGACGCATTAGACGGCGATCCGGAGCTGTCCGAAGGTAAGCGCCTGTTGCCGGCCTCTTTCGGCACAAGCCCCCGCTCCGGAGCGCACCGCGGCCGGCAGGATGCTCTCTGCCGGCGAAGGTGCCGCTTCTCCGGCAAGGAAGCCTCTGCCGCTTCTCCAGCACACGGAGAGCGTGCTAGCTGCTGAAACGTGAAGAAAGAAGCTGCAGAAGACTGGCACTGAGCGTGCAGCTTTCCAGCGGAGAGAAAAAGCTACTTTAACACTCTGCAAGCCTTTCCACTCCCAAAAACATGCACATGGAAGGAGCTGCTGCAAAACCGATGCTGTGCTCGCTGCTGCTCCTCCTGAAGCTCTGGCTGCTAAATCTGAGGCTTTCCTTCCAATTTCAAGCTGCAAAGCACTTGCTGAATTCCAGGGAAAGCCCGGGAGGCATTTGCTGTGCTGGCACACTTTCTCCTTCCTAGACAGAGTGGAAAAGCTTTTCCCTGCCGTGTAGGCGACAAGAGACCCATTAGACGGCGATCCGGAGCTGTCCGAAGGTAAGCGCCTGTTGCCGGCCTCTTTCGGCACAAGCCCCCGCTCCGGAGCGCACCGCGGCCGGCAGGATGCTCTCTGCCGGCGAAGGTGCCGCTTCTCCGGCAAGGAAGCCTCTGCCGCTTCTCAAGCACACGGAGAGCGTGCTAGCTGCTGAAACGTGAAGAAAGAAGCTGCAGAAGACTGGCACTGAGCGTGCAGCTTTCCAGCGGAGAGAAAAAGCTACTTTAACACTCTGCAAGCCTTTCCACTCCCAAAAACATGCACATGGAAGGAGCTGCTGCAAAACCGATGCTGTGCTCGCTGCTGCTCCTCCTGAAGCTCTGGCTGCTAAATCTGAGGCTTTCCTTCCAATTTCAAGCTGCAAAGCACTTGCTGAATTCCAGGGAAAGCCCGGGAGGCATTTGCTGTGCTGGCACACTTTCTCCTTCCTAGACAGAGTGGAAAAGCTTTTCCCTGCCGTGTAGGCGACAAGAGACGCGTTAGACGGCGATCCGGAGCTGTCCGAAGGTAAGCGCCTGTTGCCGGCCTCTTTCGGCACAAGCCCCCGCTCCGGAGCGCACCGCGGCCGGCAGGATGCTCTCTGCCGGCGAAGGTGCCGCTTCTCCGGCAAGGAAGCCTCGGCCGCTTCTCCAGCACACGGAGAGCGTGCTAGCTGCTGAAACGTGAAGAAAGAAGCTGCAGAACACTGGCACTGAGCGTGCAGCTTTCCAGCGGAGAGAAAAAGCTACTTTAACACTCTGCAAGCCTTTCCACTCCCAAAAACATGCACATGGAAGGAGCTGCTGCAAAACCGATGCTGTGCTCGCTGCTGCTCCTCCTGAAGCTCTGGCTGCTAAATCTGAGGCTTTCCTTCCAATTTCAAGCTGCAAAGCACTTGCTGAATTCCAGGGAAAGTCCGGGAGGCATTTGCTGTGCTGGCACACTTTCTCCTTCCTAGACAGAGTGGAAAAGCTTTTCCCTGCCGTGTAGGCGACAAGAGACGCATTAGACGGCGATCCGGAGCTGTCCGAAGGTAAGCGCCTGTTGCCGGCCTCTTTCGGCACAAGCCCCCGCTCCGGAGCGCACCGCGGCCGGCAGGATGCTCTCTGCCGGCGAAGGTGCCGCTTCTCCGGCAAGGAAGCCTCTGCCGCTTCTCCAGCACACGGAGAGCGTGCTAGCTGCTGAAACGTGAAGAAAGAAGCTGCAGAAGACTGGCACTGAGCGTGCAGCTTTCCAGTGGAGAGAAAAAGCTACTTTAACACTCTGCAAGCCTTTCCACTCCCAAAAACATGCACTTGGAAGGAGCTGCTGCAAAACCGATGCTGTGCTCGCTGCTGCTCCTCCTGAAGCTCTGGCTGCTAAATCTGAGGCTTTCCTTCCAATTTCAAGCTGCAAAGCACTTGCTGAATTCCAGGGAAAGTCCGGGAGGCATTTGCTGTGCTGGCACACTTTCTCCTTCCTAGACAGAGTGGAAAAGCTTTTCCCTGCCGTGTAGGCGACAAGAGACGCATTAGACGGCGATCCGGAGCTGTCCGAAGGTAAGCGCCTGTTGCCGGCCTCTTTCGGCACAAGCCCCCGCTCCGGAGCGCACCGCGGCCGGCAGGATGCTCTCTGCCGGCGAAGGTGCCGCTTCTCCGGCAAGGAAGCCTCTGCCGCTTCTCCAGCACACGGAGAGCGTGCTAGCTGCTGAAACGTGAAGAAAGAAGCTGCAGAAGACTGGCACTGAGCGTGCAGCTTTCCAGTGGAGAGAAAAAGCTACTTTAACACTCTGCAAGCCTTTCCACTCCCAAAAACATGCACTTGGAAGGAGCTGCTGCAAAACCGATGCTGTGCTCGCTGCTGCTCCTCCTGAAGCTCTGGCTGCTAAATCTGAGGCTTTCCTTCCAATTTCAAGCTGCAAAGCACTTGCTGAATTCCAGGGAAAGTCCGGGAGGCATTTGCTGTGCTGGCACACTTTCTCCTTCCTAGACAGAGTGGAAAAGCTTTTCCCTGCCGTGTAGGCGACAAGAGACGCATGAGACGGGCATCCGGAGCTGTCCGAAGGTAAGCGCCTGTTGCCGGCCTCTTTCGGCACAAGCCCCCGCTCCGGAGCGCACCGCGGCCGGCAGGATGCTCTCTGCCGGCGAAGGTGCCGCTTCTCCGGCAAGGAAGCCTCTGCCGCTTCTCCAGCACACGGAGAGCGTGCTAGCTGCTGAAACGTGAAGAAAGAAGCTGCAGAAGACTGGCACTGAGCGTGCAGCTTTCCAGCGGAGAGAAAAAGCTACTTTAACACTCTGCAAGCCTTTCCACTCCCAAAAACATGCACTTGGAAGGAGCTGCTGCAAAAGCGATGCTGTGCTCGCTGCTGCTCCTCCTGAAGCTCTGGCTGCTAAATCTGAGGCTTTCCTTCCAATTTCAAGCTGCAAAGCACTTGCTGAATTCCAGGGAAAGTCCGGGAGGCATTTGCTGTGCTGGCACACTTTCTCCTTCCTAGACAGAGTGGAAAAGCTTTTCCCTGCCGTGTAGGCGACAAGAGACGCATGAGACGGGCATCCGGAGCTGTCCGAAGGTAAGCGCCTGTTGCCGGCCTCTTTCGGCACAAGCCCCCGCTCCGGAGCGCACCGCGGCCGGCAGGATGCTCTCTGCCGGCGAAGGTGCCGCTTCTCCGGCAAGGAAGCCTCTGCCGCTTCTCCAGCACACGGAGAGCGTGCTAGCTGCTGAAACGTGAAGAAAGAAGCTGCAGAAGACTGGCACTGAGCGTGCAGCTTTCCAGCGGAGAGAAAAAGCTACTTTAACACTCTGCAAGCCTTTCCACTCCCAAAAACATGCACATGGAAGGAGCTGCTGCAAAAGCGATGCTGTGCTCGCTGCTGCTCCTCCTGAAGCTCTGGCTGCTAAATCTGAGGCTTTCCTTCCAATTTCAAGCTGCAAAGCACTTGCTGAATTCCAGGGAAAGTCCGGGAGGCATTTGCTGTGCTGGCACACTTTCTCCTTCCTAGACAGAGTGGAAAAGCTTTTCCCTGCCGTGTAGGCGACAAGAGACGCATTAGACGGCGATCCGGAGCTGTCCGAAGGTAAGCGCCTGTTGCCGGCCTCTTTCGGCACAAGCCCCCGCTCCGGAGCGCACCGCGGCCGGCAGGATGCTCTCTGCCGGCGAAGGTGCCGCTTCTCCGGCAAGGAAGCCTCTGCCGCTTCTCCAGCACACGGAGAGCGTGCTAGCTGCTGAAACGTGAAGAAAGAAGCTGCAGAAGACTGGCACTGAGCGTGCAGCTTTCCAGCGGAGAGAAAAAGCTACTTTAACACTCTGCAAGCCTTTCCACTCCCAAAAACATGCACATGGAAGGAGCTGCTGCAAAACCGATGCTGTGCTCGCTGCTGCTCCTCCTGAAGCTCTGGCTGCTAAATCTGAGGCTTTCCTTCCAATTTCAAGCTGCAAAGCACTTGCTGAATTGCAGGGAAAGTCCGGGAGGCATTTGCTGTGCTGGCACACTTTCTCCTTCCTAGACAGAGTGGAAAAGCTTTTCCCTGCCGTGTAGGCGACAAGAGACGCATTAGACGGCGATCCGGAGCTGTCCGAAGGTAAGCGCCTGTTGCCGGCCTCTTTCGGCACAAGCCCCCGCTCCGGAGCGCACCGCGGCCGGCAGGATGCTCTCTGCCGGCGAAGGTGCCGCTTCTCCGGCAAGGAAGCCTCTGCCGCTTCTCCAGCACACGGAGAGCGTGCTAGCTGCTGAAACGTGAAGAAAGAAGCTGCAGAAGACTGGCACTGAGCGTGCAGCTTTCCAGTGGAGAGAAAAAGCTACTTTAACACTCTGCAAGCCTTTCCACTCCCAAAAACATGCACATGGAAGGAGCTGCTGCAAAACCGATGCTGTGCTCGCTGCTGCTCCTCCTGAAGCTCTGGCTGCTAAATCTGAGGCTTTCCTTCCAATTTCAAGCTGCAAAGCACTTGCTGAATTCCAGGGAAAGTCCGGGAGGCATTTGCTGTGCTGGCACACTTTCTCCTTCCTAGACAGAGTGGAAAAGCTTTTCCCTGCCGTGTAGGCGACAAGAGACGCATTAGACGGCGATCCGGAGCTGTCCGAAGGTAAGCGCCTGTTGCCGGCCTCTTTCGGCACAAGCCCCCGCTCCGGAGCGCACCGCGGCCGGCAGGATGCTCTCTGCCGGCGAAGGTGCCGCTTCTCCGGCAAGGAAGCCTCTGCCGCTTCTCCAGCACACGGAGAGCGTGCTAGCTGCTGAAACGTGAAGAAAGAAGCTGCAGAAGACTGGCACTGAGCGTGCAGCTTTCCAGCGGAGAGAAAAAGCTACTTTAACACTCTGCAAGCCTTTCCACTCCCAAAAACATGCACATGGAAGGAGCTGCTGCAAAACCGATGCTGTGCTCGCTGCTGCTCCTCCTGAAGCTCTGGCTGCTAAATCTGAGGCTTTCCTTCCAATTTCAAGCTGCAAAGCACTTGGTGAATTCCAGGGAAAGTCCGGGAAGCATTTGCTGTGCTGGCACACTTTCTCCTTCCTAGACAGAGTGGAAAAGCTTTTCCCTGCCGTGTAGGCGACAAGAGACGCATTAGATGGCGATCCGGAGCTGTCCGAAGGTAAGCGCCTGTTGCCGGCCTCTTTCGGCACAAGCCCCCGCTCCGGAGCGCACCGCGGCCGGCAGGATGCTCTCTGCCGGCGAAGGTGCCGCTTCTCCGGCAAGGAAGCCTCTGCCGCTTCTCCAGCACACGGAGAGCGTGCTAGCTGCTGAAACGTGAAGAAAGAAGCTGCAGAACACTGGCACTGAGCGTGCAGCTTTCCAGCGGAGAGAAAAAGCTACTTTAACACTCTGCAAGCCTTTCCACTCCCAAAAACATGCACATGGAAGGAGCTGCTGCAAAACCGATGCTGTGCTCGCTGCTGCTCCTCCTGAAGCTCTGGCTGCTAAATCTGAGGCTTTCCTTCCAATTTCAAGCTGCAAAGCACTTGCTGAATTCCAGGGAAAGTCCGGGAGGCATTTGCTGTGCTGGCACACTTTCTCCTTCCTAGACAGAGTGGAAAAGCTTTTCCCTGCCGTGTAGGCGACAAGAGACGCATTAGACGGCGATCCGGAGCTGTCCGAAGGTAAGCGCCTGTTGCCGGCCTCTTTCGGCACAAGCCCCCGCTCCGGAGCGCACCGCGGCCGGCAGGATGCTCTCTGCCGGCGAAGGTGCCGCTTCTCCGGCAAGGAAGCCTCGGCCGCTTCTCCAGCACACGGAGAGCGTGCTAGCTGCTGAAACGTGAAGAAAGAAGCTGCAGAAGACTGGCACTGAGCGTGCAGCTTTCCAGCGGAGAGAAAAAGCTACTTTAACACTCTGCAAGCCTTTCCACTCCCAAAAACATGCACATGGAAGGAGCTGCTGCAAAACCGATGCTGTGCTCGCTGCTGCTCCTCCTGAAGCTCTGGCTGCTAAATCTGAGGCTTTCCTTCCAATTTCAAGCTGCAAAGCACTTGCTGAATTCCAGGGAAAGTCCGGGAGGCATTTGCTGTGCTGGCACACTTTCTCCTTCCTAGACAGAGTGGAAAAGCTTTTCCCTGCCGTGTAGGCGACAAGAGACGCGTTAGACGGCGATCCGGAGCTGTCCGAAGGTAAGCGCCTGTTGCCGGCCTCTTTCGGCACAAGCCCCCGCTCCGGAGCGCACCGCGGCCGGCAGGATGCTCTCTGCCGGCGAAGGTGCCGCTTCTCCGGCAAGGAAGCCTCGGCCGCTTCTCCAGCACACGGAGAGCGTGCTAGCTGCTGAAACGTGAAGAAAGAAGCTGCAGAACACTGGCACTGAGCGTGCAGCTTTCCAGCGGAGAGAAAAAGCTACTTTAACACTCTGCAAGCCTTTCCACTCCCAAAAACATGCACATGGAAGGAGCTGCTGCAAAACCGATGCTGTGCTCGCTGCTGCTCCTCCTGAAGCTCTGGCTGCTAAATCTGAGGCTTTCCTTCCAATTTCAAGCTGCAAAGCACTTGCTGAATTTCAGGGAAAGTCCGGGAGGCATTTGCTGTGCTGGCACACTTTCTCCTTCCTAGACAGAGTGGAAAAGCTTTTCCCTGCCGTGTAGGCGACAAGAGACGCATTAGACGGCGATCCGGAGCTGTCCGAAGGTAAGCGCCTGTTGCCGGCCTCTTTCGGCACAAGCCCCCGCTCCGGAGCGCACCGCGGCCGGCAGGATGCTCTCTGCCGGCGAAGGTGCCGCTTCTCCGGCAAGGAAGCCTCTGCCGCTTCTCCAGCACACGGAGAGCGTGCTAGCTGCTGAAACGTGAAGAAAGAAGCTGCAGAAGACTGGCACTGAGCGTGCAGCTTTCCAGTGGAGAGAAAAAGCTACTTTAACACTCTGCAAGCCTTTCCACTCCCAAAAACATGCACTTGGAAGGAGCTGCTGCAAAACCGATGCTGTGCTCGCTGCTGCTCCTCCTGAAGCTCTGGCTGCTAAATCTGAGGCTTTCCTTCCAATTTCAAGCTGCAAAGCACTTGCTGAATTCCAGGGAAAGTCCGGGAGGCATTTGCTGTGCTGGCACACTTTCTCCTTCCTAGACAGAGTGGAAAAGCTTTTCCCTGCCGTGTAGGCGACAAGAGACGCATGAGACGGGCATCCGGAGCTGTCCGAAGGTAAGCGCCTGTTGCCGGCCTCTTTCGGCACAAGCCCCCGCTCCGGAGCGCACCGCGGCCGGCAGGATGCTCTCTGCCGGCGAAGGTGCCGCTTCTCCGGCAAGGAAGCCTCGGCCGCTTCTCCAGCACACGGAGAGCGTGCTAGCTGCTGAAACGTGAAGAAAGAAGCTGCAGAACACTGGCACTGAGCGTGCAGCTTTCCAGCGGAGAGAAAAAGCTACTTTAACACTCTGCAAGCCTTTCCACTCCCAAAAACATGCACATGGAAGGAGCTGCTGCAAAACCGATGCTGTGCTCGCTGCTGCTCCTCCTGAAGCTCTGGCTGCTAAATCTGAGGCTTTCCTTCCAATTTCAAGCTGCAAAGCACTTGCTGAATTCCAGGGAAAGTCCGGGAGGCATTTGCTGTGCTGGCACACTTTCTCCTTCCTAGACAGAGTGGAAAAGCTTTTCCCTGCCGTGTAGGCGACAAGAGACGCATTAGACGGCGATCCGGAGCTGTCCGAAGGTAAGCGCCTGTTGCCGGCCTCTTTCGGCACAAGCCCCCGCTCCGGAGCGCACCGCGGCCGGCAGGATGCTCTCTGCCGGCGAAGGTGCCGCTTCTCCGGCAAGGAAGCCTCGGCCGCTTCTCCAGCACACGGAGAGCGTGCTAGCTGCTGAAACGTGAAGAAAGAAGCTGCAGAACACTGGCACTGAGCGTGCAGCTTTCCAGCGGAGAGAAAAAGCTACTTTAACACTCTGCAAGCCTTTCCACTCCCAAAAACATGCACATGGAAGGAGCTGCTGCAAAACCGATGCTGTGCTCGCTGCTGCTCCTCCTGAAGCTCTGGCTGCTAAATCTGAGGCTTTCCTTCCAATTTCAAGCTGCAAAGCACTTGCTGAATTCCAGGGAAAGTCCGGGAGGCATTTGCTGTGCTGGCACACTTTCTCCTTCCTAGACAGAGTGGAAAAGCTTTTCCCTGCCGTGTAGGCGACAAGAGACGCGTTAGACGGCGATCCGGAGCTGTCCGAAGGTAAGCGCCTGTTGCCGGCCTCTTTCGGCACAAGCCCCCGCTCCGGAGCGCACCGCGGCCGGCAGGATGCTCTCTGCCGGCGAAGGTGCCGCTTCTCCGGCAAGGAAGCCTCGGCCGCTTCTCCAGCACACGGAGAGCGTGCTAGCTGCTGAAACGTGAAGAAAGAAGCTGCAGAACACTGGCACTGAGCGTGCAGCTTTCCAGCGGAGAGAAAAAGCTACTTTAACACTCTGCAAGCCTTTCCACTCCCAAAAACATGCACATGGAAGGAGCTGCTGCAAAACCGATGCTGTGCTCGCTGCTGCTCCTCCTGAAGCTCTGGCTGCTAAATCTGAGGCTTTCCTTCCAATTTCAAGCTGCAAAGCACTTGCTGAATTGCAGGGAAAGTCCGGGAGGCATTTGCTGTGCTGGCACACTTTCTCCTTCCTAGACAGAGTGGAAAAGCTTTTCCCTGCCGTGTAGGCGACAAGAGACGCATTAGACGGCGATCCGGAGCTGTCCGAAGGTAAGCGCCTGTTGCCGGCCTCTTTCGGCACAAGCCCCCGCTCCGGAGCGCACCGCGGCCGGCAGGATGCTCTCTGCCGGCGAAGGTGCCGCTTCTCCGGCAAGGAAGCCTCTGCCGCTTCTCCAGCACACGGAGAGCGTGCTAGCTGCTGAAACGTGAAGAAAGAAGCTGCAGAAGACTGGCACTGAGCGTGCAGCTTTCCAGTGGAGAGAAAAAGCTACTTTAACACTCTGCAAGCCTTTCCACTCCCAAAAACATGCACTTGGAAGGAGCTGCTGCAAAACCGATGCTGTGCTCGCTGCTGCTCCTCCTGAAGCTCTGGCTGCTAAATCTGAGGCTTTCCTTCCAATTTCAAGCTGCAAAGCACTTGCTGAATTCCAGGGAAAGTCCGGGAGGCATTTGCTGTGCTGGCACACTTTCTCCTTCCTAGACAGAGTGGAAAAGCTTTTCCCTGCCGTGTAGGCGACAAGAGACGCATGAGACGGGCATCCGGAGCTGTCCGAAGGTAAGCGCCTGTTGCCGGCCTCTTTCGGCACAAGCCCCCGCTCCGGAGCGCACCGCGGCCGGCAGGATGCTCTCTGCCGGCGAAGGTGCCGCTTCTCCGGCAAGGAAGCCTCGGCCGCTTCTCCAGCACACGGAGAGCGTGCTAGCTGCTGAAACGTGAAGAAAGAAGCTGCAGAACACTGGCACTGAGCGTGCAGCTTTCCAGCGGAGAGAAAAAGCTACTTTAACACTCTGCAAGCCTTTCCACTCCCAAAAACATGCACATGGAAGGAGCTGCTGCAAAACCGATGCTGTGCTCGCTGCTGCTCCTCCTGAAGCTCTGGCTGCTAAATCTGAGGCTTTCCTTCCAATTTCAAGCTGCAAAGCACTTGCTGAATTCCAGGGAAAGTCCGGGAGGCATTTGCTGTGCTGGCACACTTTCTCCTTCCTAGACAGAGTGGAAAAGCTTTTCCCTGCCGTGTAGGCGACAAGAGACGCATTAGACGGCGATCCGGAGCTGTCCGAAGGTAAGCGCCTGTTGCCGGCCTCTTTCGGCACAAGCCCCCGCTCCGGAGCGCACCGCGGCCGGCAGGATGCTCTCTGCCGGCGAAGGTGCCGCTTCTCCGGCAAGGAAGCCTCTGCCGCTTCTCCAGCACACGGAGAGCGTGCTAGCTGCTGAAACGTGAAGAAAGAAGCTGCAGAACACTGGCACTGAGCGTGCAGCTTTCCAGCGGAGAGAAAAAGCTACTTTAACACTCTGCAAGCCTTTCCACTCCCAAAAACATGCACATGGAAGGAGCTGCTGCAAAACCGATGCTGTGCTCGCTGCTGCTCCTCCTGAAGCTCTGGCTGCTAAATCTGAGGCTTTCCTTCCAATTTCAAGCTGCAAAGCACTTGCTGAATTCCAGGGAAAGTCCGGGAGGCATTTGCTGTGCTGGCACACTTTCTCCTTCCTAGACAGAGTGGAAAAGCTTTTCCCTGCCGTGTAGGCGACAAGAGACGCGTTAGACGGCGATCCGGAGCTGTCCGAAGGTAAGCGCCTGTTGCCGGCCTCTTTCGGCACAAGCCCCCGCTCCGGAGCGCACCGCGGCCGGCAGGATGCTCTCTGCCGGCGAAGGTGCCGCTTCTCCGGCAAGGAAGCCTCGGCCGCTTCTCCAGCACACGGAGAGCGTGCTAGCTGCTGAAACGTGAAGAAAGAAGCTGCAGAACACTGGCACTGAGCGTGCAGCTTTCCAGCGGAGAGAAAAAGCTACTTTAACACTCTGCAAGCCTTTCCACTCCCAAAAACATGCACATGGAAGGAGCTGCTGCAAAACCGATGCTGTGCTCGCTGCTGCTCCTCCTGAAGCTCTGGCTGCTAAATCTGAGGCTTTCCTTCCAATTTCAAGCTGCAAAGCACTTGCTGAATTCCAGGGAAAGTCCGGGAGGCATTTGCTGTGCTGGCACACTTTCTCCTTCCTAGACAGAGTGGAAAAGCTTTTCCCTGCCGTGTAGGCGACAAGAGACGCATTAGACGGCGATCCGGAGCTGTCCGAAGGTAAGCGCCTGTTGCCGGCCTCTTTCGGCACAAGCCCCCGCTCCGGAGCGCACCGCGGCCGGCAGGATGCTCTCTGCCGGCGAAGGTGCCGCTTCTCCGGCAAGGAAGCCTCTGCCGCTTCTCCAGCACACGGAGAGCGTGCTAGCTGCTGAAACGTGAAGAAAGAAGCTGCAGAAGACTGGCACTGAGCGTGCAGCTTTCCAGTGGAGAGAAAAAGCTACTTTAACACTCTGCAAGCCTTTCCACTCCCAAAAACATGCACTTGGAAGGAGCTGCTGCAAAACCGATGCTGTGCTCGCTGCTGCTCCTCCTGAAGCTCTGGCTGCTAAATCTGAGGCTTTCCTTCCAATTTCAAGCTGCAAAGCACTTGCTGAATTCCAGGGAAAGTCCGGGAGGCATTTGCTGTGCTGGCACACTTTCTCCTTCCTAGACAGAGTGGAAAAGCTTTTCCCTGCCGTGTAGGCGACAAGAGACGCATGAGACGGGCATCCGGAGCTGTCCGAAGGTAAGCGCCTGTTGCCGGCCTCTTTCGGCACAAGCCCCCGCTCCGGAGCGCACCGCGGCCGGCAGGATGCTCTCTGCCGGCGAAGGTGCCGCTTCTCCGGCAAGGAAGCCTCGGCCGCTTCTCCAGCACACGGAGAGCGTGCTAGCTGCTGAAACGTGAAGAAAGAAGCTGCAGAACACTGGCACTGAGCGTGCAGCTTTCCAGCGGAGAGAAAAAGCTACTTTAACACTCTGCAAGCCTTTCCACTCCCAAAAACATGCACATGGAAGGAGCTGCTGCAAAACCGATGCTGTGCTCGCTGCTGCTCCTCCTGAAGCTCTGGCTGCTAAATCTGAGGCTTTCCTTCCAATTTCAAGCTGCAAAGCACTTGCTGAATTCCAGGGAAAGTCCGGGAGGCATTTGCTGTGCTGGCACACTTTCTCCTTCCTAGACAGAGTGGAAAAGCTTTTCCCTGCCGTGTAGGCGACAAGAGACGCATTAGACGGCGATCCGGAGCTGTCCGAAGGTAAGCGCCTGTTGCCGGCCTCTTTCGGCACAAGCCCCCGCTCCGGAGCGCACCGCGGCCGGCAGGATGCTCTCTGCCGGCGAAGGTGCCGCTTCTCCGGCAAGGAAGCCTCTGCCGCTTCTCCAGCACACGGAGAGCGTGCTAGCTGCTGAAACGTGAAGAAAGAAGCTGCAGAACACTGGC
Source organism: Fringilla coelebs (assembly GCF_963513975.1). Classification (NCBI taxonomy): domain Eukaryota; kingdom Metazoa; phylum Chordata; class Aves; order Passeriformes; family Fringillidae; genus Fringilla; species Fringilla coelebs. The sequence continues at coordinate 629,752 of NW_028167542.1, forward strand.
ACTGAGCGTGCAGCTTTCCAGCGGAGAGAAAAAGCTACTTTAACACTCTGCAAGCCTTTCCACTCCCAAAAACATGCACATGGAAGGAGCTGCTGCAAAACCGATGCTGTGCTCGCTGCTGCTCCTCCTGAAGCTCTGGCTGCTAAATCTGAGGCTTTCCTTCCAATTTCAAGCTGCAAAGCACTTGCTGAATTCCAGGGAAAGTCCGGGAGGCATTTGCTGTGCTGGCACACTTTCTCCTTCCTAGACAGAGTGGAAAAGCTTTTCCCTGCCGTGTAGGCGACAAGAGACGCATTAGACGGCGATCCGGAGCTGTCCGAAGGTAAGCGCCTGTTGCCGGCCTCTTTCGGCACAAGCCCCCGCTCCGGAGCGCACCGCGGCCGGCAGGATGCTCTCTGCCGGCGAAGGTGCCGCTTCTCCGGCAAGGAAGCCTCTGCCGCTTCTCCAGCACACGGAGAGCGTGCTAGCTGCTGAAACGTGAAGAAAGAAGCTGCAGAACACTGGCACTGAGCGTGCAGCTTTCCAGCGGAGAGAAAAAGCTACTTTAACACTCTGCAAGCCTTTCCACTCCCAAAAACATGCACATGGAAGGAGCTGCTGCAAAACCGATGCTGTGCTCGCTGCTGCTCCTCCTGAAGCTCTGGCTGCTAAATCTGAGGCTTTCCTTCCAATTTCAAGCTGCAAAGCACTTGCTGAATTCCAGGGAAAGTCCGGGAGGCATTTGCTGTGCTGGCACACTTTCTCCTTCCTAGACAGAGTGGAAAAGCTTTTCCCTGCCGTGTAGGCGACAAGAGACGCGTTAGACGGCGATCCGGAGCTGTCCGAAGGTAAGCGCCTGTTGCCGGCCTCTTTCGGCACAAGCCCCCGCTCCGGAGCGCACCGCGGCCGGCAGGATGCTCTCTGCCGGCGAAGGTGCCGCTTCTCCGGCAAGGAAGCCTCGGCCGCTTCTCCAGCACACGGAGAGCGTGCTAGCTGCTGAAACGTGAAGAAAGAAGCTGCAGAACACTGGCACTGAGCGTGCAGCTTTCCAGCGGAGAGAAAAAGCTACTTTAACACTCTGCAAGCCTTTCCACTCCCAAAAACATGCACATGGAAGGAGCTGCTGCAAAACCGATGCTGTGCTCGCTGCTGCTCCTCCTGAAGCTCTGGCTGCTAAATCTGAGGCTTTCCTTCCAATTTCAAGCTGCAAAGCACTTGCTGAATTGCAGGGAAAGTCCGGGAGGCATTTGCTGTGCTGGCACACTTTCTCCTTCCTAGACAGAGTGGAAAAGCTTTTCCCTGCCGTGTAGGCGACAAGAGACGCATTAGACGGCGATCCGGAGCTGTCCGAAGGTAAGCGCCTGTTGCCGGCCTCTTTCGGCACAAGCCCCCGCCCCGGAGCGCACCGCGGCCGGCAGGATGCTCTCTGCCGGCGAAGGTGCCGCTTCTCCGGCAAGGAAGCTTCTGCCGCTTCTCCAGCACACGGAGAGCGTGCTAGCTGCTGAAACGTGAAGAAAGAAGCTGCAGAAGACTGGCACTGAGCGTGCAGCTTTCCAGTGGAGAGAAAAAGCTACTTTAACACTCTGCAAGCCTTTCCACTCCCAAAAACATGCACTTGGAAGGAGCTGCTGCAAAACCGATGCTGTGCTCGCTGCTGCTCCTCCTGAAGCTCTGGCTGCTAAATCTGAGGCTTTCCTTCCAATTTCAAGCTGCAAAGCACTTGCTGAATTCCAGGGAAAGTCCGGGAGGCATTTGCTGTGCTGGCACACTTTCTCCTTCCTAGACAGAGTGGAAAAGCTTTTCCCTGCCGTGTAGGCGACAAGAGACGCATTAGACGGCGATCCGGAGCTGTCCGAAGGTAAGCGCCTGTTGCCGGCCTCTTTCGGCACAAGCCCCCGCTCCGGAGCGCACCGCGGCCGGCAGGATGCTCTCTGCCGGCGAAGGTGCCGCTTCTCCGGCAAGGAAGCCTCTGCCGCTTCTCCAGCACACGGAGAGCGTGCTAGCTGCTGAAACGTGAAGAAAGAAGCTGCAGAAGACTGGCACTGAGCGTGCAGCTTTCCAGTGGAGAGAAAAAGCTACTTTAACACTCTGCAAGCCTTTCCACTCCCAAAAACATGCACTTGGAAGGAGCTGCTGCAAAACCGATGCTGTGCTCGCTGCTGCTCCTCCTGAAGCTCTGGCTGCTAAATCTGAGGCTTTCCTTCCAATTTCAAGCTGCAAAGCACTTGCTGAATTCCAGGGAAAGTCCGGGAGGCATTTGCTGTGCTGGCACACTTTCTCCTTCCTAGACAGAGTGGAAAAGCTTTTCCCTGCCGTGTAGGCGACAAGAGACGCATGAGACGGGCATCCGGAGCTGTCCGAAGGTAAGCGCCTGTTGCCGGCCTCTTTCGGCACAAGCCCCCGCTCCGGAGCGCACCGCGGCCGGCAGGATGCTCTCTGCCGGCGAAGGTGCCGCTTCTCCGGCAAGGAAGCCTCTGCCGCTTCTCCAGCACACGGAGAGCGAGCTAGCTGCTGAAACGTGAAGAAAGAAGCTGCAGAAGACTGGCACTGAGCGTGCAGCTTTCCAGCGGTGAGGAAAAGCTACTTTAACACTCTGCAAGCCTTTCAACTCCCAAAAACATGCACATGGAAGGAGCTGCTGCAAAACCGATGCTGTGCTCGCTGCTGCTCCTCCTGAAGCTCTGGCTGCTAAATCTGAGGCTTTCCTTCCAATTTCAAGCTGCAAAGCACTTGCTGAATTCCAGGGAAAGTCCGGGAGGCATTTGCTGTGCTGGCACACTTTCTCCTTCCTAGACAGAGTGGAAAAGCTTTTCCCTGCCGTGTAGGCGACAAGAGACGCATTAGACGGCGATCCGGAGCTGTCCGAAGGTAAGCGCCTGTTGCCGGCCTCTTTCGGCACAAGCCCCCGCTCCGGAGCGCACCGCGGCCGGCAGGATGCTCTCTGCCGGCGAAGGTGCCGCTTCTCCGGCAAGGAAGCCTCTGCCGCTTCTCCAGCACACGGAGAGCGTGCTAGCTGCTGAAACGTGAAGAAAGAAGCTGCAGAAGACTGGCACTGAGCGTGCAGCTTTCCAGCGGAGAGAAAAAGCTACTTTAACACTCTGCAAGCCTTTCCACTCCCAAAAACATGCACATGGAAGGAGCTGCTGCAAAACCGATGCTGTGCTCGCTGCTGCTCCTCCTGAAGCTCTGGCTGCTAAATCTGAGGCTTTCCTTCCAATTTCAAGCTGCAAAGCACTTGCTGAATTGCAGGGAAAGTCCGGGAGGCATTTGCTGTGCTGGCACACTTTCTCCTTCCTAGACAGAGTGGAAAAGCTTTTCCCTGCCGTGTAGGCGACAAGAGACGCATTAGACGGCGATCCGGAGCTGTCCGAAGGTAAGCGCCTGTTGCCGGCCTCTTTCGGCACAAGCCCCCGCTCCGGAGCGCACCGCGGCCGGCAGGATGCTCTCTGCCGGCGAAGGTGCCGCTTCTCCGGCAAGGAAGCCTCTGCCGCTTCTCCAGCACACGGAGAGCGTGCTAGCTGCTGAAACGTGAAGAAAGAAGCTGCAGAAGACTGGCACTGAGCGTGCAGCTTTCCAGCGGAGAGAAAAAGCTACTTTAACACTCTGCAAGCCTTTCCACTCCCAAAAACATGCACATGGAAGGAGCTGCTGCAAAACCGATGCTGTGCTCGCTGCTGCTCCTCCTGAAGCTCTGGCTGCTAAATCTGAGGCTTTCCTTCCAATTTCAAGCTGCAAAGCACTTGCTGAATTCCAGGGAAAGTCCGGGAGGCATTTGCTGTGCTGGCACACTTTCTCCTTCCTAGACAGAGTGGAAAAGCTTTTCCCTGCCGTGTAGGCGACAAGAGACGCATTAGACGGCGATCCGGAGCTGTCCGAAGGTAAGCGCCTGTTGCCGGCCTCTTTCGGCACAAGCCCCCGCTCCGGAGCGCACCGCGGCCGGCAGGATGCTCTCTGCCGGCGAAGGTGCCGCTTCTCCGGCAAGGAAGCCTCGGCCGCTTCTCCAGCACACGGAGAGCGTGCTAGCTGCTGAAACGTGAAGAAAGAAGCTGCAGAACACTGGCACTGAGCGTGCAGCTTTCCAGCGGAGAGAAAAAGCTACTTTAACACTCTGCAAGCCTTTCCACTCCCAAAAACATGCACATGGAAGGAGCTGCTGCAAAACCGATGCTGTGCTCGCTGCTGCTCCTCCTGAAGCTCTGGCTGCTAAATCTGAGGCTTTCCTTCCAATTTCAAGCTGCAAAGCACTTGCTGAATTGCAGGGAAAGTCCGGGAGGCATTTGCTGTGCTGGCACACTTTCTCCTTCCTAGACAGAGTGGAAAAGCTTTTCCCTGCCGTGTAGGCGACAAGAGACGCATTAGACGGCGATCCGGAGCTGTCCGAAGGTAAGCGCCTGTTGCCGGCCTCTTTCGGCACAAGCCCCCGCTCCGGAGCGCACCGCGGCCGGCAGGATGCTCTCTGCCGGCGAAGGTGCCGCTTCTCCGGCAAGGAAGCCTCTGCCGCTTCTCCAGCACACGGAGAGCGTGCTAGCTGCTGAAACGTGAAGAAAGAAGCTGCAGAACACTGGCACTGAGCGTGCAGCTTTCCAGCGGAGAGAAAAAGCTACTTTAACACTCTGCAAGCCTTTCCACTCCCAAAAACATGCACATGGAAGGAGCTGCTGCAAAACCGATGCTGTGCTCGCTGCTGCTCCTCCTGAAGCTCTGGCTGCTAAATCTGAGGCTTTCCTTCCAATTTCAAGCTGCAAAGCACTTGCTGAATTCCAGGGAAAGTCCGGGAGGCATTTGCTGTGCTGGCACACTTTCTCCTTCCTAGACAGAGTGGAAAAGCTTTTCCCTGCCGTGTAGGCGACAAGAGACGCGTTAGACGGCGATCCGGAGCTGTCCGAAGGTAAGCGCCTGTTGCCGGCCTCTTTCGGCACAAGCCCCCGCTCCGGAGCGCACCGCGGCCGGCAGGATGCTCTCTGCCGGCGAAGGTGCCGCTTCTCCGGCAAGGAAGCCTCGGCCGCTTCTCCAGCACACGGAGAGCGTGCTAGCTGCTGAAACGTGAAGAAAGAAGCTGCAGAACACTGGCACTGAGCGTGCAGCTTTCCAGCGGAGAGAAAAAGCTACTTTAACACTCTGCAAGCCTTTCCACTCCCAAAAACATGCACATGGAAGGAGCTGCTGCAAAACCGATGCTGTGCTCGCTGCTGCTCCTCCTGAAGCTCTGGCTGCTAAATCTGAGGCTTTCCTTCCAATTTCAAGCTGCAAAGCACTTGCTGAATTCCAGGGAAAGTCCGGGAGGCATTTGCTGTGCTGGCACACTTTCTCCTTCCTAGACAGAGTGGAAAAGCTTTTCCCTGCCGTGTAGGCGACAAGAGACGCATTAGACGGCGATCCGGAGCTGTCCGAAGGTAAGCGCCTGTTGCCGGCCTCTTTCGGCGCAAGCCCCCGCTCCGGAGCGCACCGCGGCCGGCAGGATGCTCTCTGCCGGCGAAGGTGCCGCTTCTCCGGCAAGGAAGCTTCTGCCGCTTCTCCAGCACACGGAGAGCGTGCTAGCTGCTGAAACGTGAAGAAAGAAGCTGCAGAAGACTGGCACTGAGCGTGCAGCTTTCCAGTGGAGAGAAAAAGCTACTTTAACACTCTGCAAGCCTTTCCACTCCCAAAAACATGCACTTGGAAGGAGCTGCTGCAAAACCGATGCTGTGCTCGCTGCTGCTCCTCCTGAAGCTCTGGCTGCTAAATCTGAGGCTTTCCTTCCAATTTCAAGCTGCAAAGCACTTGCTGAATTCCAGGGAAAGTCCGGGAGGCATTTGCTGTGCTGGCACACTTTCTCCTTCCTAGACAGAGTGGAAAAGCTTTTCCCTGCCGTGTAGGCGACAAGAGACGCATTAGACGGCGATCCGGAGCTGTCCGAAGGTAAGCGCCTGTTGCCGGCCTCTTTCGGCACAAGCCCCCGCTCCGGAGCGCACCGCGGCCGGCAGGATGCTCTCTGCCGGCGAAGGTGCCGCTTCTCCGGCAAGGAAGCCTCTGCCGCTTCTCCAGCACACGGAGAGCGTGCTAGCTGCTGAAACGTGAAGAAAGAAGCTGCAGAAGACTGGCACTGAGCGTGCAGCTTTCCAGTGGAGAGAAAAAGCTACTTTAACACTCTGCAAGCCTTTCCACTCCCAAAAACATGCACTTGGAAGGAGCTGCTGCAAAACCGATGCTGTGCTCGCTGCTGCTCCTCCTGAAGCTCTGGCTGCTAAATCTGAGGCTTTCCTTCCAATTTCAAGCTGCAAAGCACTTGCTGAATTCCAGGGAAAGTCCGGGAGGCATTTGCTGTGCTGGCACACTTTCTCCTTCCTAGACAGAGTGGAAAAGCTTTTCCCTGCCGTGTAGGCGACAAGAGACGCATGAGACGGGCATCCGGAGCTGTCCGAAGGTAAGCGCCTGTTGCCGGCCTCTTTCGGCACAAGCCCCCGCTCCGGAGCGCACCGCGGCCGGCAGGATGCTCTCTGCCGGCGAAGGTGCCGCTTCTCCGGCAAGGAAGCCTCTGCCGCTTCTCCAGCACACGGAGAGCGAGCTAGCTGCTGAAACGTGAAGAAAGAAGCTGCAGAAGACTGGCACTGAGCGTGCAGCTTTCCAGCGGTGAGGAAAAGCTACTTTAACACTCTGCAAGCCTTTCAACTCCCAAAAACATGCACATGGAAGGAGCTGCTGCAAAACCGATGCTGTGCTCGCTGCTGCTCCTCCTGAAGCTCTGGCTGCTAAATCTGAGGCTTTCCTTCCAATTTCAAGCTGCAAAGCACTTGCTGAATTCCAGGGAAAGTCCGGGAGGCATTTGCTGTGCTGGCACACTTTCTCCTTCCTAGACAGAGTGGAAAAGCTTTTCCCTGCCGTGGAGGCGACAAGAGACGCATTAGACGGCGATCCGGAGCTGTCCGAAGGTAAGCGCCTGTTGCCGGCCTCTTTCGGCACAAGCCCCCGCTCCGGAGCGCACCGCGGCCGGCAGGATGCTCTCTGCCGGCGAAGGTGCCGCTTCTCCGGCAAGGAAGCCTCTGTCGCTTCTCCAGCACACGGAGAGCGTGCTAGCTGCTGAAACGTGAAGAAAGAAGCTGCAGAACACTGGCACTGAGCGTGCAGCTTTCCAGCGGAGAGAAAAAGCTACTTTAACACTCTGCAAGCCTTTCCACTCCCAAAAACATGCACATGGAAGGAGCTGCTGCAAAACCGATGCTGTGCTCGCTGCTGCTCCTCCTGAAGCTCTGGCTGCTAATTCTGAGGCTTTCCTTCCAATTTCAAGCTGCAAAGCACTTGCTGAATTGCAGGGAAAGTCCGGGAGGCATTTGCTGTGCTGGCACACTTTCTCCTTCCTAGACAGAGTGGAAAAGCTTTTCCCTGCCGTGTAGGCGACAAGAGACGCATTAGACGGCGATCCGGAGCTGTCCGAAGGTAAGCGCCTGTTGCCGGCCTCTTTCGGCACAAGCCCCCGCTCCGGAGCGCACCGCGGCCGGCAGGATGCTCTCTGCCGGCGAAGGTGCCGCTTCTCCGGCAAGGAAGCCTCTGCCGCTTCTCCAGCACACGGAGAGCGTGCTAGCTGCTGAAACGTGAAGAAAGAAGCTGCAGAAGACTGGCACTGAGCGTGCAGCTTTCCAGCGGAGAGAAAAAGCTACTTTAACACTCTGCAAGCCTTTCCACTCCCAAAAACATGCACATGGAAGGAGCTGCTGCAAAACCGATGCTGTGCTCGCTGCTGCTCCTCCTGAAGCTCTGGCTGCTAAATCTGAGGCTTTCCTTCCAATTTCAAGCTGCAAAGCACTTGCTGAATTCCAGGGAAAGTCCGGGAGGCATTTGCTGTGCTGGCACACTTTCTCCTTCCTAGACAGAGTGGAAAAGCTTTTCCCTGCCGTGTAGGCGACAAGAGACGCATTAGACGGCGATCCGGAGCTGTCCGAAGGTAAGCGCCTGTTGCCGGCCTCTTTCGGCACAAGCCCCCGCTCCGGAGCGCACCGCGGCCGGCAGGATGCTCTCTGCCGGCGAAGGTGCCGCTTCTCCGGCAAGGAAGCCTCGGCCGCTTCTCCAGCACACGGAGAGCGTGCTAGCTGCTGAAACGTGAAGAAAGAAGCTGCAGAAGACTGGCACTGAGCGTGCAGCTTTCCAGCGGAGAGAAAAAGCTACTTTAACACTCTGCAAGCCTTTCCACTCCCAAAAACATGCACATGGAAGGAGCTGCTGCAAAACCGATGCTGTGCTCGCTGCTGCTCCTCCTGAAGCTCTGGCTGCTAAATCTGAGGCTTTCCTTCCAATTTCAAGCTGCAAAGCACTTGCTGAATTCCAGGGAAAGTCCGGGAGGCATTTGCTGTGCTGGCACACTTTCTCCTTCCTAGACAGAGTGGAAAAGCTTTTCCCTGCCGTGTAGGCGACAAGAGACGCATTAGACGGCGATCCGGAGCTGTCCGAAGGTAAGCGCCTGTTGCCGGCCTCTTTCGGCACAAGCCCCCGCTCCGGAGCGCACCGCGGCCGGCAGGATGCTCTCTGCCGGCGAAGGTGCCGCTTCTCCGGCAAGGAAGCCTCTGCCGCTTCTCCAGCACACGGAGAGCGTGCTAGCTGCTGAAACGTGAAGAAAGAAGCTGCAGAACACTGGCACTGAGCGTGCAGCTTTCCAGCGGAGAGAAAAAGCTACTTTAACACTCTGCAAGCCTTTCCACTCCCAAAAACATGCACATGGAAGGAGCTGCTGCAAAACCGATGCTGTGCTCGCTGCTGCTCCTCCTGAAGCTCTGGCTGCTAAATCTGAGGCTTTCCTTCCAATTTCAAGCTGCAAAGCACTTGCTGAATTCCAGGGAAAGCCCGGGAGGCATTTGCTGTGCTGGCACACTTTCTCCTTCCTAGACAGAGTGGAAAAGCTTTTCCCTGCCGTGTAGGCGACAAGAGACGCATTAGACGGCGATCCGGAGCTGTCCGAAGGTAAGCGCCTGTTGCCGGCCTCTTTCGGCACAAGCCCCCGCTCCGGAGCGCACCGCGGCCGGCAGGATGCTCTCTGCCGGCGAAGGTGCCGCTTCTCCGGCAAGGAAGCCTCGGCCGCTTCTCCAGCACACGGAGAGCGTGCTAGCTGCTGAAACGTGAAGAAAGAAGCTGCAGAAGACTGGCACTGAGCGTGCAGCTTTCCAGCGGAGAGAAAAAGCTACTTTAACACTCTGCAAGCCTTTCCACTCCCAAAAACATGCACATGGAAGGAGCTGCTGCAAAACCGATGCTGTGCTCGCTGCTGCTCCTCCTGAAGCTCTGGCTGCTAAATCTGAGGCTTTCCTTCCAATTTCAAGCTGCAAAGCACTTGCTGAATTCCAGGGAAAGCCCGGGAGGCATTTGCTGTGCTGGCACACTTTCTCCTTCCTAGACAGAGTGGAAAAGCTTTTCCCTGCCGTGTAGGCGACAAGAGACGCATTAGACGGCGATCCGGAGCTGTCCGAAGGTAAGCGCCTGTTGCCGGCCTCTTTCGGCACAAGCCCCCGCTCCGGAGCGCACCGCGGCCGGCAGGATGCTCTCTGCCGGCGAAGGTGCCGCTTCTCCGGCAAGGAAGCCTCTGCCGCTTCTCCAGCACACGGAGAGCGTGCTAGCTGCTGAAACGTGAAGAAAGAAGCTGCAGAAGACTGGCACTGAGCGTGCAGCTTTCCAGCGGAGAGAAAAAGCTACTTTAACACTCTGCAAGCCTTTCCACTCCCAAAAACATGCACATGGAAGGAGCTGCTGCAAAACCGATGCTGTGCTCGCTGCTGCTCCTCCTGAAGCTCTGGCTGCTAAATCTGAGGCTTTCCTTCCAATTTCAAGCTGCAAAGCACTTGCTGAATTCCAGGGAAAGCCCGGGAGGCATTTGCTGTGCTGGCACACTTTCTCCTTCCTAGACAGAGTGGAAAAGCTTTTCCCTGCCGTGTAGGCGACAAGAGACGCATTAGACGGCGATCCGGAGCTGTCCGAAGGTAAGCGCCTGTTGCCGGCCTCTTTCGGCACAAGCCCCCGCTCCGGAGCGCACCGCGGCCGGCAGGATGCTCTCTGCCGGCGAAGGTGCCGCTTCTCCGGCAAGGAAGCCTCGGCCGCTTCTCCAGCACACGGAGAGCGTGCTAGCTGCTGAAACGTGAAGAAAGAAGCTGCAGAAGACTGGCACTGAGCGTGCAGCTTTCCAGCGGAGAGAAAAAGCTACTTTAACACTCTGCAAGCCTTTCCACTCCCAAAAACATGCACATGGAAGGAGCTGCTGCAAAACCGATGCTGTGCTCGCTGCTGCTCCTCCTGAAGCTCTGGCTGCTAAATCTGAGGCTTTCCTTCCAATTTCAAGCTGCAAAGCACTTGCTGAATTCCAGGGAAAGTCCGGGAGGCATTTGCTGTGCTGGCACACTTTCTCCTTCCTAGACAGAGTGGAAAAGCTTTTCCCTGCCGTGTAGGCGACAAGAGACGCATTAGACGGCGATCCGGAGCTGTCCGAAGGTAAGCGCCTGTTGCCGGCCTCTTTCGGCACAAGCCCCCGCTCCGGAGCGCACCGCGGCCGGCAGGATGCTCTCTGCCGGCGAAGGTGCCGCTTCTCCGGCAAGGAAGCCTCTGCCGCTTCTCCAGCACACGGAGAGCGTGCTAGCTGCTGAAACGTGAAGAAAGAAGCTGCAGAAGACTGGCACTGAGCGTGCAGCTTTCCAGCGGAGAGAAAAAGCTACTTTAACACTCTGCAAGCCTTTCCACTCCCAAAAACATGCACATGGAAGGAGCTGCTGCAAAACCGATGCTGTGCTCGCTGCTGCTCCTCCTGAAGCTCTGGCTGCTAAATCTGAGGCTTTCCTTCCAATTTCAAGCTGCAAAGCACTTGCTGAATTCCAGGGAAAGCCCGGGAGGCATTTGCTGTGCTGGCACACTTTCTCCTTCCTAGACAGAGTGGAAAAGCTTTTCCCTGCCGTGTAGGCGACAAGAGACGCATTAGACGGCGATCCGGAGCTGTCCGAAGGTAAGCGCCTGTTGCCGGCCTCTTTCGGCACAAGCCCCCGCTCCGGAGCGCACCGCGGCCGGCAGGATGCTCTCTGCCGGCGAAGGTGCCGCTTCTCCGGCAAGGAAGCCTCTGCCGCTTCTCAAGCACACGGAGAGCGTGCTAGCTGCTGAAACGTGAAGAAAGAAGCTGCAGAAGACTGGCACTGAGCGTGCAGCTTTCCAGCGGAGAGAAAAAGCTACTTTAACACTCTGCAAGCCTTTCCACTCCCAAAAACATGCACATGGAAGGAGCTGCTGCAAAACCGATGCTGTGCTCGCTGCTGCTCCTCCTGAAGCTCTGGCTGCTAAATCTGAGGCTTTCCTTCCAATTTCAAGCTGCAAAGCACTTGCTGAATTCCAGGGAAAGCCCGGGAGGCATTTGCTGTGCTGGCACACTTTCTCCTTCCTAGACAGAGTGGAAAAGCTTTTCCCTGCCGTGTAGGCGACAAGAGACGCATTAGACGGCGATCCGGAGCTGTCCGAAGGTAAGCGCCTGTTGCCGGCCTCTTTCGGCACAAGCCCCCGCTCCGGAGCGCACCGCGGCCGGCAGGATGCTCTCTGCCGGCGAAGGTGCCGCTTCTCCGGCAAGGAAGCCTCTGCCGCTTCTCCAGCACACGGAGAGCGTGCTAGCTGCTGAAACGTGAAGAAAGAAGCTGCAGAAGACTGGCACTGAGCGTGCAGCTTTCCAGCGGAGAGAAAAAGCTACTTTAACACTCTGCAAGCCTTTCCACTCCCAAAAACATGCACATGGAAGGAGCTGCTGCAAAACCGATGCTGTGCTCGCTGCTGCTCCTCCTGAAGCTCTGGCTGCTAAATCTGAGGCTTTCCTTCCAATTTCAAGCTGCAAAGCACTTGCTGAATTGCAGGGAAAGTCCGGGAGGCATTTGCTGTGCTGGCACACTTTCTCCTTCCTAGACAGAGTGGAAAAGCTTTTCCCTGCCGTGTAGGCGACAAGAGACGCATTAGACGGCGATCCGGAGCTGTCCGAAGGTAAGCGCCTGTTGCCGGCCTCTTTCGGCACAAGCCCCCGCTCCGGAGCGCACCGCGGCCGGCAGGATGCTCTCTGCCGGCGAAGGTGCCGCTTCTCCGGCAAGGAAGCCTCTGCCGCTTCTCCAGCACACGGAGAGCGTGCTAGCTGCTGAAACGTGAAGAAAGAAGCTGCAGAAGACTGGCACTGAGCGTGCAGCTTTCCAGCGGAGAGAAAAAGCTACTTTAACACTCTGCAAGCCTTTCCACTCCCAAAAACATGCACATGGAAGGAGCTGCTGCAAAACCGATGCTGTGCTCGCTGCTGCTCCTCCTGAAGCTCTGGCTGCTAAATCTGAGGCTTTCCTTCCAATTTCAAGCTGCAAAGCACTTGCTGAATTCCAGGGAAAGCCCGGGAGGCATTTGCTGTGCTGGCACACTTTCTCCTTCCTAGACAGAGTGGAAAAGCTTTTCCCTGCCGTGTAGGCGACAAGAGACGCATTAGACGGCGATCCGGAGCTGTCCGAAGGTAAGCGCCTGTTGCCGGCCTCTTTCGGCACAAGCCCCCGCTCCGGAGCGCACCGCGGCCGGCAGGATGCTCTCTGCCGGCGAAGGTGCCGCTTCTCCGGCAAGGAAGCCTCTGCCGCTTCTCCAGCACACGGAGAGCGTGCTAGCTGCTGAAACGTGAAGAAAGAAGCTGCAGAAGACTGGCACTGAGCGTGCAGCTTTCCAGCGGAGAGAAAAAGCTACTTTAACACTCTGCAAGCCTTTCCACTCCCAAAAACATGCACATGGAAGGAGCTGCTGCAAAACCGATGCTGTGCTCGCTGCTGCTCCTCCTGAAGCTCTGGCTGCTAAATCTGAGGCTTTCCTTCCAATTTCAAGCTGCAAAGCACTTGCTGAATTCCAGGGAAAGTCCGGGAGGCATTTGCTGTGCTGGCACACTTTCTCCTTCCTAGACAGAGTGGAAAAGCTTTTCCCTGCCGTGTAGGCGACAAGAGACGCGTTAGATGGCGATCCGGAGCTGTCCGAAGGTAAGCGCCTGTTGCCGGCCTCTTTCGGCACAAGCCCCCGCTCCGGAGCGCACCGCGGCCGGCAGGATGCTCTCTGCCGGCGAAGGTGCCGCTTCTCCGGCAAGGAAGCCTCTGCCGCTTCTCCAGCACACGGAGAGCGTGCTAGCTGCTGAAACGTGAAGAAAGAAGCTGCAGAAGACTGGCACTGAGCGTGCAGCTTTCCAGCGGAGAGAAAAAGCTACTTTAACACTCTGCAAGCCTTTCCACTCCCAAAAACATGCACATGGAAGGAGCTGCTGCAAAACCGATGCTGTGCTCGCTGCTGCTCCTCCTGAAGCTCTGGCTGCTAAATCTGAGGCTTTCCTTCCAATTTCAAGCTGCAAAGCACTTGCTGAATTCCAGGGAAAGTCCGGGAGGCATTTGCTGTGCTGGCACACTTTCTCCTTCCTAGACAGAGTGGAAAAGCTTTTCCCTGCCGTGTAGGCGACAAGAGACGCATTAGACGGCGATCCGGAGCTGTCCGAAGGTAAGCGCCTGTTGCCGGCCTCTTTCGGAACAAGCCCCCGCTCCGGAGCGCACCGCGGCCGGCAGGATGCTCTCTGCCGGCGAAGGTGCCGCTTCTCCGGCAAGGAAGCCTCTGCCGCTTCTCCAGCACACGGAGAGCGTGCTAGCTGCTGAAACGTGAAGAAAGAAGCTGCAGAAGACTGGCACTGAGCGTGCAGCTTTCCAGCGGAGAGAAAAAGCTACTTAAACACTCTGCAAGCCTTTCCACTCCCAAAAACATGCACATGGAAGGAGCTGCTGCAAAACCGATGCTGTGCTCGCTGCTGCTCCTCCTGAAGCTCTGGCTGCTAAATCTGAGGCTTTCCTTCCAATTTCAAGCTGCAAAGCACTTGCTGAATTCCAGGGAAAGTCCGGGAGGCATTTGCTGTGCTGGCACACTTTCTCCTTCCTAGACAGAGTGGAAAAGCTTTTCCCTGCCGTGTAGGCGACAAGAGACGCATTAGACGGCGATCCGGAGCTGTCCGAAGGTAAGCGCCTGTTGCCGGCCTCTTTCGGCACAAGCCCCCGCTCCGGAGCGCACCGCGGCCGGCAGGATGCTCTCTGCCGGCGAAGGTGCCGCTTCTCCGGCAAGGAAGCCTCTGCCGCTTCTCCAGCACACGGAGAGCGTGCTAGCTGCTGAAACGTGAAGAAAGAAGCTGCAGAAGACTGGCACTGAGCGTGCAGCTTTCCAGCGGAGAGAAAAAGCTACTTTAACACTCTGCAAGCCTTTCCACTCCCAAAAACATGCACATGGAAGGAGCTGCTGCAAAACCGATGCTGTGCTCGCTGCTGCTCCTCCTGAAGCTCTGGCTGCTAAATCTGAGGCTTTCCTTCCAATTTCAAGCTGCAAAGCACTTGCTGAATTCCAGGGAAAGCCCGGGAGGCATTTGCTGTGCTGGCACACTTTCTCCTTCCTAGACAGAGTGGAAAAGCTTTTCCCTGCCGTGTAGGCGACAAGAGACGCATTAGACGGCGATCCGGAGCTGTCCGAAGGTAAGCGCCTGTTGCCGGCCTCTTTCGGCACAAGCCCCCGCTCCGGAGCGCACCGCGGCCGGCAGGATGCTCTCTGCCGGCGAAGGTGCCGCTTCTCCGGCAAGGAAGCCTCTGCCGCTTCTCCAGCACACGGAGAGCGTGCTAGCTGCTGAAACGTGAAGAAAGAAGCTGCAGAAGACTGGCACTGAGCGTGCAGCTTTCCAGCGGAGAGAAAAAGCTACTTTAACACTCTGCAAGCCTTTCCACTCCCAAAAACATGCACATGGAAGGAGCTGCTGCAAAACCGATGCTGTGCTCGCTGCTGCTCCTCCTGAAGCTCTGGCTGCTAAATCTGAGGCTTTCCTTCCAATTTCAAGCTGCAAAGCACTTGCTGAATTCCAGGGAAAGTCCGGGAGGCATTTGCTGTGCTGGCACACTTTCTCCTTCCTAGACAGAGTGGAAAAGCTTTTCCCTGCCGTGTAGGCGACAAGAGACGCATTAGACGGCGATCCGGAGCTGTCCGAAGGTAAGCGCCTGTTGCCGGCCTCTTTCGGCACAAGCCCCCGCTCCGGAGCGCACCGCGGCCGGCAGGATGCTCTCTGCCGGCGAAGGTGCCGCTTCTCCGGCAAGGAAGCCTCTGCCGCTTCTCCAGCACACGGAGAGCGTGCTAGCTGCTGAAACGTGAAGAAAGAAGCTGCAGAAGACTGGCACTGAGCGTGCAGCTTTCCAGTGGAGAGAAAAAGCTACTTTAACACTCTGCAAGCCTTTCCACTCCCAAAAACATGCACTTGGAAGGAGCTGCTGCAAAACCGATGCTGTGCTCGCTGCTGCTCCTCCTGAAGCTCTAGCTGCTAAATCTGAGGCTTTCCTTCCAATTTCAAGCTGCAAAGCACTTGCTGAATTCCAGGGAAAGTCCGGGAGGCATTTGCTGTGCTGGCACACTTTCTCCTTCCTAGACAGAGTGGAAAAGCTTTTCCCTGCCGTGTAGGCGACAAGAGACGCATTAGACGGCGATCCGGAGCTGTCCGAAGGTAAGCGCCTGTTGCCGGCCTCTTTCAGCACAAGCCCCCGCTCCGGAGCGCACCGCGGCCGGCAGGATGCTCTCTGCCGGCGAAGGTGCCGCTTCTCCGGCAAGGAAGCCTCTGTCGCTTCTCCAGCACACGGAGAGCGAGCTAGCTGCTGAAACGTGAAGAAAGAAGCTGCAGAAGACTGGCACTGAGCGTGCAGCTTTCCAGCGGAGAGAAAAAGCTACTTTAACACTCTGCAAGCCTTTCCACTCCCAAAAGCATGCACATGGAAGGAGCTGCTGCAAAACCGATGCTGTGCTCGCTGCTGCTCCTCCTGAAGCTCTGGCTGCTAAATCTGAGGCTTTCCTTCCAATTTCAAGCTGCAAAGCACTTGCTGAATTGCAGGGAAAGTCCGGGAGGCATTTGCTGTGCTGGCACACTTTCTCCTTCCTAGACAGAGTGGAAAAGCTTTTCCCTGCCGTGTAGGCGACAAGAGACGCATTAGACGGCGATCCGGAGCTGTCCGAAGGTAAGCGCCTGTTGCCGGCCTCTTTCGGCACAAGCCCCCGCTCCGGAGCGCACCGCGGCCGGCAGGATGCTCTCTGCCGGCGAAGGTGCCGCTTCTCCGGCAAGGAAGCCTCTGCCGCTTCTCCAGCACACGGAGAGCGTGCTAGCTGCTGAAACGTGAAGAAAGAAGCTGCAGAACACTGGCACTGAGCGTGCAGCTTTCCAGCGGAGAGAAAAAGCTACTTTAACACTCTGCAAGCCTTTCCACTCCCAAAAACATGCACATGGAAGGAGCTGCTGCAAAACCGATGCTGTGCTCGCTGCTGCTCCTCCTGAAGCTCTGGCTGCTAAATCTGAGGCTTTCCTTCCAATTTCAAGCTGCAAAGCACTTGCTGAATTCCAGGGAAAGTCCGGGAGGCATTTGCTGTGCTGGCACACTTTCTCCTTCCTAGACAGAGTGGAAAAGCTTTTCCCTGCCGTGTAGGCGACAAGAGACGCATGAGACGGGCATCCGGAGCTGTCCGAAGGTAAGCGCCTGTTGCCGGCCTCTTTCGGCACAAGCCCCCGCTCCGGAGCGCACCGCGGCCGGCAGGATGCTCTCTGCCGGCGAAGGTGCCGCTTCTCCGGCAAGGAAGCCTCTGCCGCTTCTCCAGCACACGGAGAGCGTGCTAGCTGCTGAAACGTGAAGAAAGAAGCTGCAGAAGACTGGCACTGAGCGTGCAGCTTTCCAGCGGAGAGAAAAAGCTACTTTAACACTCTGCAAGCCTTTCCACTCCCAAAAACATGCACATGGAAGGAGCTGCTGCAAAACCGATGCTGTGCTCGCTGCTGCTCCTCCTGAAGCTCTGGCTGCTAAATCTGAGGCTTTCCTTCCAATTTCAAGCTGCAAAGCACTTGCTGAATTCCAGGGAAAGTCCGGGAGGCATTTGCTGTGCTGGCACACTTTCTCCTTCCTAGACAGAGTGGAAAAGCTTTTCCCTGCCGTGTAGGCGACAAGAGACGCGTTAGACGGCGATCCGGAGCTGTCCGAAGGTAAGCGCCTGTTGCCGGCCTCTTTCGGCACAAGCCCCCGCTCCGGAGCGCACCGCGGCCGGCAGGATGCTCTCTGCCGGCGAAGGTGCCGCTTCTCCGGCAAGGAAGCCTCTGCCGCTTCTCCAGCACACGGAGAGCGTGCTAGCTGCTGAAACGTGAAGAAAGAAGCTGCAGAAGACTGGCACTGAGCGTGCAGCTTTCCAGCGGAGAGAAAAAGCTACTTTAACACTCTGCAAGCCTTTCCACTCCCAAAAACATGCACATGGAAGGAGCTGCTGCAAAAGCGATGCTGTGCTCGCTGCTGCTCCTCCTGAAGCTCTGGCTGCTAAATCTGAGGCTTTCCTTCCAATTTCAAGCTGCAAAGCACTTGCTGAATTCCAGGGAAAGTCCGGGAGGCATTTGCTGTGCTGGCACACTTTCTCCTTCCTAGACAGAGTGGAAAAGCTTTTCCCTGCCGTGTAGGCGACAAGAGACGCATTAGACGGCGATCCGGAGCTGTCCGAAGGTAAGCGCCTGTTGCCGGCCTCTTTCGGCACAAGCCCCCGCTCCGGAGCGCACCGCGGCCGGCAGGATGCTCTCTGCCGGCGAAGGTGCCGCTTCTCCGGCAAGGAAGCCTCTGCCGCTTCTCCAGCACACGGAGAGCGTGCTAGCTGCTGAAACGTGAAGAAAGAAGCTGCAGAAGACTGGCACTGAGCGTGCAGCTTTCCAGCGGAGAGAAAAAGCTACTTTAACACTCTGCAAGCCTTTCCACTCCCAAAAACATGCACATGGAAGGAGCTGCTGCAAAAGCGATGCTGTGCTCGCTGCTGCTCCTCCTGAAGCTCTGGCTGCTAAATCTGAGGCTTTCCTTCCAATTTCAAGCTGCAAAGCACTTGCTGAATTCCAGGGAAAGTCCGGGAGGCATTTGCTGTGCTGGCACACTTTCTCCTTCCTAGACAGAGTGGAAAAGCTTTTCCCTGCCGTGTAGGCGACAAGAGACGCATTAGACGGCGATCCGGAGCTGTCCGAAGGTAAGCGCCTGTTGCCGGCCTCTTTCGGCACAAGCCCCCGCTCCGGAGCGCACCGCGGCCGGCAGGATGCTCTCTGCCGGCGAAGGTGCCGCTTCTCCGGCAAGGAAGCCTCTGCCGCTTCTCCAGCACACGGAGAGCGTGCTAGCTGCTGAAACGTGAAGAAAGAAGCTGCAGAAGACTGGCACTGAGCGTGCAGCTTTCCAGTGGAGAGAAAAAGCTACTTTAACACTCTGCAAGCCTTTCCACTCCCAAAAACATGCACTTGGAAGGAGCTGCTGCAAAACCGATGCTGTGCTCGCTGCTGCTCCTCCTGAAGCTCTAGCTGCTAAATCTGAGGCTTTCCTTCCAATTTCAAGCTGCAAAGCACTTGCTGAATTCCAGGGAAAGTCCGGGAGGCATTTGCTGTGCTGGCACACTTTCTCCTTCCTAGACAGAGTGGAAAAGCTTTTCCCTGCCGTGTAGGCGACAAGAGACGCATTAGACGGCGATCCGGAGCTGTCCGAAGGTAAGCGCCTGTTGCCGGCCTCTTTCAGCACAAGCCCCCGCTCCGGAGCGCACCGCGGCCGGCAGGATGCTCTCTGCCGGCGAAGGTGCCGCTTCTCCGGCAAGGAAGCCTCTGTCGCTTCTCCAGCACACGGAGAGCGAGCTAGCTGCTGAAACGTGAAGAAAGAAGCTGCAGAAGACTGGCACTGAGCGTGCAGCTTTCCAGCGGAGAGAAAAAGCTACTTTAACACTCTGCAAGCCTTTCCACTCCCAAAAGCATGCACATGGAAGGAGCTGCTGCAAAACCGATGCTGTGCTCGCTGCTGCTCCTCCTGAAGCTCTGGCTGCTAAATCTGAGGCTTTCCTTCCAATTTCAAGCTGCAAAGCACTTGCTGAATTGCAGGGAAAGTCCGGGAGGCATTTGCTGTGCTGGCACACTTTCTCCTTCCTAGACAGAGTGGAAAAGCTTTTCCCTGCCGTGTAGGCGACAAGAGACGCATTAGACGGCGATCCGGAGCTGTCCGAAGGTAAGCGCCTGTTGCCGGCCTCTTTCGGCACAAGCCCCCGCTCCGGAGCGCACCGCGGCCGGCAGGATGCTCTCTGCCGGCGAAGGTGCCGCTTCTCCGGCAAGGAAGCCTCTGCCGCTTCTCCAGCACACGGAGAGCGTGCTAGCTGCTGAAACGTGAAGAAAGAAGCTGCAGAAGACTGGCACTGAGCGTGCAGCTTTCCAGCGGAGAGAAAAAGCTACTTTAACACTCTGCAAGCCTTTCCACTCCCAAAAACATGCACATGGAAGGAGCTGCTGCAAAACCGATGCTGTGCTCGCTGCTGCTCCTCCTGAAGCTCTGGCTGCTAAATCTGAGGCTTTCCTTCCAATTTCAAGCTGCAAAGCACTTGCTGAATTCCAGGGAAAGTCCGGGAGGCATTTGCTGTGCTGGCACACTTTCTCCTTCCTAGACAGAGTGGAAAAGCTTTTCCCTGCCGTGTAGGCGACAAGAGACGCATTAGACGGCGATCCGGAGCTGTCCGAAGGTAAGCGCCTGTTGCCGGCCTCTTTCGGCACAAGCCCCCGCTCCGGAGCGCACCGCGGCCGGCAGGATGCTCTCTGCCGGCGAAGGTGCCGCTTCTCCGGCAAGGAAGCCTCTGCCGCTTCTCCAGCACACGGAGAGCGTGCTAGCTGCTGAAACGTGAAGAAAGAAGCTGCAGAAGACTGGCACTGAGCGTGCAGCTTTCCAGCGGAGAGAAAAAGCTACTTTAACACTCTGCAAGCCTTTCCACTCCCAAAAACATGCACATGGAAGGAGCTGCTGCAAAACCGATGCTGTGCTCGCTGCTGCTCCTCCTGAAGCTCTGGCTGCTAAATCTGAGGCTTTCCTTCCAATTTCAAGCTGCAAAGCACTTGCTGAATTCCAGGGAAAGTCCGGGAGGCATTTGCTGTGCTGGCACACTTTCTCCTTCCTAGACAGAGTGGAAAAGCTTTTCCCTGCCGTGTAGGCGACAAGAGACGCGTTAGACGGCGATCCGGAGCTGTCCGAAGGTAAGCGCCTGTTGCCGGCCTCTTTCGGCACAAGCCCCCGCTCCGGAGCGCACCGCGGCCGGCAGGATGCTCTCTGCCGGCGAAGGTGCCGCTTCTCCGGCAAGGAAGCCTCTGCCGCTTCTCCAGCACACGGAGAGCGTGCTAGCTGCTGAAACGTGAAGAAAGAAGCTGCAGAAGACTGGCACTGAGCGTGCAGCTTTCCAGCGGAGAGAAAAAGCTACTTAAACACTCTGCAAGCCTTTCCACTCCCAAAAACATGCACATGGAAGGAGCTGCTGCAAAACCGATGCTGTGCTCGCTGCTGCTCCTCCTGAAGCTCTGGCTGCTAAATCTGAGGCTTTCCTTCCAATTTCAAGCTGCAAAGCACTTGCTGAATTCCAGGGAAAGTCCGGGAGGCATTTGCTGTGCTGGCACACTTTCTCCTTCCTAGACAGAGTGGAAAAGCTTTTCCCTGCCGTGTAGGCGACAAGAGACGCATTAGACGGCGATCCGGAGCTGTCCGAAGGTAAGCGCCTGTTGCCGGCCTCTTTCGGCACAAGCCCCCGCTCCGGAGCGCACCGCGGCCGGCAGGATGCTCTCTGCCGGCGAAGGTGCCGCTTCTCCGGCAAGGAAGCCTCTGCCGCTTCTCCAGCACACGGAGAGCGTGCTAGCTGCTGAAACGTGAAGAAAGAAGCTGCAGAAGACTGGCACTGAGCGTGCAGCTTTCCAGCGGAGAGAAAAAGCTACTTTAACACTCTGCAAGCCTTTCCACTCCCAAAAACATGCACATGGAAGGAGCTGCTGCAAAACCGATGCTGTGCTCGCTGCTGCTCCTCCTGAAGCTCTGGCTGCTAAATCTGAGGCTTTCCTTCCAATTTCAAGCTGCAAAGCACTTGCTGAATTCCAGGGAAAGTCCGGGAGGCATTTGCTGTGCTGGCACACTTTCTCCTTCCTAGACAGAGTGGAAAAGCTTTTCCCTGCCGTGTAGGCGACAAGAGACGCGTTAGACGGCGATCCGGAGCTGTCCGAAGGTAAGCGCCTGTTGCCGGCCTCTTTCGGCACAAGCCCCCGCTCCGGAGCGCACCGCGGCCGGCAGGATGCTCTCTGCCGGCGAAGGTGCCGCTTCTCCGGCAAGGAAGCCTCTGCCGCTTCTCCAGCACACGGAGAGCGTGCTAGCTGCTGAAACGTGAAGAAAGAAGCTGCAGAACACTGGCACTGAGCGTGCAGCTTTCCAGCGGAGAGAAAAAGCTACTTTAACACTCTGCAAGCCTTTCCACTCCCAAAAACATGCACATGGAAGGAGCTGCTGCAAAACCGATGCTGTGCTCGCTGCTGCTCCTCCTGAAGCTCTGGCTGCTAAATCTGAGGCTTTCCTTCCAATTTCAAGCTGCAAAGCACTTGCTGAATTCCAGGGAAAGTCCGGGAGGCATTTGCTGTGCTGGCACACTTTCTCCTTCCTAGACAGAGTGGAAAAGCTTTTCCCTGCCGTGTAGGCGACAAGAGACGCATTAGACGGCGATCCGGAGCTGTCCGAAGGTAAGCGCCTGTTGCCGGCCTCTTTCGGCACAAGCCCCCGCTCCGGAGCGCACCGCGGCCGGCAGGATGCTCTCTGCCGGCGAAGGTGCCGCTTCTCCGGCAAGGAAGCCTCTGCCGCTTCTCCAGCACACGGAGAGCGTGCTAGCTGCTGAAACGTGAAGAAAGAAGCTGCAGAACACTGGCACTGAGCGTGCAGCTTTCCAGCGGAGAGAAAAAGCTACTTTAACACTCTGCAAGCCTTTCAACTCCCAAAAACATGCACATGGAAGGAGCTGCTGCAAAACCGATGCTGTGCTCGCTGCTGCTCCTCCTGAAGCTCTGGCTGCTAAATCTGAGGCTTTCCTTCCAATTTCAAGCTGCAAAGCACTTGCTGAATTCTAGGGAAATTCCGGGAGGCGCTTTCCTGAATTTTCCTGAATTCAGGAAAGATTCCCTTTATTGGGACTCTATCTAATGCACTGTAGGCAGTTAGTGCCAACTCCCCTAAAATTCTGTTATTTTGCATAAACATGGCATTCAACTGCAGGTTTCGTGAGTTGCTCAATTTTTTCGTTTTGTTGTATGCAAGGTTTTGAATATGAGCCTGAATTTAATAAATTTTTTGGAATGAAAATAACAGAGAAGAGGAAATGAGTGAAACAGCTCTTGTGAGGAAGTTTCAGACCATCCATTTACTGTGCAGAAGAGCAAACCTTCCCACAACCTGCGGCAACAATGGATATCCATGCACACATTGTGGGCATGGGGTAGATCCTCTCCAGGAAAGAGAATTACCAAGACCAATTGCAAGGGACTTCTGCACGATTTGATCCAAGGTTTAAACCATTAGTTCCAGATTTATTGTTCTGGCTGCTTTGGAGGCAAGAGAAGGCCTTACTTCAGAGGAGAGCCAGAGTTACAAGCAAAATAGCCTCTAGATGGTAGGATTAGTACCTGCCCATAGCTGTGCAGGAAAGGGCTGTGTGACTGGTCTCCAGTCATGCTCTACATTTTAACATCAAGCTCTGATGAAGTATCCCCAAGTCACTCATAAGATATCCTAAACTGTTCCCAAAGTTACTGACAGTCATGAGATGATGGCAGAGACCTTCCCATAAAAGCAGAGGATGATACCAGAGGCCCCAGGGATATAATCACTATTAGTTAATTACTGTCCCAGATGGAATGTGACCATGAAACTGGCTTAAGAGCCCAGACAAAGAACTGTGCATGAGGTGAGCCTGTGAACCCACAAAGAAAGAAAAATAAAGCGATCCTCATAATTCATGAATATTACAGAGTAGGAGCACTGCTCTGCTCCTTCTTTTTTTGCCTCCCTGTGAAAAGGAGGGGAAAAGGGGTTGACTATGCATGTCCATACATAACCTAAATTATTTCATTACTGTCTCTCTGACACCCTTCCAGTAA
Organism: Fringilla coelebs; assembly: GCF_963513975.1. Classification (NCBI taxonomy): domain Eukaryota; kingdom Metazoa; phylum Chordata; class Aves; order Passeriformes; family Fringillidae; genus Fringilla; species Fringilla coelebs. Next base: position 652,691 of record NW_028167542.1, read on the forward strand.
AACATCAGCCAGATTTTCTTACATCCTCTCAGATATTTTATTTCTCAGATCAACTGAACCTGAGAGATGGTAAATTTAAATGTGGCCTTTTTGCAATTCAGAATTAAGTGAATAAGCTAATGCCATTCAACAGAATTCAACAAGCCAGCTGCCTAGACAGTAATTAAAGCGGTGATTTACCATGGCTACCAGAAGAGATTTAAAACAACTCTTTGTAATCAATGTACAAAACAGGCCTGGAGAGCAATGGCCTATGCTGGCAATTCACACCCCCTGAAGGCTACAAGAGGTCTTTATTTGGGGCTCTCCATATCCACTGTCCTCATTCCCAGCAGTTGTTGTTGGCAGCTCCCAGGGCAATGCCCCCATCTCAACACTATAAAGGTGTCCAGCTCCCTCTGGCAGGCTCAGGCTGATGCTACACCTGTGTGAGAGTCTTTCTGAAATTTCCCTCATCTGCCTCGGGGTCGTCACTGGGGGATCACTGAAGAAAAGATCCCCCTGTCTAAAATCTCTGGCTCTCTAGGAGAAGAGTTACACACTGAAGGCCCCGAGACCTGAGAGAATTGCTAAGCTATTGTTTTCACAGGTGTGTTTACTTTATGCTACACTAATGAGAAGAAAAAGGACATTCTGACAATTTTGCAACAATAGCTCTGGGATTTTTCCCCACCCCTCGGCCTGGCTGGACTTCTCCTGTGTTTTGGGGGTGGTCCCCCACAGGAGACCCCTCTCGCTCATTTGCAACCACTGTGACAGACAAACTGAGATGTAAGAAGCCTCTTTGCCAGAGAAAAAGCCAGACATGAAATCCCTATGTGAAATCCCTCACACAATTTCCAAGGACTGGGACTGGGACCCCCAACCCAGGGAGGTGTGCGGGGGGAGGCGAGCCGACCAAAGCAGACAGATGCTGCAGGTGTGAGCAGTGGACCAAGAAGACAATGGCTCTCACCCACCGCTGAGAACATGGACTGTGTGTACCCTTTTCCAAACACCATTCTCTCCCCCAAAGATACAATACACTACCTTTGACTTGGTTTCAAAATTCATCCCCCTTCCCCCATCAAAGAAGAGCATAATTATGGTCCAGATGAACTGCATCCCTGAGATGTCCCCAGACGTGACCTGGTGAACTCCATCGGCTGGGCACCAAAGGACTTTGCAGTTCCACATTTGGTAGCTATATACCCTTTTCTTCTTCCTCCCTCTTTTCCTTATTTTCCCCTTTTCCCCCAATCCTTCCCCAATGCATTTCTGTTGTGGTTATTTCAATAAAAGTGCATTTGTGTTGATTACCACTGCAAACCCCCTGTACCGTGTCGGTTTTTTGCACCCTGAGATCCCCCACGAACCATCACAAAACCCGTTCACAAGGACAGCTCGTGACAGCCTGAAAGGTGCCAACCTTGCACCAACAGCACACTAGGGAAGAGGATACAAAAAAATACTTGGAGATTAAGAAATGCAGTAAGAATTTTAAACTGGTGACAAACATTTGTTTTGAAAAGCTCTCACTTTTATGATGGCATCGCTTTTCCAAGTCCCTTTCAGCTCCCGCTCATCCATGCTGGATTTGGTAACTTTTACAGTTTTCTGCACACTCAATATTCTTTGCTTAACAAACCTTCACAGTTCATCTGTGTAGAAAAATGCATCACTGCAGCTGGTACTAGCTCACCCTTGAATAAATTACTATTTTTTCTCATAAGAATTGTCCTTATTCCAGAGCCAGAGCCAATGCCATTTTTTTATCAGTTATATTACTGCTGATCTCATTCAAAGAACACAAAGAAAATCTGTCTGAATTCCTACACAATTAAGACAGATCAGGGACAACAAGGAAGTATAATCCCTTAAAATGACATTTCCATTCCACTCTTCTACTCTAAACGGAGTCAAAAGCAAAGAGAAACAAAAAGTGTTGAAAAGTGGGGAGCTTTAGATACTCATGAACTCTGAACTCATTTCTACCTGCTGAAGTTAATACATGATGTGGGGGAAAACAATTTCTTCACATGAATGCTGCTTTCTTTTTTTCCTAGGGCTCTTGGAGAGATAAAAACAGGAGGCTGTTTTCAGCCATGATTCACCATCAGTAAGCAAGAATTCCAAGCAAGCCCTAAGTCTACCTTTTAGAGTCATCAATCTCCAGCCAAACAGTAGTATAATTTTCAACCTGCTGGATTTGGCACCCTAAGAAAAAGCAGTTATATTCACATGTCATACCTGAATAGATCTAATCTTCATTTAAGCAATCCAAGAGACTGTTTCCAGTGTGGAACCAACTGTGCAGACTCAAACCATGTCTAATGCTTTTTGGAAAATTTTGCACATCTTCACTGATCGGTTTCTCTCTAGTTCTTAGCCAAGAGTTAATTCCATTACTGGGGAACTGCACTCAATATTCTACCAGAAGGATGACATTTTAATTTTACAGTAATGTGTGCACATGTGAGTTGGGAAAATCTACATCACATGGGAAGCCAAGGAGGGTTGCTGCTGATTCTAGGACTGTGGTCATCTTCTTGTTTTGGAAGAACCTCAGTCCCACAGTGATCTGGCTGAAGACAGTCCTCTCTAGAGCAGTAAATATTATTTCCAGCCTATAGAATCTGGACAGTTTTCCAGAACAAGGAACAATTTCTGCACTATTTTTATTTTATAGGCTCAGCCTCTTTCCATCATAAAAGATTAAACTTTACCATGACATGTACAAGTGCCAAGTGCATTTTCATTGCTCCTTACATGCCCAAAGATCCCAAAGGAGCATTAAATGTGGGTAACTGTTAGAACATACAGGCACACTGCTGGAATACATATATCGAGGAAGATTTACATTTATTAACAAGCAAATGTAAAAAAGGCAGAATTGATGACTACAAGATTAGTCATGGCGGGGGTTCTGGTAAAGTATCTGTCAAGACATGTCATGAACTATAGATTGGATGCAGATGTCATGAACAGCTGCACAGGTTATGGTATGAGGTAATGATGTATATGAATGACCATTAATTTAATATTAAGCTGATATAACTTGACTTCCTGATGTTCAACACAGTATTTTTAGTCTAAGAAAGACCTCTTTTTAGTTACTGAAGCAGCAGAGCTTCAGTTCAGAGTGAAGAACATAAATTTTAGCAGCATTAGGCTGTGGAACTTCTAGCTTTGGTCTTAAGTTTTTAGTTTAAACTGTAACAGTGAGAAGGCCCTAGCAGTGCAATATTTAACTTACCAGTTCTCTGGTATTTTCAAATGTTCATCAAGGCTACCTATGTTCAGTGGCAGCAGGATGCCTCCATAAAACACTTATTTTTCATCAAAAACCTCCATTTATGGTAAGAAAACAAAACTCCCCCATCCCCAGCTTGTAAAGATTATTCTGTTACATGGCCAGCAAAGCACTGATCCCAGGGATGTTGAGAAGAGGAAAAACAAGACATGAAAGTATTGATGATACATTTTGCTAACACTAAACACCATTTCAGTGTTCTCTTCCTACAGTGAACTCCCTTAAGCCAAGATTTATGCAGAATACAGTCTCTTTTTTTTTTTTTTTATTCCTTCAGGCTGTTATTTACTTCCTACCTTAATTTTCCAGTGAACTGTCTACCATCCAATTAAAAATTACAATTTGCTCCTCCTCTGAGAATTACACTCAAATCCAGGTATTGCATTTTTCCAGGAGCTGCGCCTCTTGCAAGGTATTGCTCACATCTCAAGGCACGCAGCCCTCCTGCTACCAGATCCTGAAGCGCCTTCCTTCCCTTCAAACTTTCTTCAAGGGCCTGGGAGCTGTTGAGAACCAGCTGCCTTCCCTAAATAATGTCAAACCACCCAGAATTTCTATCCCTGATCTTCCACACAGGCTCTGCTTCCTTTACAAATCTTATCCTCCCTGGAAGGCTGCTTTCAAAAGCCCTTCTCCAGCTCACAGCTCTGCTAGGCAATCCCTCATTTCCTGCACCAGCAGAAGCAGCTGCAGCAGGCAGAGGTGAATCTGAGCAGCCAATTCCCTTGCAGCCCCACGCAGCTGCAGAAAAAGCACTTTACTGCTAAAAAATTGCTGTGGTTCTAGGCGATATTCAAGGGGGGTAATGGGGGCCCTAACGCTGACAGGAACTGTCGCTGAAATGCTGTATCTGAAATCCCTGCGAGGACAGGGTTCCTCACATGTCCCTATCCATTAATTACAGCTCTAACCAGGGCTTTTAGCAACTCCTGCTGCATTGCTCCCTCACATTCCAGGGAGGCCTTTGGGAGTCAGAAATATGGAATATTTGGATATGGAAATATGGAATATCTGGAAGGGGATGCCAGGGCACTCACTCCTTCCACTTGCTCATATGAACTCCACGGAAGAAAAAATTAAAATAAATGCAGTCTGAAACTTTCTCCAGTTTTCCACTTTCCCATGCCACGGGATTTATGTGTCTGTCCCGGGGGGATGTTTTAGAGGAGTCCTATCACTGTGCTCCCACTACCAGTTACAGCAACCAAGACCTGAAGTACTACACTCATCACAGGGCATTTTTTCATGCTTGGATGTGGCTTTTTAAAGAACTTTTTACTATCATCAAAGAATAAAGCAAGCTTCTGGTTCCACCATACCCCAAGCTCCACTTCCATAGGCAGTAATTTTTGGAAAAGCAATGCAATAAATTTCCCTTGCCTCAAAGAGCCTTGTACCTCCCCCTCTTACCAACCACAACAGCATTGGTTCAAACACAGAGAGGTACAGATGACCTTGCATGTGCAACACCAGTATAATGCCTCTCTTTTACTGACAACCCTTCCCCCAGCTGACAGAACAATAATTTAGAACAATATCATTTTCAAGCAACAAAAGTACTGAAGAAAGTAAAAAAGGTTTTCATTGTATTGAAAAAACTGACAATAACAACAGCTATTAAGTACAAATTTTCTTACTAGAATAGATGTGACTGGATCTAAAGGAATATTTCACTTTGAGTAACTTTTTCTTTTAAGGGAAGTAGTCTAAAATCTATGCATGCTTAGAGAAAGAGAACAAAACCCCACAACGGAACATCTATACAAGGAAAGCTTTTTAAATTATATCCCTGACAGAGCTGCGGAAGGGAACAAGTATAAATGTAGCCAATCTTGTGTTTCTCTTAAATAATGGTGGAACACACCTTTGTGCTTACTGGTAACAAGATTTTTTTCATTTTAGGGACAGATTGATATATACTTCCTCAATATTGTATTGGCATTATTCTTAAAAGCAGTAGTCTGGGAGTCCAAGAATAATTTTTATCAGCCTGGTTTTAATTTCTCAAGTCCAAAATACCTTGGAGAGGTATATAACACTGGAGAGGTAATTCTGAGTCTATTCACCAGCTTGACATATTGCAGAGAAAGAATCTGGATAAATTCCACAGCTGACACAGGTGCAATGAAACACACAAGGCTTCATGGATTTACAGCAAAGGCGAGTTTGATCCAGAGACAGTTATGTGACTTGCCCGCAGAAATAAGGTCAGTCATCAGTGGACATGGCATCAGTTCAAACATCAGTAGACAAAGATCTCAAGGTCTTTAAGGTCCCTTCCAGCCCAAACCATTCCATGATTCTATGATTAAGAATATGCAGAGTTTTGATCCTCACATGTAAGGTAACTGCATTTAAGCAGTAATGTGCAGTGGAAGACAGCTGGGGAAGAGAAAGGCACTGACAGCAGGGCATCCCACCCCAGAACCCACAGAGTGCTCTGAGCTGGAAGGGACTCACAGGGATCATCAAGTCCAACTCTTACGTGGATGGCCCACAGAGGGATTGAACCTGCAACTGGGGCATTTTCACCACCCTGCTCTGACCCACTGAGCTCATCTCTAGCTACTGTCTGCCACCAGTTTTGCAAGACTAGGACTTAAGAGAAGAAAATATTTCTGCCCATAAATGCTCTAGAGTGAGCGTGAGGGAGGGAAAAGCACTGCAGAGAGCAACTCCTCCAAGGACAGGTGTGTGTGAAGGGATCATGCATATATTAGGGCTACTCCAGCAGAGATGTTTTTAGCCCCATTACATTCCTGGGGCACATTTTCAAGAGAGATGGTGGAACATGAAATTCACTTTTATTTACAGTTGTGTAGATTAAGTTCATAAAAGCAACTGCATGATGTTGTCCTGCTGAAGGAGGGGATCATGATGAACCACACAGTATTTTCCAATCCCCCGTTCTTATTTTTTTTTTTTTTATGATGAGGCAGCAGAGAACATAAGAATGAGAGAATTCATTTAAAAAGCTAAGACTATATGGGGATCCTCATGTCCACCACCAAAGTCCACTTACTGTTCATAATATCATACAAAAAGTATCCCTCATTCCAATCCTGCATCAGCAACAGTACCATGCAGTTTTCCAACCTCAGACAAATATATAATTTTTACACTCAAAACTTTCTGTGAAAAGGAATACTTTAATATATATACCTAAAAAAGAAACTAGTTCAGCAGCATCTGGATAGCATGTAGACAGATGTATGATGAGTGATGTTTTGACAATATCTGAAGATAGATGACTAGTTAAAACAACATTTGAAAAGCAAGTATTTATTTAAAATATAATAACTATGTGGGCTTTCAGGTGTATACTGAATATTCATAGTCAGTCTTAATGAATATTTCCTGCAAAAGTTCTCTGCCCCTTCACAGTGGCATATTTATCACATTTTCCCAAAGACAGAAACATTTTTCCATTAAAATTTGATTGCTTCACTTGCAAGTTATAAAGATTTATATCATCTCTCAGGTGGCCTGAGAAGCATCACTAACTCAGAGGTGTTGCTCTCAGGGACAACTGATAAACTTTCAGATTTTGTTTAGATTAGAAAGCATGTGCAGAGACCAGTTTTGGTTTTAGCCTTTGCTAAATCCCTGGATCTGCCATTGCAATTGGTCTGCACGGGTAGCCCTTGCTTTTCAAGAATCCTGTGTACTGAAGAAAAAAATTGTTCAGCTTGGATACAGCAAAACTGCTGTATAATAATGATCCCACAAAACACCTCAGAGGGTTTGGTCCCTGCCTGCAAACCCAGCTGTTTAGACCAGGGACCTCATTTTCAGAACCAACTGATACTGTGATTTCCATGGGAATCATTAGGAACACTCTGCACTTCCAAACATCAGACACCCTCTGCACTCAGAACATTCCGAGAAAGTTCCCTTAATCCAAACCCATGGAAAGCTGCTGCTGCAGCTGCTACTCAGTACTGAAGAACTCAAAAGTCTCAAGGGGCTTTCTAGCTGTGGAGTGCTGCCAGGGCTGCTTCAGCTCTAGCCAGGAGCTGGCTTCACTGCTCCCTTTGTCTTAGAAAATCCAATATTCCCTGTCCAAGGGGAGCTTCTTACCTGGCCAGCGCTGGGTTTCTCTGGAGATGAGAACAGAATAGCCATGCCAACTTCTCTCCCTAAACCTGGGTCACCGAGAATTGAGGATGAGACAAGGACCAGCAAGATATCATTTAAGAAGGAGAGAAACCCTGGAGGTAGGCTGGTATTGCCTTCCTAGCCTCGTGTAGCCGTCAAGCTGCTGCAGGGCAAGATTTTGCATATAAATAAAAGCTGAAGGGTGATTTTCCCAGAATAATTATGGCTTGCATCCAAATCTCACTTACCTCCTCCCCAAAGAGACAAGAAAGAAGACAGTATCTGGATATGGGGGGGGGGGGGGGGGGGGGGGGAATAAAATATCAAATGCAAGGATTTAAACAAATGAAGATAAACTGATAGTAGGATTTGCAGAGTGAATTAACCTGCACACCACCAGAACTTCAATGCCACCAGTGCCTGCGGACAGCACCTCAGGGGAGTCCCCAGGGAATGCAGACACTGTGGTTTGCTTCAGGTAATGCTTCGTGTAGTCAAAATTTGCCAGTTGCTCTGAGCAACTGGGTGTAAAGAGATCATTTCTCTGTCCTAATTTGATGATGTGAATTTCTTAAGGAGGAAAACTAGTTTTCACATTTTGCCATTAGTTTATTGCCAATTTTCCTAATGAATTACAAAGACCAGAAACTATGCTGAAAGCCAATTCTCACATAGTAAGAGTGAAGAAAAAAAGAAAAAGCTCAGTAAAATCTGATTTTCCTCATCATTGGCTCTTTCATATCCCAATAATCCATTTTTGAAACACATTCTAATCTCAGGCACAGTGTGGCCATCCCGGCATACCTAGGAAAAATCTGTTACTGTGCACCATGCGTGATATTAGAATCTGGCCCTTCCACTGTAGATGGAACATTTGCATAAAGTTCTTACAACTTTTTATAATAGCCATATTTTCCAATATTTGCAACTGCGCACATTTTAGCCTGGACTGCCTTTCGTTCCACAGATGGCGATTATGAAAAGCCCTCACATATGGCAACTACAAAAATAAATTTGTCTGAGACTGCAAATGTACAAATTCCCGGCAGAGTGCAGCCCCCTGAACACGGTCCCTTTGCTGAGAACTTGGGCCCTACTCCCACAGTGAAGTCAACCAGCAATGTCAGAAAATCACTCAGACCCAAGAGATGTCAATTCCTGTGACTTTGCACTCATTTATTTCTCCAGCTTGAGAGTGGATGAACTTTCTGGATGCATTCAGGAAACCCTCTAGGCATATATTTAACTTCATACACAGAATTAGCCCCAGGGAGATCAGTCACATCCCTACTTGGACAGATTAGCAACATTTTGTTCAGATTTTTCTTTTCCTCCCCCCAGCCAAGTCTGTAGTTGAGTTCATGAGGAACGATACAGGCTGTGCCCAGTGGCCTTTCTGAGCAGCTTCCACTGCTCTTCAGGACTGCTGAGGAGGGGCCAAGTCTTGCCCTGTCCCTGGGCTGGCACAGGGGGCCCTGGCAGGAAGGGGCTGGTACCCAAACACACACTGGGTATCTAAGGAGGTTGGATGCTCTCCACCTGTGGAGCTCCTTAAATGTCTTTAAAGGGATTTTCAATAGCACAGGTAATTTTCTTCCGAAAGACATTATCTGTTGTTTGCCAGTTCATTCTCTTAAAACATTCCAGTCAGCTCCACTGCAATCTCAAACACCAACTACTCTGTTTTCCAAGGGCTGCTCAGCTTACATCTAAGTATGTGTTACTTTCATTAAACCTAGATAGAAAGGACGCATTCCCTTGCTTTTTTTAGAATTACCTATGATTCCTTCGTCCAAACCCTCCAGTCTAACACCAACTTGTTCAATAGCTACAGAGGCTCTGGAAATATGGCACAGCCTTTCTTTCCATGCATCTGAGATCAGTGCAACTTTCTGCATGATTGAATGGACATACAAGTTGGAAATGTTAAGTGCTAGATAAATGTATATTATTATTTTGCCTCACTGAGATGCTCACAGCACTTTCATTTTTATTTTTCACCTGTTTACTAAACTGTCACCCAATACTGGCCTCAAGATTCACACTAACATTTGCATAATAATTTTCAGAGCTTCAGATCAAGCTCCACAATATCTCTGATTTTTGGTGGGAATCCAGCTCCAGGTTTTTTGGAGCCTGCTGTTTTTTAATAATACAGTAATAACTTCATTTTTTCATTTGCTTCATTTTCCTCCTAAATCTCTCTGAGAGACAAAATACATATCATTCCTACAAGGGCATTAATATCCTGGTGTGTTTTCCTGACTTATCTTGCCAAGTCTGTTGTCTAACTACATACTATTTGACAAAAATATGCAGAGAAAAGGCTGATGATTTCCAGTGGAAGCAGTGACATTCTGCTGATCTCAATTACATCTACAGCAGGTGATGATTTGGTGTGAACATGTTAGCCCTTGTGCCTGCCTTCAGCACACACCTGCATAAAAAGAATAAAAGTCTTTAGTTTAGCAGTAGGTACTTGACCCCTCCAAGTACCCATCAGCAAAGTGCAACCATCTGTGCTGTTTCTGGCTCTAGGAACTCCTGACTTGAGGAATGCCTCGTTTGCTTTCATCCAGCCACTGCAACAGGTCCTCAACAAGGAGCTTTTTGGGCTGCACAATTTCTGTCCTATTGACTCAACATCCCTCTGCACCTTCAAATCACCTCTAGTCCTGCTCAAAGCCAGCAGCCCCTTTTCAGTTGCTGTTCTCCTCAAGGACAACAAAAGCCTTCAAATCTCAAACAAGACTAACTTGTCTCAGTACTGTCAGGACATAGTATTTGGTCTAATTTACACCCACTGAAATCCCAGTAAGGCACACAGGATGCAAATCAACCCGCAGCGTAACCCACTGTCAAGTTTTCATTCCATGCCAATGAAATTGACTTTTCCCCATTAACTGAACTGCACAGCTCTTTTTCTTCTGATAGTACTTTTCTTTAAGTCTTCAGATGTTCAATCCCTCTAGCTCCTCAACGTTTTTCCTCTGAAAAGAAATTGTTGGTAACAATGATACTGCAAAGCAGTGTTTCCCAGCACCCTTCTCAACTTCTTTCCCCTTATCTTTCCAATAATTTTCATGCTATTGGAAGCTTTGTTTGCCATCCTCCCTTCTTGTGCTGTTTTACATCAGAGCCTTCACAACAGCTGTTTTGAAACACTGTACATCATCACTGAGCCACTGTGCTTAATAAAGAAACAATAATTAAGAACAGTTTGTTCGTTTTCAGGTAAAGAAGAAATTCAACACTAAAAATTCAACTAAGTGACTCATCTGGCTCTATCCATTCATCTCACCTGGCTTCCTTGAAACAAAATAATCCATATACAGCAGCTGTTCCAAAGGGATAGGCCTCTCCTATAAACCAGACCCAAAGATAACCTTGCAATAGCTGTGCTTTAAGTACTGCAGGAGTTAACCAGGACAGAGTGCTCAGTCAGAATGGCATTTCCCCAAGGTTTTCCACAAATCCAGGCAGCAGTTCCCAGCTCATGTACACTGGGGAAAACCTAAATCAGGAGCTTTTGCAGATAAGTGTATGCACAGTGGCAGCAGCATTTTACAGCATTGGTCTGTAGAAAGTTTCAATCAGACTGTGAGCACTGGCGGGGAGGAACTGTACTTTACTCTGGTCCTAGGTGACAGGTGAGGAACAACAGAGTTTTGATTCTATCTAGACTGGGTGTATAGAGCAAACAACAGTGATGAATGTTGTTCTAACGCCCTGGTTTAGAATCCTGTCTTCTGAAAGAGTAAAGATCTCCTGGATAGACGGAAACTCTAATTTTTCTGTCTAGGCAGGAAACCAAATCATACAGCAGTGAAGATTACAAAATAGAAATGAGGGGAAAAGGAAAAAAGCAGAGAGGAGTAGCAAACTTACTAATTTACTTTTTCCCAAGACTGGGGAAAGATAAAGATCTTTCTAAACACATTTCGAGCATCAAGCACAGAAAAATCAGATCCTGTTGTAACCACAAGGCAGTGTCTATTATTGTGTTCATCACTATCCTCATGTGTGAACCAAAATCTGACCATTCCCCAGAGTATCCACTTTCTTCTCACTCCAGAAAAAGAAATTTTCATGACAGGGTCATTGTATTCCTGCAAGATGCAAGTCCATGAGCCCACTCCAGTGAAACACTTCATTCATCTATTCGTAATTAGGAGTGAGCTCACATTTCTATTAGAGGAATTAATGACTGATAAGTGACAAAAAGGCTTTTCTTGTCAAGTGACCTGCTGCAGTTGTTCCAGCAATGCTGACAGTGCTGTGCTTGCACACCTTTCTCTGCACCTGACACCAGGCAGGAGCCTGTCCCGAGTCATTCCCATCATGGGCTGTCCTGTTCGGATTCCTCAGCAGATTCTTCTGGCTGCAACACCTTTTGGGACTGTATGAAGTAACCATTGCTAAAATGGTTCTGTCATTGTGCAGTTCTCAGCTGAAGTTGCCAGGACAGTGCACAGATACGGCACAATTCTTCCCTAAAGGATGTGTGCTGTGTGTGTAGCTTGCTGCTCCTTCCATCTACCAGTGAAATGAGCAGGGTATTACAGAAGAGCACAGTGGAAACGAGGTCAGGAGGTCAGCGTTCTCCAGGATGCTGCAGGGAAATGGACTGTGAAAAGCTCCTGCTGTGTGTGGGAGCAGGAAGAAAGGATAACAGCCATGCTTAATGCAAGGTAGAACCAGAATTTTAAACACAGGCTGATGATTGCATTTCTCTATTGGAATTCAGTAGAACTGCAACTTAACGTGCATAGCAAAACAACTCCTAGAGCATTTTTCCTGACCTGTAAAGAGTGAACAGGTTGCCAAAGAGACTCCCTCCACAAGTCAAGAAGATGAAGGTGTGCATATACATGTAGCACCCTCAGAACTGTGAGGGGCGAAGGGCGCAGGGTGAAGGTGGCAGCAGCTCAAGTCCCAGCATCTCCATGTCTCCATTTTGCAGTTGTGTGATGCCCTCTCCGTGCAGTTATATCCCAGAGCAGGACAGGCTGCTAGTGCAGCTCTGCACTGTATTGGCCCTTCTGCATGAGCAGGAAAATTGCCTCTCTCCTGTACCTCCATTAACACACACCTGCGTCACACATTTCAGTGTCTGTGCAAAAGCCACAGCAGCAGAGAGTAAATATACAGTGCCTAGGACAGCTGGGATGGGGGAGACAAGGATTGAGGACATCTTTCTGGCTAATTAAGATGATAGATTTCAGGCCTCAGCTTTTTTTTTGGTGATGCTCTCATGCCAGCTAGCTCTCTGTCCTTAAGAAACACAGGGAAAGATCATCCACATCCAACTCTGATATTACCCTTTCATTCCATGTCAGAGGCTTTGTCCCCTGCAAACTCTTGAAGAAGAAATACTTGACCCCAAACAAAAAGTTCCAACAGATTGGGTGGTAGTTTTTTGTGCTAAAAATAGATTTGGAAAAATTCCTGAACTAGGCCCCTTGCCGAACAATTAAGCTCTTTTTCTTTTGAGTGAAGGTATTTTTGTACACAGTGTAACAGCATTCTTCACAGTCCTTCCAAGACAAAACAAGATCAAATAGTTCGGTGGGACAAGGAGTAATACATGGCCAACAGATTAATCATTTGTCCTTTAGAAGTTCTGCTACAAAATAGGAATCTTTGTTTCCTCTTTGGGTGGGAGGGGCACATAGCAGACTTCCAGACAAACAGGAAACATTTGCTTCAACCTTAGGTCTTTGTTCTCTCCTCATTACAGAGTATTCTCTCTCCTGGCTTTTCCAAGACTCCTCTGGCTGGCTGTGCTGGCGAGAGCCCAGCTGCAGTAGCACAGCATTGAGAAGACAGAAATGATGGTATTTAGACAGGGAGGGTGCTTCAAAAGCACTTCCATGACATCTCCATCTGTGTAGGACACCTGCAAGAGAACCAGGATGAGCTGGAGTTCTGGACTCCAGCTGGACTCTTTGAGGCTATTGGATGTCCAGACAGGAAGATCTGTGCAAACAGAAAATCCACTGAACACCTCAATAGCCACACTTGCCTACAGCACCTGGTCACAGTAAACTATCTCTTTGTGAGCTGCAGCCTTAAAGCTGACAGATGAATACTTGGGAATGCAGCCACAGCTGACTGAAGAAGTCCAATTAGTGTGAGGAGCAGCAGCCCATCTGCTCACCAGCAGGGGCCATGGAAACACATCCCTTTGCGCACCTCACTGCTCCCAGGGAAATCAGCAGCTCTGCCCTGAGCGTCAGAGCACCACGACCTGCTGGACTGCTTGGCCAAGGAAAGAAAACAGGCAATGGCAACAAGCCCATTGCAGTATTGCCACAAAACTGAAAGGTGCTCCACGGAGAAGAATAATTTTTTAATTTCCATTCCAGGCAGAAAGGTCTCTGCTAGAGCAGCACAGCTCCTGCCGAGGCAGAGGAGCTGTTTAGCCCCATTGTGCAGGCTGCCAGCTGCAGGTCATGCAGCTTTCTACAGCTCACCAGATTAAGACAGGAGGGAGTCCATTGCTCTGTACAGAGGGTCTCCAGGGGAGCCTGAACGGTGGCTGAGCTCACAGGCCACTGGGCTTTAGAGAAAGGCAGTGCTACAATCCGACACCTACACAAGAGAAAGAGACGGCTCAAATGAGTCAGGCAGCTCAGAACAGCACTGCTGCTCCAGTTATGCAAAAGGCTACAGCACAAATATAATTCTGATTTTAATCTGTGTACAGGAGCAGCATTTGGTTTTTTCCAGCCACTGCTGTTGTGTATCATCGACAACATAACTCTGCTGAATCGGTCAGCCCAAAGATCCTTCACCTTAGCACAGTTCCTGACTGTGATGGTTTAGGAGAAGAATATCAACCACTGCAAGACTATTTCATCCTTCCTTTAGCAAACCCTTCAAGCAACCTGAGCCAGATGTGGTATCTTCATATTTTGCAGCCTCTTACAGGATTTCTTTTCATGAACTTGCCTTTATAAGAATGTATTTAATCCAGCTATATTTTTGGTATCCACAACATTTTTGAGCAACACAATTTAATAATAGGCCTGGGGAAAAAAGACTACTTCTGTTTTACAACCCAGTTCCCAGTATTATCCCCACTACGAAAAACATGTACTAATCCTCCCCTTCTCACTATTTCCTACTTATTATTTTACAGGCTCTCTGTTTCATACCACTACAGTTTTCTCTCCTCTAAGATGAAGACTTGCCTTCTTTGTCATTCCTTGTATGGAACAGCTTCAAAAATGCAATAAGCCTCGTTGGGCTCCTCATCTATCTTTCTGAGAGAGGAGAGGTGCCAGAACTGCATCTGAGATGTGGACTCTGAGCACTGGAGTGATGCAGTCGCACAATTATCCAAAACTACCTGGAAGTAACAACTACCACTTCATGTTACATGTACAGATCAGGAGTGGCTTCTACAACGTACAGTAATTTCCATTTCCAACACTTCATTTATCATTTGATCCCTGAATCACCTGTTATTTCGAGATCCCACTGTACCTCTTCACAGCCACTTTAACTTTTATTACCAAAAACAATGCCATGACTTGAGCAAACACCTCATTCCTGATACACGTGCCTGAGACTGTGAGTAGGTGATGAGATCTCCCTGGGACAAGCCAGTGATCTCCATCCTCAGTGAAAATTACCTATTTAGTCCTTCTTTTTTGTTGTTTTGTATCTTTTATCAGACTTCAAGTCATGTTTTCTTTGTATCCTTTGACTTTTTCTGTTCTTGTAGAGGCACTCGGCGAAGAGACCTCATTTGAACTTTGTGGAAATCCAAATGCATTTTGGGCATTTCCCAACATTTAAGGCCTTTTCCAACATTTTGGGCATTTAGGCACCAGATTTTCTCTTAGATAATCTCACGTTAGACTTATGTATAAGCTGCAGGTTGAAAAGACTGACTGTGGACATACTTTAAGGAACAAAGAAGTACTAGGCCTAATTTTCATCAATTACAACATGGTAAAATGATACATCTACACAAGGTAGATGTATCATATCACCTTTAGAGAAAATACAGCTTTGGAGAAAATACAGCTCTTTTCACTGAAAAGTAATCTGCAGTGCACCTTAATAATGTCAGGGGTTGCACCTTTTTTTTTCAAAGAGGAACATGACTAGGCTTCCTTAGTGTGACATGTAGCTACCTATAATGTCAATTAAGACCTGATGAGATTCTTGAACAGAAAATAATTTACTTCCTTGAATGCTCAGAGCAAAACACTCTCTCCCTCAAGTAAGATCAGTTTTCTGTCATTTTTGTCCCTCCCTTAACAACAAATTAAAAAAACCCCAAACCTTTAAAACCTCCCACAACAGGAAAGAAAACACAGAAATGAAATGGCAGCCATAGCTTCTGGGAGCTCTTGAGGCAGAACCTTCTTTCACAAAGAAGGAAAATTACAAAGTAATACAGAAAAATATGAGAAAGAAATTTCCTCAAGCTCTCTGGAAAAATGAAGGTTTTTCCACTTAAAAAGCAAGGGAGATGAAATAGGCACAATCTCAAGAGAAAGTAAAAAACCTACAGGAGCAAAATATATAAGACCTGGCAGTATTCAAACGAATCATGAGTAGACAGTAAGACAAGATGGAAATACTATCTAAAACGCTCCCATGGCCAGTGTGAGCCAGTTTCTAGACACAGATGAAAGAGCTGGAGTGTAATTCTGGCAACATTTCCCTGCTTTGTCATGCCTACAGTATAATGGAAAAGGAAACACTGATGGGGGGAGCTGCACATGACTTGCCATGAGGCATGGACGGTATTGCAGGACTGTGAAGGGCTTCTCAGTACCTCTGCTCTGTAAAAAAATCCCCAGTGTCATTTTGAGCCACTCAGAGCCACAGTGTGCAGATGGAAGTGGCTCTGACAGCCCTGCTTTGCTTTGTGCCTCAGACACTGCTGTGCCGGGGCACAATGTCTATCCAAGGTACTGCCAACAATCCAGCGAAATTCCCATGGAATGAGGTCCCTTCAGCTTTAGTTGTGTAAATGCTGTATTCCACTCTGCATGGCAGCCCCCACAGGCTGGCCAATTTAACCAAGCTAAGCTTTCACTGAAGCCAAGTCAGAGCCCAGAAAAATGTTGTAAGGTCCTCATTCAGCTACCATGAGTGGTCTCCTCAAGTGTCCCTCGGAATTACAGGACACTGCTGTCCCTAGACAAAAACTGCAGTCACTTTGACACTTGCTGCCAAGGTTGTAAAAGGCAGCAAGCAATTGCTGCTAAAATGCCCAGATCCTGAGAAGTGTGCAGAGTAACAGTGCTGCTTAAAGCCATTGACTGTGTGCAACTTCCCTGATATTAGCCGAGATTACCAAGTCACTTGGCAGATCCCAGCACATTTTTGATATTAAAGTGATGGGAAACTACTTAAATACCCATGCATTCATTACAAAAACATCTTTTTTGGCATTTACTTCCAATTAAAGCTTGTGCTTTAGCACAGCCAATTTTCCTCGTCATATTCAAATGTTATGGTTGTGTGAACGACCAAACATGATCATGGAGATGTTGGCTCCCATCTCCTGAAATGGGAATTTGTAAGGAGGCTGTCAATTGGAAATATTTGGAAATCTATCAGGAGTTTAAGCACATTTTAAAAGGCCATCTGTGTACGAGAGGCAGTCACACCGACAGCGTGCTCGTGCTGGGCACGGCAGCAGAGGTGCAGTTGGTGACCCTGGGCTGCAATCAGAGCATCTCCTCAGCTGTGCTGTGCCTCTGCCAGGCCTGGCTGAGCCAGCAAAGACATGAACAGCCAGGGACAGCCACAAACTGAAAGCTAAATCATGAGGCTGCAGCACCATCAGCTGCATATCAAGAAGGGAGTAATTTGCTTTCAGAAGCCAAAAGGCTAAATACAAGACCTGTTATTAAAGAGTGCTCACAGTACAAAACCAAAAGCTTTCCTGGCACTGGCACAACTGGAATCACAGCCATGTCTGTTATCCAAGTGGTTTGCTTTAGAAATGAATTCCATAAATTTTCAAACAGCTGCACAGGACTTAGCTTCAAAAATCTATTAAGGTAAATAAAGCATGAACCCTGCCTGTCTCCTCATCTCGGAGGAATGCTGCCTGTAGGGCTGTGAACAACAGCAACAAGAGAAAAAAACAAACAGGGAGAAGACAAAGCTATTTTAAGTTTGTTGAGTGCTTTTTACGGTGGCTTTTTAAACATTATTTGTAAATATCTCTTCAAAGTCTGCTTAATTACAATGCACAGCAGCATTAGCTTGCAAAAATAACACCTGAAATCTGACTCTCAAAGGTTGGAAGATTTGTGACTACCAGACAAAGAAAAAAGCAACCGCTCAAATTTTAAAGCTATTTTTACAATGTTGAAAACTGCAACTATTTTTAACACTCATTTCAAACAGATCAAGTATTTCCAGTTCCAAGTGTGCAATTAAAGCAGTCAAAACCAAAGCTAAAATCCAAGAAATACTCACAGGGCATGTTATGGGGTCTCATTGCAGCCAGTTTGGTACCCAATGGTTGATACTTTTCATGATTTCTGAATAATTTTACATTCATAACTTAGTTTCAAATGTTGATGTTTATGAGAGCAGACAATTTTCTGAAATGCCTAAAGAAAGCATAAAAAAATTTAAATTCAGCAGAGCAGAAGTGGGAAATCAGACTGATTTGTACATCCAAACAAACTGTAAGACTTGAAACACATGAGGGGAACAGAGGGATTCCTCCCAGACGTTCATCGAGCAGATATTAATTTAGAAACATGAATTTAGAAACATGTATACAGCTGTATGTGACTGTACCTGCCCTGGCCAGCTGCTTCACGCTTAGCAAAAAAAGGAAACACAGAACTCCAGCGTGGTCTAAGACAGATGGGTAGAAACAAGATGTATAAACACAGAGACCACGTTTGTAAGAACTCATTAATGCCAAATCAGAGTGAGGAACATTAAAAGGGCTGTAGCAGCAACAACAGCGAGACTTCACCACTGAACTGTATTTTATGTGAATCCAACTGGTTTCTTTCAACTCACAAACTCCTACTGACCCAACCACCAGGCTGTGCTCGGGTATTTTTGGTTGACTGAGTGCCAGAAATGATTTTTGAATGGGACAGTGACTGATTACAAGAGGCAGATGTTCAACCCTGTGTATTAAAATACGTGTCCCTGTAAGCTGTTTCCTGAGGTACCTGTACCACCCACAATCCACTCAGGCAAGCAGGAGGGCACACAGGTGGCAAACCTCACCAGTAATCCCAGACTGAACTCAATTTTAATGAACCATGTTCTGCAGGATTTTATTATTTCTCATCGAGACCAAAGTTACTTCTTCCGAAAATAGAAAATTGGTGCTTTCCATCTGGTAGTGCAAACCTCCTGTTGCAGACAACGACTTTGGGACTCTGGAGCTAACCCCTCTTCTGTGGTTTCCTTCCAGCAGAGTGACCCTCAATACAGGCAGTAAGCTCTACTCAGCACACCCCAGCGCTGTTCTGTCACATCAGGAAGCCATACCCAGCGCCACACAGCTGATGCAATCTGAAGGGTTTCCCAAAAAAGCTGTTTAACACCACAATATAAGAGAAAACATAGGAGAGCCACTTGCTGAGGTGCCCTTCTGTGCAACAGGCAGATAACCAAAGGCACTGTGAAAGTCAAGAGCACACCAAACCCATCAGTGTGTGTGAAGAGGTCTGCCTGGGGTTCTTCAGCCCCGCTGTTGCCGTAAAAATTAGCATTGTTTTGTGGAAAGGGAATCAAGCAGATACATGCTTTCAGCCTGCAAATCAACTGCTAGAAATAGGGGGGGAAAGTTTGCTGCTTTGGTCAATCTGAACTCCAGGAAGGAGTTCAGCACTGACAGGATGAACTGAGAAAGATTGCCCATCCGACTGGGAAATGAAAAACTCCAAAGTGTGAATGAAGAACACCCTGCACTGCTCAACAGATGCAGCAACAGCAGCTCCCTGGGGGCTGATGCTGTCAGCACAATGCCACCACTTCCAGGCCAGCAGTCCCTCTTGGGTGGAAGGAAGGGCCTGACCCCAGCTGGAAATGGTGTTCCTGAGAAATTCTCCCCAGGAGAGGTAACTACACTCTCGGTTCAGGAACCTTAGTGACAATTTCACCCTACAGTGCTGGATAATTCACCTCCTAGGAACAGGGCCAGCTTTGTGCAAAGTTGCTGAAACAGAGAAGGAGAATGCTGATGGGTGCAGAAAAGCTCTCTGGGGAAGTCAAAAGGATTTATATAAAAGATAGGATGGAAGCTAGAAATAATCAAATAGGAAACAGCAAAGAAAACCAACAGTTCTGCATTAAAAAAATAGCTCTACAGAGATTAAAAAGAACTTTTACATGTTTTTCTGCATCCATGTTAGCAGTAAGATGGGGAACCTGCTTGCCTGCCTTGCTGCCCTACACACTTTGAACTGACATATGGAATATGAACATGAAATATGGGAATAATAAACATACAGGATGCCTAGTGGAAAAGAAAACAATCAGAGCCCCCGGAAGATGAAAATCAAAGAATATATCAAAGGTGCAGTAAGCTGTACCAAGCAGTAAGTGGAATCATATGTTAAAGAGTGGTTTAAAAGTAACTGGCCAAGCCCTCTGGTCAGTTTAATAAGCTGTGATCCCATGAAACTGATATTCTGGGCAAGGAGAAGAAAAATACTGTTACTGACATATTTCAACTGTGCAACAAGATGGTGATGGGAGAGCTTCACTTATGCCCAGTGCAGAGTGGCAAACATACTGGGACAGGTTGCCTGGAATGAGGATTTTATGGACAGCCAGGAAACTCAGAGAGGAGGAAGCAACTCTTGGCTTCACTGGAAGCAGTGCCCGGACCAGGTTTTCCTTTTATTGTTTTGAAACAAGTAAAATTCTTAAAGGCGGGAAGAAGGGTGTTCAGAGACAGCTTTGTTTACAAATAAATCTCGCCTCCTAGAAACTTAGGAGAGGCCTGAAGAAACCAGTGTTGCTGAACAGCAAAGTGGTTCCATGTCCAGATGAATAAACCAGAAGGGGCCATAAGCTCAGGCAGATACTGTATAAATGACATAATGTCCTGGGGTCACTTTCTGATGCTGAATTGTATCCCCATTCATCTGTTTGGCCCAGAAATAAGTTTTACACCTTTTAAGACTGGTTCTGAGAGCAAAGGTGGGGGGAGACAAGGTGCACACATTTTGTTTTCAGAAACTGCACTTGCTCCCCGCATCCTTCTCCTGGACAGTGCTGTCTGCAGCATGGACAGATAGCAGGACAGAGCTTTCCTTTGCTTTTGGTTAGTTTTAGCTAGCTGAGGCAGGGAAGTTCCCTGGACTTTGGGTTTTCTTTTCCTTGGAGCTGGCTGAACCTGCCCTGGACTGAGCACCCAGAAGAACACTGGCAGCTCTCAGGCTGGGCCTGGCTGTGGCATTGCCAGCACTGGAGGGACTGATGAGAGACTGATCAGAAAGTGAGGGAGCCCAGCAACAGCCCACAAAGGGACTTTCTGAGTGTGGCATCTCTTCGGAGCAGCAAGAGGTTTTATCGTTTAATATTGTTCATTTTTTGTGCTGGTGAATGCTTTGCCTGTTAAATAAACAGGTTTTTCCACTTTCCTCCAAGGAAATCTTTTCCCAAACCAGTTCCAGGAGGGGCTGCTTGAATCTGCTTTCTAGAGGAACCCCAGTTTGGAGGTTTCCTCCAAAATTTGCCCTAAACCAGGACACCTACCAAAAAAAAAAAAAACAAAACCCATTTGAGGAACAGCTTTCGAAAGTCCCAAAAACCACAGACTAAAGAATTCTGATAAGAATCTGTAGGGTCATAAAATGATGAAGATATAGAAGAAGAACTTAGTGACCATAAAGCCATAGATGGGGAAAAAAAAAAAAAATCCTGTTTGCATTTCTGGTAGAGGAGATTGGAAAGACTCCTACTCTGGAATCTCCTCTCTCTACAGCAAGACACAACAGAGTCTATCTCAAATCAAGCTTAATGCCAGAAGACACTCAAAAAGAATTCTCTGATGAGCAAATGAGCAGTAACAAGTCACCAGCACCAAATGATAACTGCTTACAGCAGAAGAAACTGAAGATTTAACTACCAATGGTGCTGTTTAACTTCTGGCTTAAATTTGCTTCGATCCCAAGGGAGTTCTGGGCAATCGTGGACCAGAAAGCCAAGTAAATTGGTGAAAACTGTTATAAAGAACAGAATGAATCCCTTTATATCCAAATTGGCATTGCCAGAAACAGATTTTGTGAAGGAAATTTTGCCTCATTATCTATCAAAGTATTTTCTACAGCTATCAATAGGTATGCTGACAACAGAAATCCAGGCTGTATTTGTATACTCAAAGGCATCTGACAAATCCTTAGGCAAAAACCCTCTAAAAAACCAGCTGGTATAGAGCAAGAAAGTCCTCAAATTCCTTGGGGTGCCGGGCAGAGTGACCTCTGCAGTGTCCATACCCAGCACACACTGCTCTCAGCAGGAAATGCATGCACCCATACAGATGGCTCTCCCACCTGCCAAGGCACCATCTATATCATTTATCAACAGAGCTTTCCTGGCAAAAGGCAAAGATTTAAATACCTGGTAGCTAGTGGCAAAAGAACCTTTGGAAATTTATTTTTTTCCAACATAAAGACTTTTCAGGTATTCCTGTAAAGTGTTTTGGATGAAGAACCTGAAATAGTAAGGAAAGAGTGGGTTTATATTTCACTTCAGATGTCATTTTATCTTATGCGCTTTTACTAAAATCCAATAAAACCAAGAGAGCCTTCCATCCACACAGAGATGCTCTCAATTTAGGCCTAAACTAGCTTTCAGTTCTTCCACAGCTAATATTCACAGCAGCTTTTAGAGAACTCAAAGCAGGGAAAACTCCCTTTCAACTCCTGTCATGGACTCTGCATATCCTTCTCCACGGCACTTTGTTTCTTTAGTTAGTTACTTGCATTTCCCAAGCTGTGCTTTGTGGATGTGCAGATTTGAGCTGCCTGAGAGCTGCTGGAATGGAGCAGCAGCTTCCAGACTCTTCCAGACAGAAACATCCATTTGAACCCCTTCAGCTGAAAAGCCTAAGCTGCCTATTCTGAGAAATTGTCATGGAAATTGCCTGAAATATAGGGGGCCCTGAAAGGAGAATGGTGCTTCCAAGTGGCACTGCTGGAAAAGCAGGAACTGCTGACACTCAGCTCATGGGGGACTCACTGGAGACAAGCAGAACTGGGGCAGAGCTCTGTTACCTTCCACCGAAATTTCGTGAAAAAATTATCCTCAACAATATGGTGAGCTCCTCACAAAAGGTAATGTGAGAAACAATCGCTCACTTCTTAAAATCTTCAAGATTTATTAAACCTTAACAAAAAACACAACAAAAGGACTAAATAAGGAAAAATTCCTGGGCTGGGAGCCCCCCCTGTGGCTGCCAGCCACATGGCTCATCTCCAAAGTGGATGCTCTGCCTTTTATACCCTCAGCCCCTCTGAAAGTTTTGTCAGTCAGCTCTTTCTCTGCCAAGTTTTGTCAGTCAGCTCTTTCTCTTTCTCCAATCAAGATGTGAAAAGTAATGTCCACCAATGGATATTGGTGGACATTACTTTTCACATCTTGATTGGAGGTCAGGTGCTGTTTTGCTGCTCCTCCTGGTACCAACCCAGCCTCCTTTAAATGTCTTGACAATTAAAGCTGTTGCAAGGGGGGCAGGGAAAGAGGAGTATGGAATGACATTTTATAATAACATTACTATACATCTATATAATATCTCTTAATATATATATCCATATTATTATATATATCTATATAATATCTATTTTATATATATATATATATATATATATATATATAATATCTCTTAATTGAGACCCAGCTATTACACTACTCATCTATAACAGTAATATATTTTCTATTATGAATATAATAGGAGAAAACCCCTGAAACACCTAGTTTATGTGAAAAATGTTAAGAGACTTTAAATACTGAATATGGGATAGCAAAATTGACTAAGTCCAGTTCTCTTTTAAAAATAATTTTTATCCTGCATAAAAAGAGAGCTATATTCCCCTCTGACTTTTCCTTGAAACACTCTATGTGAAAACAAAATAAAAAATATTGTTTTCTGACATTCTGAGAGCCAGTAGAGTGGGATCTCTCTACTGCTATTTGTAGAGGTATCCTAGGTATTCAGATAATTTATTTTTATCATCCTCCTTGATCCTCAAAGCGTTACTAAATTTTAGAAAATATGCTGAGAATTTAAAGCAGATGTGTCCCAGCCAACATTTCACACACCTTATGGAATTTGCTTGCCTGAAGCTCTGCTCATGCAAGGATGGGTCTCCAACCCACTCACCAAACACATAGCTGCAGAAGAACTGAAATTCTCAGCCACTGTT
This sequence comes from Fringilla coelebs, assembly GCF_963513975.1. Lineage (NCBI taxonomy): Eukaryota > Metazoa > Chordata > Aves > Passeriformes > Fringillidae > Fringilla > Fringilla coelebs. The sequence goes on from NW_028167542.1 coordinate 676,469, forward strand.
ATCAGGAAGTGGCTTTCCAAGACTACTCAGAAGATACTGATGAACAATGAATAAAATTACATCTGTTCCAAGGAGATTTTGATGCAGTTCTCTATCTGTATGAAATGACAACAGAAAAACAGAATTCAAGAATTCCTATGTCGGAAAAGGAAATAGATAAGGAAGTACCTAGCCTACAAACTATGACAAGACACTCAGTTTGCTGCATGTTTTTTTTTTTCCACTCCACACTTCAGGCCCATCAACATTTGTTTCACACTAGCAGATTCCATGAAACACATTCCTAGCAGATTCCATGAAGCCCATTCCCATTTAAAATAAACCCCTGTGTCTGGTCCTTCCTGCTATTCATACTGCTTATGTTTTTACTGATGTATAGTAAAAATCAGATAAATATTGTTTTTATTTGGCAGCGGCTGGGAAGATGCTTAGTGAACATAGCAGCAAAAAAAAAAAAAAAAAAAAAAAAAAAAAAAAAAAAAAAAAAAAATTAAATGAAAACCGGAAAGTCACTTTAAGAAATATTAGCTCTTCAGATTAATATAGTGTTCTATCATTCTGGCATTAATATAGGTATGTTCCATCTCATTTCTTCAAGTTTGAAAATAGCAAGGTTAATTATGTGAAGAACTGTAACAATGTAATTAGATTATCTTGTAATTATTTTTAGGGGAAATAAAATCTTTATAAAAATCCTAGAGGCTAAGAAAGGCCTCAGGAGATGGGAGTGGAGCTGTTAAGAGGCCTTAACTATTACGTCAATTTATTTGTGTCCAGCTGTGCTCATTGAACAATAATTAAAAAGGAAAATTGCCTACAAGGTACTTACTGGGTATGGAAATCAATACTCCTCCCTGCCAGGAAGCTGGCAGCCTGTTAGCCACCAAGAATTCAAGGCATCCTGAACAGAGTGGGGATGGGAGCAGACAGTTTCTGTGTTTAATGAGCTATTTTAGCACCCCAAGCAGTGCACCTGAAACAGTCATGGGAATTATCCAGGGACAGGGAGGGGAGGAGGTACTGCAGTCTACAGCTGCCAGAAAGAACCTAAGAATTCTCCAGTTTTGCCTAAAAATGATGAAGAAGTGTGAAGACAGCGGATGCCACCCTGGAAAGGAAATGAAAGAAAGGATTGCAGTTATTTGAGTGCAGCAGCTGGCCCCTGGAGCAGAGGGTGCCCCAATTCCAGCTCTGAGGCCCTGGGTGTGTGCCACACACAGCACTCTTTAAAAGCTCTACCTCGGCATCCTTTGGGCTCCTCACCACACTTCAGCACTTCTTTAGTTTTCAAACAACCCTTATTTCTGTGACATCCCATTTGGGAGCAGGGGTTTGAAGTGGAGCTTGCCCTGCTGTAGAATTTCTACAGCCTGGTAAAAGTCAGCACAAATCACAGCTGGCCAGAGGTTTCACTCACATGCAGCTTACACTAAACTACACAACCTCACAAGGCATTTTGTCCAATATATTCTTGCAGCAGGCACCTGAAATAACACATCTCTAGGCTGCATATCAGCAGTTCAGGAGCCTGGCTGCTGTAATCCCCTGAAGGCTGCTTTATCCTGGGGAAACAAGCCTTGCAACGTGCTATCCACAGCACCCCTTGCACCTTCCAAGAGGGACAGAGTGGTAAGGACAGACACTTGGAATATTTCTCACTGAAGTGTTGTGCTTCATTTGATTTAAAGCGTTTTGTGAGACAATCCAGTCTGACTGAAGCAGGTAATTAATTTAAGCTATTCATGATGTCACTTGAATCTGAGCTCTGAATGTAATGTAGGACTTTTAACTGTCTCGAGCTTGTCCAAACCTGGAGCACCCATTTCAGGCACCCATGCTTTCAAAGAGTTTGGAGGGGGAAAAAAAAGCTCTAAACTTTGCTGATCAGTGTGATATCTGTGGCTGGTTCACTCGGTGACAGCAATCAAGTTCTTTATGGGAATTCTTACGCATTAGTTCTCTTTTGGTTTTTTCCCAATTCTCTTATGAGGTTGTGTAGTTTAGAAGTGCTTTGGAGAAAAGTATTTGAAGATCCTAACTGCTGCAGTCTTAGTGAAGTTTAATTCAATCCTATACTGTTAACACTCTGGGCATGAACAAAGGAAAGTACACAGCTACAGCTAAATGCACTGTTTGGGAGCCATATGCTGTGAAAGAAAAGTTTCAGCCTGGCAAAATAGAAAGGCTGATCTCAGAGGCTCTAAAAGACATCGGAGCCACTCCAGAGGGAGTTATGAGTTAATGGCAGTTCTGACAGTTTTTATGAGATCCCCTGAAATGCCGGGATTTTTGTCTGTTGCCAACCATATCCTACTGAATGAATTAACTGAGGCTTAAGAATTTTTCTACAGAATTAGCTAGAAATAATGACAATTGGGATGGCAATGCAAATGAAAGCATTGAACATGAAGAAATACTTTTTGCCTCATGAGGCTATAAAAAGTAGTGGAAAACCCAAATCTAGAAGTGTTTACAAACAGGTAATGGACAGTAGCAATAGCCACCTAAGCAGTAAACAAGTCAGGATATTAACAGATCAACTCCCAGACAAAAAGAGGGGCACATGTATAATAGGTGTGCTTTTAGCTGAGGGCTAAGGGAAGGGCTGTATAGCCATGCAAACCAAAGGACACCACAGAAGCAGTACAATTTATGGATCGTGTAGTAACAGTAATAACACCTGTATCAATGGCTGATTTTTAGTTACTGCAGTTAGGAAAATCCTGCAAGTATTTTTAAAATGCCTGACCATTAATCCTGCCTTCACTGCTGGGTTAAAACATCACAAATAACAACCCAGAGCAGAACTTTTTCATCCAAAGTTCTTAACACTGTAATTTCCATTTTACAAATAGAAGAAAACAGAGCAGTTATTTGTCTATTCCTGCTTAATGAGCCCGGAATCAGCTACACTGATTTCTGTCGCTATAGGACACGAAATAATGCGCACACGCAGCTCTCCCAAAGTAAAAAGAGAACTTTTAATTTCTGACTCCAACGTTTATAGATTTCCAAAAGTGACAGTGGATTGGAGGGTGATGGTGCCACCTCTCCAATGACACTGGACAAACCAACAGTCCATTAAATTTCTCCTCCTCCATAAAACAATGCAAAACAATGTGAGAAAATTTGTTACAAGAATGTAAACATCGGGAGTCTTAGAAAAACTTAAAAAACCAGGGCAACAGATTAAAAGCCTTTAAGCTGAGCGTCAGGTCACCCAGCTGAGCATCAGGTCCCGATGAAGCTGAGGCAGACTCAAAGGAAGATGCCATGCTCTGGGAGCAGGAGTGTTCCCTTCTGCCGCCCTGCCCAGCGAGCACAAGGCACGGAGCACAGCAGAGAAGAAGCCACAGCCCCACCCTGCTGCATTCTGCCTTCAGCAGCCTCTGCAGTTTGCCTGCTTTTCCCTTGTTCCAGTTTGCAAGGCCAGATGTATTCTATTGCCGTCTGCATGGCAGTTGTCTGGTATCAAGTGGGCAATTCTCCTTATCTCTCTTCCTGAGTGATCGTAATCAAGGTCCCTCAGCAGGGAACATCTGCTGATAAGGGGCTATTGAATGTCACCCCATGACTGATAAGAACTGTGACATCCCATTGTGAGATGCTCCGCCCAGAGGGAGGAGCCAAGCATTCCTACCCAGATATAACCTGGAGATTCTGACACACCAGCACCGCTCTTCTCCACTGGACTCCCCAGAGGAACAGCAGCTGCTTCTACTTCCACGGATCTGTGGAGGAAGAATTCACCCTTTTCCTACAGGACTGCCCTGCTCCAACAGAACCACGCCTGACACTCCAGGAGGACTGCAGCCCCTTTTCCAACTGGACTGCTGCCAACACCCTGACCCACAGGGTGTCAGGTTGAGTTCTGACTCTGTCAGTGCTGTTCTAGTGTATTGCATTGTTGTATTTTATCCTTTTATTTTTTCCCTTCCCTATTAAAGAACTGTTATTTCCTGCTCCCATATTTTTTGCCTGAGAGCCTCTTATTTAAAATTCATAGCAATTCGGAGGGGTGGGGAGGGTTTGCATTCTCCATTTTAGGGGAGGCTCCTGTCTCCTTTAGCAGGCACCTGTCTTTCCAAACCAAGACATCCCTCGAGTGCCGGGCCTTTCAGGATGTGTACCAAAGCACTGCAAGGGATGAAGGCCAGCACAGAGGGAAGCCTTGCAGAGATGGTTTCCCTGAGAGAAGAAAGCCAACCACCACGAGCTGAGCAGGTTCCACTGTGCATACCTTGTTTTCTGTTTGAGAGGATGGCTTAGAAATTAAGAAGAAATCATAATTCCACTGCTATGCTTACACAATCTCTAAAATCTTTCAAATTTCTATAAAGATGATCCAGTTTATGACTAAATGCTTTACATTTTGAGCCTGGTAAATTATTATTATTAGATGACATTGAAGTTTGGACTGTCTTTTTTTGTAAGTGCGTGTGATAGCTCTCACTCACCAGCATGTTCACACTACTTTATTTTTACTGGATAACTGAATTATTAATTTATAAGATGTACAGGATGCGCCACAGCCCCTACCATGCTAGAGAGACAGAGATGGACACTGTAGAGCAGCAGCACACACTACTATTATAAAAGCAAATGCCATTTGCAGACACTAAATTAGGTTTAAAAAAGATACATTAAGTGTTAGAGAAAGCAGATTTGGCAGTGTTCATTGTGTATTACTTTGATATCACAAGAAGAGTGGTTAATGCTAAGCGGTGTATTTGGCAGCTGCTAAGCCTTGAGGTCATTATAGAGTTTCTTGGCACAACTGGATTATTTATGTGATGAAATTTCACTAAGGCAGTTTTTTTTCCCTCCAGAATTCATCATGATATCACTCAGGAAAAAAAAAGTTAACATTAAACAGTGTTTAGATAACATTCAAAAATTCATTGCTTCAGTGACAAACACATTCCTTGTAGGAATATGAAAAGCAGCAACACTGTTCAATCTCGTATTTTCCAATATCAGCTGTCTGATGAATATTCTACATAGAAGGAAGCAAACTAAAAAAGCCCCCAAGCAATTAGTAGTTAAGCTCTAATTGTATAAATAAGGCTAATTATACAGATGGGAAATCTTTTCAGTTGAGAAAATCAGATGCTAAACATTCCTCCCATTGACAGAAAAAACCTTCATACAAGCAAACAAGTGCATGAAAACCAGTGAGCTGATCATGCTGATCCTTCTATAAAGAACCGCCCTGCTCTTCAAAGGAAGAAAAAATCCTTAATTCTGTTTCTGTGCTGGAGACCCACACAGATGCTGCTACGCTGAGGGCCTGTGCTTTACAATGAAGGACATGGCAGAGGCAGAAAAGAAAGTAAATTGCAAATTGCTGTTGTACTCAGGACGCTGCAGGCAGAGGCAGCAAAAACAAGCAGATGATGCAGGTCATGCTGGCTGCACAGAATAGGGGATTTCAGGAAGACTGGGCAAGTTACTTATACTGGAGGCCCAAAAATCACAGAATGCTCAAATGGTTTGGCTTTGCTTCAAAAAGACCTTGAAGCTCATTTAGTGTCAAAACCCCTGCCATGGGTAGGGACACCTTCCATTATCCCAGGCTGCTCCAAGCCCCATCCAGCCTGGCCCTGAAAATTTCAGGGATGGGGCAGCCCCAGCTTCTCTGGGCAACCTACTCCAGGGCCTCAGGGAAGAATTTCTTTCTGTTATCTAAACTAAACCTACCCTCTTTCAGTTTGAAGCCATTACTCCTTGTCCTATCACTACATGTCCTTGTAAAAATTTCTCTCCAGGGATTTTTTGTAGGCCCCTTTTGGTCCTGCAAGGCTGATGTGAGTGAAAGTAAATGCAAGTTCCATTATACACAGGACCTGGGTTACAGACAGGGCTCAGCCCTGAGCTCTGCAGTGGCTGGCTGCTCCCAAAATTCCAATTCCCAACACCAGCATCCCCAGGCAGCCAGCGTACACCTTGAGTGCTCCCATGGAAGTCCAGCATATAGCGGAGAGAAAACCTGGCATCCTGCAAGAGCCAGGGCCCTGCCCCATCAGAGGCACACCTAGCAGCGAGCTGAGACCCCACAGCACTGACACAAACACATGGGAGCCCAGTTCCAGCCCAAGAGACCAATTAAGGGGCTAAAATTAAACAGTACCTTCTGCAGCATCACATCTAACGTGTACTTTTCATTGTGCATGTGTATGTGAACTTTAACATTCACTTTAATTCACTCTCTGTGACACCAGAGCTGCATGAGTGCAGAGGAAATACTGGATAATTAGAGAAATAGTTTGATATTAATACTATTCAACTATAAAAAATTTGTTCGATATAAAAATAATATTATTCCAATAATTACATTTGATTTCCACAAATGCTACCAAAACATGTAATACTTTAAAGCCTCTTTCATGATACTTGCATTCTAAGTGGTAAGTGCAGGATACAGCTAGTATTTGTTCTGTTATATGTAATAAACTAGAAATGTTGGTAACATTCTCATAGGAGCGTTGAAAAAAATTTTTATTACTTGAATACTACATTTCTAGTATTTGCATTTAATAAGAGAAGCAGCCCATATCTCAGTACTGAGGGAATCTCTTGGCTTTGAAAATTCCAATTCCAAAATTCCACCAAGTTTCAAGGCTGGCTTCAGCTAGTACCTGCTGACTTTGGCAGCAGTGCTGCAAGACAGTACAAATGCCACTGGATTTCTAGGGAGGACTGCCAGCTGCAGGAATTCCTGAGGGCTGTGACAAGCAAGGGCTGCCACAGGAGGTTTGCAGAGGCACACTGCAACTCAGGCTTCCAGCATGGAAAACAGTAAGAGCTCTAATAAGGAGAGGGCACGTGCAGAGTCCAGTCAGTGGCAAAATTCTGTTCCCATCAGTGAAATGAGCAGAGCACACACTTTGTACCCTGCTGTTCTAGATTTCAGCAGCACATTGTCCCAAGCACACTCTATGTGGACCCAGTGTTCCTACACACATGGAGTTTCACCAGCTGGACTGAGGCAAACAGGAACTGGAGTGTTTGTTTTCCATAACACTATTTCCTTGTCCAGTCTGACTGATGGGCCAGACAGATTCCACAGGATGCATCAAGCCTTGAAAATTGCTTTGAGAATGGACAGCTACTCCTGGATGCTTGTCTGACAATATAAACATGCACCAAAAATGACATATGACGGGCTATGGAAGTGTCTGAGAGCACGAATCTGTGGAAGCAGCAACATTCTTTCTCAGAGTGCCGGTGAGCGCAGCTGCTCCCAGTGTGTCATCTGGCAAATTCTCCTTTCCTTCTGCACCATGTGCTCAGGAGGAAACCAGAACTATAATCCTCAATCCTCATTCCTCCTCACTATACATTTCATTTCCCCTTTTCCTTCCCTAAGCAATTGCAGGAATTGTCGTACTTCAGTCAGGTATTGATAACTCACAACAAAGAAAAAAGTATTGTTTGCAGGTGCCAAATAACCTATTTTTTTTTCCCCTCAGCCTGAAACACTCTGGTGAGATATCCTGAGGCTGCCCTTCAGAGACTGTCATGGCTCAGCCCCACACTGCCACCAACTCATTTGCCCCTGGTGGGATGGGGAGAGAATTTTATGAGTAGCAGTGAGAAAACTCAGGGCTGAGATACAGACATTTTAATAGGTAAAGCAACAGCTGCACCTGCAGGAAAACTGAACAAGGAATTCAACCTGTACTGCCCATGGACGGGCAGGTGTCTCCATGTCCCCACTTCCTTCTCCTGCCCCCAGCTGTGTGTGCTGAGCGTGGCCCCACCTGGGCTGGGATCTCCCTTGGCTCCCTTGGGCTCAGTTGTCCTGGCTCTGTCCCCTCCCAGCCCCTCCCTGGTGGGGTCAGTGAGGCCAGAGGAGGCCTTGGCTCTGTGTGAGCTCTGCTCAGCAATGCCCAAGGCGTCCCTGTGCTACCAACACTGCTTCCAGCACAAATCCAAAGAAGAAGAACACTAACTCTACAGCAGCCCAAACCAGCACAGAGACAGCCTGAACATCAACAGCATGACAGTACAGATATCCCTCCACTGCCTGACCAAAAATAATGAGCAGATTTCCTCTCTCTGGCTCAATTTGGCAGAAATCTTTGCCTCGCCCTCTTGGGTGGATTGAGATTTCCAGGGAAGTCCATGCAGAGTCAAGCCCTGCTCAGTGTGACCACAAATGACCGACCTGTTCCTGCTCTCTCTGTACAGACTCATCCCACTGTTTATGGAGCTCAGAGAGTAATGATAAAGGTTTATGAAGCACACAATAGGCAAGGCTGATTTTGAAGACTTGACGTAGCAGCACTTTTTAAAAATGCTTTACCCAAGCAATGCCTGAAAACTATAAACTATTAATATCAAACTATTTCTCTAATTATCCAGTATTTCCTCTGCACTCATGCAGCTCTGGTGTCACAGAGAGTGAATTAAAGTGAATGTTAAAGTTCACATACACATGCACAATGAAAAGTACACGTTAGATGTGATGCTGCAGAAGGTACTGTTTAATTTTAGCCCCTTAATTGGTCTCTTGGGCTGGAACTGGGCTCCCATGTGTTTGTGTCAGTGCTGTGGGGTCTCAGCTCGCTGCTAGGTGTGCCTCTGATGGGGCAGGGCCCTGGCTCTTGCAGGATGCCAGGTTTTCTCTCCGCTATATGCTGGACTTCCATGGGAGCACTCAAGGTGTACGCTGGCTGCCTGGGGATGCTGGTGTTGGGAATTGGAATTTTGGGAGCAGCCAGCCACTGCAGAGCTCAGGGCTGAGCCCTGTCTGTAACCCAGGTCCTGTGTATAATGGAACTTGCATTTACTTTCACTCACATCAGCCTTGCAGGACCAAAAGGGGCCTACAAAAAATCCCTGGAGAGAAATTTTTACAAGGACATGTAGTGATAGGACAAGGAGTAATGGCTTCAAACTGAAAGAGGGTAGGTTTAGTTTAGATAACAGAAAGAAATTCTTCCCTGAGGCCCTGGAGTAGGTTGCCCAGAGAAGCTGGGGCTGCCCCATCCCTGAAATTTTCAGGGCCAGGCTGGATGGGGCTTGGAGCAGCCTGGGATAATGGAAGGTGTCCCTACCCATGGCAGGGGTTTTGACACTAAATGAGCTTCAAGGTCTTTTTGAAGCAAAGCCAAACCATTTGAGCATTCTGTGATTTTTGGGCCTCCAGTATAAGTAACTTGCCCAGTCTTCCTGAAATCCCCTATTCTGTGCAGCCAGCATGACCTGCATCATCTGCTTGTTTTTGCTGCCTCTGCCTGCAGCGTCCTGAGTACAACAGCAATTTGCAATTTACTTTCTTTTCTGCCTCTGCCATGTCCTTCATTGTAAAGCACAGGCCCTCAGCGTAGCAGCATCTGTGTGGGTCTCCAGCACAGAAACAGAATTAAGGATTTTTTCTTCCTTTGAAGAGCAGGGCGGTTCTTTATAGAAGGATCAGCATGATCAGCTCACTGGTTTTCATGCACTTGTTTGCTTGTATGAAGGTTTTTTCTGTCAATGGGAGGAATGTTTAGCATCTGATTTTCTCAACTGAAAAGATTTCCCATCTGTATAATTAGCCTTATTTATACAATTAGAGCTTAACTACTAATTGCTTGGGGGCTTTTTTAGTTTGCTTCCTTCTATGTAGAATATTCATCAGACAGCTGATATTGGAAAATACGAGATTGAACAGTGTTGCTGCTTTTCATATTCCTACAAGGAATGTGTTTGTCACTGAAGCAATGAATTTTTGAATGTTATCTAAACACTGTTTAATGTTAACTTTTTTTTTCCTGAGTGATATCATGATGAATTCTGGAGGGAAAAAAAACTGCCTTAGTGAAATTTCATCACATAAATAATCCAGTTGTGCCAAGAAACTCTATAATGACCTCAAGGCTTAGCAGCTGCCAAATACACCGCTTAGCATTAACCACTCTTCTTGTGATATCAAAGTAATACACAATGAACACTGCCAAATCTGCTTTCTCTAACACTTAATGTATCTTTTTTAAACCTAATTTAGTGTCTGCAAATGGCATTTGCTTTTATAATAGTAGTGTGTGCTGCTGCTCTACAGTGTCCATCTCTGTCTCTCTAGCATGGTAGGGGCTGTGGCGCATCCTGTACATCTTATAAATTAATAATTCAGTTATCCAGTAAAAATAAAGTAGTGTGAACATGCTGGTGAGTGAGAGCTATCACACGCACTTACAAAAAAAGACAGTCCAAACTTCAATGTCATCTAATAATAATAATTTACCAGGCTCAAAATGTAAAGCATTTAGTCATAAACTGGATCATCTTTATAGAAATTTGAAAGATTTTAGAGATTGTGTAAGCATAGCAGTGGAATTATGATTTCTTCTTAATTTCTAAGCCATCCTCTCAAACAGAAAACAAGGTATGCACAGTGGAACCTGCTCAGCTCGTGGTGGTTGGCTTTCTTCTCTCAGGGAAACCATCTCTGCAAGGCTTCCCTCTGTGCTGGCCTTCATCCCTTGCAGTGCTTTGGTACACATCCTGAAAGGCCCGGCACTCGAGGGATGTCTTGGTTTGGAAAGACAGGTGCCTGCTAAAGGAGACAGGAGCCTCCCCTAAAATGGAGAATGCAAACCCTCCCCACCCCTCCGAATTGCTATGAATTTTAAATAAGAGGCTCTCAGGCAAAAAATATGGGAGCAGGAAATAACAGTTCTTTAATAGGGAAGGGAAAAAATAAAAGGATAAAATACAACAATGCAATACACTAGAACAGCACTGACAGAGTCAGAACTCAACCTGACACCCTGTGGGTCAGGGTGTTGGCAGCAGTCCAGTTGGAAAAGGGGCTGCAGTCCTCCTGGAGTGTCAGGCGTGGTTCTGTTGGAGCAGGGCAGTCCTGTAGGAAAAGGGTGAATTCTTCCTCCACAGATCCGTGGAAGTAGAAGCAGCTGCTGTTCCTCTGGGGAGTCCAGTGGAGAAGAGCGGTGCTGGTGTGTCAGAATCTCCAGGTTATATCTGGGTAGGAATGCTTGGCTCCTCCCTCTGGGCGGAGCATCTCACAATGGGATGTCACAGTTCTTATCAGTCATGGGGTGACATTCAATAGCCCCTTATCAGCAGATGTTCCCTGCTGAGGGACCTTGATTACGATCACTCAGGAAGAGAGATAAGGAGAATTGCCCACTTGATACCAGACAACTGCCATGCAGACGGCAATAGAATACATCTGGCCTTGCAAACTGGAACAAGGGAAAAGCAGGCAAACTGCAGAGGCTGCTGAAGGCAGAATGCAGCAGGGTGGGGCTGTGGCTTCTTCTCTGCTGTGCTCCGTGCCTTGTGCTCGCTGGGCAGGGCGGCAGAAGGGAACACTCCTGCTCCCAGAGCATGGCATCTTCCTTTGAGTCTGCCTCAGCTTCATCGGGACCTGATGCTCAGCTGGGTGACCTGACGCTCAGCTTAAAGGCTTTTAATCTGTTGCCCTGTTTTTTTAAGTTTTTCTAAGACTCCCGATGTTTACATTCTTGTAACAAATTTTCTCACATTGTTTTGCATTGTTTTATGGAGGAGGAGAAATTTAATGGACTGTTGGTTTGTCCAGTGTCATTGGAGAGGTGGCACCATCACCCTCCAATCCACTGTCACTTTTGGAAATCTATAAACGTTGGAGTCAGAAATTAAAAGTTCTCTTTTTACTTTGGGAGAGCTGCGTGTGCGCATTATTTCGTGTCCTATAGCGACAGAAATCAGTGTAGCTGATTCCGGGCTCATTAAGCAGGAATAGACAAATAACTGCTCTGTTTTCTTCTATTTGTAAAATGGAAATTACAGTGTTAAGAACTTTGGATGAAAAAGTTCTGCTCTGGGTTGTTATTTGTGATGTTTTAACCCAGCAGTGAAGGCAGGATTAATGGTCAGGCATTTTAAAAATACTTGCAGGATTTTCCTAACTGCAGTAACTAAAAATCAGCCATTGATACAGGTGTTATTACTGTTACTACACGATCCATAAATTGTACTGCTTCTGTGGTGTCCTTTGGTTTGCATGGCTATACAGCCCTTCCCTTAGCCCTCAGCTAAAAGCACACCTATTATACATGTGCCCCTCTTTTTGTCTGGGAGTTGATCTGTTAATATCCTGACTTGTTTACTGCTTAGGTGGCTATTGCTACTGTCCATTACCTGTTTGTAAACACTTCTAGATTTGGGTTTTCCACTACTTTTTATAGCCTCATGAGGCAAAAAGTATTTCTTCATGTTCAATGCTTTCATTTGCATTGCCATCCCAATTGTCATTATTTCTAGCTAATTCTGTAGAAAAATTCTTAAGCCTCAGTTAATTCATTCAGTAGGATATGGTTGGCAACAGACAAAAATCCCGGCATTTCAGGGGATCTCATAAAAACTGTCAGAACTGCCATTAACTCATAACTCCCTCTGGAGTGGCTCCGATGTCTTTTAGAGCCTCTGAGATCAGCCTTTCTATTTTGCCAGGCTGAAACTTTTCTTTCACAGCATATGGCTCCCAAACAGTGCATTTAGCTGTAGCTGTGTACTTTCCTTTGTTCATGCCCAGAGTGTTAACAGTATAGGATTGAATTAAACTTCACTAAGACTGCAGCAGTTAGGATCTTCAAATACTTTTCTCCAAAGCACTTCTAAACTACACAACCTCATAAGAGAATTGGGAAAAAACCAAAAGAGAACTAATGCGTAAGAATTCCCATAAAGAACTTGATTGCTGTCACCGAGTGAACCAGCCACAGATATCACACTGATCAGCAAAGTTTAGAGCTTTTTTTTCCCCCTCCAAACTCTTTGAAAGCATGGGTGCCTGAAATGGGTGCTCCAGGTTTGGACAAGCTCGAGACAGTTAAAAGTCCTACATTACATTCAGAGCTCAGATTCAAGTGACATCATGAATAGCTTAAATTAATTACCTGCTTCAGTCAGACTGGATTGTCTCACAAAACGCTTTAAATCAAATGAAGCACAACACTTCAGTGAGAAATATTCCAAGTGTCTGTCCTTACCACTCTGTCCCTCTTGGAAGGTGCAAGGGGTGCTGTGGATAGCACGTTGCAAGGCTTGTTTCCCCAGGATAAAGCAGCCTTCAGGGGATTACAGCAGCCAGGCTCCTGAACTGCTGATATGCAGCCTAGAGATGTGTTATTTCAGGTGCCTGCTGCAAGAATATATTGGACAAAATGCCTTGTGAGGTTGTGTAGTTTAGTGTAAGCTGCATGTGAGTGAAACCTCTGGCCAGCTGTGATTTGTGCTGACTTTTACCAGGCTGTAGAAATTCTACAGCAGGGCAAGCTCCACTTCAAACCCCTGCTCCCAAATGGGATGTCACAGAAATAAGGGTTGTTTGAAAACTAAAGAAGTGCTGAAGTGTGGTGAGGAGCCCAAAGGATGCCGAGGTAGAGCTTTTAAAGAGTGCTGTGTGTGGCACACACCCAGGGCCTCAGAGCTGGAATTGGGGCACCCTCTGCTCCAGGGGCCAGCTGCTGCACTCAAATAACTGCAATCCTTTCTTTCATTTCCTTTCCAGGGTGGCATCCGCTGTCTTCACACTTCTTCATCATTTTTAGGCAAAACTGGAGAATTCTTAGGTTCTTTCTGGCAGCTGTAGACTGCAGTACCTCCTCCCCTCCCTGTCCCTGGATAATTCCCATGACTGTTTCAGGTGCACTGCTTGGGGTGCTAAAATAGCTCATTAAACACAGAAACTGTCTGCTCCCATCCCCACTCTGTTCAGGATGCCTTGAATTCTTGGTGGCTAACAGGCTGCCAGCTTCCTGGCAGGGAGGAGTATTGATTTCCATACCCAGTAAGTACCTTGTAGGCAATTTTCCTTTTTAATTATTGTTCAATGAGCACAGCTGGACACAAATAAATTGACGTAATAGTTAAGGCCTCTTAACAGCTCCACTCCCATCTCCTGAGGCCTTTCTTAGCCTCTAGGATTTTTATAAAGATTTTATTTCCCCTAAAAATAATTACAAGATAATCTAATTACATTGTTACAGTTCTTCACATAATTAACCTTGCTATTTTCAAACTTGAAGAAATGAGATGGAACATACCTATATTAATGCCAGAATGATAGAACACTATATTAATCTGAAGAGCTAATATTTCTTAAAGTGACTTCTGGGTTTTCTTTTTTTTTTTTTTTTTTTTTTTTTTTTTGCTGCTATGTTCACTAAGCATCTTCCCAGCCGCTGCCAAATAAAAACAATATTTATCTGATTTTTACTATACATCAGTAAAAACATAAGCAGTATGAATAGCAGGAAGGACCAGACACAGGGGTTTATTTTAAATGGGAATGGGCTTCATGGAATCTGCTAGGAATGTGTTTCATGGAATCTGCTAGTGTGAAACAAATGTTGATGGGCCTGAAGTGTGGAGTGGAAAAAAAAAAACATGCAGCAAACTGAGTGTCTTGTCATAGTTTGTAGGCTAGGTACTTCCTTATCTATTTCCTTTTCCGACATAGGAATTCTTGAATTCTGTTTTTCTGTTGTCATTTCATACAGATAGAGAACTGCATCAAAATCTCCTTGGAACAGATGTAATTTTATTCATTGTTCATCAGTATCTTCTGAGTAGTCTTGGAAAGCCACTTCCTGATAACAGTGGCTGAGAATTTCAGTTCTTCTGCAGCTATGTGTTTGGTGAGTGGGTTGGAGACCCATCCTTGCATGAGCAGAGCTTCAGGCAAGCAAATTCCATAAGGTGTGTGAAATGTTGGCTGGGACACATCTGCTTTAAATTCTCAGCATATTTTCTAAAATTTAGTAACGCTTTGAGGATCAAGGAGGATGATAAAAATAAATTATCTGAATACCTAGGATACCTCTACAAATAGCAGTAGAGAGATCCCACTCTACTGGCTCTCAGAATGTCAGAAAACAATATTTTTTATTTTGTTTTCACATAGAGTGTTTCAAGGAAAAGTCAGAGGGGAATATAGCTCTCTTTTTATGCAGGATAAAAATTATTTTTAAAAGAGAACTGGACTTAGTCAATTTTGCTATCCCATATTCAGTATTTAAAGTCTCTTAACATTTTTCACATAAACTAGGTGTTTCAGGGGTTTTCTCCTATTATATTCATAATAGAAAATATATTACTGTTATAGATGAGTAGTGTAATAGCTGGGTCTCAATTAAGAGATATTATATATATATATATATATATATATATATAAAATAGATATTATATAGATATATATAATAATATGGATATATATATTAAGAGATATTATATAGATGTATAGTAATGTTATTATAAAATGTCATTCCATACTCCTCTTTCCCTGCCCCCCTTGCAACAGCTTTAATTGTCAAGACATTTAAAGGAGGCTGGGTTGGTACCAGGAGGAGCAGCAAAACAGCACCTGACCTCCAATCAAGATGTGAAAAGTAATGTCCACCAATATCCATTGGTGGACATTACTTTTCACATCTTGATTGGAGAAAGAGAAAGAGCTGACTGACAAAACTTGGCAGAGAAAGAGCTGACTGACAAAACTTTCAGAGGGGCTGAGGGTATAAAAGGCAGAGCATCCACTTTGGAGATGAGCCATGTGGCTGGCAGCCACAGGGGGGGCTCCCAGCCCAGGAATTTTTCCTTATTTAGTCCTTTTGTTGTGTTTTTTGTTAAGGTTTAATAAATCTTGAAGATTTTAAGAAGTGAGCGATTGTTTCTCACATTACCTTTTGTGAGGAGCTCACCATATTGTTGAGGATAATTTTTTCACGAAATTTCGGTGGAAGGTAACAGAGCTCTGCCCCAGTTCTGCTTGTCTCCAGTGAGTCCCCCATGAGCTGAGTGTCAGCAGTTCCTGCTTTTCCAGCAGTGCCACTTGGAAGCACCATTCTCCTTTCAGGGCCCCCTATATTTCAGGCAATTTCCATGACAATTTCTCAGAATAGGCAGCTTAGGCTTTTCAGCTGAAGGGGTTCAAATGGATGTTTCTGTCTGGAAGAGTCTGGAAGCTGCTGCTCCATTCCAGCAGCTCTCAGGCAGCTCAAATCTGCACATCCACAAAGCACAGCTTGGGAAATGCAAGTAACTAACTAAAGAAACAAAGTGCCGTGGAGAAGGATATGCAGAGTCCATGACAGGAGTTGAAAGGGAGTTTTCCCTGCTTTGAGTTCTCTAAAAGCTGCTGTGAATATTAGCTGTGGAAGAACTGAAAGCTAGTTTAGGCCTAAATTGAGAGCATCTCTGTGTGGATGGAAGGCTCTCTTGGTTTTATTGGATTTTAGTAAAAGCGCATAAGATAAAATGACATCTGAAGTGAAATATAAACCCACTCTTTCCTTACTATTTCAGGTTCTTCATCCAAAACACTTTACAGGAATACCTGAAAAGTCTTTATGTTGGAAAAAAATAAATTTCCAAAGGTTCTTTTGCCACTAGCTACCAGGTATTTAAATCTTTGCCTTTTGCCAGGAAAGCTCTGTTGATAAATGATATAGATGGTGCCTTGGCAGGTGGGAGAGCCATCTGTATGGGTGCATGCATTTCCTGCTGAGAGCAGTGTGTGCTGGGTATGGACACTGCAGAGGTCACTCTGCCCGGCACCCCAAGGAATTTGAGGACTTTCTTGCTCTATACCAGCTGGTTTTTTAGAGGGTTTTTGCCTAAGGATTTGTCAGATGCCTTTGAGTATACAAATACAGCCTGGATTTCTGTTGTCAGCATACCTATTGATAGCTGTAGAAAATACTTTGATAGATAATGAGGCAAAATTTCCTTCACAAAATCTGTTTCTGGCAATGCCAATTTGGATATAAAGGGATTCATTCTGTTCTTTATAACAGTTTTCACCAATTTACTTGGCTTTCTGGTCCACGATTGCCCAGAACTCCCTTGGGATCGAAGCAAATTTAAGCCAGAAGTTAAACAGCACCATTGGTAGTTAAATCTTCAGTTTCTTCTGCTGTAAGCAGTTATCATTTGGTGCTGGTGACTTGTTACTGCTCATTTGCTCATCAGAGAATTCTTTTTGAGTGTCTTCTGGCATTAAGCTTGATTTGAGATAGACTCTGTTGTGTCTTGCTGTAGAGAGAGGAGATTCCAGAGTAGGAGTCTTTCCAATCTCCTCTACCAGAAATGCAAACAGGATTTTTTTTTTTTTTCCCCATCTATGGCTTTATGGTCACTAAGTTCTTCTTCTATATCTTCATCATTTTATGACCCTACAGATTCTTATCAGAATTCTTTAGTCTGTGGTTTTTGGGACTTTCGAAAGCTGTTCCTCAAATGGGTTTTGTTTTTTTTTTTTTTGGTAGGTGTCCTGGTTTAGGGCAAATTTTGGAGGAAACCTCCAAACTGGGGTTCCTCTAGAAAGCAGATTCAAGCAGCCCCTCCTGGAACTGGTTTGGGAAAAGATTTCCTTGGAGGAAAGTGGAAAAACCTGTTTATTTAACAGGCAAAGCATTCACCAGCACAAAAAATGAACAATATTAAACGATAAAACCTCTTGCTGCTCCGAAGAGATGCCACACTCAGAAAGTCCCTTTGTGGGCTGTTGCTGGGCTCCCTCACTTTCTGATCAGTCTCTCATCAGTCCCTCCAGTGCTGGCAATGCCACA
This sequence comes from Fringilla coelebs, assembly GCF_963513975.1. Lineage (NCBI taxonomy): Eukaryota > Metazoa > Chordata > Aves > Passeriformes > Fringillidae > Fringilla > Fringilla coelebs. The sequence goes on from NW_028167542.1 coordinate 694,033, forward strand.
GCCAGGCCCAGCCTGAGAGCTGCCAGTGTTCTTCTGGGTGCTCAGTCCAGGGCAGGTTCAGCCAGCTCCAAGGAAAAGAAAACCCAAAGTCCAGGGAACTTCCCTGCCTCAGCTAGCTAAAACTAACCAAAAGCAAAGGAAAGCTCTGTCCTGCTATCTGTCCATGCTGCAGACAGCACTGTCCAGGAGAAGGATGCGGGGAGCAAGTGCAGTTTCTGAAAACAAAATGTGTGCACCTTGTCTCCCCCCACCTTTGCTCTCAGAACCAGTCTTAAAAGGTGTAAAACTTATTTCTGGGCCAAACAGATGAATGGGGATACAATTCAGCATCAGAAAGTGACCCCAGGACATTATGTCATTTATACAGTATCTGCCTGAGCTTATGGCCCCTTCTGGTTTATTCATCTGGACATGGAACCACTTTGCTGTTCAGCAACACTGGTTTCTTCAGGCCTCTCCTAAGTTTCTAGGAGGCGAGATTTATTTGTAAACAAAGCTGTCTCTGAACACCCTTCTTCCCGCCTTTAAGAATTTTACTTGTTTCAAAACAATAAAAGGAAAACCTGGTCCGGGCACTGCTTCCAGTGAAGCCAAGAGTTGCTTCCTCCTCTCTGAGTTTCCTGGCTGTCCATAAAATCCTCATTCCAGGCAACCTGTCCCAGTATGTTTGCCACTCTGCACTGGGCATAAGTGAAGCTCTCCCATCACCATCTTGTTGCACAGTTGAAATATGTCAGTAACAGTATTTTTCTTCTCCTTGCCCAGAATATCAGTTTCATGGGATCACAGCTTATTAAACTGACCAGAGGGCTTGGCCAGTTACTTTTAAACCACTCTTTAACATATGATTCCACTTACTGCTTGGTACAGCTTACTGCACCTTTGATATATTCTTTGATTTTCATCTTCCGGGGGCTCTGATTGTTTTCTTTTCCACTAGGCATCCTGTATGTTTATTATTCCCATATTTCATGTTCATATTCCATATGTCAGTTCAAAGTGTGTAGGGCAGCAAGGCAGGCAAGCAGGTTCCCCATCTTACTGCTAACATGGATGCAGAAAAACATGTAAAAGTTCTTTTTAATCTCTGTAGAGCTATTTTTTTAATGCAGAACTGTTGGTTTTCTTTGCTGTTTCCTATTTGATTATTTCTAGCTTCCATCCTATCTTTTATATAAATCCTTTTGACTTCCCCAGAGAGCTTTTCTGCACCCATCAGCATTCTCCTTCTCTGTTTCAGCAACTTTGCACAAAGCTGGCCCTGTTCCTAGGAGGTGAATTATCCAGCACTGTAGGGTGAAATTGTCACTAAGGTTCCTGAACCGAGAGTGTAGTTACCTCTCCTGGGGAGAATTTCTCAGGAACACCATTTCCAGCTGGGGTCAGGCCCTTCCTTCCACCCAAGAGGGACTGCTGGCCTGGAAGTGGTGGCATTGTGCTGACAGCATCAGCCCCCAGGGAGCTGCTGTTGCTGCATCTGTTGAGCAGTGCAGGGTGTTCTTCATTCACACTTTGGAGTTTTTCATTTCCCAGTCGGATGGGCAATCTTTCTCAGTTCATCCTGTCAGTGCTGAACTCCTTCCTGGAGTTCAGATTGACCAAAGCAGCAAACTTTCCCCCCCTATTTCTAGCAGTTGATTTGCAGGCTGAAAGCATGTATCTGCTTGATTCCCTTTCCACAAAACAATGCTAATTTTTACGGCAACAGCGGGGCTGAAGAACCCCAGGCAGACCTCTTCACACACACTGATGGGTTTGGTGTGCTCTTGACTTTCACAGTGCCTTTGGTTATCTGCCTGTTGCACAGAAGGGCACCTCAGCAAGTGGCTCTCCTATGTTTTCTCTTATATTGTGGTGTTAAACAGCTTTTTTGGGAAACCCTTCAGATTGCATCAGCTGTGTGGCGCTGGGTATGGCTTCCTGATGTGACAGAACAGCGCTGGGGTGTGCTGAGTAGAGCTTACTGCCTGTATTGAGGGTCACTCTGCTGGAAGGAAACCACAGAAGAGGGGTTAGCTCCAGAGTCCCAAAGTCGTTGTCTGCAACAGGAGGTTTGCACTACCAGATGGAAAGCACCAATTTTCTATTTTCGGAAGAAGTAACTTTGGTCTCGATGAGAAATAATAAAATCCTGCAGAACATGGTTCATTAAAATTGAGTTCAGTCTGGGATTACTGGTGAGGTTTGCCACCTGTGTGCCCTCCTGCTTGCCTGAGTGGATTGTGGGTGGTACAGGTACCTCAGGAAACAGCTTACAGGGACACGTATTTTAATACACAGGGTTGAACATCTGCCTCTTGTAATCAGTCACTGTCCCATTCAAAAATCATTTCTGGCACTCAGTCAACCAAAAATACCCGAGCACAGCCTGGTGGTTGGGTCAGTAGGAGTTTGTGAGTTGAAAGAAACCAGTTGGATTCACATAAAATACAGTTCAGTGGTGAAGTCTCGCTGTTGTTGCTGCTACAGCCCTTTTAATGTTCCTCACTCTGATTTGGCATTAATGAGTTCTTACAAACGTGGTCTCTGTGTTTATACATCTTGTTTCTACCCATCTGTCTTAGACCACGCTGGAGTTTTGTGTTTCCTTTTTTTGCTAAGCGTGAAGCAGCTGGCCAGGGCAGGTACAGTCACATACAGCTGTATACATGTTTCTAAATTCATGTTTCTAAATTAATATCTGCTCGATGAACGTCTGGGAGGAATCCCTCTGTTCCCCTCATGTGTTTCAAGTCTTACAGTTTGTTTGGATGTACAAATCAGTCTGATTTCCCACTTCTGCTCTGCTGAATTTAAATTTTTTTATGCTTTCTTTAGGCATTTCAGAAAATTGTCTGCTCTCATAAACATTAACATTTGAAACTAAGTTATGAATGTAAAATTATTCAGAAATCATGAAAAGTATCAACCATTGGGTACCAAACTGGCTGCAATGAGACCCCATAACATGCCCTGTGAGTATTTCTTGGATTTTAGCTTTGGTTTTGACTGCTTTAATTGCACACTTGGAACTGGAAATACTTGATCTGTTTGAAATGAGTGTTAAAAATAGTTGCAGTTTTCAACATTGTAAAAATAGCTTTAAAATTTGAGCGGTTGCTTTTTTCTTTGTCTGGTAGTCACAAATCTTCCAACCTTTGAGAGTCAGATTTCAGGTGTTATTTTTGCAAGCTAATGCTGCTGTGCATTGTAATTAAGCAGACTTTGAAGAGATATTTACAAATAATGTTTAAAAAGCCACCGTAAAAAGCACTCAACAAACTTAAAATAGCTTTGTCTTCTCCCTGTTTGTTTTTTTCTCTTGTTGCTGTTGTTCACAGCCCTACAGGCAGCATTCCTCCGAGATGAGGAGACAGGCAGGGTTCATGCTTTATTTACCTTAATAGATTTTTGAAGCTAAGTCCTGTGCAGCTGTTTGAAAATTTATGGAATTCATTTCTAAAGCAAACCACTTGGATAACAGACATGGCTGTGATTCCAGTTGTGCCAGTGCCAGGAAAGCTTTTGGTTTTGTACTGTGAGCACTCTTTAATAACAGGTCTTGTATTTAGCCTTTTGGCTTCTGAAAGCAAATTACTCCCTTCTTGATATGCAGCTGATGGTGCTGCAGCCTCATGATTTAGCTTTCAGTTTGTGGCTGTCCCTGGCTGTTCATGTCTTTGCTGGCTCAGCCAGGCCTGGCAGAGGCACAGCACAGCTGAGGAGATGCTCTGATTGCAGCCCAGGGTCACCAACTGCACCTCTGCTGCCGTGCCCAGCACGAGCACGCTGTCGGTGTGACTGCCTCTCGTACACAGATGGCCTTTTAAAATGTGCTTAAACTCCTGATAGATTTCCAAATATTTCCAATTGACAGCCTCCTTACAAATTCCCATTTCAGGAGATGGGAGCCAACATCTCCATGATCATGTTTGGTCGTTCACACAACCATAACATTTGAATATGACGAGGAAAATTGGCTGTGCTAAAGCACAAGCTTTAATTGGAAGTAAATGCCAAAAAAGATGTTTTTGTAATGAATGCATGGGTATTTAAGTAGTTTCCCATCACTTTAATATCAAAAATGTGCTGGGATCTGCCAAGTGACTTGGTAATCTCGGCTAATATCAGGGAAGTTGCACACAGTCAATGGCTTTAAGCAGCACTGTTACTCTGCACACTTCTCAGGATCTGGGCATTTTAGCAGCAATTGCTTGCTGCCTTTTACAACCTTGGCAGCAAGTGTCAAAGTGACTGCAGTTTTTGTCTAGGGACAGCAGTGTCCTGTAATTCCGAGGGACACTTGAGGAGACCACTCATGGTAGCTGAATGAGGACCTTACAACATTTTTCTGGGCTCTGACTTGGCTTCAGTGAAAGCTTAGCTTGGTTAAATTGGCCAGCCTGTGGGGGCTGCCATGCAGAGTGGAATACAGCATTTACACAACTAAAGCTGAAGGGACCTCATTCCATGGGAATTTCGCTGGATTGTTGGCAGTACCTTGGATAGACATTGTGCCCCGGCACAGCAGTGTCTGAGGCACAAAGCAAAGCAGGGCTGTCAGAGCCACTTCCATCTGCACACTGTGGCTCTGAGTGGCTCAAAATGACACTGGGGATTTTTTTACAGAGCAGAGGTACTGAGAAGCCCTTCACAGTCCTGCAATACCGTCCATGCCTCATGGCAAGTCATGTGCAGCTCCCCCCATCAGTGTTTCCTTTTCCATTATACTGTAGGCATGACAAAGCAGGGAAATGTTGCCAGAATTACACTCCAGCTCTTTCATCTGTGTCTAGAAACTGGCTCACACTGGCCATGGGAGCGTTTTAGATAGTATTTCCATCTTGTCTTACTGTCTACTCATGATTCGTTTGAATACTGCCAGGTCTTATATATTTTGCTCCTGTAGGTTTTTTACTTTCTCTTGAGATTGTGCCTATTTCATCTCCCTTGCTTTTTAAGTGGAAAAACCTTCATTTTTCCAGAGAGCTTGAGGAAATTTCTTTCTCATATTTTTCTGTATTACTTTGTAATTTTCCTTCTTTGTGAAAGAAGGTTCTGCCTCAAGAGCTCCCAGAAGCTATGGCTGCCATTTCATTTCTGTGTTTTCTTTCCTGTTGTGGGAGGTTTTAAAGGTTTGGGGTTTTTTTAATTTGTTGTTAAGGGAGGGACAAAAATGACAGAAAACTGATCTTACTTGAGGGAGAGAGTGTTTTGCTCTGAGCATTCAAGGAAGTAAATTATTTTCTGTTCAAGAATCTCATCAGGTCTTAATTGACATTATAGGTAGCTACATGTCACACTAAGGAAGCCTAGTCATGTTCCTCTTTGAAAAAAAAAGGTGCAACCCCTGACATTATTAAGGTGCACTGCAGATTACTTTTCAGTGAAAAGAGCTGTATTTTCTCCAAAGCTGTATTTTCTCTAAAGGTGATATGATACATCTACCTTGTGTAGATGTATCATTTTACCATGTTGTAATTGATGAAAATTAGGCCTAGTACTTCTTTGTTCCTTAAAGTATGTCCACAGTCAGTCTTTTCAACCTGCAGCTTATACATAAGTCTAACGTGAGATTATCTAAGAGAAAATCTGGTGCCTAAATGCCCAAAATGTTGGAAAAGGCCTTAAATGTTGGGAAATGCCCAAAATGCATTTGGATTTCCACAAAGTTCAAATGAGGTCTCTTCGCCGAGTGCCTTTACAAGAACAGAAAAAGTCAAAGGATACAAAGAAAACATGACTTGAAGTCTGATAAAAGATACAAAACAACAAAAAAGAAGGACTAAATAGGTAATTTTCACTGAGGATGGAGATCACTGGCATGTCCCAGGGAGATCTCATCACCTACTCACAGTCTCAGGCACGTGTATCAGGAATGAGGTGTTTGCTCAAGTCATGGCATTGTTTTTGGTAATAAAAGTTAAAGTGGCTGTGAAGAGGTACAGTGGGATCTCGAAATAACAGGTGATTCAGGGATCAAATGATAAATGAAGTGTTGGAAATGGAAATTACTGTACGTTGTAGAAGCCACTCCTGATCTGTACATGTAACATGAAGTGGTAGTTGTTACTTCCAGGTAGTTTTGGATAATTGTGCGACTGCATCACTCCAGTGCTCAGAGTCCACATCTCAGATGCAGTTCTGGCACCTCTCCTCTCTCAGAAAGATAGATGAGGAGCCCAACGAGGCTTATTGCATTTTTGAAGCTGTTCCATACAAGGAATGACAAAGAAGGCAAGTCTTCATCTTAGAGGAGAGAAAACTGTAGTGGTATGAAACAGAGAGCCTGTAAAATAATAAGTAGGAAATAGTGAGAAGGGGAGGATTAGTACATGTTTTTCGTAGTGGGGATAATACTGGGAACTGGGTTGTAAAACAGAAGTAGTCTTTTTTCCCCAGGCCTATTATTAAATTGTGTTGCTCAAAAATGTTGTGGATACCAAAAATATAGCTGGATTAAATACATTCTTATAAAGGCAAGTTCATGAAAAGAAATCCTGTAAGAGGCTGCAAAATATGAAGATACCACATCTGGCTCAGGTTGCTTGAAGGGTTTGCTAAAGGAAGGATGAAATAGTCTTGCAGTGGTTGATATTCTTCTCCTAAACCATCACAGTCAGGAACTGTGCTAAGGTGAAGGATCTTTGGGCTGACCGATTCAGCAGAGTTATGTTGTCGATGATACACAACAGCAGTGGCTGGAAAAAACCAAATGCTGCTCCTGTACACAGATTAAAATCAGAATTATATTTGTGCTGTAGCCTTTTGCATAACTGGAGCAGCAGTGCTGTTCTGAGCTGCCTGACTCATTTGAGCCGTCTCTTTCTCTTGTGTAGGTGTCGGATTGTAGCACTGCCTTTCTCTAAAGCCCAGTGGCCTGTGAGCTCAGCCACCGTTCAGGCTCCCCTGGAGACCCTCTGTACAGAGCAATGGACTCCCTCCTGTCTTAATCTGGTGAGCTGTAGAAAGCTGCATGACCTGCAGCTGGCAGCCTGCACAATGGGGCTAAACAGCTCCTCTGCCTCGGCAGGAGCTGTGCTGCTCTAGCAGAGACCTTTCTGCCTGGAATGGAAATTAAAAAATTATTCTTCTCCGTGGAGCACCTTTCAGTTTTGTGGCAATACTGCAATGGGCTTGTTGCCATTGCCTGTTTTCTTTCCTTGGCCAAGCAGTCCAGCAGGTCGTGGTGCTCTGACGCTCAGGGCAGAGCTGCTGATTTCCCTGGGAGCAGTGAGGTGCGCAAAGGGATGTGTTTCCATGGCCCCTGCTGGTGAGCAGATGGGCTGCTGCTCCTCACACTAATTGGACTTCTTCAGTCAGCTGTGGCTGCATTCCCAAGTATTCATCTGTCAGCTTTAAGGCTGCAGCTCACAAAGAGATAGTTTACTGTGACCAGGTGCTGTAGGCAAGTGTGGCTATTGAGGTGTTCAGTGGATTTTCTGTTTGCACAGATCTTCCTGTCTGGACATCCAATAGCCTCAAAGAGTCCAGCTGGAGTCCAGAACTCCAGCTCATCCTGGTTCTCTTGCAGGTGTCCTACACAGATGGAGATGTCATGGAAGTGCTTTTGAAGCACCCTCCCTGTCTAAATACCATCATTTCTGTCTTCTCAATGCTGTGCTACTGCAGCTGGGCTCTCGCCAGCACAGCCAGCCAGAGGAGTCTTGGAAAAGCCAGGAGAGAGAATACTCTGTAATGAGGAGAGAACAAAGACCTAAGGTTGAAGCAAATGTTTCCTGTTTGTCTGGAAGTCTGCTATGTGCCCCTCCCACCCAAAGAGGAAACAAAGATTCCTATTTTGTAGCAGAACTTCTAAAGGACAAATGATTAATCTGTTGGCCATGTATTACTCCTTGTCCCACCGAACTATTTGATCTTGTTTTGTCTTGGAAGGACTGTGAAGAATGCTGTTACACTGTGTACAAAAATACCTTCACTCAAAAGAAAAAGAGCTTAATTGTTCGGCAAGGGGCCTAGTTCAGGAATTTTTCCAAATCTATTTTTAGCACAAAAAACTACCACCCAATCTGTTGGAACTTTTTGTTTGGGGTCAAGTATTTCTTCTTCAAGAGTTTGCAGGGGACAAAGCCTCTGACATGGAATGAAAGGGTAATATCAGAGTTGGATGTGGATGATCTTTCCCTGTGTTTCTTAAGGACAGAGAGCTAGCTGGCATGAGAGCATCACCAAAAAAAAAGCTGAGGCCTGAAATCTATCATCTTAATTAGCCAGAAAGATGTCCTCAATCCTTGTCTCCCCCATCCCAGCTGTCCTAGGCACTGTATATTTACTCTCTGCTGCTGTGGCTTTTGCACAGACACTGAAATGTGTGACGCAGGTGTGTGTTAATGGAGGTACAGGAGAGAGGCAATTTTCCTGCTCATGCAGAAGGGCCAATACAGTGCAGAGCTGCACTAGCAGCCTGTCCTGCTCTGGGATATAACTGCACGGAGAGGGCATCACACAACTGCAAAATGGAGACATGGAGATGCTGGGACTTGAGCTGCTGCCACCTTCACCCTGCGCCCTTCGCCCCTCACAGTTCTGAGGGTGCTACATGTATATGCACACCTTCATCTTCTTGACTTGTGGAGGGAGTCTCTTTGGCAACCTGTTCACTCTTTACAGGTCAGGAAAAATGCTCTAGGAGTTGTTTTGCTATGCACGTTAAGTTGCAGTTCTACTGAATTCCAATAGAGAAATGCAATCATCAGCCTGTGTTTAAAATTCTGGTTCTACCTTGCATTAAGCATGGCTGTTATCCTTTCTTCCTGCTCCCACACACAGCAGGAGCTTTTCACAGTCCATTTCCCTGCAGCATCCTGGAGAACGCTGACCTCCTGACCTCGTTTCCACTGTGCTCTTCTGTAATACCCTGCTCATTTCACTGGTAGATGGAAGGAGCAGCAAGCTACACACACAGCACACATCCTTTAGGGAAGAATTGTGCCGTATCTGTGCACTGTCCTGGCAACTTCAGCTGAGAACTGCACAATGACAGAACCATTTTAGCAATGGTTACTTCATACAGTCCCAAAAGGTGTTGCAGCCAGAAGAATCTGCTGAGGAATCCGAACAGGACAGCCCATGATGGGAATGACTCGGGACAGGCTCCTGCCTGGTGTCAGGTGCAGAGAAAGGTGTGCAAGCACAGCACTGTCAGCATTGCTGGAACAACTGCAGCAGGTCACTTGACAAGAAAAGCCTTTTTGTCACTTATCAGTCATTAATTCCTCTAATAGAAATGTGAGCTCACTCCTAATTACGAATAGATGAATGAAGTGTTTCACTGGAGTGGGCTCATGGACTTGCATCTTGCAGGAATACAATGACCCTGTCATGAAAATTTCTTTTTCTGGAGTGAGAAGAAAGTGGATACTCTGGGGAATGGTCAGATTTTGGTTCACACATGAGGATAGTGATGAACACAATAATAGACACTGCCTTGTGGTTACAACAGGATCTGATTTTTCTGTGCTTGATGCTCGAAATGTGTTTAGAAAGATCTTTATCTTTCCCCAGTCTTGGGAAAAAGTAAATTAGTAAGTTTGCTACTCCTCTCTGCTTTTTTCCTTTTCCCCTCATTTCTATTTTGTAATCTTCACTGCTGTATGATTTGGTTTCCTGCCTAGACAGAAAAATTAGAGTTTCCGTCTATCCAGGAGATCTTTACTCTTTCAGAAGACAGGATTCTAAACCAGGGCGTTAGAACAACATTCATCACTGTTGTTTGCTCTATACACCCAGTCTAGATAGAATCAAAACTCTGTTGTTCCTCACCTGTCACCTAGGACCAGAGTAAAGTACAGTTCCTCCCCGCCAGTGCTCACAGTCTGATTGAAACTTTCTACAGACCAATGCTGTAAAATGCTGCTGCCACTGTGCATACACTTATCTGCAAAAGCTCCTGATTTAGGTTTTCCCCAGTGTACATGAGCTGGGAACTGCTGCCTGGATTTGTGGAAAACCTTGGGGAAATGCCATTCTGACTGAGCACTCTGTCCTGGTTAACTCCTGCAGTACTTAAAGCACAGCTATTGCAAGGTTATCTTTGGGTCTGGTTTATAGGAGAGGCCTATCCCTTTGGAACAGCTGCTGTATATGGATTATTTTGTTTCAAGGAAGCCAGGTGAGATGAATGGATAGAGCCAGATGAGTCACTTAGTTGAATTTTTAGTGTTGAATTTCTTCTTTACCTGAAAACGAACAAACTGTTCTTAATTATTGTTTCTTTATTAAGCACAGTGGCTCAGTGATGATGTACAGTGTTTCAAAACAGCTGTTGTGAAGGCTCTGATGTAAAACAGCACAAGAAGGGAGGATGGCAAACAAAGCTTCCAATAGCATGAAAATTATTGGAAAGATAAGGGGAAAGAAGTTGAGAAGGGTGCTGGGAAACACTGCTTTGCAGTATCATTGTTACCAACAATTTCTTTTCAGAGGAAAAACGTTGAGGAGCTAGAGGGATTGAACATCTGAAGACTTAAAGAAAAGTACTATCAGAAGAAAAAGAGCTGTGCAGTTCAGTTAATGGGGAAAAGTCAATTTCATTGGCATGGAATGAAAACTTGACAGTGGGTTACGCTGCGGGTTGATTTGCATCCTGTGTGCCTTACTGGGATTTCAGTGGGTGTAAATTAGACCAAATACTATGTCCTGATAGTACTGAGACAAGTTAGTCTTGTTTGAGATTTGAAGGCTTTTGTTGTCCTTGAGGAGAACAGCAACTGAAAAGGGGCTGCTGGCTTTGAGCAGGACTAGAGGTGATTTGAAGGTGCAGAGGGATGTTGAGTCAATAGGACAGAAATTGTGCAGCCCAAAAAGCTCCTTGTTGAGGACCTGTTGCAGTGGCTGGATGAAAGCAAACGAGGCATTCCTCAAGTCAGGAGTTCCTAGAGCCAGAAACAGCACAGATGGTTGCACTTTGCTGATGGGTACTTGGAGGGGTCAAGTACCTACTGCTAAACTAAAGACTTTTATTCTTTTTATGCAGGTGTGTGCTGAAGGCAGGCACAAGGGCTAACATGTTCACACCAAATCATCACCTGCTGTAGATGTAATTGAGATCAGCAGAATGTCACTGCTTCCACTGGAAATCATCAGCCTTTTCTCTGCATATTTTTGTCAAATAGTATGTAGTTAGACAACAGACTTGGCAAGATAAGTCAGGAAAACACACCAGGATATTAATGCCCTTGTAGGAATGATATGTATTTTGTCTCTCAGAGAGATTTAGGAGGAAAATGAAGCAAATGAAAAAATGAAGTTATTACTGTATTATTAAAAAACAGCAGGCTCCAAAAAACCTGGAGCTGGATTCCCACCAAAAATCAGAGATATTGTGGAGCTTGATCTGAAGCTCTGAAAATTATTATGCAAATGTTAGTGTGAATCTTGAGGCCAGTATTGGGTGACAGTTTAGTAAACAGGTGAAAAATAAAAATGAAAGTGCTGTGAGCATCTCAGTGAGGCAAAATAATAATATACATTTATCTAGCACTTAACATTTCCAACTTGTATGTCCATTCAATCATGCAGAAAGTTGCACTGATCTCAGATGCATGGAAAGAAAGGCTGTGCCATATTTCCAGAGCCTCTGTAGCTATTGAACAAGTTGGTGTTAGACTGGAGGGTTTGGACGAAGGAATCATAGGTAATTCTAAAAAAAGCAAGGGAATGCGTCCTTTCTATCTAGGTTTAATGAAAGTAACACATACTTAGATGTAAGCTGAGCAGCCCTTGGAAAACAGAGTAGTTGGTGTTTGAGATTGCAGTGGAGCTGACTGGAATGTTTTAAGAGAATGAACTGGCAAACAACAGATAATGTCTTTCGGAAGAAAATTACCTGTGCTATTGAAAATCCCTTTAAAGACATTTAAGGAGCTCCACAGGTGGAGAGCATCCAACCTCCTTAGATACCCAGTGTGTGTTTGGGTACCAGCCCCTTCCTGCCAGGGCCCCCTGTGCCAGCCCAGGGACAGGGCAAGACTTGGCCCCTCCTCAGCAGTCCTGAAGAGCAGTGGAAGCTGCTCAGAAAGGCCACTGGGCACAGCCTGTATCGTTCCTCATGAACTCAACTACAGACTTGGCTGGGGGGAGGAAAAGAAAAATCTGAACAAAATGTTGCTAATCTGTCCAAGTAGGGATGTGACTGATCTCCCTGGGGCTAATTCTGTGTATGAAGTTAAATATATGCCTAGAGGGTTTCCTGAATGCATCCAGAAAGTTCATCCACTCTCAAGCTGGAGAAATAAATGAGTGCAAAGTCACAGGAATTGACATCTCTTGGGTCTGAGTGATTTTCTGACATTGCTGGTTGACTTCACTGTGGGAGTAGGGCCCAAGTTCTCAGCAAAGGGACCGTGTTCAGGGGGCTGCACTCTGCCGGGAATTTGTACATTTGCAGTCTCAGACAAATTTATTTTTGTAGTTGCCATATGTGAGGGCTTTTCATAATCGCCATCTGTGGAACGAAAGGCAGTCCAGGCTAAAATGTGCGCAGTTGCAAATATTGGAAAATATGGCTATTATAAAAAGTTGTAAGAACTTTATGCAAATGTTCCATCTACAGTGGAAGGGCCAGATTCTAATATCACGCATGGTGCACAGTAACAGATTTTTCCTAGGTATGCCGGGATGGCCACACTGTGCCTGAGATTAGAATGTGTTTCAAAAATGGATTATTGGGATATGAAAGAGCCAATGATGCGGAAAATCAGATTTTACTGAGCTTTTTCTTTTTTTCTTCACTCTTACTATGTGAGAATTGGCTTTCAGCATAGTTTCTGGTCTTTGTAATTCATTAGGAAAATTGGCAATAAACTAATGGCAAAATGTGAAAACTAGTTTTCCTCCTTAAGAAATTCACATCATCAAATTAGGACAGAGAAATGATCTCTTTACACCCAGTTGCTCAGAGCAACTGGCAAATTTTGACTACACGAAGCATTACCTGAAGCAAACCACAGTGTCTGCATTCCCTGGGGACTCCCCTGAGGTGCTGTCCGCAGGCACTGGTGGCATTGAAGTTCTGGTGGTGTGCAGGTTAATTCACTCTGCAAATCCTACTATCAGTTTATCTTCATTTGTTTAAATCCTTGCATTTGATATTTTATTCCCCCCCCCCCCCCCCCCCCCCCCATATCCAGATACTGTCTTCTTTCTTGTCTCTTTGGGGAGGAGGTAAGTGAGATTTGGATGCAAGCCATAATTATTCTGGGAAAATCACCCTTCAGCTTTTATTTATATGCAAAATCTTGCCCTGCAGCAGCTTGACGGCTACACGAGGCTAGGAAGGCAATACCAGCCTACCTCCAGGGTTTCTCTCCTTCCTAAATGATATCTTGCTGGTCCTTGTCTCATCCTCAATTCTCGGTGACCCAGGTTTAGGGAGAGAAGTTGGCATGGCTATTCTGTTCTCATCTCCAGAGAAACCCAGCGCTGGCCAGGTAAGAAGCTCCCCTTGGACAGGGAATATTGGATTTTCTAAGACAAAGGGAGCAGTGAAGCCAGCTCCTGGCTAGAGCTGAAGCAGCCCTGGCAGCACTCCACAGCTAGAAAGCCCCTTGAGACTTTTGAGTTCTTCAGTACTGAGTAGCAGCTGCAGCAGCAGCTTTCCATGGGTTTGGATTAAGGGAACTTTCTCGGAATGTTCTGAGTGCAGAGGGTGTCTGATATTTGGAAGTGCAGAGTGTTCCTAATGATTCCCATGGAAATCACAGTATCAGTTGGTTCTGAAAATGAGGTCCCTGGTCTAAACAGCTGGGTTTGCAGGCAGGGACCAAACCCTCTGAGGTGTTTTGTGGGATCATTATTATACAGCAGTTTTGCTGTATCCAAGCTGAACAATTTTTTTCTTCAGTACACAGGATTCTTGAAAAGCAAGGGCTACCCGTGCAGACCAATTGCAATGGCAGATCCAGGGATTTAGCAAAGGCTAAAACCAAAACTGGTCTCTGCACATGCTTTCTAATCTAAACAAAATCTGAAAGTTTATCAGTTGTCCCTGAGAGCAACACCTCTGAGTTAGTGATGCTTCTCAGGCCACCTGAGAGATGATATAAATCTTTATAACTTGCAAGTGAAGCAATCAAATTTTAATGGAAAAATGTTTCTGTCTTTGGGAAAATGTGATAAATATGCCACTGTGAAGGGGCAGAGAACTTTTGCAGGAAATATTCATTAAGACTGACTATGAATATTCAGTATACACCTGAAAGCCCACATAGTTATTATATTTTAAATAAATACTTGCTTTTCAGATGTTGTTTTAACTAGTCATCTATCTTCAGATATTGTCAAAACATCACTCATCATACATCTGTCTACATGCTATCCAGATGCTGCTGAACTAGTTTCTTTTTTAGGTATATATATTAAAGTATTCCTTTTCACAGAAAGTTTTGAGTGTAAAAATTATATATTTGTCTGAGGTTGGAAAACTGCATGGTACTGTTGCTGATGCAGGATTGGAATGAGGGATACTTTTTGTATGATATTATGAACAGTAAGTGGACTTTGGTGGTGGACATGAGGATCCCCATATAGTCTTAGCTTTTTAAATGAATTCTCTCATTCTTATGTTCTCTGTTGCCTCATCATAAAAAAAAAAAATAAGAACGGGGGATTGGAAAATACTGTGTGGTTCATCATGATCCCCTCCTTCAGCAGGACAACATCATGCAGTTGCTTTTATGAACTTAATCTACACAACTGTAAATAAAAGTGAATTTCATGTTCCACCATCTCTCTTGAAAATGTGCCCCAGGAATGTAATGGGGCTAAAAACATCTCTGCTGGAGTAGCCCTAATATATGCATGATCCCTTCACACACACCTGTCCTTGGAGGAGTTGCTCTCTGCAGTGCTTTTCCCTCCCTCACGCTCACTCTAGAGCATTTATGGGCAGAAATATTTTCTTCTCTTAAGTCCTAGTCTTGCAAAACTGGTGGCAGACAGTAGCTAGAGATGAGCTCAGTGGGTCAGAGCAGGGTGGTGAAAATGCCCCAGTTGCAGGTTCAATCCCTCTGTGGGCCATCCACGTAAGAGTTGGACTTGATGATCCCTGTGAGTCCCTTCCAGCTCAGAGCACTCTGTGGGTTCTGGGGTGGGATGCCCTGCTGTCAGTGCCTTTCTCTTCCCCAGCTGTCTTCCACTGCACATTACTGCTTAAATGCAGTTACCTTACATGTGAGGATCAAAACTCTGCATATTCTTAATCATAGAATCATGGAATGGTTTGGGCTGGAAGGGACCTTAAAGACCTTGAGATCTTTGTCTACTGATGTTTGAACTGATGCCATGTCCACTGATGACTGACCTTATTTCTGCGGGCAAGTCACATAACTGTCTCTGGATCAAACTCGCCTTTGCTGTAAATCCATGAAGCCTTGTGTGTTTCATTGCACCTGTGTCAGCTGTGGAATTTATCCAGATTCTTTCTCTGCAATATGTCAAGCTGGTGAATAGACTCAGAATTACCTCTCCAGTGTTATATACCTCTCCAAGGTATTTTGGACTTGAGAAATTAAAACCAGGCTGATAAAAATTATTCTTGGACTCCCAGACTACTGCTTTTAAGAATAATGCCAATACAATATTGAGGAAGTATATATCAATCTGTCCCTAAAATGAAAAAAATCTTGTTACCAGTAAGCACAAAGGTGTGTTCCACCATTATTTAAGAGAAACACAAGATTGGCTACATTTATACTTGTTCCCTTCCGCAGCTCTGTCAGGGATATAATTTAAAAAGCTTTCCTTGTATAGATGTTCCGTTGTGGGGTTTTGTTCTCTTTCTCTAAGCATGCATAGATTTTAGACTACTTCCCTTAAAAGAAAAAGTTACTCAAAGTGAAATATTCCTTTAGATCCAGTCACATCTATTCTAGTAAGAAAATTTGTACTTAATAGCTGTTGTTATTGTCAGTTTTTTCAATACAATGAAAACCTTTTTTACTTTCTTCAGTACTTTTGTTGCTTGAAAATGATATTGTTCTAAATTATTGTTCTGTCAGCTGGGGGAAGGGTTGTCAGTAAAAGAGAGGCATTATACTGGTGTTGCACATGCAAGGTCATCTGTACCTCTCTGTGTTTGAACCAATGCTGCTGTGGTTGGTAAGAGGGGGAGGTACAAGGCTCTTTGAGGCAAGGGAAATTTATTGCATTGCTTTTCCAAAAATTACTGCCTATGGAAGTGGAGCTTGGGGTATGGTGGAACCAGAAGCTTGCTTTATTCTTTGATGATAGTAAAAAGTTCTTTAAAAAGCCACATCCAAGCATGAAAAAATGCCCTGTGATGAGTGTAGTACTTCAGGTCTTGGTTGCTGTAACTGGTAGTGGGAGCACAGTGATAGGACTCCTCTAAAACATCCCCCCGGGACAGACACATAAATCCCGTGGCATGGGAAAGTGGAAAACTGGAGAAAGTTTCAGACTGCATTTATTTTAATTTTTTCTTCCGTGGAGTTCATATGAGCAAGTGGAAGGAGTGAGTGCCCCGGCATCCCCTTCCAGATATTCCATATTTCCATATCCAAATATTCCATATTTCTGACTCCCAAAGGCCTCCCTGGAATGTGAGGGAGCAATGCAGCAGGAGTTGCTAAAAGCCCTGGTTAGAGCTGTAATTAATGGATAGGGACATGTGAGGAACCCTGTCCTCGCAGGGATTTCAGATACAGCATTTCAGCGACAGTTCCGGTCAGCGTTAGGGCCCCCATTACCCCCCTTGAATATCGCCTAGAACCACAGCAATTTTTTAGCAGTAAAGTGCTTTTTCTGCAGCTGCGTGGGGCTGCAAGGGAATTGGCTGCTCAGATTCACCTCTGCCTGCTGCAGCTGCTTCTGCTGGTGCAGGAAATGAGGGATTGCCTAGCAGAGCTGTGAGCTGGAGAAGGGCTTTTGAAAGCAGCCTTCCAGGGAGGATAAGATTTGTAAAGGAAGCAGAGCCTGTGTGGAAGATCAGGGATAGAAATTCTGGGTGGTTTGACATTATTTAGGGAAGGCAGCTGGTTCTCAACAGCTCCCAGGCCCTTGAAGAAAGTTTGAAGGGAAGGAAGGCGCTTCAGGATCTGGTAGCAGGAGGGCTGCGTGCCTTGAGATGTGAGCAATACCTTGCAAGAGGCGCAGCTCCTGGAAAAATGCAATACCTGGATTTGAGTGTAATTCTCAGAGGAGGAGCAAATTGTAATTTTTAATTGGATGGTAGACAGTTCACTGGAAAATTAAGGTAGGAAGTAAATAACAGCCTGAAGGAATAAAAAAAAAAAAAAAAAGAGACTGTATTCTGCATAAATCTTGGCTTAAGGGAGTTCACTGTAGGAAGAGAACACTGAAATGGTGTTTAGTGTTAGCAAAATGTATCATCAATACTTTCATGTCTTGTTTTTCCTCTTCTCAACATCCCTGGGATCAGTGCTTTGCTGGCCATGTAACAGAATAATCTTTACAAGCTGGGGATGGGGGAGTTTTGTTTTCTTACCATAAATGGAGGTTTTTGATGAAAAATAAGTGTTTTATGGAGGCATCCTGCTGCCACTGAACATAGGTAGCCTTGATGAACATTTGAAAATACCAGAGAACTGGTAAGTTAAATATTGCACTGCTAGGGCCTTCTCACTGTTACAGTTTAAACTAAAAACTTAAGACCAAAGCTAGAAGTTCCACAGCCTAATGCTGCTAAAATTTATGTTCTTCACTCTGAACTGAAGCTCTGCTGCTTCAGTAACTAAAAAGAGGTCTTTCTTAGACTAAAAATACTGTGTTGAACATCAGGAAGTCAAGTTATATCAGCTTAATATTAAATTAATGGTCATTCATATACATCATTACCTCATACCATAACCTGTGCAGCTGTTCATGACATCTGCATCCAATCTATAGTTCATGACATGTCTTGACAGATACTTTACCAGAACCCCCGCCATGACTAATCTTGTAGTCATCAATTCTGCCTTTTTTACATTTGCTTGTTAATAAATGTAAATCTTCCTCGATATATGTATTCCAGCAGTGTGCCTGTATGTTCTAACAGTTACCCACATTTAATGCTCCTTTGGGATCTTTGGGCATGTAAGGAGCAATGAAAATGCACTTGGCACTTGTACATGTCATGGTAAAGTTTAATCTTTTATGATGGAAAGAGGCTGAGCCTATAAAATAAAAATAGTGCAGAAATTGTTCCTTGTTCTGGAAAACTGTCCAGATTCTATAGGCTGGAAATAATATTTACTGCTCTAGAGAGGACTGTCTTCAGCCAGATCACTGTGGGACTGAGGTTCTTCCAAAACAAGAAGATGACCACAGTCCTAGAATCAGCAGCAACCCTCCTTGGCTTCCCATGTGATGTAGATTTTCCCAACTCACATGTGCACACATTACTGTAAAATTAAAATGTCATCCTTCTGGTAGAATATTGAGTGCAGTTCCCCAGTAATGGAATTAACTCTTGGCTAAGAACTAGAGAGAAACCGATCAATGAAGATGTGCAAAATTTTCCAAAAAGCATTAGACATGGTTTGAGTCTGCACAGTTGGTTCCACACTGGAAACAGTCTCTTGGATTGCTTAAATGAAGATTAGATCTATTCAGGTATGACATGTGAATATAACTGCTTTTTCTTAGGGTGCCAAATCCAGCAGGTTGAAAATTATACTACTGTTTGGCTGGAGATTGATGACTCTAAAAGGTAGACTTAGGGCTTGCTTGGAATTCTTGCTTACTGATGGTGAATCATGGCTGAAAACAGCCTCCTGTTTTTATCTCTCCAAGAGCCCTAGGAAAAAAAGAAAGCAGCATTCATGTGAAGAAATTGTTTTCCCCCACATCATGTATTAACTTCAGCAGGTAGAAATGAGTTCAGAGTTCATGAGTATCTAAAGCTCCCCACTTTTCAACACTTTTTGTTTCTCTTTGCTTTTGACTCCGTTTAGAGTAGAAGAGTGGAATGGAAATGTCATTTTAAGGGATTATACTTCCTTGTTGTCCCTGATCTGTCTTAATTGTGTAGGAATTCAGACAGATTTTCTTTGTGTTCTTTGAATGAGATCAGCAGTAATATAACTGATAAAAAAATGGCATTGGCTCTGGCTCTGGAATAAGGACAATTCTTATGAGAAAAAATAGTAATTTATTCAAGGGTGAGCTAGTACCAGCTGCAGTGATGCATTTTTCTACACAGATGAACTGTGAAGGTTTGTTAAGCAAAGAATATTGAGTGTGCAGAAAACTGTAAAAGTTACCAAATCCAGCATGGATGAGCGGGAGCTGAAAGGGACTTGGAAAAGCGATGCCATCATAAAAGTGAGAGCTTTTCAAAACAAATGTTTGTCACCAGTTTAAAATTCTTACTGCATTTCTTAATCTCCAAGTATTTTTTTGTATCCTCTTCCCTAGTGTGCTGTTGGTGCAAGGTTGGCACCTTTCAGGCTGTCACGAGCTGTCCTTGTGAACGGGTTTTGTGATGGTTCGTGGGGGATCTCAGGGTGCAAAAAACCGACACGGTACAGGGGGTTTGCAGTGGTAATCAACACAAATGCACTTTTATTGAAATAACCACAACAGAAATGCATTGGGGAAGGATTGGGGGAAAAGGGGAAAATAAGGAAAAGAGGGAGGAAGAAGAAAAGGGTATATAGCTACCAAATGTGGAACTGCAAAGTCCTTTGGTGCCCAGCCGATGGAGTTCACCAGGTCACGTCTGGGGACATCTCAGGGATGCAGTTCATCTGGACCATAATTATGCTCTTCTTTGATGGGGGAAGGGGGATGAATTTTGAAACCAAGTCAAAGGTAGTGTATTGTATCTTTGGGGGAGAGAATGGTGTTTGGAAAAGGGTACACACAGTCCATGTTCTCAGCGGTGGGTGAGAGCCATTGTCTTCTTGGTCCACTGCTCACACCTGCAGCATCTGTCTGCTTTGGTCGGCTCGCCTCCCCCCGCACACCTCCCTGGGTTGGGGGTCCCAGTCCCAGTCCTTGGAAATTGTGTGAGGGATTTCACATAGGGATTTCATGTCTGGCTTTTTCTCTGGCAAAGAGGCTTCTTACATCTCAGTTTGTCTGTCACAGTGGTTGCAAATGAGCGAGAGGGGTCTCCTGTGGGGGACCACCCCCAAAACACAGGAGAAGTCCAGCCAGGCCGAGGGGTGGGGAAAAATCCCAGAGCTATTGTTGCAAAATTGTCAGAATGTCCTTTTTCTTCTCATTAGTGTAGCATAAAGTAAACACACCTGTGAAAACAATAGCTTAGCAATTCTCTCAGGTCTCGGGGCCTTCAGTGTGTAACTCTTCTCCTAGAGAGCCAGAGATTTTAGACAGGGGGATCTTTTCTTCAGTGATCCCCCAGTGACGACCCCGAGGCAGATGAGGGAAATTTCAGAAATACTCTCACACAGGTGTAGCATCAGCCTGAGCCTGCCAGAGGGAGCTGGACACCTTTATAGTGTTGAGATGGGGGCATTGCCCTGGGAGCTGCCAACAACAACTGCTGGGAATGAGGACAGTGGATATGGAGAGCCCCAAATAAAGACCTCTTGTAGCCTTCAGGGGGTGTGAATTGCCAGCATAGGCCATTGCTCTCCAGGCCTGTTTTGTACATTGATTACAAAGAGTTGTTTTAAATCTCTTCTGGTAGCCATGGTAAATCACCGCTTTAATTACTGTCTAGGCAGCTGGCTTGTTGAATTCTGTTGAATGGCATTAGCTTATTCACTTAATTCTGAATTGCAAAAAGGCCACATTTAAATTTACCATCTCTCAGGTTCAGTTGATCTGAGAAATAAAATATCTGAGAGGATGTAAGAAAATCTAGCTGATGTTTTACTGGAAGGGTGTCAGAGAGACAGTAATGAAATAATTTAGGTTATGTATGGACATGCATAGTCAACCCCTTTTCCCCTCCTTTTCACAGGGAGGCAAAAAAAGAAGGAGCAGAGCAGTGCTCCTACTCTGTAATATTCATGAATTATGAGGATCGCTTTATTTTTCTTTCTTTGTGGGTTCACAGGCTCACCTCATGCACAGTTCTTTGTCTGGGCTCTTAAGCCAGTTTCATGGTCACATTCCATCTGGGACAGTAATTAACTAATAGTGATTATATCCCTGGGGCCTCTGGTATCATCCTCTGCTTTTATGGGAAGGTCTCTGCCATCATCTCATGACTGTCAGTAACTTTGGGAACAGTTTAGGATATCTTATGAGTGACTTGGGGATACTTCATCAGAGCTTGATGTTAAAATGTAGAGCATGACTGGAGACCAGTCACACAGCCCTTTCCTGCACAGCTATGGGCAGGTACTAATCCTACCATCTAGAGGCTATTTTGCTTGTAACTCTGGCTCTCCTCTGAAGTAAGGCCTTCTCTTGCCTCCAAAGCAGCCAGAACAATAAATCTGGAACTAATGGTTTAAACCTTGGATCAAATCGTGCAGAAGTCCCTTGCAATTGGTCTTGGTAATTCTCTTTCCTGGAGAGGATCTACCCCATGCCCACAATGTGTGCATGGATATCCATTGTTGCCGCAGGTTGTGGGAAGGTTTGCTCTTCTGCACAGTAAATGGATGGTCTGAAACTTCCTCACAAGAGCTGTTTCACTCATTTCCTCTTCTCTGTTATTTTCATTCCAAAAAATTTATTAAATTCAGGCTCATATTCAAAACCTTGCATACAACAAAACGAAAAAATTGAGCAACTCACGAAACCTGCAGTTGAATGCCATGTTTATGCAAAATAACAGAATTTTAGGGGAGTTGGCACTAACTGCCTACAGTGCATTAGATAGAGTCCCAATAAAGGGAATCTTTCCTGAATTCAGGAAAATTCAGGAAAGCGCCTCCCGGAATTTCCCTAGAATTCAGCAAGTGCTTTGCAGCTTGAAATTGGAAGGAAAGCCTCAGATTTAGCAGCCAGAGCTTCAGGAGGAGCAGCAGCGAGCACAGCATCGGTTTTGCAGCAGCTCCTTCCATGTGCATGTTTTTGGGAGTTGAAAGGCTTGCAGAGTGTTAAAGTAGCTTTTTCTCTCCGCTGGAAAGCTGCACGCTCAGTGCCAGTCTTCTGCAGCTTCTTTCTTCACGTTTCAGCAGCTAGCACGCTCTCCGTGTGCTGGAGAAGCGGCAGAGGCTTCCTTGCCGGAGAAGCGGCACCTTCGCCGGCAGAGAGCATCCTGCCGGCCGCGGTGCGCTCCGGAGCGGGGGCTTGTGCCGAAAGAGGCCGGCAACAGGCGCTTACCTTCGGACAGCTCCGGATGCCCGTCTCATGCGTCTCTTGTCGCCTCCACGGCAGGGAAAAGCTTTTCCACTCTGTCTAGGAAGGAGAAAGTGTGCCAGCACAGCAAATGCCTCCCGGACTTTCCCTGCAATTCAGCAAGTGCTTTGCAGCTTGAAATTGGAAGGAAAGCCTCAGATTTAGCAGCCAGAGCTTCAGGAGGAGCAGCAGCGAGCACAGCATCGGTTTTGCAGCAGCTCCTTCCATGTGCATGTTTTTGGGAGTTGAAAGGCTTGCAGAGTGTTAAAGTAGCTTTTTCTCTCCGCTGGAAAGCTGCACGCTCAGTGCCAGTGTTCTGCAGCTTCTTTCTTCACGTTTCAGCAGCTAGCTCGCTCTCCGTGTGCTGGAGAAGCGGCAGAGGCTTCCTTGCCGGAGAAGCGGCACCTTCGCCGGCAGAGAGCATCCTGCCGGCCGCGGTGCGCTCCGGAGCGGGGGCTTGTGCCGAAAGAGGCCGGCAACAGGCGCTTACCTTCGGACAGCTCCGGATCGCCGTCTAATGCGTCTCTTGTCGCCTACACGGCAGGGAAAAGCTTTTCCACTCTGTCTAGGAAGGAGAAAGTGTGCCAGCACAGCAAATGCCTCCCGGACTTTCCCTGCAATTCAGCAAGTGCTTTGCAGCTTGAAATTGGAAGGAAAGCCTCAGATTTAGCAGCCAGAGCTTCAGGAGGAGCAGCAGCGAGCACAGCATCGGTTTTGCAGCAGCTCCTTCCATGTGCATGTTTTTGGGAGTTGAAAGGCTTGCAGAGTGTTAAAGTAGCTTTTTCTCTCCACTGGAAAGCTGCACGCTCAGTGCCAGTGTTCTGCAGCTTCTTTCTTCACGTTTCAGCAGCTAGCACGCTCTCCGTGTGCTGGAGAAGCGGCAGAGGCTTCCTTGCCGGAGAAGCGGCACCTTCGCCGGCAGAGAGCATCCTGCCGGCCGCGGTGCGCTCCGGAGCGGGGGCTTGTGCCGAAAGAGGCCGGCAACAGGCGCTTACATTCGGACAGCTCCGGATCGCCGTCTAATGCGTCTCTTGTCGCCTACACGGCAGGGAAAAGCTTTTCCACTCTGTCTAGGAAGGAGAAAGTGTGCCAGCACAGCAAATGCCTCCCGGACTTTCCCTGGAATTCAGCAAGTGCTTTGCAGCTTGAAATTGGAAGGAAAGCCTCAGATTTAGCAGCCAGAGCTTCAGGAGGAGCAGCAGCGAGCACAGCATCGGTTTTGCAGCAGCTCCTTCCATGTGCATGTTTTTGGGAGTGGAAAGGCTTGCAGAGTGTTAAAGTAGCTTTTTCTCTCCGCTGGAAAGCTGCACGCTCAGTGCCAGTCTTCTGCAGCTTCTTTCTTCACGTTTCAGCAGCTAGCACGCTCTCCGTGTGCTGGAGAAGCGGCAGAGGCTTCCTTGCCGGAGAAGCGGCACCTTCGCCGGCAGAGAGCATCCTGCCGGCCGCGGTGCGCTCCGGAGCGGGGGCTTGTGCCGAAAGAGGCCGGCAACAGGCGCTTACCTTCGGACAGCTCCGGTTCGCCGTCTAATGCGTCTCTTGTCGCCTACACGGCAGGGAAAAGCTTTTCCACTCTGTCTAGGAAGGAGAAAGTGTGCCAGCACAGCAAATGCCTCCCGGACTTTCCCTGGAATTCAGCAAGTGCTTTGCAGCTTGAAATTGGAAGGAAAGCCTCAGATTTAGCAGCCAGAGCTTCAGGAGGAGCAGCAGCGAGCACAGCATCGGTTTTGCAGCAGCTCCTTCCATGTGCATGTTTTTGGGAGTGGAAAGGCTTGCAGAGTGTTAAAGTAGCTTTTTCTCTCCGCTGGAAAGCTGCACGCTCAGTGCCAGTCTTCTGCAGCTTCTTTCTTCACGTTTCAGCAGCTAGCACGCTCTCCGTGTGCTGGAGAAGCGGCAGAGGCTTCCTTGCCGGAGAAGCGGCACCTTCGCCGGCAGAGAGCATCCTGCCGGCCGCGGTGCGCTCCGGAGCGGGGGCTTGTGCCGAAAGAGGCCGGCAACAGGCGCTTACCTTCGGACAGCTCCGGATCGCCGTCTAATGCGTCTCTTGTCGCCTACACGGCAGGGAAAAGCTTTTCCACTCTGTCTAGGAAGGAGAAAGTGTGCCAGCACAGCAAATGCCTCCCGGACTTTCCCTGGAATTCAGCAAGTGCTTTGCAGCTTGAAATTGGAAGGAAAGCCTCAGATTTAGCAGCCAGAGCTTCAGGAGGAGCAGCAGCGAGCACAGCATCGGTTTTGCAGCAGCTCCTTCCATGTGCATGTTTTTGGGAGTTGAAAGGCTTGCAGAGTGTTAAAGTAGCTTTTTCTCTCCGCTGGAAAGCTGCACGCTCAGTGCCAGTGTTCTGCAGCTTCTTTCTTCACGTTTCAGCAGCTAGCTCGCTCTCCGTGTGCTGGAGAAGCGGCAGAGGCTTCCTTGCCGGAGAAGCGGCACCTTCGCCGGCAGAGAGCATCCTGCCGGCCGCGGTGCGCTCCGGAGCGGGGGCTTGTGCCGAAAGAGGCCGGCAACAGGCGCTTACCTTCGGACAGCTCCGGATCGCCGTCTAATGCGTCTCTTGTCGCCTACACGGCAGGGAAAAGCTTTTCCACTCTGTCTAGGAAGGAGAAAGTGTGCCAGCACAGCAAATGCCTCCCGGACTTTCCCTGGAATTCAGCAAGTGCTTTGCAGCTTGAAATTGGAAGGAAAGCCTCAGATTTAGCAGCCAGAGCTTCAGGAGGAGCAGCAGCGAGCACAGCATCGGTTTTGCAGCAGCTCCTTCCATGTGCATGTTTTTGGGAGTGGAAAGGCTTGCAGAGTGTTAAAGTAGCTTTTTCTCTCCACTGGAAAGCTGCACGCTCAGTGCCAGTCTTCTGCAGCTTCTTTCTTCACGTTTCAGCAGCTAGCACGCTCTCCGTGTGCTGGAGAAGCGGCAGAGGCTTCCTTGCCGGAGAAGCGGCACCTTCGCCGGCAGAGAGCATCCTGCCGGCCGCGGTGCGCTCCGGAGCGGGGGCTTGTGCCGAAAGAGGCCGGCAACAGGCGCTTACCTTCGGACAGCTCCGGATCGCCGTCTAATGCGTCTCTTGTCGCCTACACGGCAGGGAAAAGCTTTTCCACTCTGTCTAGGAAGGAGAAAGTGTGCCAGCACAGCAAATGCCTCCCGGACTTTCCCTGGAATTCACCAAGTGCTTTGCAGCTTGAAATTGGAAGGAAAGCCTCAGATTTAGCAGCCAGAGCTTCAGGAGGAGCAGCAGCGAGCACAGCATCGGTTTTGCAGCAGCTCCTTCCATGTGCATGTTTTTGGGAGTGGAAAGGCTTGCAGAGTGTTAAAGTAGCTTTTTCTCTCCGCTGGAAAGCTGCACGCTCAGTGCCAGTCTTCTGCAGCTTCTTTCTTCACGTTTCAGCAGCTAGCACGCTCTCCGTGTGCTGGAGAAGCGGCAGAGGCTTCCTTGCCGGAGAAGCGGCACCTTCGCCGGCAGAGAGCATCCTGCCGGCCGCGGTGCGCTCCGGAGCGGGGGCTTGTGCCGAAAGAGGCCGGCAACAGGCGCTTACCTTCGGACAGCTCCGGATCGCCGTCTAATGCGTCTCTTGTCGCCTACACGGCAGGGAAAAGCTTTTCCACTCTGTCTAGGAAGGAGAAAGTGTGCCAGCACAGCAAATGCCTCCCGGACTTTCCCTGGAATTCAGCAAGTGCTTTGCAGCTTGAAATTGGAAGGAAAGCCTCAGATTTAGCAGCCAGAGCTTCAGGAGGAGCAGCAGCGAGCACAGCATCGGTTTTGCAGCAGCTCCTTCCATGTGCATGTTTTTGGGAGTTGAAAGGCTTGCAGAGTGTTAAAGTAGCTTTTTCTCTCCGCTGGAAAGCTGCACGCTCAGTGCCAGTCTTCTGCAGCTTCTTTCTTCACGTTTCAGCAGCTAGCACGCTCTCCGTGTGCTGGAGAAGCGGCAGAGGCTTCCTTGCCGGAGAAGCGGCACCTTCGCCGGCAGAGAGCATCCTGCCGGCCGCGGTGCGCTCCGGAGCGGGGGCTTGTGCCGAAAGAGGCCGGCAACAGGCGCTTACCTTCGGACAGCTCCGGATCGCCGTCTAATGCGTCTCTTGTCGCCTACACGGCAGGGAAAAGCTTTTCCACTCTGTCTAGGAAGGAGAAAGTGTGCCAGCACAGCAAATGCCTCCCGGACTTTCCCTGGAATTCTGCAAGTGCTTTGCAGCTTGAAATTGGAAGGAAAGCCTCAGATTTAGCAGCCAGAGCTTCAGGAGGAGCAGCAGCGAGCACAGCATCGGTTTTGCAGCAGCTCCTTCCATGTGCATGTTTTTGGGAGTGGAAAGGCTTGCAGAGTGTTAAAGTAGCTTTTTCTCTCCGCTGGAAAGCTGCACGCTCAGTGCCAGTCTTCTGCAGCTTCTTTCTTCACGTTTCAGCAGCTAGCACGCTCTCCGTGTGCTGGAGAAGCGGCAGAGGCTTCCTCGCCGGAGAAGCGGCACCTTCGCCGGCAGAGAGCATCCTGCCGGCCGCGGTGCGCTCCGGAGCGGGGGCTTGTGCCGAAAGAGGCCGGCAACAGGCGCTTACCTTCGGACAGCTCCGGATCGCCGTCTGATGCGTCTCTTGTCGCCTACACGGCAGGGAAAAGCTTTTCCACTCTGTCTAGGAAGGAGAAAGTGTGCCAGCACAGCAAATGCCTCCCGGACTTTCCCTGGAATTCAGCAAGTGCTTTGCAGCTTGAAATTGGAAGGAAAGCCTCAGATTTAGCAGCCAGAGCTTCAGGAGGAGCAGCAGCGAGCACAGCATCGGTTTTGCAGCAGCTCCTTCCATGTGCATGTTTTTGGGAGTGGAAAGGCTTGCAGAGTGTTAAAGTAGCTTTTTCTCTCCGCTGGAAAGCTGCACGCTCAGTGCCAGTCTTCTGCAGCTTCTTTCTTCACGTTTCAGCAGCTAGCACGCTCTCCGTGTGCTGGAGAAGCGGCAGAGGCTTCCTTGCCGGAGAAGCGGCACCTTCGCCGGCAGAGAGCATCCTGCCGGCCGCGGTGCGCTCCGGAGCGGGGGCTTGTGCCGAAAGAGGCCGGCAACAGGCGCTTACCTTCGGACAGCTCCGGATCGCCGTCTAATGCGTCTCTTGTCCTACACGGCAGGGAAAAGCTTTTCCAATCTGTCTAGGAAGGAGAAAGTGTGCCAGCACAGCAAATGCCTCCCGGGCTTTCCCTGGAATTCAGCAAGTGCTTTGCAGCTTGAAATTGGAAGGAAAGCCTCAGATTTAGCAGCCAGAGCTTCAGGAGGAGCAGCAGCGAGCACAGCATCGGTTTTGCAGCAGCTCCTTCCATGTGCATGTTTTTGGGAGTGGAAAGGCTTGCAGAGTGTTCAAGTAGCTTTTTCTCTCCGCTGGAAAGCTGCACGCTCAGTGCCAGTCTTCTGCAGCTTCTTTCTTCACGTTTCAGCAGCTAGCACGCTCTCCGTGTGCTGGAGAAGCGGCAGAGGCTTCCTTGCCGGAGAAGCGGCACCTTCGCCGGCAGAGAGCATCCTGCCGGCCGCGGTGCGCTCCGGAGCGGGGGCTTGTGCCGAAAGAGGCCGGCAACAGGCGCTTACCTTCGGACAGCTCCGGACCGCCGTCTAATGCGTCTCTTGTCGCCTACACGGCAGGGAAAAGCTTTTCCACTCTGTCTAGGAAGGAGAAAGTGTGCCAGCACAGCAAATGCCTCCCGGACTTTCCCTGGAATTCAGCAAGTGCTTTGCAGCTTGAAATTGGAAGGAAAGCCTCAGATTTAGCAGCCAGAGCTTCAGGAGGAGCAGCAGCGAGCACAGCATCGGTTTTGCAGCAGCTCCTTCCATGTGCATGTTTTTGGGAGTGGAAAGGCTTGCAGAGTGTTAAAGTAGCTTTTTCTCTCCACTGGAAAGCTGCACGCTCAGTGCCAGTCTTCTGCAGCTTCTTTCTTCACGTTTCAGCAGCTAGCACGCTCTCCGTGTGCTGGAGAAGCGGCAGAGGCTTCCTTGCCGGAGAAGCGGCACCTTCGCCGGCAGAGAGCATCCTGCCGGCCGCGGTGCGCTCCGGAGCGGGGGCTTGTGCCGAAAGAGGCCGGCAACAGGCGCTTACCTTCGGACAGCTCCGGATCGCCGTCTGATGCGTCTCTTGTCGCCTACACGGCAGGGAAAAGCTTTTCCACTCTGTCTAGGAAGGAGAAAGTGTGCCAGCACAGCAAATGCCTCCCGGACTTTCCCTGGAATTCAGCAAGTGCTTTGCAGCTTGAAATTGGAAGGAAAGCCTCAGATTTAGCAGCCAGAGCTTCAGGAGGAGCAGCAGCGAGCACAGCATCGGTTTTGCAGCAGCTCCTTCCATGTGCATGTTTTTGGGAGTGGAAAGGCTTGCAGAGTGTTAAAGTAGCTTTTTCTCTCCGCTGGAAAGCTGCACGCTCAGTGCCAGTCTTCTGCAGCTTCTTTCTTCACGTTTCAGCAGCTAGCACGCTCTCCGTGTGCTGGAGAAGCGGCAGAGGCTTCCTTGCCGGAGAAGCGGCACCTTCGCCGGCAGAGAGCATCCTGCCGGCCGCGGTGCGCTCCGGAGCGGGGACTTGTGCCGAAAGAGGCCGGCAACAGGCGCTTACCTTCGGACAGCTCCGGATGCCCGTCTAATGCGCCTCTTGTCGCCTACACGGCAGGGAAAAGCTTTTCCACTCTGTCTAGGAAGGAGAAAGTGTGCCAGCACAGCAAATGCCTCCCGGACTTTCCCTGGAATTCAGCAAGTGCTTTGCAGCTTGAAATTGGAAGGAAAGCCTCAGATTTAGCAGCTAGAGCTTCAGGAGGAGCAGCAGCGAGCACAGCATCGGTTTTGCAGCAGCTCCTTCCATGTGCATGTTTTTGGGAGTGGAAAGGCTTGCAGAGTGTTAAAGTAGCTTTTTCTCTCCGCTGGAAAGCTGCACGCTCAGTGCCAGTCTTCTGCAGCTTCTTTCTTCACGTTTCAGCAGCTAGCACGCTCTCCGTGTGCTGGAGAAGCGGCAGAGGCTTCCTTGCCGGAGAAGCGGCACCTTCGCCGGCAGAGAGCATCCTGCCGGCCGCGGTGCGCTCCGGAGCGGGGGCTTGTGCCGAAAGAGGCCGGCAACAGGCGCTTACCTTCGGACAGCTCCGGATGCCCGTCTCATGCGTCTCTTGTCGCCTACACGGCAGGGAAAAGCTTTTCCACTCTGTCTAGGAAGGAGAAAGTGTGCCAGCACAGCAAATGCCTCCCGGACTTTCCCTGGAATTCAGCAAGTGCTTTGCAGCTTGAAATTGGAAGGAAAGCCTCAGATTTAGCAGCCAGAGCTTCAGGAGGAGCAGCAGCGAGCACAGCATCGGTTTCGCAGCAGCTCCTTCCATGTGCATGTTTTTGGGAGTGGAAAGGCTTGCAGAGTGTTAAAGTAGCTTTTTCTCTCCGCTGGAAAGCTGCACGCTCAGTGCCAGTCTTCTGCAGCTTCTTTCTTCACGTTTCAGCAGCTAGCACGCTCTCCGTGTGCTGGAGAAGCGGCAGAGGCTTCCTTGCCGGAGAAGCGGCACCTTCGCCGGCAGAGAGCATCCTGCCGGCCGCGGTGCGCTCCGGAGCGGGGACTTGTGCCGAAAGAGGCCGGCAACAGGCGCTTACCTTCGGACAGCTCCGGATGCCCGTCTAATGCGCCTCTTATCGCCTACACGGAGAGCGTGCTAGCTGCTGAAACGTGAAGAAAGAAGCTGCAGAAGACTGGCACTGAGCGTGCAGCTTTCCAGCGGAGAGAAAAAGCTACTTCAACATTCGGCAAGCCTTTCCACTCCCAAAAACATGCACTTGGAAGGAGCTGCTGCAAAACCGATGCTGTGCTCGCTGCTGCTCCTCCTGAAGCTCTGGCTGCTAAATCTGAGGCTTTCCTTCCAATTTCAAGCTGCAAAGCACTTGCTGAATTCCAGGGAAAGTCCGGGAGGCATTTGCTGTGCTGGCACACTTTCTCCTTCCTAGACAGAGTGGAAAAGCTTTTCCCTGCCGTGTAGGCGACAAGAGACGCATTAGACGGCGATCCGGAGCTGTCCGAAGGTAAGCGCCTGTTGCCGGCCTCTTTCGGCACAAGCCCCCGCTCCGGAGCGCACCGCGGCCGGCAGGATGCTCTCTGCCGGCGAAGGTGCCGCTTCTCCGGCAAGGAAGCCTCTGCCGCTTCTCCAGCACACGGAGAGCGTGCTAGCTGCTGAAACGTGAAGAAAGAAGCTGCAGAACACTGGCACTGAGCGTGCAGCTTTCCAGCGGAGAGAAAAAGCTACTTTAACACTCTGCAAGCCTTTCCACTCCCAAAAACATGCACATGGAAGGAGCTGCTGCAAAACCGATGCTGTGCTCGCTGCTGCTCCTCCTGAAGCTCTGGCTGCTAAATCTGAGGCTTTCCTTCCAATTTCAAGCTGCAAAGCACTTGCTGAATTCCAGGGAAAGTCCGGGAGGCATTTGCTGTGCTGGCACACTTTCTCCTTCCTAGACAGAGTGGAAAAGCTTTTCCCTGCCGTGTAGGCGACAAGAGACGCATTAGATGGCGATCCGGAGCTGTCCGAAGGTAAGCGCCTGTTGCCGGCCTCTTTCGGCACAAGCCCCCGCTCCGGAGCGCACCGCGGCCGGCAGGATGCTCTCTGCCGGCGAAGGTGCCGCTTCTCCGGCAAGGAAGCCTCTGCCGCTTCTCCAGCACACGGAGAGCGTGCTAGCTGCTGAAACGTGAAGAAAGAAGCTGCAGAAGACTGGCACTGAGCGTGCAGCTTTCCAGCGGAGAGAAAAAGCTACTTTAACACTCTGCAAGCCTTTCCACTCCCAAAAACATGCACATGGAAGGAGCTGCTGCAAAACCGATGCTGTGCTCGCTGCTGCTCCTCCTGAAGCTCTGGCTGCTAAATCTGAGGCTTTCCTTCCAATTTCAAGCTGCAAAGCACTTGCTGAATTCCAGGGAAAGTCCGGGAGGCATTTGCTGTGCTGGCACACTTTCTCCTTCCTAGACAGAGTGGAAAAGCTTTTCCCTGCCGTGTAGGCGACAAGAGACGCATTAGACGGCGATCCGGAGCTGTCCGAAGGTAAGCGCCTGTTGCCGGCCTCTTTCGGCACAAGCCCCCGCTCCGGAGCGCACCGCGGCCGGCAGGATGCTCTCTGCCGGCGAAGGTGCCGCTTCTCCGGCAAGGAAGCCTCTGCCGCTTCTCCAGCACACGGAGAGCGTGCTAGCTGCTGAAACGTGAAGAAAGAAGCTGCAGAAGACTGGCACTGAGCGTGCAGCTTTCCAGCGGAGAGAAAAAGCTACTTTAACACTCTGCAAGCCTTTCCACTCCCAAAAACATGCACATGGAAGGAGCTGCTGCAAAACCGATGCTGTGCTCGCTGCTGCTCCTCCTGAAGCTCTGGCTGCTAAATCTGAGGCTTTCCTTCCAAATTCAAGCTGCAAAGCACTTGGTGAATTCCAGGGAAAGTCCGGGAGGCATTTGCTGTGCTGGCACACTTTCTCCTTCCTAGACAGAGTGGAAAAGCTTTTCCCTGCCGTGTAGGCGACAAGAGACGCATTAGATGGCGATCCGGAGCTGTCCGAAGGTAAGCGCCTGTTGCCGGCCTCTTTCGGCACAAGCCCCCGCTCCGGAGCGCACCGCGGCCGGCAGGATGCTCTCTGCCGGCGAAGGTGCCGCTTCTCCGGCAAGGAAGCCTCTGCCGCTTCTCCAGCACACGGAGAGCGTGCTAGCTGCTGAAACGTGAAGAAAGAAGCTGCAGAACACTGGCACTGAGCGTGCAGCTTTCCAGCGGAGAGAAAAAGCTACTTTAACACTCTGCAAGCCTTTCCACTCCCAAAAACATGCACATGGAAGGAGCTGCTGCAAAACCGATGCTGTGCTCGCTGCTGCTCCTCCTGAAGCTCTGGCTGCTAAATCTGAGGCTTTCCTTCCAATTTCAAGCTGCAAAGCACTTGCTGAATTCCAGGGAAAGTCCGGGAGGCATTTGCTGTGCTGGCACACTTTCTCCTTCCTAGACAGAGTGGAAAAGCTTTTCCCTGCCGTGTAGGCGACAAGAGACGCATTAGACGGCGATCCGGAGCTGTCCGAAGGTAAGCGCCTGTTGCCGGCCTCTTTCGGCACAAGCCCCCGCTCCGGAGCGCACCGCGGCCGGCAGGATGCTCTCTGCCGGCGAAGGTGCCGCTTCTCCGGCAAGGAAGCCTCTGCCGCTTCTCCAGCACACGGAGAGCGTGCTAGCTGCTGAAACGTGAAGAAAGAAGCTGCAGAACACTGGCACTGAGCGTGCAGCTTTCCAGCGGAGAGAAAAAGCTACTTTAACACTCTGCAAGCCTTTCCACTCCCAAAAACATGCACATGGAAGGAGCTGCTGCGAAACCGATGCTGTGCTCGCTGCTGCTCCTCCTGAAGCTCTGGCTGCTAAATCTGAGGCTTTCCTTCCAATTTCAAGCTGCAAAGCACTTGCTGAATTCCAGGGAAAGCCCGGGAGGCATTTGCTGTGCTGGCACACTTTCTCCTTCCTAGACAGAGTGGAAAAGCTTTTCCCTGCCGTGTAGGCGACAAGAGACGCATTAGACGGCGATCCGGAGCTGTCCGAAGGTAAGCGCCTGTTGCCGGCCTCTTTCGGCACAAGCCCCCGCTCCGGAGCGCACCGCGGCCGGCAGGATGCTCTCTGCCGGCGAAGGTGCCGCTTCTCCGGCAAGGAAGCTTCTGCCGCTTCTCCAGCACACGGAGAGCGTGCTAGCTGCTGAAACGTGAAGAAAGAAGCTGCAGAAGACTGGCACTGAGCGTGCAGCTTTCCAGCGGAGAGAAAAAGCTACTTTAACACTCTGCAAGCCTTTCCACTCCCAAAAACATGCACATGGAAGGAGCTGCTGCAAAACCGATGCTGTGCTCGCTGCTGCTCCTCCTGAAGCTCTGGCTGCTAAATCTGAGGCTTTCCTTCCAATTTCAAGCTGCAAAGCACTTGCTGAATTCCAGGGAAAGCCCGGGAGGCATTTGCTGTGCTGGCACACTTTCTCCTTCCTAGACAGAGTGGAAAAGCTTTTCCCTGCCGTGTAGGCGACAAGAGACGCATTAGACGGCGATCCGGAGCTGTCCGAAGGTAAGCGCCTGTTGCCGGCCTCTTTCGGCACAAGCCCCCGCTCCGGAGCGCACCGCGGCCGGCAGGATGCTCTCTGCCGGCGAAGGTGCCGCTTCTCCGGCAAGGAAGCCTCTGCCGCTTCTCCAGCACACGGAGAGCGTGCTAGCTGCTGAAACGTGAAGAAAGAAGCTGCAGAAGACTGGCACTGAGCGTGCAGCTTTCCAGCGGAGAGAAAAAGCTACTTTAACACTCTGCAAGCCTTTCCACTCCCAAAAACATGCACATGGAAGGAGCTGCTGCAAAACCGATGCTGTGCTCGCTGCTGCTCCTCCTGAAGCTCTGGCTGCTAAATCTGAGGCTTTCCTTCCAATTTCAAGCTGCAAAGCACTTGCTGAATTGCAGGGAAAGCCCGGGAGGCATTTGCTGTGCTGGCACACTTTCTCCTTCCTAGACAGAGTGGAAAAGCTTTTCCCTGCCGTGTAGGCGACAAGAGACGCATTAGACGGCGATCCGGAGCTGTCCGAAGGTAAGCGCCTGTTGCCGGCCTCTTTCGGCACAAGCCCCCGCTCCGGAGCGCACCGCGGCCGGCAGGATGCTCTCTGCCGGCGAAGGTGCCGCTTCTCCGGCAAGGAAGCCTCTGCCGCTTCTCCAGCACACGGAGAGCGTGCTAGCTGCTGAAACGTGAAGAAAGAAGCTGCAGAAGACTGGCACTGAGCGTGCAGCTTTCCAGCGGAGAGAAAAAGCTACTTGAACACTCTGCAAGCCTTTCCACTCCCAAAAACATGCACATGGAAGGAGCTGCTGCAAAACCGATGCTGTGCTCGCTGCTGCTCCTCCTGAAGCTCTGGCTGCTAAATCTGAGGCTTTCCTTCCAATTTCAAGCTGCAAAGCACTTGCTGAATTCCAGGGAAAGCCCGGGAGGCATTTGCTGTGCTGGCACACTTTCTCCTTCCTAGACAGAGTGGAAAAGCTTTTCCCTGCCGTGTAGGCGACAAGAGACGCATTAGACGGCGATCCGGAGCTGTCCGAAGGTAAGCGCCTGTTGCCGGCCTCTTTCGGCACAAGCCCCCGCTCCGGAGCGCACCGCGGCCGGCAGGATGCTCTCTGCCGGCGAAGGTGCCGCTTCTCCGGCAAGGAAGCCTCTGCCGCTTCTCCAGCACACGGAGAGCGTGCTAGCTGCTGAAACGTGAAGAAAGAAGCTGCAGAAGACTGGCACTGAGCGTGCAGCTTTCCAGCGGAGAGAAAAAGCTACTTTAACACTCTGCAAGCCTTTCCACTCCCAAAAACATGCACATGGAAGGAGCTGCTGCAAAACCGATGCTGTGCTCGCTGCTGCTCCTCCTGAAGCTCTGGCTGCTAAATCTGAGGCTTTCCTTCCAATTTCAAGCTGCAAAGCACTTGCTGAATTCCAGGGAAAGCCCGGGAGGCATTTGCTGTGCTGGCACACTTTCTCCTTCCTAGACAGAGTGGAAAAGCTTTTCCCTGCCGTGTAGGCGACAAGAGACGCATTAGACGGCGATCCGGAGCTGTCCGAAGGTAAGCGCCTGTTGCCGGCCTCTTTCGGCACAAGCCCCCGCTCCGGAGCGCACCGCGGCCGGCAGGATGCTCTCTGCCGGCGAAGGTGCCGCTTCTCCGGCAAGGAAGCCTCTGCCGCTTCTCCAGCACACGGAGAGCGTGCTAGCTGCTGAAACGTGAAGAAAGAAGCTGCAGAAGACTGGCACTGAGCGTGCAGCTTTCCAGCGGAGAGAAAAAGCTACTTTAACACTCTGCAAGCCTTTCCACTCCCAAAAACATGCACATGGAAGGAGCTGCTGCAAAACCGATGCTGTGCTCGCTGCTGCTCCTCCTGAAGCTCTGGCTGCTAAATCTGAGGCTTTCCTTCCAATTTCAAGCTGCAAAGCACTTGCTGAATTCCAGGGAAAGCCCGGGAGGCATTTGCTGTGCTGGCACACTTTCTCCTTCCTAGACAGAGTGGAAAAGCTTTTCCCTGCCGTGTAGGCGACAAGAGACGCATTAGACGGCGATCCGGAGCTGTCCGAAGGTAAGCGCCTGTTGCCGGCCTCTTTCGGCACAAGCCCCCGCTCCGGAGCGCACCGCGGCCGGCAGGATGCTCTCTGCCGGCGAAGGTGCCGCTTCTCCGGCAAGGAAGCCTCTGCCGCTTCTCCAGCACACGGAGAGCGTGCTAGCTGCTGAAACGTGAAGAAAGAAGCTGCAGAAGACTGGCACTGAGCGTGCAGCTTTCCAGCGGAGAGAAAAAGCTACTTTAACACTCTGCAAGCCTTTCCACTCCCAAAAACATGCACATGGAAGGAGCTGCTGCAAAACCGATGCTGTGCTCGCTGCTGCTCCTCCTGAAGCTCTGGCTGCTAAATCTGAGGCTTTCCTTCCAATTTCAAGCTGCAAAGCACTTGCTGAATTCCAGGGAAAGCCCGGGAGGCATTTGCTGTGCTGGCACACTTTCTCCTTCCTAGACAGAGTGGAAAAGCTTTTCCCTGCCGTGTAGGCGACAAGAGACGCATTAGACGGCGATCCGGAGCTGTCCGAAGGTAAGCGCCTGTTGCCGGCCTCTTTCGGCACAAGCCCCCGCTCCGGAGCGCACCGCGGCCGGCAGGATGCTCTCTGCCGGCGAAGGTGCCGCTTCTCCGGCAAGGAAGCCTCTGCCGCTTCTCCAGCACACGGAGAGCGTGCTAGCTGCTGAAACGTGAAGAAAGAAGCTGCAGAAGACTGGCACTGAGCGTGCAGCTTTCCAGCGGAGAGAAAAAGCTACTTTAACACTCTGCAAGCCTTTCCACTCCCAAAAACATGCACATGGAAGGAGCTGCTGCAAAACCGATGCTGTGCTCGCTGCTGCTCCTCCTGAAGCTCTGGCTGCTAAATCTGAGGCTTTCCTTCCAATTTCAAGCTGCAAAGCACTTGCTGAATTGCAGGGAAAGTCCGGGAGGCATTTGCTGTGCTGGCACACTTTCTCCTTCCTAGACAGAGTGGAAAAGCTTTTCCCTGCCGTGTAGGCGACAAGAGACGCATTAGACGGCGATCCGGAGCTGTCCGAAGGTAAGCGCCTGTTGCCGGCCTCTTTCGGCACAAGCCCCCGCTCCGGAGCGCACCGCGGCCGGCAGGATGCTCTCTGCCGGCGAAGGTGCCGCTTCTCCGGCAAGGAAGCCTCTGCCGCTTCTCCAGCACACGGAGAGCGTGCTAGCTGCTGAAACGTGAAGAAAGAAGCTGCAGAAGACTGGCACTGAGCGTGCAGCTTTCCAGCGGAGAGAAAAAGCTGCTTTAACACTCTGCAAGCCTTTCCACTCCCAAAAACATGCACATGGAAGGAGCTGCTGCAAAACCGATGCTGTGCTCGCTGCTGCTCCTCCTGAAGCTCTGGCTGCTAAATCTGAGGCTTTCCTTCCAATTTCAAGCTGCAAAGCACTTGCTGAATTCCAGGGAAAGTCCGGGAGGCATTTGCTGTGCTGGCACACTTTCTCCTTCCTAGACAGAGTGGAAAAGCTTTTCCCTGCCGTGTAGGCGACAAGAGACGCATTAGACGGCGATCCGGAGCTGTCCGAAGGTAAGCGCCTGTTGCCGGCCTCTTTCGGCACAAGCCCCCGCTCCGGAGCGCACCGCGGCCGGCAGGATGCTCTCTGCCGGCGAAGGTGCCGCTTCTCCGGCAAGGAAGCCTCTGCCGCTTCTCCAGCACACGGAGAGCGTGCTAGCTGCTGAAACGTGAAGAAAGAAGCTGCAGAACACTGGCACTGAGCGTGCAGCTTTCCAGCGGAGAGAAAAAGCTACTTTAACACTCTGCAAGCCTTTCCACTCCCAAAAACATGCACATGGAAGGAGCTGCTGCAAAACCGATGCTGTGCTCGCTGCTGCTCCTCCTGAAGCTCTGGCTGCTAAATCTGAGGCTTTCCTTCCAATTTCAAGCTGCAAAGCACTTGCTGAATTCCAGGGAAAGCCCGGGAGGCATTTGCTGTGCTGGCACACTTTCTCCTTCCTAGACAGAGTGGAAAAGCTTTTCCCTGCCGTGTAGGCGACAAGAGACGCATTAGACGGCGATCCGGAGCTGTCCGAAGGTAAGCGCCTGTTGCCGGCCTCTTTCGGCACAAGCCCCCGCTCCGGAGCGCACCGCGGCCGGCAGGATGCTCTCTGCCGGCGAAGGTGCCGCTTCTCCGGCAAGGAAGCCTCTGCCGCTTCTCAAGCACACGGAGAGCGTGCTAGCTGCTGAAACGTGAAGAAAGAAGCTGCAGAAGACTGGCACTGAGCGTGCAGCTTTCCAGCGGAGAGAAAAAGCTACTTTAACACTCTGCAAGCCTTTCCACTCCCAAAAACATGCACATGGAAGGAGCTGCTGCAAAACCGATGCTGTGCTCGCTGCTGCTCCTCCTGAAGCTCTGGCTGCTAAATCTGAGGCTTTCCTTCCAATTGCAAGCTGCAAAGCACTTGGTGAATTCCAGGGAAAGTCCGGGAGGCATTTGCTGTGCTGGCACACTTTCTCCTTCCTAGAAAGAGTGGAAAAGCTTTTCCCTGCCGTGTAGGCGACAAGAGACGCATTAGACGGCGATCCGGAGCTGTCCGAAGGTAAGCGCCTGTTGCCGGCCTCTTTCGGCACAAGCCCCCGCTCCGGAGCGCACCGCGGCCGGCCGGATGCTCTCTGCCGGCGAAGGTGCCGCTTCTCCGGCAAGGAAGCCTCTGCCGCTTCTCCAGCACACGGAGAGCGTGCTAGCTGCTGAAACGTCAAGAAAGAAGCTGCAGAAGACTGGCACTGAGCGTGCAGCTTTCCAGCGGAGAGAAAAAGCTACTTTAACACTCTGCAAGCCTTTCCACTCCCAAAAACATGCACATGGAAGGAGCTGCGGCAAAACCGATGCTGTGCTCGCTGCTGCTCCTCCTGAAGCTCTGGCTGCTAAATCTGAGGCTTTCCTTCCAATTTCAAGCTGCAAAGCACTTGCTGAATTGCAGGGAAAGTCCGGGAGGCATTTGCTGTGCTGGCACACTTTCTCCTTCCTAGACAGAGTGGAAAAGCTTTTCCCTGCCGTGTAGGCGACAAGAGACGCATTAGACGGCGATCCGGAGCTGTCCGAAGGTAAGCGCCTGTTGCCGGCCTCTTTCGGCACAAGCCCCCGCTCCGGAGCGCACCGCGGCCGGCCGGATGCTCTCTGCCGGCGAAGGTGCCGCTTCTCCGGCAAGGAAGCCTCTGCCGCTTCTCCAGCACACGGAGAGCGTGCTAGCTGCTGAAACGTGAAGAAAGAAGCTGCAGAACACTGGCACTGAGCGTGCAGCTTTCCAGCGGAGAGAAAAAGCTACTTTAACACTCTGCAAGCCTTTCCACTCCCAAAAACATGCACATGGAAGGAGCTGCTGCAAAACCGATGCTGTGCTCGCTGCTGCTCCTCCTGAAGCTCTGGCTGCTAAATCTGAGGCTTTCCTTCCAATTTCAAGCTGCAAAGCACTTGCTGAATTCCAGGGAAAGCCCGGGAGGCATTTGCTGTGCTGGCACACTTTCTCCTTCCTAGACAGAGTGGAAAAGCTTTTCCCTGCCGTGTAGGCGACAAGAGACGCATTAGACGGCGATCCGGAGCTGTCCGAAGGTAAGCGCCTGTTGCCGGCCTCTTTCGGCACAAGCCCCCGCTCCGGAGCGCACCGCGGCCGGCCGGATGCTCTCTGCCGGCGAAGGTGCCGCTTCTCCGGCAAGGAAGCCTCTGCCGCTTCTCCAGCACACGGAGAGCGTGCTAGCTGCTGAAACGTGAAGAAAGAAGCTGCAGAAGACTGGCACTGAGCGTGCAGCTTTCCAGCGGAGAGAAAAAGCTACTTTAACACTCTGCAAGCCTTTCCACTCCCAAAAACATGCACATGGAAGGAGCTGCTGCAAAACCGATGCTGTGCTCGCTGCTGCTCCTCCTGAAGCTCTGGCTGCTAAATCTGAGGCTTTCCTTCCAATTTCAAGCTGCAAAGCACTTGCTGAATTGCAGGGAAAGTCCGGGAGGCATTTGCTGTGCTGGCACACTTTCTCCTTCCTAGACAGAGTGGAAAAGCTTTTCCCTGCCGTGTAGGCGACAAGAGACGCATTAGACGGCGATCCGGAGCTGTCCGAAGGTAAGCGCCTGTTGCCGGCCTCTTTCGGCACAAGCCCCCGCTCCGGAGCGCACCGCGGCCGGCAGGATGCTCTCTGCCGGCGAAGGTGCCGCTTCTCCGGCAAGGAAGCCTCTGCCGCTTCTCCAGCACACGGAGAGCGTGCTAGCTGCTGAAACGTGAAGAAAGAAGCTGCAGAAGACTGGCACTGAGCGTGCAGCTTTCCAGCGGAGAGAAAAAGCTACTTTAACACTCTGCAAGCCTTTCCACTCCCAAAAACATGCACATGGAAGGAGCTGCTGCAAAACCGATGCTGTGCTCGCTGCTGCTCCTCCTGAAGCTCTGGCTGCTAAATCTGAGGCTTTCCTTCCAATTTCAAGCTGCAAAGCACTTGCTGAATTCCAGGGAAAGCCCGGGAGGCATTTGCTGTGCTGGCACACTTTCTCCTTCCTAGACAGAGTGGAAAAGCTTTTCCCTGCCGTGTAGGCGACAAGAGACGCATTAGACGGCGATCCGGAGCTGTCCGAAGGTAAGCGCCTGTTGCCGGCCTCTTTCGGCACAAGCCCCCGCTCCGGAGCGCACCGCGGCCGGCAGGATGCTCTCTGCCGGCGAAGGTGCCGCTTCTCCGGCAAGGAAGCCTCTGCCGCTTCTCCAGCACACGGAGAGCGTGCTAGCTGCTGAAACGTGAAGAAAGAAGCTGCAGAAGACTGGCACTGAGCGTGCAGCTTTCCAGCGGAGAGAAAAAGCTACTTTAACACTCTGCAAGCCTTTCCACTCCCAAAAACATGCACATGGAAGGAGCTGCTGCAAAACCGATGCTGTGCTCGCTGCTGCTCCTCCTGAAGCTCTGGCTGCTAAATCTGAGGCTTTCCTTCCAATTTCAAGCTGCAAAGCACTTGCTGAATTCCAGGGAAAGCCCGGGAGGCATTTGCTGTGCTGGCACACTTTCTCCTTCCTAGACAGAGTGGAAAAGCTTTTCCCTGCCGTGTAGGCGACAAGAGACGCATTAGACGGCGATCCGGAGCTGTCCGAAGGTAAGCGCCTGTTGCCGGCCTCTTTCGGCACAAGCCCCCGCTCCGGAGCGCACCGCGGCCGGCAGGATGCTCTCTGCCGGCGAAGGTGCCGCTTCTCCGGCAAGGAAGCCTCTGCCGCTTCTCCAGCACACGGAGAGCGTGCTAGCTGCTGAAACGTGAAGAAAGAAGCTGCAGAACACTGGCACTGAGCGTGCAGCTTTCCAGCGGAGAGAAAAAGCTACTTTAACACTCTGCAAGCCTTTCCACTCCCAAAAACATGCACATGGAAGGAGCTGCTGCAAAACCGATGCTGTGCTCGCTGCTGCTCCTCCTGAAGCTCTGGCTGCTAAATCTGAGGCTTTCCTTCCAATTTCAAGCTGCAAAGCACTTGCTGAATTCCAGGGAAAGTCCGGGAGGCATTTGCTGTGCTGGCACACTTTCTCCTTCCTAGACAGAGTGGAAAAGCTTTTCCCTGCCGTGTAGGCGACAAGAGACGCATTAGACGGCGATCCGGAGCTGTCCGAAGGTAAGCGCCTGTTGCCGGCCTCTTTCGGCACAAGCCCCCGCTCCGGAGCGCACCGCGGCCGGCAGGATGCTCTCTGCCGGCGAAGGTGCCGCTTCTCCGGCAAGGAAGCCTCTGCCGCTTCTCCAGCACACGGAGAGCGTGCTAGCTGCTGAAACGTGAAGAAAGAAGCTGCAGAAGACTGGCACTGAGCGTGCAGCTTTCCAGCGGAGAGAAAAAGCTACTTTAACACTCTGCAAGCCTTTCCACTCCCAAAAACATGCACATGGAAGGAGCTGCTGCAAAACCGATGCTGTGCTCGCTGCTGCTCCTCCTGAAGCTCTGGCTGCTAAATCTGAGGCTTTCCTTCCAATTTCAAGCTGCAAAGCACTTGCTGAATTCCAGGGAAAGCCCGGGAGGCATTTGCTGTGCTGGCACACTTTCTCCTTCCTAGACAGAGTGGAAAAGCTTTTCCCTGCCGTGTAGGCGACAAGAGACGCATTAGACGGCGATCCGGAGCTGTCCGAAGGTAAGCGCCTGTTGCCGGCCTCTTTCGGCACAAGCCCCCGCTCCGGAGCGCACCGCGGCCGGCAGGATGCTCTCTGCCGGCGAAGGTGCCGCTTCTCCGGCAAGGAAGCCTCTGCCGCTTCTCCAGCACACGGAGAGCGTGCTAGCTGCTGAAACGTGAAGAAAGAAGCTGCAGAACACTGGCACTGAGCGTGCAGCTTTCCAGCGGAGAGAAAAAGCTACTTTAACACTCTGCAAGCCTTTCCACTCCCAAAAACATGCACATGGAAGGAGCTGCTGCAAAAGCGATGCTGTGCTCGCTGCTGCTCCTCCTGAAGCTCTGGCTGCTAAATCTGAGGCTTTCCTTCCAATTTCAAGCTGCAAAGCACTTGCTGAATTCCAGGGAAAGCCCGGGAGGCATTTGCTGTGCTGGCACACTTTCTCCTTCCTAGACAGAGTGGAAAAGCTTTTCCCTGCCGTGTAGGCGACAAGAGACGCATTAGACGGCGATCCGGAGCTGTCCGAAGGTAAGCGCCTGTTGCCGGCCTCTTTCGGCACAAGCCCCCGCTCCGGAGCGCACCGCGGCCGGCAGGATGCTCTCTGCCGGCGAAGGTGCCGCTTCTCCGGCAAGGAAGCCTCTGCCGCTTCTCCAGCACACGGAGAGCGTGCTAGCTGCTGAAACGTGAAGAAAGAAGCTGCAGAACACTGGCACTGAGCGTGCAGCTTTCCAGCGGAGAGAAAAAGCTACTTTAACACTCTGCAAGCCTTTCCACTCCCAAAAACATGCACATGGAAGGAGCTGCTGCAAAAGCGATGCTGTGCTCGCTGCTGCTCCTCCTGAAGCTCTGGCTGCTAAATCTGAGGCTTTCCTTCCAATTTCAAGCTGCAAAGCACTTGCTGAATTCCAGGGAAAGTCCGGGAGGCATTTGCTGTGCTGGCACACTTTCTCCTTCCTAGACAGAGTGGAAAAGCTTTTCCCTGCCGTGTAGGCGACAAGAGACGCATTAGACGGCGATCCGGAGCTGTCCGAAGGTAAGCGCCTGTTGCCGGCCTCTTTCGGCACAAGCCCCCGCTCCGGAGCGCACCGCGGCCGGCAGGATGCTCTCTGCCGGCGAAGGTGCCGCTTCTCCGGCAAGAAAGCCTCTGCCGCTTCTCCAGCACACGGAGAGCGTGCTAGCTGCTGAAACGTGAAGAAAGAAGCTGCAGAAGACTGGCACTGAGCGTGCAGCTTTCCAGCGGAGAGAAAAAGCTACTTTAACACTCTGCAAGCCTTTCCACTCCCAAAAACATGCACATGGAAGGAGCTGCTGCAAAACCGATGCTGTGCTCGCTGCTGCTCCTCCTGAAGCTCTGGCTGCTAAATCTGAGGCTTTCCTTCCAATTTCAAGCTGCAAAGCACTTGCTGAATTCCAGGGAAAGCCCGGGAGGCATTTGCTGTGCTGGCACACTTTCTCCTTCCTAGACAGAGTGGAAAAGCTTTTCCCTGCCGTGTAGGCGACAAGAGACGCATTAGACGGCGATCCGGAGCTGTCCGAAGGTAAGCGCCTGTTGCCGGCCTCTTTCGGCACAAGCCCCCGCTCCGGAGCGCACCGCGGCCGGCAGGATGCTCTCTGCCGGCGAAGGTGCCGCTTCTCCGGCAAGGAAGCCTCTGCCGCTTCTCCAGCACACGGAGAGCGTGCTAGCTGCTGAAACGTGAAGAAAGAAGCTGCAGAAGACTGGCACTGAGCGTGCAGCTTTCCAGCGGAGAGAAAAAGCTACTTTAACACTCTGCAAGCCTTTCCACTCCCAAAAACATGCACATGGAAGGAGCTGCTGCAAAACCGATGCTGTGCTCGCTGCTGCTCCTCCTGAAGCTCTGGCTGCTAAATCTGAGGCTTTCCTTCCAATTTCAAGCTGCAAAGCACTTGCTGAATTGCAGGGAAAGTCCGGGAGGCATTTGCTGTGCTGGCACACTTTCTCCTTCCTAGACAGAGTGGAAAAGCTTTTCCCTGCCGTGTAGGCGACAAGAGACGCATTAGACGGCGATCCGGAGCTGTCCGAAGGTAAGCGCCTGTTGCCGGCCTCTTTCGGCACAAGCCCCCGCTCCGGAGCGCACCGCGGCCGGCAGGATGCTCTCTGCCGGCGAAGGTGCCGCTTCTCCGGCAAGGAAGCCTCTGCCGCTTCTCCAGCACACGGAGAGCGTGCTAGCTGCTGAAACGTGAAGAAAGAAGCTGCAGAAGACTGGCACTGAGCGTGCAGCTTTCCAGCGGAGAGAAAAAGCTACTTTAACACTCTGCAAGCCTTTCCACTCCCAAAAACATGCACATGGAAGGAGCTGCTGCAAAACCGATGCTGTGCTCGCTGCTGCTCCTCCTGAAGCTCTGGCTGCTAAATCTGAGGCTT
The DNA here is from genome assembly GCF_963513975.1 of Fringilla coelebs. Classification (NCBI taxonomy): domain Eukaryota; kingdom Metazoa; phylum Chordata; class Aves; order Passeriformes; family Fringillidae; genus Fringilla; species Fringilla coelebs. Next base: position 737,708 of record NW_028167542.1, read on the forward strand.
TCCTTCCAATTTCAAGCTGCAAAGCACTTGCTGAATTCCAGGGAAAGTCCGGGAGGCATTTGCTGTGCTGGCACACTTTCTCCTTCCTAGACAGAGTGGAAAAGCTTTTCCCTGCCGTGTAGGCGACAAGAGACGCATTAGACGGCGATCCGGAGCTGTCCGAAGGTAAGCGCCTGTTGCCGGCCTCTTTCGGCACAAGCCCCCGCTCCGGAGCGCACCGCGGCCGGCAGGATGCTCTCTGCCGGCGAAGGTGCCGCTTCTCCGGCAAGGAAGCCTCTGCCGCTTCTCCAGCACACGGAGAGCGTGCTAGCTGCTGAAACGTGAAGAAAGAAGCTGCAGAACACTGGCACTGAGCGTGCAGCTTTCCAGCGGAGAGAAAAAGCTACTTTAACACTCTGCAAGCCTTTCCACTCCCAAAAACATGCACATGGAAGGAGCTGCTGCAAAACCGATGCTGTGCTCGCTGCTGCTCCTCCTGAAGCTCTGGCTGCTAAATCTGAGGCTTTCCTTCCAATTTCAAGCTGCAAAGCACTTGCTGAATTCCAGGGAAAGCCCGGGAGGCATTTGCTGTGCTGGCACACTTTCTCCTTCCTAGACAGAGTGGAAAAGCTTTTCCCTGCCGTGTAGGCGACAAGAGACGCATTAGATGGCGATCCGGAGCTGTCCGAAGGTAAGCGCCTGTTGCCGGCCTCTTTCGGCACAAGCCCCCGCTCCGGAGCGCACCGCGGCCGGCAGGATGCTCTCTGCCGGCGAAGGTGCCGCTTCTCCGGCAAGGAAGCCTCTGCCGCTTCTCCAGCACACGGAGAGCGTGCTAGCTGCTGAAACGTGAAGAAAGAAGCTGCAGAACACTGGCACTGAGCGTGCAGCTTTCCAGCGGAGAGAAAAAGCTACTTTAACACTCTGCAAGCCTTTCCACTCCCAAAAACATGCACATGGAAGGAGCTGCTGCGAAACCGATGCTGTGCTCGCTGCTGCTCCTCCTGAAGCTCTGGCTGCTAAATCTGAGGCTTTCCTTCCAATTTCAAGCTGCAAAGCACTTGCTGAATTCCAGGGAAAGTCCGGGAGGCATTTGCTGTGCTGGCACACTTTCTCCTTCCTAGACAGAGTGGAAAAGCTTTTCCCTGCCGTGTAGGCGACAAGAGACGCATTAGACGGCGATCCGGAGCTGTCCGAAGGTAAGCGCCTGTTGCCGGCCTCTTTCGGCACAAGCCCCCGCTCCGGAGCGCACCGCGGCCGGCAGGATGCTCTCTGCCGGCGAAGGTGCCGCTTCTCCGGCAAGGAAGCCTCTGCCGCTTCTCCAGCACACGGAGAGCGTGCTAGCTGCTGAAACGTGAAGAAAGAAGCTGCAGAAGACTGGCACTGAGCGTGCAGCTTTCCAGCGGAGAGAAAAAGCTACTTTAACACTCTGCAAGCCTTTCCACTCCCAAAAACATGCACATGGAAGGAGCTGCTGCGAAACCGATGCTGTGCTCGCTGCTGCTCCTCCTGAAGCTCTGGCTGCTAAATCTGAGGCTTTCCTTCCAATTTCAAGCTGCAAAGCACTTGCTGAATTCCAGGGAAAGCCCGGGAGGCATTTGCTGTGCTGGCACACTTTCTCCTTCCTAGACAGAGTGGAAAAGCTTTTCCCTGCCGTGTAGGCGACAAGAGACGCATTAGACGGCGATCCGGAGCTGTCCGAAGGTAAGCGCCTGTTGCCGGCCTCTTTCGGCACAAGCCCCCGCTCCGGAGCGCACCGCGGCCGGCAGGATGCTCTCTGCCGGCGAAGGTGCCGCTTCTCCGGCAAGGAAGCCTCTGCCGCTTCTCCAGCACACGGAGAGCGTGCTAGCTGCTGAAACGTGAAGAAAGAAGCTGCAGAAGACTGGCACTGAGCGTGCAGCTTTCCAGCGGAGAGAAAAAGCTACTTTAACACTCTGCAAGCCTTTCCACTCCCAAAAACATGCACATGGAAGGAGCTGCTGCAAAACCGATGCTGTGCTCGCTGCTGCTCCTCCTGAAGCTCTGGCTGCTAAATCTGAGGCTTTCCTTCCAATTTCAAGCTGCAAAGCACTTGCTGAATTCCAGGGAAAGCCCGGGAGGCATTTGCTGTGCTGGCACACTTTCTCCTTCCTAGACAGAGTGGAAAAGCTTTTCCCTGCCGTGTAGGCGACAAGAGACGCATTAGACGGCGATCCGGAGCTGTCCGAAGGTAAGCGCCTGTTGCCGGCCTCTTTCGGCACAAGCCCCCGCTCCGGAGCGCACCGCGGCCGGCAGGATGCTCTCTGCCGGCGAAGGTGCCGCTTCTCCGGCAAGGAAGCCTCTGCCGCTTCTCCAGCACACGGAGAGCGTGCTAGCTGCTGAAACGTGAAGAAAGAAGCTGCAGAAGACTGGCACTGAGCGTGCAGCTTTCCAGCGGAGAGAAAAAGCTACTTTAACACTCTGCAAGCCTTTCCACTCCCAAAAACATGCACATGGAAGGAGCTGCTGCAAAACCGATGCTGTGCTCGCTGCTGCTCCTCCTGAAGCTCTGGCTGCTAAATCTGAGGCTTTCCTTCCAATTTCAAGCTGCAAAGCACTTGCTGAATTCCAGGGAAAGCCCGGGAGGCATTTGCTGTGCTGGCACACTTTCTCCTTCCTAGACAGAGTGGAAAAGCTTTTCCCTGCCGTGTAGGCGACAAGAGACGCATTAGACGGCGATCCGGAGCTGTCCGAAGGTAAGCGCCTGTTGCCGGCCTCTTTCGGCACAAGCCCCCGCTCCGGAGCGCACCGCGGCCGGCCGGATGCTCTCTGCCGGCGAAGGTGCCGCTTCTCCGGCAAGGAAGCCTCTGCCGCTTCTCCAGCACACGGAGAGCGTGCTAGCTGCTGAAACGTGAAGAAAGAAGCTGCAGAAGACTGGCACTGAGCGTGCAGCTTTCCAGCGGAGAGAAAAAGCTACTTTAACACTCTGCAAGCCTTTCCACTCCCAAAAACATGCACATGGAAGGAGCTGCTGCAAAACCGATGCTGTGCTCGCTGCTGCTCCTCCTGAAGCTCTGGCTGCTAAATCTGAGGCTTTCCTTCCAATTTCAAGCTGCAAAGCACTTGCTGAATTGCAGGGAAAGTCCGGGAGGCATTTGCTGTGCTGGCACACTTTCTCCTTCCTAGACAGAGTGGAAAAGCTTTTCCCTGCCGTGTAGGCGACAAGAGACGCATTAGACGGCGATCCGGAGCTGTCCGAAGGTAAGCGCCTGTTGCCGGCCTCTTTCGGCACAAGCCCCCGCTCCGGAGCGCACCGCGGCCGGCAGGATGCTCTCTGCCGGCGAAGGTGCCGCTTCTCCGGCAAGGAAGCCTCTGCCGCTTCTCCAGCACACGGAGAGCGTGCTAGCTGCTGAAACGTGAAGAAAGAAGCTGCAGAAGACTGGCACTGAGCGTGCAGCTTTCCAGCGGAGAGAAAAAGCTACTTTAACACTCTGCAAGCCTTTCCACTCCCAAAAACATGCACATGGAAGGAGCTGCTGCGAAACCGATGCTGTGCTCGCTGCTGCTCCTCCTGAAGCTCTGGCTGCTAAATCTGAGGCTTTCCTTCCAATTTCAAGCTGCAAAGCACTTGCTGAATTCCAGGGAAAGTCCGGGAGGCATTTGCTGTGCTGGCACACTTTCTCCTTCCTAGACAGAGTGGAAAAGCTTTTCCCTGCCGTGTAGGCGACAAGAGACGCATTAGACGGCGATCCGGAGCTGTCCGAAGGTAAGCGCCTGTTGCCGGCCTCTTTCGGCACAAGCCCCCGCTCCGGAGCGCACCGCGGCCGGCAGGATGCTCTCTGCCGGCGAAGGTGCCGCTTCTCCGGCAAGGAAGCCTCTGCCGCTTCTCCAGCACACGGAGAGCGTGCTAGCTGCTGAAACGTGAAGAAAGAAGCTGCAGAACACTGGCACTGAGCGTGCAGCTTTCCAGCGGAGAGAAAAAGCTACTTTAACACTCTGCAAGCCTTTCCACTCCCAAAAACATGCACATGGAAGGAGCTGCTGCAAAACCGATGCTGTGCTCGCTGCTGCTCCTCCTGAAGCTCTGGCTGCTAAATCTGAGGCTTTCCTTCCAATTTCAAGCTGCAAAGCACTTGCTGAATTCCAGGGAAAGTCCGGGAGGCATTTGCTGTGCTGGCACACTTTCTCCTTCCTAGACAGAGTGGAAAAGCTTTTCCCTGCCGTGTAGGCGACAAGAGACGCATTAGACGGCGATCCGGAGCTGTCCGAAGGTAAGCGCCTGTTGCCGGCCTCTTTCGGCACAAGCCCCCGCTCCGGAGCGCACCGCGGCCGGCAGGATGCTCTCTGCCGGCGAAGGTGCCGCTTCTCCGGCAAGAAAGCCTCTGCCGCTTCTCCAGCACACGGAGAGCGTGCTAGCTGCTGAAACGTGAAGAAAGAAGCTGCAGAAGACTGGCACTGAGCGTGCAGCTTTCCAGCGGAGAGAAAAAGCTACTTTAACACTCTGCAAGCCTTTCCACTCCCAAAAACATGCACATGGAAGGAGCTGCTGCAAAACCGATGCTGTGCTCGCTGCTGCTCCTCCTGAAGCTCTGGCTGCTAAATCTGAGGCTTTCCTTCCAATTTCAAGCTGCAAAGCACTTGCTGAATTCCAGGGAAAGCCCGGGAGGCATTTGCTGTGCTGGCACACTTTCTCCTTCCTAGACAGAGTGGAAAAGCTTTTCCCTGCCGTGTAGGCGACAAGAGACGCATTAGACGGCGATCCGGAGCTGTCCGAAGGTAAGCGCCTGTTGCCGGCCTCTTTCGGCACAAGCCCCCGCTCCGGAGCGCACCGCGGCCGGCAGGATGCTCTCTGCCGGCGAAGGTGCCGCTTCTCCGGCAAGGAAGCCTCTGCCGCTTCTCCAGCACACGGAGAGCGTGCTAGCTGCTGAAACGTGAAGAAAGAAGCTGCAGAACACTGGCACTGAGCGTGCAGCTTTCCAGCGGAGAGAAAAAGCTACTTTAACACTCTGCAAGCCTTTCCACTCCCAAAAACATGCACATGGAAGGAGCTGCTGCAAAACCGATGCTGTGCTCGCTGCTGCTCCTCCTGAAGCTCTGGCTGCTAAATCTGAGGCTTTCCTTCCAATTTCAAGCTGCAAAGCACTTGCTGAATTCCAGGGAAAGTCCGGGAGGCATTTGCTGTGCTGGCACACTTTCTCCTTCCTAGACAGAGTGGAAAAGCTTTTCCCTGCCGTGTAGGCGACAAGAGACGCATTAGACGGCGATCCGGAGCTGTCCGAAGGTAAGCGCCTGTTGCCGGCCTCTTTCGGCACAAGCCCCCGCTCCGGAGCGCACCGCGGCCGGCAGGATGCTCTCTGCCGGCGAAGGTGCCGCTTCTCCGGCAAGGAAGCCTCTGCCGCTTCTCCAGCACACGGAGAGCGTGCTAGCTGCTGAAACGTGAAGAAAGAAGCTGCAGAACACTGGCACTGAGCGTGCAGCTTTCCAGCGGAGAGAAAAAGCTACTTTAACACTCTGCAAGCCTTTCCACTCCCAAAAACATGCACATGGAAGGAGCTGCTGCAAAACCGATGCTGTGCTCGCTGCTGCTCCTCCTGAAGCTCTGGCTGCTAAATCTGAGGCTTTCCTTCCAATTTCAAGCTGCAAAGCACTTGCTGAATTCCAGGGAAAGCCCGGGAGGCATTTGCTGTGCTGGCACACTTTCTCCTTCCTAGACAGAGTGGAAAAGCTTTTCCCTGCCGTGTAGGCGACAAGAGACGCATTAGATGGCGATCCGGAGCTGTCCGAAGGTAAGCGCCTGTTGCCGGCCTCTTTCGGCACAAGCCCCCGCTCCGGAGCGCACCGCGGCCGGCAGGATGCTCTCTGCCGGCGAAGGTGCCGCTTCTCCGGCAAGGAAGCCTCTGCCGCTTCTCCAGCACACGGAGAGCGTGCTAGCTGCTGAAACGTGAAGAAAGAAGCTGCAGAACACTGGCACTGAGCGTGCAGCTTTCCAGCGGAGAGAAAAAGCTACTTTAACACTCTGCAAGCCTTTCCACTCCCAAAAACATGCACATGGAAGGAGCTGCTGCGAAACCGATGCTGTGCTCGCTGCTGCTCCTCCTGAAGCTCTGGCTGCTAAATCTGAGGCTTTCCTTCCAATTTCAAGCTGCAAAGCACTTGCTGAATTCCAGGGAAAGTCCGGGAGGCATTTGCTGTGCTGGCACACTTTCTCCTTCCTAGACAGAGTGGAAAAGCTTTTCCCTGCCGTGTAGGCGACAAGAGACGCATTAGACGGCGATCCGGAGCTGTCCGAAGGTAAGCGCCTGTTGCCGGCCTCTTTCGGCACAAGCCCCCGCTCCGGAGCGCACCGCGGCCGGCAGGATGCTCTCTGCCGGCGAAGGTGCCGCTTCTCCGGCAAGGAAGCCTCTGCCGCTTCTCCAGCACACGGAGAGCGTGCTAGCTGCTGAAACGTGAAGAAAGAAGCTGCAGAAGACTGGCACTGAGCGTGCAGCTTTCCAGCGGAGAGAAAAAGCTACTTTAACACTCTGCAAGCCTTTCCACTCCCAAAAACATGCACATGGAAGGAGCTGCTGCGAAACCGATGCTGTGCTCGCTGCTGCTCCTCCTGAAGCTCTGGCTGCTAAATCTGAGGCTTTCCTTCCAATTTCAAGCTGCAAAGCACTTGCTGAATTCCAGGGAAAGCCCGGGAGGCATTTGCTGTGCTGGCACACTTTCTCCTTCCTAGACAGAGTGGAAAAGCTTTTCCCTGCCGTGTAGGCGACAAGAGACGCATTAGACGGCGATCCGGAGCTGTCCGAAGGTAAGCGCCTGTTGCCGGCCTCTTTCGGCACAAGCCCCCGCTCCGGAGCGCACCGCGGCCGGCAGGATGCTCTCTGCCGGCGAAGGTGCCGCTTCTCCGGCAAGGAAGCCTCTGCCGCTTCTCCAGCACACGGAGAGCGTGCTAGCTGCTGAAACGTGAAGAAAGAAGCTGCAGAAGACTGGCACTGAGCGTGCAGCTTTCCAGCGGAGAGAAAAAGCTACTTTAACACTCTGCAAGCCTTTCCACTCCCAAAAACATGCACATGGAAGGAGCTGCTGCAAAACCGATGCTGTGCTCGCTGCTGCTCCTCCTGAAGCTCTGGCTGCTAAATCTGAGGCTTTCCTTCCAATTTCAAGCTGCAAAGCACTTGCTGAATTCCAGGGAAAGCCCGGGAGGCATTTGCTGTGCTGGCACACTTTCTCCTTCCTAGACAGAGTGGAAAAGCTTTTCCCTGCCGTGTAGGCGACAAGAGACGCATTAGACGGCGATCCGGAGCTGTCCGAAGGTAAGCGCCTGTTGCCGGCCTCTTTCGGCACAAGCCCCCGCTCCGGAGCGCACCGCGGCCGGCAGGATGCTCTCTGCCGGCGAAGGTGCCGCTTCTCCGGCAAGGAAGCCTCTGCCGCTTCTCCAGCACACGGAGAGCGTGCTAGCTGCTGAAACGTGAAGAAAGAAGCTGCAGAAGACTGGCACTGAGCGTGCAGCTTTCCAGCGGAGAGAAAAAGCTACTTTAACACTCTGCAAGCCTTTCCACTCCCAAAAACATGCACATGGAAGGAGCTGCTGCAAAACCGATGCTGTGCTCGCTGCTGCTCCTCCTGAAGCTCTGGCTGCTAAATCTGAGGCTTTCCTTCCAATTTCAAGCTGCAAAGCACTTGCTGAATTCCAGGGAAAGCCCGGGAGGCATTTGCTGTGCTGGCACACTTTCTCCTTCCTAGACAGAGTGGAAAAGCTTTTCCCTGCCGTGTAGGCGACAAGAGACGCATTAGACGGCGATCCGGAGCTGTCCGAAGGTAAGCGCCTGTTGCCGGCCTCTTTCGGCACAAGCCCCCGCTCCGGAGCGCACCGCGGCCGGCAGGATGCTCTCTGCCGGCGAAGGTGCCGCTTCTCCGGCAAGGAAGCCTCTGCCGCTTCTCCAGCACACGGAGAGCGTGCTAGCTGCTGAAACGTGAAGAAAGAAGCTGCAGAAGACTGGCACTGAGCGTGCAGCTTTCCAGCGGAGAGAAAAAGCTCCTTTAACACTCTGCAAGCCTTTCCACTCCCAAAAACATGCACATGGAAGGAGCTGCTGCAAAACCGATGCTGTGCTCGCTGCTGCTCCTCCTGAAGCTCTGGCTGCTAAATCTGAGGCTTTCCTTCCAATTTCAAGCTGCAAAGCACTTGCTGAATTCCAGGGAAAGCCCGGGAGGCATTTGCTGTGCTGGCACACTTTCTCCTTCCTAGACAGAGTGGAAAAGCTTTTCCCTGCCGTGTAGGCGACAAGAGACGCATTAGATGGCGATCCGGAGCTGTCCGAAGGTAAGCGCCTGTTGCCGGCCTCTTTCGGCACAAGCCCCCGCTCCGGAGCGCACCGCGGCCGGCAGGATGCTCTCTGCCGGCGAAGGTGCCGCTTCTCCGGCAAGGAAGCCTCGGCCGCTTCTCCAGCACACGGAGAGCGTGCTAGCTGCTGAAACGTGAAGAAAGAAGCTGCAGAACACTGGCACTGAGCGTGCAGCTTTCCAGCGGAGAGAAAAAGCTACTTTAACACTCTGCAAGCCTTTCCACTCCCAAAAACATGCACATGGAAGGAGCTGCTGCGAAACCGATGCTGTGCTCGCTGCTGCTCCTCCTGAAGCTCTGGCTGCTAAATCTGAGGCTTTCCTTCCAATTTCAAGCTGCAAAGCACTTGCTGAATTCCAGGGAAAGTCCGGGAGGCATTTGCTGTGCTGGCACACTTTCTCCTTCCTAGACAGAGTGGAAAAGCTTTTCCCTGCCGTGTAGGCGACAAGAGACGCATTAGACGGCGATCCGGAGCTGTCCGAAGGTAAGCGCCTGTTGCCGGCCTCTTTCGGCACAAGCCCCCGCTCCGGAGCGCACCGCGGCCGGCAGGATGCTCTCTGCCGGCGAAGGTGCCGCTTCTCCGGCAAGGAAGCCTCTGCCGCTTCTCCAGCACACGGAGAGCGTGCTAGCTGCTGAAACGTGAAGAAAGAAGCTGCAGAAGACTGGCACTGAGCGTGCAGCTTTCCAGCGGAGAGAAAAAGCTACTTTAACACTCTGCAAGCCTTTCCACTCCCAAAAACATGCACATGGAAGGAGCTGCTGCGAAACCGATGCTGTGCTCGCTGCTGCTCCTCCTGAAGCTCTGGCTGCTAAATCTGAGGCTTTCCTTCCAATTTCAAGCTGCAAAGCACTTGCTGAATTCCAGGGAAAGCCCGGGAGGCATTTGCTGTGCTGGCACACTTTCTCCTTCCTAGACAGAGTGGAAAAGCTTTTCCCTGCCGTGTAGGCGACAAGAGACGCATTAGACGGCGATCCGGAGCTGTCCGAAGGTAAGCGCCTGTTGCCGGCCTCTTTCGGCACAAGCCCCCGCTCCGGAGCGCACCGCGGCCGGCAGGATGCTCTCTGCCGGCGAAGGTGCCGCTTCTCCGGCAAGGAAGCCTCTGCCGCTTCTCCAGCACACGGAGAGCGTGCTAGCTGCTGAAACGTGAAGAAAGAAGCTGCAGAAGACTGGCACTGAGCGTGCAGCTTTCCAGCGGAGAGAAAAAGCTACTTTAACACTCTGCAAGCCTTTCCACTCCCAAAAACATGCACATGGAAGGAGCTGCTGCAAAACCGATGCTGTGCTCGCTGCTGCTCCTCCTGAAGCTCTGGCTGCTAAATCTGAGGCTTTCCTTCCAATTTCAAGCTGCAAAGCACTTGCTGAATTCCAGGGAAAGCCCGGGAGGCATTTGCTGTGCTGGCACACTTTCTCCTTCCTAGACAGAGTGGAAAAGCTTTTCCCTGCCGTGTAGGCGACAAGAGACGCATTAGACGGCGATCCGGAGCTGTCCGAAGGTAAGCGCCTGTTGCCGGCCTCTTTCGGCACAAGCCCCCGCTCCGGAGCGCACCGCGGCCGGCAGGATGCTCTCTGCCGGCGAAGGTGCCGCTTCTCCGGCAAGGAAGCCTCTGCCGCTTCTCCAGCACACGGAGAGCGTGCTAGCTGCTGAAACGTGAAGAAAGAAGCTGCAGAAGACTGGCACTGAGCGTGCAGCTTTCCAGCGGAGAGAAAAAGCTACTTTAACACTCTGCAAGCCTTTCCACTCCCAAAAACATGCACATGGAAGGAGCTGCTGCAAAAGCGATGCTGTGCTCGCTGCTGCTCCTCCTGAAGCTCTGGCTGCTAAATCTGAGGCTTTCCTTCCAATTTCAAGCTGCAAAGCACTTGCTGAATTCCAGGGAAAGTCCGGGAGGCATTTGCTGTGCTGGCACACTTTCTCCTTCCTAGACAGAGTGGAAAAGCTTTTCCCTGCCGTGTAGGCGACAAGAGACGCATTAGACGGCGATCCGGAGCTGTCCGAAGGTAAGCGCCTGTTGCCGGCCTCTTTCGGCACAAGCCCCCGCTCCGGAGCGCACCGCGGCCGGCAGGATGCTCTCTGCCGGCGAAGGTGCCGCTTCTCCGGCAAGGAAGCCTCTGCCGCTTCTCCAGCACACGGAGAGCGTGCTAGCTGCTGAAACGTGAAGAAAGAAGCTGCAGAAGACTGGCACTGAGCGTGCAGCTTTCCAGCGGAGAGAAAAAGCTACTTTAACACTCTGCAAGCCTTTCCACTCCCAAAAACATGCACATGGAAGGAGCTGCTGCGAAACCGATGCTGTGCTCGCTGCTGCTCCTCCTGAAGCTCTGGCTGCTAAATCTGAGGCTTTCCTTCCAATTTCAAGCTGCAAAGCACTTGCTGAATTCCAGGGAAAGCCCGGGAGGCATTTGCTGTGCTGGCACACTTTCTCCTTCCTAGACAGAGTGGAAAAGCTTTTCCCTGCCGTGTAGGCGACAAGAGACGCATTAGACGGCGATCCGGAGCTGTCCGAAGGTAAGCGCCTGTTGCCGGCCTCTTTCGGCACAAGCCCCCGCTCCGGAGCGCACCGCGGCCGGCAGGATGCTCTCTGCCGGCGAAGGTGCCGCTTCTCCGGCAAGGAAGCCTCTGCCGCTTCTCCAGCACACGGAGAGCGTGCTAGCTGCTGAAACGTGAAGAAAGAAGCTGCAGAAGACTGGCACTGAGCGTGCAGCTTTCCAGCGGAGAGAAAAAGCTACTTTAACACTCTGCAAGCCTTTCCACTCCCAAAAACATGCACATGGAAGGAGCTGCTGCAAAACCGATGCTGTGCTCGCTGCTGCTCCTCCTGAAGCTCTGGCTGCTAAATCTGAGGCTTTCCTTCCAATTTCAAGCTGCAAAGCACTTGCTGAATTCCAGGGAAAGCCCGGGAGGCATTTGCTGTGCTGGCACACTTTCTCCTTCCTAGACAGAGTGGAAAAGCTTTTCCCTGCCGTGTAGGCGACAAGAGACGCATTAGACGGCGATCCGGAGCTGTCCGAAGGTAAGCGCCTGTTGCCGGCCTCTTTCGGCACAAGCCCCCGCTCCGGAGCGCACCGCGGCCGGCAGGATGCTCTCTGCCGGCGAAGGTGCCGCTTCTCCGGCAAGGAAGCCTCTGCCGCTTCTCCAGCACACGGAGAGCGTGCTAGCTGCTGAAACGTGAAGAAAGAAGCTGCAGAAGACTGGCACTGAGCGTGCAGCTTTCCAGCGGAGAGAAAAAGCTACTTTAACACTCTGCAAGCCTTTCCACTCCCAAAAACATGCACATGGAAGGAGCTGCTGCAAAACCGATGCTGTGCTCGCTGCTGCTCCTCCTGAAGCTCTGGCTGCTAAATCTGAGGCTTTCCTTCCAATTTCAAGCTGCAAAGCACTTGCTGAATTCCAGGGAAAGCCCGGGAGGCATTTGCTGTGCTGGCACACTTTCTCCTTCCTAGACAGAGTGGAAAAGCTTTTCCCTGCCGTGTAGGCGACAAGAGACGCATTAGACGGCGATCCGGAGCTGTCCGAAGGTAAGCGCCTGTTGCCGGCCTCTTTCGGCACAAGCCCCCGCTCCGGAGCGCACCGCGGCCGGCCGGATGCTCTCTGCCGGCGAAGGTGCCGCTTCTCCGGCAAGGAAGCCTCTGCCGCTTCTCCAGCACACGGAGAGCGTGCTAGCTGCTGAAACGTGAAGAAAGAAGCTGCAGAAGACTGGCACTGAGCGTGCAGCTTTCCAGCGGAGAGAAAAAGCTACTTTAACACTCTGCAAGCCTTTCCACTCCCAAAAACATGCACATGGAAGGAGCTGCTGCAAAACCGATGCTGTGCTCGCTGCTGCTCCTCCTGAAGCTCTGGCTGCTAAATCTGAGGCTTTCCTTCCAATTTCAAGCTGCAAAGCACTTGCTGAATTGCAGGGAAAGTCCGGGAGGCATTTGCTGTGCTGGCACACTTTCTCCTTCCTAGACAGAGTGGAAAAGCTTTTCCCTGCCGTGTAGGCGACAAGAGACGCATTAGACGGCGATCCGGAGCTGTCCGAAGGTAAGCGCCTGTTGCCGGCCTCTTTCGGCACAAGCCCCCGCTCCGGAGCGCACCGCGGCCGGCAGGATGCTCTCTGCCGGCGAAGGTGCCGCTTCTCCGGCAAGGAAGCCTCTGCCGCTTCTCCAGCACACGGAGAGCGTGCTAGCTGCTGAAACGTGAAGAAAGAAGCTGCAGAAGACTGGCACTGAGCGTGCAGCTTTCCAGCGGAGAGAAAAAGCTACTTTAACACTCTGCAAGCCTTTCCACTCCCAAAAACATGCACATGGAAGGAGCTGCTGCGAAACCGATGCTGTGCTCGCTGCTGCTCCTCCTGAAGCTCTGGCTGCTAAATCTGAGGCTTTCCTTCCAATTTCAAGCTGCAAAGCACTTGCTGAATTCCAGGGAAAGTCCGGGAGGCATTTGCTGTGCTGGCACACTTTCTCCTTCCTAGACAGAGTGGAAAAGCTTTTCCCTGCCGTGTAGGCGACAAGAGACGCATTAGACGGCGATCCGGAGCTGTCCGAAGGTAAGCGCCTGTTGCCGGCCTCTTTCGGCACAAGCCCCCGCTCCGGAGCGCACCGCGGCCGGCAGGATGCTCTCTGCCGGCGAAGGTGCCGCTTCTCCGGCAAGGAAGCCTCTGCCGCTTCTCCAGCACACGGAGAGCGTGCTAGCTGCTGAAACGTGAAGAAAGAAGCTGCAGAACACTGGCACTGAGCGTGCAGCTTTCCAGCGGAGAGAAAAAGCTACTTTAACACTCTGCAAGCCTTTCCACTCCCAAAAACATGCACATGGAAGGAGCTGCTGCAAAACCGATGCTGTGCTCGCTGCTGCTCCTCCTGAAGCTCTGGCTGCTAAATCTGAGGCTTTCCTTCCAATTTCAAGCTGCAAAGCACTTGCTGAATTCCAGGGAAAGTCCGGGAGGCATTTGCTGTGCTGGCACACTTTCTCCTTCCTAGACAGAGTGGAAAAGCTTTTCCCTGCCGTGTAGGCGACAAGAGACGCATTAGACGGCGATCCGGAGCTGTCCGAAGGTAAGCGCCTGTTGCCGGCCTCTTTCGGCACAAGCCCCCGCTCCGGAGCGCACCGCGGCCGGCAGGATGCTCTCTGCCGGCGAAGGTGCCGCTTCTCCGGCAAGAAAGCCTCTGCCGCTTCTCCAGCACACGGAGAGCGTGCTAGCTGCTGAAACGTGAAGAAAGAAGCTGCAGAAGACTGGCACTGAGCGTGCAGCTTTCCAGCGGAGAGAAAAAGCTACTTTAACACTCTGCAAGCCTTTCCACTCCCAAAAACATGCACATGGAAGGAGCTGCTGCAAAACCGATGCTGTGCTCGCTGCTGCTCCTCCTGAAGCTCTGGCTGCTAAATCTGAGGCTTTCCTTCCAATTTCAAGCTGCAAAGCACTTGCTGAATTCCAGGGAAAGCCCGGGAGGCATTTGCTGTGCTGGCACACTTTCTCCTTCCTAGACAGAGTGGAAAAGCTTTTCCCTGCCGTGTAGGCGACAAGAGACGCATTAGACGGCGATCCGGAGCTGTCCGAAGGTAAGCGCCTGTTGCCGGCCTCTTTCGGCACAAGCCCCCGCTCCGGAGCGCACCGCGGCCGGCAGGATGCTCTCTGCCGGCGAAGGTGCCGCTTCTCCGGCAAGGAAGCCTCTGCCGCTTCTCCAGCACACGGAGAGCGTGCTAGCTGCTGAAACGTGAAGAAAGAAGCTGCAGAACACTGGCACTGAGCGTGCAGCTTTCCAGCGGAGAGAAAAAGCTACTTTAACACTCTGCAAGCCTTTCCACTCCCAAAAACATGCACATGGAAGGAGCTGCTGCAAAACCGATGCTGTGCTCGCTGCTGCTCCTCCTGAAGCTCTGGCTGCTAAATCTGAGGCTTTCCTTCCAATTTCAAGCTGCAAAGCACTTGCTGAATTCCAGGGAAAGTCCGGGAGGCATTTGCTGTGCTGGCACACTTTCTCCTTCCTAGACAGAGTGGAAAAGCTTTTCCCTGCCGTGTAGGCGACAAGAGACGCATTAGACGGCGATCCGGAGCTGTCCGAAGGTAAGCGCCTGTTGCCGGCCTCTTTCGGCACAAGCCCCCGCTCCGGAGCGCACCGCGGCCGGCAGGATGCTCTCTGCCGGCGAAGGTGCCGCTTCTCCGGCAAGGAAGCCTCTGCCGCTTCTCCAGCACACGGAGAGCGTGCTAGCTGCTGAAACGTGAAGAAAGAAGCTGCAGAACACTGGCACTGAGCGTGCAGCTTTCCAGCGGAGAGAAAAAGCTACTTTAACACTCTGCAAGCCTTTCCACTCCCAAAAACATGCACATGGAAGGAGCTGCTGCAAAACCGATGCTGTGCTCGCTGCTGCTCCTCCTGAAGCTCTGGCTGCTAAATCTGAGGCTTTCCTTCCAATTTCAAGCTGCAAAGCACTTGCTGAATTCCAGGGAAAGCCCGGGAGGCATTTGCTGTGCTGGCACACTTTCTCCTTCCTAGACAGAGTGGAAAAGCTTTTCCCTGCCGTGTAGGCGACAAGAGACGCATTAGATGGCGATCCGGAGCTGTCCGAAGGTAAGCGCCTGTTGCCGGCCTCTTTCGGCACAAGCCCCCGCTCCGGAGCGCACCGCGGCCGGCAGGATGCTCTCTGCCGGCGAAGGTGCCGCTTCTCCGGCAAGGAAGCCTCTGCCGCTTCTCCAGCACACGGAGAGCGTGCTAGCTGCTGAAACGTGAAGAAAGAAGCTGCAGAACACTGGCACTGAGCGTGCAGCTTTCCAGCGGAGAGAAAAAGCTACTTTAACACTCTGCAAGCCTTTCCACTCCCAAAAACATGCACATGGAAGGAGCTGCTGCGAAACCGATGCTGTGCTCGCTGCTGCTCCTCCTGAAGCTCTGGCTGCTAAATCTGAGGCTTTCCTTCCAATTTCAAGCTGCAAAGCACTTGCTGAATTCCAGGGAAAGTCCGGGAGGCATTTGCTGTGCTGGCACACTTTCTCCTTCCTAGACAGAGTGGAAAAGCTTTTCCCTGCCGTGTAGGCGACAAGAGACGCATTAGACGGCGATCCGGAGCTGTCCGAAGGTAAGCGCCTGTTGCCGGCCTCTTTCGGCACAAGCCCCCGCTCCGGAGCGCACCGCGGCCGGCAGGATGCTCTCTGCCGGCGAAGGTGCCGCTTCTCCGGCAAGGAAGCCTCTGCCGCTTCTCCAGCACACGGAGAGCGTGCTAGCTGCTGAAACGTGAAGAAAGAAGCTGCAGAAGACTGGCACTGAGCGTGCAGCTTTCCAGCGGAGAGAAAAAGCTACTTTAACACTCTGCAAGCCTTTCCACTCCCAAAAACATGCACATGGAAGGAGCTGCTGCGAAACCGATGCTGTGCTCGCTGCTGCTCCTCCTGAAGCTCTGGCTGCTAAATCTGAGGCTTTCCTTCCAATTTCAAGCTGCAAAGCACTTGCTGAATTCCAGGGAAAGCCCGGGAGGCATTTGCTGTGCTGGCACACTTTCTCCTTCCTAGACAGAGTGGAAAAGCTTTTCCCTGCCGTGTAGGCGACAAGAGACGCATTAGACGGCGATCCGGAGCTGTCCGAAGGTAAGCGCCTGTTGCCGGCCTCTTTCGGCACAAGCCCCCGCTCCGGAGCGCACCGCGGCCGGCAGGATGCTCTCTGCCGGCGAAGGTGCCGCTTCTCCGGCAAGGAAGCCTCTGCCGCTTCTCCAGCACACGGAGAGCGTGCTAGCTGCTGAAACGTGAAGAAAGAAGCTGCAGAACACTGGCACTGAGCGTGCAGCTTTCCAGCGGAGAGAAAAAGCTACTTTAACACTCTGCAAGCCTTTCCACTCCCAAAAACATGCACATGGAAGGAGCTGCTGCAAAACCGATGCTGTGCTCGCTGCTGCTCCTCCTGAAGCTCTGGCTGCTAAATCTGAGGCTTTCCTTCCAATTTCAAGCTGCAAAGCACTTGCTGAATTCCAGGGAAAGTCCGGGAGGCATTTGCTGTGCTGGCACACTTTCTCCTTCCTAGACAGAGTGGAAAAGCTTTTCCCTGCCGTGTAGGCGACAAGAGACGCATTAGACGGCGATCCGGAGCTGTCCGAAGGTAAGCGCCTGTTGCCGGCCTCTTTCGGCACAAGCCCCCGCTCCGGAGCGCACCGCGGCCGGCAGGATGCTCTCTGCCGGCGAAGGTGCCGCTTCTCCGGCAAGAAAGCCTCTGCCGCTTCTCCAGCACACGGAGAGCGTGCTAGCTGCTGAAACGTGAAGAAAGAAGCTGCAGAAGACTGGCACTGAGCGTGCAGCTTTCCAGCGGAGAGAAAAAGCTACTTTAACACTCTGCAAGCCTTTCCACTCCCAAAAACATGCACATGGAAGGAGCTGCTGCAAAACCGATGCTGTGCTCGCTGCTGCTCCTCCTGAAGCTCTGGCTGCTAAATCTGAGGCTTTCCTTCCAATTTCAAGCTGCAAAGCACTTGCTGAATTCCAGGGAAAGCCCGGGAGGCATTTGCTGTGCTGGCACACTTTCTCCTTCCTAGACAGAGTGGAAAAGCTTTTCCCTGCCGTGTAGGCGACAAGAGACGCATTAGACGGCGATCCGGAGCTGTCCGAAGGTAAGCGCCTGTTGCCGGCCTCTTTCGGCACAAGCCCCCGCTCCGGAGCGCACCGCGGCCGGCAGGATGCTCTCTGCCGGCGAAGGTGCCGCTTCTCCGGCAAGGAAGCCTCTGCCGCTTCTCCAGCACACGGAGAGCGTGCTAGCTGCTGAAACGTGAAGAAAGAAGCTGCAGAACACTGGCACTGAGCGTGCAGCTTTCCAGCGGAGAGAAAAAGCTACTTTAACACTCTGCAAGCCTTTCCACTCCCAAAAACATGCACATGGAAGGAGCTGCTGCAAAACCGATGCTGTGCTCGCTGCTGCTCCTCCTGAAGCTCTGGCTGCTAAATCTGAGGCTTTCCTTCCAATTTCAAGCTGCAAAGCACTTGCTGAATTCCAGGGAAAGTCCGGGAGGCATTTGCTGTGCTGGCACACTTTCTCCTTCCTAGACAGAGTGGAAAAGCTTTTCCCTGCCGTGTAGGCGACAAGAGACGCATTAGACGGCGATCCGGAGCTGTCCGAAGGTAAGCGCCTGTTGCCGGCCTCTTTCGGCACAAGCCCCCGCTCCGGAGCGCACCGCGGCCGGCAGGATGCTCTCTGCCGGCGAAGGTGCCGCTTCTCCGGCAAGGAAGCCTCTGCCGCTTCTCCAGCACACGGAGAGCGTGCTAGCTGCTGAAACGTGAAGAAAGAAGCTGCAGAACACTGGCACTGAGCGTGCAGCTTTCCAGCGGAGAGAAAAAGCTACTTTAACACTCTGCAAGCCTTTCCACTCCCAAAAACATGCACATGGAAGGAGCTGCTGCAAAACCGATGCTGTGCTCGCTGCTGCTCCTCCTGAAGCTCTGGCTGCTAAATCTGAGGCTTTCCTTCCAATTTCAAGCTGCAAAGCACTTGCTGAATTCCAGGGAAAGCCCGGGAGGCATTTGCTGTGCTGGCACACTTTCTCCTTCCTAGACAGAGTGGAAAAGCTTTTCCCTGCCGTGTAGGCGACAAGAGACGCATTAGATGGCGATCCGGAGCTGTCCGAAGGTAAGCGCCTGTTGCCGGCCTCTTTCGGCACAAGCCCCCGCTCCGGAGCGCACCGCGGCCGGCAGGATGCTCTCTGCCGGCGAAGGTGCCGCTTCTCCGGCAAGGAAGCCTCTGCCGCTTCTCCAGCACACGGAGAGCGTGCTAGCTGCTGAAACGTGAAGAAAGAAGCTGCAGAACACTGGCACTGAGCGTGCAGCTTTCCAGCGGAGAGAAAAAGCTACTTTAACACTCTGCAAGCCTTTCCACTCCCAAAAACATGCACATGGAAGGAGCTGCTGCGAAACCGATGCTGTGCTCGCTGCTGCTCCTCCTGAAGCTCTGGCTGCTAAATCTGAGGCTTTCCTTCCAATTTCAAGCTGCAAAGCACTTGCTGAATTCCAGGGAAAGTCCGGGAGGCATTTGCTGTGCTGGCACACTTTCTCCTTCCTAGACAGAGTGGAAAAGCTTTTCCCTGCCGTGTAGGCGACAAGAGACGCATTAGACGGCGATCCGGAGCTG
Source organism: Fringilla coelebs (assembly GCF_963513975.1). Classification (NCBI taxonomy): domain Eukaryota; kingdom Metazoa; phylum Chordata; class Aves; order Passeriformes; family Fringillidae; genus Fringilla; species Fringilla coelebs. The sequence goes on from NW_028167542.1 coordinate 756,046, forward strand.
TCCGAAGGTAAGCGCCTGTTGCCGGCCTCTTTCGGCACAAGCCCCCGCTCCGGAGCGCACCGCGGCCGGCAGGATGCTCTCTGCCGGCGAAGGTGCCGCTTCTCCGGCAAGGAAGCCTCTGCCGCTTCTCCAGCACACGGAGAGCGTGCTAGCTGCTGAAACGTGAAGAAAGAAGCTGCAGAAGACTGGCACTGAGCGTGCAGCTTTCCAGCGGAGAGAAAAAGCTACTTTAACACTCTGCAAGCCTTTCCACTCCCAAAAACATGCACATGGAAGGAGCTGCTGCGAAACCGATGCTGTGCTCGCTGCTGCTCCTCCTGAAGCTCTGGCTGCTAAATCTGAGGCTTTCCTTCCAATTTCAAGCTGCAAAGCACTTGCTGAATTCCAGGGAAAGCCCGGGAGGCATTTGCTGTGCTGGCACACTTTCTCCTTCCTAGACAGAGTGGAAAAGCTTTTCCCTGCCGTGTAGGCGACAAGAGACGCATTAGACGGCGATCCGGAGCTGTCCGAAGGTAAGCGCCTGTTGCCGGCCTCTTTCGGCACAAGCCCCCGCTCCGGAGCGCACCGCGGCCGGCAGGATGCTCTCTGCCGGCGAAGGTGCCGCTTCTCCGGCAAGGAAGCCTCTGCCGCTTCTCCAGCACACGGAGAGCGTGCTAGCTGCTGAAACGTGAAGAAAGAAGCTGCAGAAGACTGGCACTGAGCGTGCAGCTTTCCAGCGGAGAGAAAAAGCTACTTTAACACTCTGCAAGCCTTTCCACTCCCAAAAACATGCACATGGAAGGAGCTGCTGCAAAACCGATGCTGTGCTCGCTGCTGCTCCTCCTGAAGCTCTGGCTGCTAAATCTGAGGCTTTCCTTCCAATTTCAAGCTGCAAAGCACTTGCTGAATTCCAGGGAAAGCCCGGGAGGCATTTGCTGTGCTGGCACACTTTCTCCTTCCTAGACAGAGTGGAAAAGCTTTTCCCTGCCGTGTAGGCGACAAGAGACGCATTAGACGGCGATCCGGAGCTGTCCGAAGGTAAGCGCCTGTTGCCGGCCTCTTTCGGCACAAGCCCCCGCTCCGGAGCGCACCGCGGCCGGCAGGATGCTCTCTGCCGGCGAAGGTGCCGCTTCTCCGGCAAGGAAGCCTCTGCCGCTTCTCCAGCACACGGAGAGCGTGCTAGCTGCTGAAACGTGAAGAAAGAAGCTGCAGAAGACTGGCACTGAGCGTGCAGCTTTCCAGCGGAGAGAAAAAGCTACTTTAACACTCTGCAAGCCTTTCCACTCCCAAAAACATGCACATGGAAGGAGCTGCTGCAAAACCGATGCTGTGCTCGCTGCTGCTCCTCCTGAAGCTCTGGCTGCTAAATCTGAGGCTTTCCTTCCAATTTCAAGCTGCAAAGCACTTGCTGAATTCCAGGGAAAGCCCGGGAGGCATTTGCTGTGCTGGCACACTTTCTCCTTCCTAGACAGAGTGGAAAAGCTTTTCCCTGCCGTGTAGGCGACAAGAGACGCATTAGACGGCGATCCGGAGCTGTCCGAAGGTAAGCGCCTGTTGCCGGCCTCTTTCGGCACAAGCCCCCGCTCCGGAGCGCACCGCGGCCGGCAGGATGCTCTCTGCCGGCGAAGGTGCCGCTTCTCCGGCAAGGAAGCCTCTGCCGCTTCTCCAGCACACGGAGAGCGTGCTAGCTGCTGAAACGTGAAGAAAGAAGCTGCAGAAGACTGGCACTGAGCGTGCAGCTTTCCAGCGGAGAGAAAAAGCTCCTTTAACACTCTGCAAGCCTTTCCACTCCCAAAAACATGCACATGGAAGGAGCTGCTGCAAAACCGATGCTGTGCTCGCTGCTGCTCCTCCTGAAGCTCTGGCTGCTAAATCTGAGGCTTTCCTTCCAATTTCAAGCTGCAAAGCACTTGCTGAATTCCAGGGAAAGCCCGGGAGGCATTTGCTGTGCTGGCACACTTTCTCCTTCCTAGACAGAGTGGAAAAGCTTTTCCCTGCCGTGTAGGCGACAAGAGACGCATTAGATGGCGATCCGGAGCTGTCCGAAGGTAAGCGCCTGTTGCCGGCCTCTTTCGGCACAAGCCCCCGCTCCGGAGCGCACCGCGGCCGGCAGGATGCTCTCTGCCGGCGAAGGTGCCGCTTCTCCGGCAAGGAAGCCTCGGCCGCTTCTCCAGCACACGGAGAGCGTGCTAGCTGCTGAAACGTGAAGAAAGAAGCTGCAGAACACTGGCACTGAGCGTGCAGCTTTCCAGCGGAGAGAAAAAGCTACTTTAACACTCTGCAAGCCTTTCCACTCCCAAAAACATGCACATGGAAGGAGCTGCTGCGAAACCGATGCTGTGCTCGCTGCTGCTCCTCCTGAAGCTCTGGCTGCTAAATCTGAGGCTTTCCTTCCAATTTCAAGCTGCAAAGCACTTGCTGAATTCCAGGGAAAGCCCGGGAGGCATTTGCTGTGCTGGCACACTTTCTCCTTCCTAGACAGAGTGGAAAAGCTTTTCCCTGCCGTGTAGGCGACAAGAGACGCATTAGACGGCGATCCGGAGCTGTCCGAAGGTAAGCGCCTGTTGCCGGCCTCTTTCGGCACAAGCCCCCGCTCCGGAGCGCACCGCGGCCGGCAGGATGCTCTCTGCCGGCGAAGGTGCCGCTTCTCCGGCAAGGAAGCCTCTGCCGCTTCTCCAGCACACGGAGAGCGTGCTAGCTGCTGAAACGTGAAGAAAGAAGCTGCAGAAGACTGGCACTGAGCGTGCAGCTTTCCAGCGGAGAGAAAAAGCTACTTTAACACTCTGCAAGCCTTTCCACTCCCAAAAACATGCACATGGAAGGAGCTGCTGCAAAACCGATGCTGTGCTCGCTGCTGCTCCTCCTGAAGCTCTGGCTGCTAAATCTGAGGCTTTCCTTCCAATTTCAAGCTGCAAAGCACTTGCTGAATTCCAGGGAAAGCCCGGGAGGCATTTGCTGTGCTGGCACACTTTCTCCTTCCTAGACAGAGTGGAAAAGCTTTTCCCTGCCGTGTAGGCGACAAGAGACGCGTTAGACGGCGATCCGGAGCTGTCCGAAGGTAAGCGCCTGTTGCCGGCCTCTTTCGGCACAAGCCCCCGCTCCGGAGCGCACCGCGGCCGGCAGGATGCTCTCTGCCGGCGAAGGTGCCGCTTCTCCGGCAAGGAAGCCTCTGCCGCTTCTCCAGCACACGGAGAGCGTGCTAGCTGCTGAAACGTGAAGAAAGAAGCTGCAGAAGACTGGCACTGAGCGTGCAGCTTTCCAGCGGAGAGAAAAAGCTACTTTAACACTCTGCAAGCCTTTCCACTCCCAAAAACATGCACATGGAAGGAGCTGCTGCAAAACCGATGCTGTGCTCGCTGCTGCTCCTCCTGAAGCTCTGGCTGCTAAATCTGAGGCTTTCCTTCCAATTTCAAGCTGCAAAGCACTTGCTGAATTCCAGGGAAAGCCCGGGAGGCATTTGCTGTGCTGGCACACTTTCTCCTTCCTAGACAGAGTGGAAAAGCTTTTCCCTGCCGTGTAGGCGACAAGAGACGCATTAGACGGCGATCCGGAGCTGTCCGAAGGTAAGCGCCTGTTGCCGGCCTCTTTCGGCACAAGCCCCCGCTCCGGAGCGCACCGCGGCCGGCAGGATGCTCTCTGCCGGCGAAGGTGCCGCTTCTCCGGCAAGGAAGCCTCTGCCGCTTCTCCAGCACACGGAGAGCGTGCTAGCTGCTGAAACGTGAAGAAAGAAGCTGCAGAAGACTGGCACTGAGCGTGCAGCTTTCCAGCGGAGAGAAAAAGCTCCTTTAACACTCTGCAAGCCTTTCCACTCCCAAAAACATGCACATGGAAGGAGCTGCTGCAAAACCGATGCTGTGCTCGCTGCTGCTCCTCCTGAAGCTCTGGCTGCTAAATCTGAGGCTTTCCTTCCAATTTCAAGCTGCAAAGCACTTGCTGAATTCCAGGGAAAGCCCGGGAGGCATTTGCTGTGCTGGCACACTTTCTCCTTCCTAGACAGAGTGGAAAAGCTTTTCCCTGCCGTGTAGGCGACAAGAGACGCATTAGATGGCGATCCGGAGCTGTCCGAAGGTAAGCGCCTGTTGCCGGCCTCTTTCGGCACAAGCCCCCGCTCCGGAGCGCACCGCGGCCGGCAGGATGCTCTCTGCCGGCGAAGGTGCCGCTTCTCCGGCAAGGAAGCCTCGGCCGCTTCTCCAGCACACGGAGAGCGTGCTAGCTGCTGAAACGTGAAGAAAGAAGCTGCAGAACACTGGCACTGAGCGTGCAGCTTTCCAGCGGAGAGAAAAAGCTACTTTAACACTCTGCAAGCCTTTCCACTCCCAAAAACATGCACATGGAAGGAGCTGCTGCGAAACCGATGCTGTGCTCGCTGCTGCTCCTCCTGAAGCTCTGGCTGCTAAATCTGAGGCTTTCCTTCCAATTTCAAGCTGCAAAGCACTTGCTGAATTCCAGGGAAAGTCCGGGAGGCATTTGCTGTGCTGGCACACTTTCTCCTTCCTAGACAGAGTGGAAAAGCTTTTCCCTGCCGTGTAGGCGACAAGAGACGCATTAGACGGCGATCCGGAGCTGTCCGAAGGTAAGCGCCTGTTGCCGGCCTCTTTCGGCACAAGCCCCCGCTCCGGAGCGCACCGCGGCCGGCAGGATGCTCTCTGCCGGCGAAGGTGCCGCTTCTCCGGCAAGGAAGCCTCTGCCGCTTCTCCAGCACACGGAGAGCGTGCTAGCTGCTGAAACGTGAAGAAAGAAGCTGCAGAAGACTGGCACTGAGCGTGCAGCTTTCCAGCGGAGAGAAAAAGCTACTTTAACACTCTGCAAGCCTTTCCACTCCCAAAAACATGCACATGGAAGGAGCTGCTGCGAAACCGATGCTGTGCTCGCTGCTGCTCCTCCTGAAGCTCTGGCTGCTAAATCTGAGGCTTTCCTTCCAATTTCAAGCTGCAAAGCACTTGCTGAATTCCAGGGAAAGCCCGGGAGGCATTTGCTGTGCTGGCACACTTTCTCCTTCCTAGACAGAGTGGAAAAGCTTTTCCCTGCCGTGTAGGCGACAAGAGACGCATTAGACGGCGATCCGGAGCTGTCCGAAGGTAAGCGCCTGTTGCCGGCCTCTTTCGGCACAAGCCCCCGCTCCGGAGCGCACCGCGGCCGGCAGGATGCTCTCTGCCGGCGAAGGTGCCGCTTCTCCGGCAAGGAAGCCTCTGCCGCTTCTCCAGCACACGGAGAGCGTGCTAGCTGCTGAAACGTGAAGAAAGAAGCTGCAGAAGACTGGCACTGAGCGTGCAGCTTTCCAGCGGAGAGAAAAAGCTACTTTAACACTCTGCAAGCCTTTCCACTCCCAAAAACATGCACATGGAAGGAGCTGCTGCAAAACCGATGCTGTGCTCGCTGCTGCTCCTCCTGAAGCTCTGGCTGCTAAATCTGAGGCTTTCCTTCCAATTTCAAGCTGCAAAGCACTTGCTGAATTCCAGGGAAAGCCCGGGAGGCATTTGCTGTGCTGGCACACTTTCTCCTTCCTAGACAGAGTGGAAAAGCTTTTCCCTGCCGTGTAGGCGACAAGAGACGCATTAGACGGCGATCCGGAGCTGTCCGAAGGTAAGCGCCTGTTGCCGGCCTCTTTCGGCACAAGCCCCCGCTCCGGAGCGCACCGCGGCCGGCAGGATGCTCTCTGCCGGCGAAGGTGCCGCTTCTCCGGCAAGGAAGCCTCTGCCGCTTCTCCAGCACACGGAGAGCGTGCTAGCTGCTGAAACGTGAAGAAAGAAGCTGCAGAAGACTGGCACTGAGCGTGCAGCTTTCCAGCGGAGAGAAAAAGCTACTTTAACACTCTGCAAGCCTTTCCACTCCCAAAAACATGCACATGGAAGGAGCTGCTGCAAAAGCGATGCTGTGCTCGCTGCTGCTCCTCCTGAAGCTCTGGCTGCTAAATCTGAGGCTTTCCTTCCAATTTCAAGCTGCAAAGCACTTGCTGAATTCCAGGGAAAGCCCGGGAGGCATTTGCTGTGCTGGCACACTTTCTCCTTCCTAGACAGAGTGGAAAAGCTTTTCCCTGCCGTGTAGGCGACAAGAGACGCATTAGACGGCGATCCGGAGCTGTCCGAAGGTAAGCGCCTGTTGCCGGCCTCTTTCGGCACAAGCCCCCGCTCCGGAGCGCACCGCGGCCGGCAGGATGCTCTCTGCCGGCGAAGGTGCCGCTTCTCCGGCAAGGAAGCCTCTGCCGCTTCTCCAGCACACGGAGAGCGTGCTAGCTGCTGAAACGTGAAGAAAGAAGCTGCAGAAGACTGGCACTGAGCGTGCAGCTTTCCAGCGGAGAGAAAAAGCTACTTTAACACTCTGCAAGCCTTTCCACTCCCAAAAACATGCACATGGAAGGAGCTGCTGCAAAACCGATGCTGTGCTCGCTGCTGCTCCTCCTGAAGCTCTGGCTGCTAAATCTGAGGCTTTCCTTCCAATTTCAAGCTGCAAAGCACTTGCTGAATTCCAGGGAAAGCCCGGGAGGCATTTGCTGTGCTGGCACACTTTCTCCTTCCTAGACAGAGTGGAAAAGCTTTTCCCTGCCGTGTAGGCGACAAGAGACCCATTAGACGGCGATCCGGAGCTGTCCGAAGGTAAGCGCCTGTTGCCGGCCTCTTTCGGCACAAGCCCCCGCTCCGGAGCGCACCGCGGCCGGCAGGATGCTCTCTGCCGGCGAAGGTGCCGCTTCTCCGGCAAGGAAGCCTCTGCCGCTTCTCAAGCACACGGAGAGCGTGCTAGCTGCTGAAACGTGAAGAAAGAAGCTGCAGAAGACTGGCACTGAGCGTGCAGCTTTCCAGCGGAGAGAAAAAGCTACTTTAACACTCTGCAAGCCTTTCCACTCCCAAAAACATGCACATGGAAGGAGCTGCTGCGAAACCGATGCTGTGCTCGCTGCTGCTCCTCCTGAAGCTCTGGCTGCTAAATCTGAGGCTTTCCTTCCAATTTCAAGCTGCAAAGCACTTGCTGAATTCCAGGGAAAGCCCGGGAGGCATTTGCTGTGCTGGCACACTTTCTCCTTCCTAGACAGAGTGGAAAAGCTTTTCCCTGCCGTGTAGGCGACAAGAGACGCGTTAGACGGCGATCCGGAGCTGTCCGAAGGTAAGCGCCTGTTGCCGGCCTCTTTCGGCACAAGCCCCCGCTCCGGAGCGCACCGCGGCCGGCAGGATGCTCTCTGCCGGCGAAGGTGCCGCTTCTCCGGCAAGGAAGCCTCGGCCGCTTCTCCAGCACACGGAGAGCGTGCTAGCTGCTGAAACGTGAAGAAAGAAGCTGCAGAAGACTGGCACTGAGCGTGCAGCTTTCCAGCGGAGAGAAAAAGCTACTTTAACACTCTGCAAGCCTTTCCACTCCCAAAAACATGCACATGGAAGGAGCTGCTGCAAAACCGATGCTGTGCTCGCTGCTGCTCCTCCTGAAGCTCTGGCTGCTAAATCTGAGGCTTTCCTTCCAATTTCAAGCTGCAAAGCACTTGCTGAATTCCAGGGAAAGTCCGGGAGGCATTTGCTGTGCTGGCACACTTTCTCCTTCCTAGACAGAGTGGAAAAGCTTTTCCCTGCCGTGTAGGCGACAAGAGACGCGTTAGACGGCGATCCGGAGCTGTCCGAAGGTAAGCGCCTGTTGCCGGCCTCTTTCGGCACAAGCCCCCGCTCCGGAGCGCACCGCGGCCGGCAGGATGCTCTCTGCCGGCGAAGGTGCCGCTTCTCCGGCAAGGAAGCCTCGGCCGCTTCTCCAGCACACGGAGAGCGTGCTAGCTGCTGAAACGTGAAGAAAGAAGCTGCAGAACACTGGCACTGAGCGTGCAGCTTTCCAGCGGAGAGAAAAAGCTACTTTAACACTCTGCAAGCCTTTCCACTCCCAAAAACATGCACATGGAAGGAGCTGCTGCAAAACCGATGCTGTGCTCGCTGCTGCTCCTCCTGAAGCTCTGGCTGCTAAATCTGAGGCTTTCCTTCCAATTTCAAGCTGCAAAGCACTTGCTGAATTCCAGGGAAAGTCCGGGAGGCATTTGCTGTGCTGGCACACTTTCTCCTTCCTAGACAGAGTGGAAAAGCTTTTCCCTGCCGTGTAGGCGACAAGAGACGCATTAGACGGCGATCCGGAGCTGTCCGAAGGTAAGCGCCTGTTGCCGGCCTCTTTCGGCACAAGCCCCCGCTCCGGAGCGCACCGCGGCCGGCAGGATGCTCTCTGCCGGCGAAGGTGCCGCTTCTCCGGCAAGGAAGCTTCTGCCGCTTCTCCAGCACACGGAGAGCGTGCTAGCTGCTGAAACGTGAAGAAAGAAGCTGCAGAAGACTGGCACTGAGCGTGCAGCTTTCCAGTGGAGAGAAAAAGCTACTTTAACACTCTGCAAGCCTTTCCACTCCCAAAAACATGCACTTGGAAGGAGCTGCTGCAAAACCGATGCTGTGCTCGCTGCTGCTCCTCCTGAAGCTCTGGCTGCTAAATCTGAGGCTTTCCTTCCAATTTCAAGCTGCAAAGCACTTGCTGAATTCCAGGGAAAGTCCGGGAGGCATTTGCTGTGCTGGCACACTTTCTCCTTCCTAGACAGAGTGGAAAAGCTTTTCCCTGCCGTGTAGGCGACAAGAGACGCATTAGACGGCGATCCGGAGCTGTCCGAAGGTAAGCGCCTGTTGCCGGCCTCTTTCGGCACAAGCCCCCGCTCCGGAGCGCACCGCGGCCGGCAGGATGCTCTCTGCCGGCGAAGGTGCCGCTTCTCCGGCAAGGAAGCCTCTGCCGCTTCTCCAGCACACGGAGAGCGTGCTAGCTGCTGAAACGTGAAGAAAGAAGCTGCAGAAGACTGGCACTGAGCGTGCAGCTTTCCAGCGGAGAGAAAAAGCTACTTTAACACTCTGCAAGCCTTTCCACTCCCAAAAACATGCACATGGAAGGAGCTGCTGCAAAACCGATGCTGTGCTCGCTGCTGCTCCTCCTGAAGCTCTGGCTGCTAAATCTGAGGCTTTCCTTCCAATTTCAAGCTGCAAAGCACTTGCTGAATTGCAGGGAAAGTCCGGGAGGCATTTGCTGTGCTGGCACACTTTCTCCTTCCTAGACAGAGTGGAAAAGCTTTTCCCTGCCGTGTAGGCGACAAGAGACGCATTAGACGGCGATCCGGAGCTGTCCGAAGGTAAGCGCCTGTTGCCGGCCTCTTTCGGCACAAGCCCCCGCTCCGGAGCGCACCGCGGCCGGCAGGATGCTCTCTGCCGGCGAAGGTGCCGCTTCTCCGGCAAGGAAGCCTCTGCCGCTTCTCCAGCACACGGAGAGCGTGCTAGCTGCTGAAACGTGAAGAAAGAAGCTGCAGAACACTGGCACTGAGCGTGCAGCTTTCCAGCGGAGAGAAAAAGCTACTTTAACACTCTGCAAGCCTTTCCACTCCCAAAAACATGCACATGGAAGGAGCTGCTGCAAAACCGATGCTGTGCTCGCTGCTGCTCCTCCTGAAGCTCTGGCTGCTAAATCTGAGGCTTTCCTTCCAATTTCAAGCTGCAAAGCACTTGCTGAATTCCAGGGAAAGTCCGGGAGGCATTTGCTGTGCTGGCACACTTTCTCCTTCCTAGACAGAGTGGAAAAGCTTTTCCCTGCCGTGTAGGCGACAAGAGACGCATTAGACGGCGATCCGGAGCTGTCAGAAGGTAAGCGCCTGTTGCCGGCCTCTTTCGGCACAAGCCCCCGCTCCGGAGCGCACCGCGGCCGGCAGGATGCTCTCTGCCGGCGAAGGTGCCGCTTCTCCGGCAAGGAAGCCTCTGCCGCTTCTCCAGCACACGGAGAGCGTGCTAGCTGCTGAAACGTGAAGAAAGAAGCTGCAGAACACTGGCACTGAGCGTGCAGCTTTCCAGCGGAGAGAAAAAGCTACTTTAACACTCTGCAAGCCTTTCCACTCCCAAAAACATGCACATGGAAGGAGCTGCTGCAAAACCGATGCTGTGCTCGCTGCTGCTCCTCCTGAAGCTCTGGCTGCTAAATCTGAGGCTTTCCTTCCAATTTCAAGCTGCAAAGCACTTGGTGAATTCCAGGGAAAGTCCGGGAGGCATTTGCTGTGCTGGCACACTTTCTCCTTCCTAGACAGAGTGGAAAAGCTTTTCCCTGCCGTGTAGGCGACAAGAGACGCATTAGACGGCGATCCGGAGCTGTCCGAAGGTAAGCGCCTGTTGCCGGCCTCTTTCGGCACAAGCCCCCGCTCCGGAGCGCACCGCGGCCGGCAGGATGCTCTCTGCCGGCGAAGGTGCCGCTTCTCCGGCAAGGAAGCCTCTGCCGCTTCTCCAGCACACGGAGAGCGTGCTAGCTGCTGAAACGTGAAGAAAGAAGCTGCAGAAGACTGGCACTGAGCGTGCAGCTTTCCAGCGGAGAGAAAAAGCTACTTTAACACTCTGCAAGCCTTTCCACTCCCAAAAACATGCACATGGAAGGAGCTGCTGCGAAACCGATGCTGTGCTCGCTGCTGCTCCTCCTGAAGCTCTGGCTGCTAAATCTGAGGCTTTCCTTCCAATTTCAAGCTGCAAAGCACTTGCTGAATTCCAGGGAAAGCCCGGGAGGCATTTGCTGTGCTGGCACACTTTCTCCTTCCTAGACAGAGTGGAAAAGCTTTTCCCTGCCGTGTAGGCGACAAGAGACGCATTAGACGGCGATCCGGAGCTGTCCGAAGGTAAGCGCCTGTTGCCGGCCTCTTTCGGCACAAGCCCCCGCTCCGGAGCGCACCGCGGCCGGCAGGATGCTCTCTGCCGGCGAAGGTGCCGCTTCTCCGGCAAGGAAGCCTCTGCCGCTTCTCCAGCACACGGAGAGCGTGCTAGCTGCTGAAACGTGAAGAAAGAAGCTGCAGAAGACTGGCACTGAGCGTGCAGCTTTCCAGCGGAGAGAAAAAGCTACTTTAACACTCTGCAAGCCTTTCCACTCCCAAAAACATGCACATGGAAGGAGCTGCTGCAAAACCGATGCTGTGCTCGCTGCTGCTCCTCCTGAAGCTCTGGCTGCTAAATCTGAGGCTTTCCTTCCAATTTCAAGCTGCAAAGCACTTGCTGAATTCCAGGGAAAGCCCGGGAGGCATTTGCTGTGCTGGCACACTTTCTCCTTCCTAGACAGAGTGGAAAAGCTTTTCCCTGCCGTGTAGGCGACAAGAGACGCATTAGACGGCGATCCGGAGCTGTCCGAAGGTAAGCGCCTGTTGCCGGCCTCTTTCGGCACAAGCCCCCGCTCCGGAGCGCACCGCGGCCGGCAGGATGCTCTCTGCCGGCGAAGGTGCCGCTTCTCCGGCAAGGAAGCCTCTGCCGCTTCTCCAGCACACGGAGAGCGTGCTAGCTGCTGAAACGTGAAGAAAGAAGCTGCAGAAGACTGGCACTGAGCGTGCAGCTTTCCAGCGGAGAGAAAAAGCTACTTTAACACTCTGCAAGCCTTTCCACTCCCAAAAACATGCACATGGAAGGAGCTGCTGCAAAACCGATGCTGTGCTCGCTGCTGCTCCTCCTGAAGCTCTGGCTGCTAAATCTGAGGCTTTCCTTCCAATTTCAAGCTGCAAAGCACTTGCTGAATTCCAGGGAAAGCCCGGGAGGCATTTGCTGTGCTGGCACACTTTCTCCTTCCTAGACAGAGTGGAAAAGCTTTTCCCTGCCGTGTAGGCGACAAGAGACGCATTAGACGGCGATCCGGAGCTGTCCGAAGGTAAGCGCCTGTTGCCGGCCTCTTTCGGCACAAGCCCCCGCTCCGGAGCGCACCGCGGCCGGCAGGATGCTCTCTGCCGGCGAAGGTGCCGCTTCTCCGGCAAGGAAGCCTCTGCCGCTTCTCCAGCACACGGAGAGCGTGCTAGCTGCTGAAACGTGAAGAAAGAAGCTGCAGAAGACTGGCACTGAGCGTGCAGCTTTCCAGCGGAGAGAAAAAGCTCCTTTAACACTCTGCAAGCCTTTCCACTCCCAAAAACATGCACATGGAAGGAGCTGCTGCAAAACCGATGCTGTGCTCGCTGCTGCTCCTCCTGAAGCTCTGGCTGCTAAATCTGAGGCTTTCCTTCCAATTTCAAGCTGCAAAGCACTTGCTGAATTCCAGGGAAAGCCCGGGAGGCATTTGCTGTGCTGGCACACTTTCTCCTTCCTAGACAGAGTGGAAAAGCTTTTCCCTGCCGTGTAGGCGACAAGAGACGCATTAGATGGCGATCCGGAGCTGTCCGAAGGTAAGCGCCTGTTGCCGGCCTCTTTCGGCACAAGCCCCCGCTCCGGAGCGCACCGCGGCCGGCAGGATGCTCTCTGCCGGCGAAGGTGCCGCTTCTCCGGCAAGGAAGCCTCTGCCGCTTCTCCAGCACACGGAGAGCGTGCTAGCTGCTGAAACGTGAAGAAAGAAGCTGCAGAAGACTGGCACTGAGCGTGCAGCTTTCCAGCGGAGAGAAAAAGCTACTTTAACACTCTGCAAGCCTTTCCACTCCCAAAAACATGCACATGGAAGGAGCTGCTGCGAAACCGATGCTGTGCTCGCTGCTGCTCCTCCTGAAGCTCTGGCTGCTAAATCTGAGGCTTTCCTTCCAATTTCAAGCTGCAAAGCACTTGCTGAATTCCAGGGAAAGTCCGGGAGGCATTTGCTGTGCTGGCACACTTTCTCCTTCCTAGACAGAGTGGAAAAGCTTTTCCCTGCCGTGTAGGCGACAAGAGACGCATTAGACGGCGATCCGGAGCTGTCCGAAGGTAAGCGCCTGTTGCCGGCCTCTTTCGGCACAAGCCCCCGCTCCGGAGCGCACCGCGGCCGGCAGGATGCTCTCTGCCGGCGAAGGTGCCGCTTCTCCGGCAAGGAAGCCTCTGCCGCTTCTCCAGCACACGGAGAGCGTGCTAGCTGCTGAAACGTGAAGAAAGAAGCTGCAGAAGACTGGCACTGAGCGTGCAGCTTTCCAGCGGAGAGAAAAAGCTACTTTAACACTCTGCAAGCCTTTCCACTCCCAAAAACATGCACATGGAAGGAGCTGCTGCGAAACCGATGCTGTGCTCGCTGCTGCTCCTCCTGAAGCTCTGGCTGCTAAATCTGAGGCTTTCCTTCCAATTTCAAGCTGCAAAGCACTTGCTGAATTCCAGGGAAAGCCCGGGAGGCATTTGCTGTGCTGGCACACTTTCTCCTTCCTAGACAGAGTGGAAAAGCTTTTCCCTGCCGTGTAGGCGACAAGAGACGCATTAGACGGCGATCCGGAGCTGTCCGAAGGTAAGCGCCTGTTGCCGGCCTCTTTCGGCACAAGCCCCCGCTCCGGAGCGCACCGCGGCCGGCAGGATGCTCTCTGCCGGCGAAGGTGCCGCTTCTCCGGCAAGGAAGCCTCTGCCGCTTCTCCAGCACACGGAGAGCGTGCTAGCTGCTGAAACGTGAAGAAAGAAGCTGCAGAAGACTGGCACTGAGCGTGCAGCTTTCCAGCGGAGAGAAAAAGCTACTTTAACACTCTGCAAGCCTTTCCACTCCCAAAAACATGCACATGGAAGGAGCTGCTGCAAAACCGATGCTGTGCTCGCTGCTGCTCCTCCTGAAGCTCTGGCTGCTAAATCTGAGGCTTTCCTTCCAATTTCAAGCTGCAAAGCACTTGCTGAATTCCAGGGAAAGCCCGGGAGGCATTTGCTGTGCTGGCACACTTTCTCCTTCCTAGACAGAGTGGAAAAGCTTTTCCCTGCCGTGTAGGCGACAAGAGACGCATTAGACGGCGATCCGGAGCTGTCCGAAGGTAAGCGCCTGTTGCCGGCCTCTTTCGGCACAAGCCCCCGCTCCGGAGCGCACCGCGGCCGGCAGGATGCTCTCTGCCGGCGAAGGTGCCGCTTCTCCGGCAAGGAAGCCTCTGCCGCTTCTCCAGCACACGGAGAGCGTGCTAGCTGCTGAAACGTGAAGAAAGAAGCTGCAGAAGACTGGCACTGAGCGTGCAGCTTTCCAGCGGAGAGAAAAAGCTACTTTAACACTCTGCAAGCCTTTCCACTCCCAAAAACATGCACATGGAAGGAGCTGCTGCAAAACCGATGCTGTGCTCGCTGCTGCTCCTCCTGAAGCTCTGGCTGCTAAATCTGAGGCTTTCCTTCCAATTTCAAGCTGCAAAGCACTTGCTGAATTCCAGGGAAAGCCCGGGAGGCATTTGCTGTGCTGGCACACTTTCTCCTTCCTAGACAGAGTGGAAAAGCTTTTCCCTGCCGTGTAGGCGACAAGAGACGCATTAGACGGCGATCCGGAGCTGTCCGAAGGTAAGCGCCTGTTGCCGGCCTCTTTCGGCACAAGCCCCCGCTCCGGAGCGCACCGCGGCCGGCAGGATGCTCTCTGCCGGCGAAGGTGCCGCTTCTCCGGCAAGGAAGCCTCTGCCGCTTCTCCAGCACACGGAGAGCGTGCTAGCTGCTGAAACGTGAAGAAAGAAGCTGCAGAAGACTGGCACTGAGCGTGCAGCTTTCCAGCGGAGAGAAAAAGCTACTTTAACACTCTGCAAGCCTTTCCACTCCCAAAAACATGCACATGGAAGGAGCTGCTGCAAAACCGATGCTGTGCTCGCTGCTGCTCCTCCTGAAGCTCTGGCTGCTAAATCTGAGGCTTTCCTTCCAATTTCAAGCTGCAAAGCACTTGCTGAATTCCAGGGAAAGCCCGGGAGGCATTTGCTGTGCTGGCACACTTTCTCCTTCCTAGACAGAGTGGAAAAGCTTTTCCCTGCCGTGTAGGCGACAAGAGACGCATTAGACGGCGATCCGGAGCTGTCCGAAGGTAAGCGCCTGTTGCCGGCCTCTTTCGGCACAAGCCCCCGCTCCGGAGCGCACCGCGGCCGGCAGGATGCTCTCTGCCGGCGAAGGTGCCGCTTCTCCGGCAAGGAAGCCTCTGCCGCTTCTCCAGCACACGGAGAGCGTGCTAGCTGCTGAAACGTGAAGAAAGAAGCTGCAGAAGACTGGCACTGAGCGTGCAGCTTTCCAGCGGAGAGAAAAAGCTACTTTAACACTCTGCAAGCCTTTCCACTCCCAAAAACATGCACATGGAAGGAGCTGCTGCAAAACCGATGCTGTGCTCGCTGCTGCTCCTCCTGAAGCTCTGGCTGCTAAATCTGAGGCTTTCCTTCCAATTTCAAGCTGCAAAGCACTTGCTGAATTCCAGGGAAAGCCCGGGAGGCATTTGCTGTGCTGGCACACTTTCTCCTTCCTAGACAGAGTGGAAAAGCTTTTCCCTGCCGTGTAGGCGACAAGAGACCCATTAGACGGCGATCCGGAGCTGTCCGAAGGTAAGCGCCTGTTGCCGGCCTCTTTCGGCACAAGCCCCCGCTCCGGAGCGCACCGCGGCCGGCAGGATGCTCTCTGCCGGCGAAGGTGCCGCTTCTCCGGCAAGGAAGCCTCTGCCGCTTCTCAAGCACACGGAGAGCGTGCTAGCTGCTGAAACGTGAAGAAAGAAGCTGCAGAAGACTGGCACTGAGCGTGCAGCTTTCCAGCGGAGAGAAAAAGCTACTTTAACACTCTGCAAGCCTTTCCACTCCCAAAAACATGCACATGGAAGGAGCTGCTGCAAAACCGATGCTGTGCTCGCTGCTGCTCCTCCTGAAGCTCTGGCTGCTAAATCTGAGGCTTTCCTTCCAATTTCAAGCTGCAAAGCACTTGCTGAATTCCAGGGAAAGCCCGGGAGGCATTTGCTGTGCTGGCACACTTTCTCCTTCCTAGACAGAGTGGAAAAGCTTTTCCCTGCCGTGTAGGCGACAAGAGACGCGTTAGACGGCGATCCGGAGCTGTCCGAAGGTAAGCGCCTGTTGCCGGCCTCTTTCGGCACAAGCCCCCGCTCCGGAGCGCACCGCGGCCGGCAGGATGCTCTCTGCCGGCGAAGGTGCCGCTTCTCCGGCAAGGAAGCCTCGGCCGCTTCTCCAGCACACGGAGAGCGTGCTAGCTGCTGAAACGTGAAGAAAGAAGCTGCAGAACACTGGCACTGAGCGTGCAGCTTTCCAGCGGAGAGAAAAAGCTACTTTAACACTCTGCAAGCCTTTCCACTCCCAAAAACATGCACATGGAAGGAGCTGCTGCAAAACCGATGCTGTGCTCGCTGCTGCTCCTCCTGAAGCTCTGGCTGCTAAATCTGAGGCTTTCCTTCCAATTTCAAGCTGCAAAGCACTTGCTGAATTCCAGGGAAAGTCCGGGAGGCATTTGCTGTGCTGGCACACTTTCTCCTTCCTAGACAGAGTGGAAAAGCTTTTCCCTGCCGTGTAGGCGACAAGAGACGCGTTAGACGGCGATCCGGAGCTGTCCGAAGGTAAGCGCCTGTTGCCGGCCTCTTTCGGCACAAGCCCCCGCTCCGGAGCGCACCGCGGCCGGCAGGATGCTCTCTGCCGGCGAAGGTGCCGCTTCTCCGGCAAGGAAGCCTCGGCCGCTTCTCCAGCACACGGAGAGCGTGCTAGCTGCTGAAACGTGAAGAAAGAAGCTGCAGAACACTGGCACTGAGCGTGCAGCTTTCCAGCGGAGAGAAAAAGCTACTTTAACACTCTGCAAGCCTTTCCACTCCCAAAAACATGCACATGGAAGGAGCTGCTGCAAAACCGATGCTGTGCTCGCTGCTGCTCCTCCTGAAGCTCTGGCTGCTAAATCTGAGGCTTTCCTTCCAATTTCAAGCTGCAAAGCACTTGCTGAATTCCAGGGAAAGTCCGGGAGGCATTTGCTGTGCTGGCACACTTTCTCCTTCCTAGACAGAGTGGAAAAGCTTTTCCCTGCCGTGTAGGCGACAAGAGACGCATTAGACGGCGATCCGGAGCTGTCCGAAGGTAAGCGCCTGTTGCCGGCCTCTTTCGGCACAAGCCCCCGCTCCGGAGCGCACCGCGGCCGGCAGGATGCTCTCTGCCGGCGAAGGTGCCGCTTCTCCGGCAAGGAAGCTTCTGCCGCTTCTCCAGCACACGGAGAGCGTGCTAGCTGCTGAAACGTGAAGAAAGAAGCTGCAGAAGACTGGCACTGAGCGTGCAGCTTTCCAGCGGAGAGAAAAAGCTACTTTAACACTCTGCAAGCCTTTCCACTCCCAAAAACATGCACTTGGAAGGAGCTGCTGCAAAACCGATGCTGTGCTCGCTGCTGCTCCTCCTGAAGCTCTGGCTGCTAAATCTGAGGCTTTCCTTCCAATTTCAAGCTGCAAAGCACTTGCTGAATTCCAGGGAAAGTCCGGGAGGCATTTGCTGTGCTGGCACACTTTCTCCTTCCTAGACAGAGTGGAAAAGCTTTTCCCTGCCGTGTAGGCGACAAGAGACGCATTAGACGGCGATCCGGAGCTGTCCGAAGGTAAGCGCCTGTTGCCGGCCTCTTTCGGCACAAGCCCCCGCTCCGGAGCGCACCGCGGCCGGCAGGATGCTCTCTGCCGGCGAAGGTGCCGCTTCTCCGGCAAGGAAGCCTCTGCCGCTTCTCCAGCACACGGAGAGCGTGCTAGCTGCTGAAACGTGAAGAAAGAAGCTGCAGAAGACTGGCACTGAGCGTGCAGCTTTCCAGTGGAGAGAAAAAGCTACTTTAACACTCTGCAAGCCTTTCCACTCCCAAAAACATGCACTTGGAAGGAGCTGCTGCAAAACCGATGCTGTGCTCGCTGCTGCTCCTCCTGAAGCTCTGGCTGCTAAATCTGAGGCTTTCCTTCCAATTTCAAGCTGCAAAGCACTTGCTGAATTCCAGGGAAAGTCCGGGAGGCATTTGCTGTGCTGGCACACTTTCTCCTTCCTAGACAGAGTGGAAAAGCTTTTCCCTGCCGTGTAGGCGACAAGAGACGCATGAGACGGGCATCCGGAGCTGTCCGAAGGTAAGCGCCTGTTGCCGGCCTCTTTCGGCACAAGCCCCCGCTCCGGAGCGCACCGCGGCCGGCAGGATGCTCTCTGCCGGCGAAGGTGCCGCTTCTCCGGCAAGGAAGCCTCTGCCGCTTCTCCAGCACACGGAGAGCGTGCTAGCTGCTGAAACGTGAAGAAAGAAGCTGCAGAACACTGGCACTGAGCGTGCAGCTTTCCAGCGGAGAGAAAAAGCTACTTTAACACTCTGCAAGCCTTTCCACTCCCAAAAACATGCACATGGAAGGAGCTGCTGCAAAAGCGATGCTGTGCTCGCTGCTGCTCCTCCTGAAGCTCTGGCTGCTAAATCTGAGGCTTTCCTTCCAATTTCAAGCTGCAAAGCACTTGCTGAATTCCAGGGAAAGTCCGGGAGGCATTTGCTGTGCTGGCACACTTTCTCCTTCCTAGACAGAGTGGAAAAGCTTTTCCCTGCCGTGTAGGCGACAAGAGACGCATTAGACGGCGATCCGGAGCTGTCCGAAGGTAAGCGCCTGTTGCCGGCCTCTTTCGGCACAAGCCCCCGCTCCGGAGCGCACCGCGGCCGGCAGGATGCTCTCTGCCGGCGAAGGTGCCGCTTCTCCGGCAAGGAAGCCTCTGCCGCTTCTCCAGCACACGGAGAGCGTGCTAGCTGCTGAAACGTGAAGAAAGAAGCTGCAGAAGACTGGCACTGAGCGTGCAGCTTTCCAGCGGAGAGAAAAAGCTACTTTAACACTCTGCAAGCCTTTCCACTCCCAAAAACATGCACATGGAAGGAGCTGCTGCAAAACCGATGCTGTGCTCGCTGCTGCTCCTCCTGAAGCTCTGGCTGCTAAATCTGAGGCTTTCCTTCCAATTTCAAGCTGCAAAGCACTTGCTGAATTGCAGGGAAAGTCCGGGAGGCATTTGCTGTGCTGGCACACTTTCTCCTTCCTAGACAGAGTGGAAAAGCTTTTCCCTGCCGTGTAGGCGACAAGAGACGCATTAGACGGCGATCCGGAGCTGTCCGAAGGTAAGCGCCTGTTGCCGGCCTCTTTCGGCACAAGCCCCCGCTCCGGAGCGCACCGCGGCCGGCAGGATGCTCTCTGCCGGCGAAGGTGCCGCTTCTCCGGCAAGGAAGCCTCTGCCGCTTCTCCAGCACACGGAGAGCGTGCTAGCTGCTGAAACGTGAAGAAAGAAGCTGCAGAACACTGGCACTGAGCGTGCAGCTTTCCAGCGGAGAGAAAAAGCTACTTTAACACTCTGCAAGCCTTTCCACTCCCAAAAACATGCACATGGAAGGAGCTGCTGCAAAACCGATGCTGTGCTCGCTGCTGCTCCTCCTGAAGCTCTGGCTGCTAAATCTGAGGCTTTCCTTCCAATTTCAAGCTGCAAAGCACTTGCTGAATTCCAGGGAAAGTCCGGGAGGCATTTGCTGTGCTGGCACACTTTCTCCTTCCTAGACAGAGTGGAAAAGCTTTTCCCTGCCGTGTAGGCGACAAGAGACGCATTAGACGGCGATCCGGAGCTGTCCGAAGGTAAGCGCCTGTTGCCGGCCTCTTTCGGCACAAGCCCCCGCTCCGGAGCGCACCGCGGCCGGCAGGATGCTCTCTGCCGGCGAAGGTGCCGCTTCTCCGGCAAGGAAGCCTCTGCCGCTTCTCCAGCACACGGAGAGCGTGCTAGCTGCTGAAACGTGAAGAAAGAAGCTGCAGAAGACTGGCACTGAGCGTGCAGCTTTCCAGCGGAGAGAAAAAGCTACTTTAACACTCTGCAAGCCTTTCCACTCCCAAAAACATGCACATGGAAGGAGCTGCTGCAAAACCGATGCTGTGCTCGCTGCTGCTCCTCCTGAAGCTCTGGCTGCTAAATCTGAGGCTTTCCTTCCAATTTCAAGCTGCAAAGCACTTGCTGAATTGCAGGGAAAGTCCGGGAGGCATTTGCTGTGCTGGCACACTTTCTCCTTCCTAGACAGAGTGGAAAAGCTTTTCCCTGCCGTGTAGGCGACAAGAGACGCATTAGACGGCGATCCGGAGCTGTCCGAAGGTAAGCGCCTGTTGCCGGCCTCTTTCGGCACAAGCCCCCGCTCCGGAGCGCACCGCGGCCGGCAGGATGCTCTCTGCCGGCGAAGGTGCCGCTTCTCCGGCAAGGAAGCCTCTGCCGCTTCTCCAGCACACGGAGAGCGTGCTAGCTGCTGAAACGTGAAGAAAGAAGCTGCAGAAGACTGGCACTGAGCGTGCAGCTTTCCAGCGGAGAGAAAAAGCTACTTTAACACTCTGCAAGCCTTTCCACTCCCAAAAACATGCACATGGAAGGAGCTGCTGCAAAACCGATGCTGTGCTCGCTGCTGCTCCTCCTGAAGCTCTGGCTGCTAAATCTGAGGCTTTCCTTCCAATTTCAAGCTGCAAAGCACTTGCTGAATTCCAGGGAAAGTCCGGGAGGCATTTGCTGTGCTGGCACACTTTCTCCTTCCTAGACAGAGTGGAAAAGCTTTTCCCTGCCGTGTAGGCGACAAGAGACGCATTAGACGGCGATCCGGAGCTGTCCGAAGGTAAGCGCCTGTTGCCGGCCTCTTTCGGCACAAGCCCCCGCTCCGGAGCGCACCGCGGCCGGCAGGATGCTCTCTGCCGGCGAAGGTGCCGCTTCTCCGGCAAGGAAGCCTCTGCCGCTTCTCCAGCACACGGAGAGCGTGCTAGCTGCTGAAACGTGAAGAAAGAAGCTGCAGAAGACTGGCACTGAGCGTGCAGCTTTCCAGCGGAGAGAAAAAGCTACTTTAACACTCTGCAAGCCTTTCCACTCCCAAAAACATGCACATGGAAGGAGCTGCTGCAAAACCGATGCTGTGCTCGCTGCTGCTCCTCCTGAAGCTCTGGCTGCTAAATCTGAGGCTTTCCTTCCAATTTCAAGCTGCAAAGCACTTGGTGAATTCCAGGGAAAGTCCGGGAGGCATTTGCTGTGCTGGCACACTTTCTCCTTCCTAGACAGAGTGGAAAAGCTTTTCCCTGCCGTGTAGGCGACAAGAGACGCATTAGATGGCGATCCGGAGCTGTCCGAAGGTAAGCGCCTGTTGCCGGCCTCTTTCGGCACAAGCCCCCGCTCCGGAGCGCACCGCGGCCGGCAGGATGCTCTCTGCCGGCGAAGGTGCCGCTTCTCCGGCAAGGAAGCCTCTGCCGCTTCTCCAGCACACGGAGAGCGTGCTAGCTGCTGAAACGTGAAGAAAGAAGCTGCAGAACACTGGCACTGAGCGTGCAGCTTTCCAGCGGAGAGAAAAAGCTACTTTAACACTCTGCAAGCCTTTCCACTCCCAAAAACATGCACATGGAAGGAGCTGCTGCAAAACCGATGCTGTGCTCGCTGCTGCTCCTCCTGAAGCTCTGGCTGCTAAATCTGAGGCTTTCCTTCCAATTTCAAGCTGCAAAGCACTTGCTGAATTCCAGGGAAAGTCCGGGAGGCATTTGCTGTGCTGGCACACTTTCTCCTTCCTAGACAGAGTGGAAAAGCTTTTCCCTGCCGTGTAGGCGACAAGAGACGCATTAGACGGCGATCCGGAGCTGTCCGAAGGTAAGCGCCTGTTGCCGGCCTCTTTCGGCACAAGCCCCCGCTCCGGAGCGCACCGCGGCCGGCAGGATGCTCTCTGCCGGCGAAGGTGCCGCTTCTCCGGCAAGGAAGCCTCGGCCGCTTCTCCAGCACACGGAGAGCGTGCTAGCTGCTGAAACGTGAAGAAAGAAGCTGCAGAACACTGGCACTGAGCGTGCAGCTTTCCAGCGGAGAGAAAAAGCTACTTTAACACTCTGCAAGCCTTTCCACTCCCAAAAACATGCACATGGAAGGAGCTGCTGCAAAAGCGATGCTGTGCTCGCTGCTGCTCCTCCTGAAGCTCTGGCTGCTAAATCTGAGGCTTTCCTTCCAATTTCAAGCTGCAAAGCACTTGCTGAATTCCAGGGAAAGTCCGGGAGGCATTTGCTGTGCTGGCACACTTTCTCCTTCCTAGACAGAGTGGAAAAGCTTTTCCCTGCCGTGTAGGCGACAAGAGACGCATGAGACGGGCATCCGGAGCTGTCCGAAGGTAAGCGCCTGTTGCCGGCCTCTTTCGGCACAAGCCCCCGCTCCGGAGCGCACCGCGGCCGGCAGGATGCTCTCTGCCGGCGAAGGTGCCGCTTCTCCGGCAAGGAAGCCTCGGCCGCTTCTCCAGCACACGGAGAGCGTGCTAGCTGCTGAAACGTGAAGAAAGAAGCTGCAGAACACTGGCACTGAGCGTGCAGCTTTCCAGCGGAGAGAAAAAGCTACTTTAACACTCTGCAAGCCTTTCCACTCCCAAAAACATGCACATGGAAGGAGCTGCTGCAAAACCGATGCTGTGCTCGCTGCTGCTCCTCCTGAAGCTCTGGCTGCTAAATCTGAGGCTTTCCTTCCAATTTCAAGCTGCAAAGCACTTGCTGAATTTCAGGGAAAGTCCGGGAGGCATTTGCTGTGCTGGCACACTTTCTCCTTCCTAGACAGAGTGGAAAAGCTTTTCCCTGCCGTGTAGGCGACAAGAGACGCATTAGACGGCGATCCGGAGCTGTCCGAAGGTAAGCGCCTGTTGCCGGCCTCTTTCGGCACAAGCCCCCGCTCCGGAGCGCACCGCGGCCGGCAGGATGCTCTCTGCCGGCGAAGGTGCCGCTTCTCCGGCAAGGAAGCCTCTGCCGCTTCTCCAGCACACGGAGAGCGTGCTAGCTGCTGAAACGTGAAGAAAGAAGCTGCAGAAGACTGGCACTGAGCGTGCAGCTTTCCAGCGGAGAGAAAAAGCTACTTTAACACTCTGCAAGCCTTTCCACTCCCAAAAACATGCACATGGAAGGAGCTGCTGCAAAACCGATGCTGTGCTCGCTGCTGCTCCTCCTGAAGCTCTGGCTGCTAAATCTGAGGCTTTCCTTCCAATTTCAAGCTGCAAAGCACTTGCTGAATTCCAGGGAAAGTCCGGGAGGCATTTGCTGTGCTGGCACACTTTCTCCTTCCTAGACAGAGTGGAAAAGCTTTTCCCTGCCGTGTAGGCGACAAGAGACGCGTTAGACGGCGATCCGGAGCTGTCCGAAGGTAAGCGCCTGTTGCCGGCCTCTTTCGGCACAAGCCCCCGCTCCGGAGCGCACCGCGGCCGGCAGGATGCTCTCTGCCGGCGAAGGTGCCGCTTCTCCGGCAAGGAAGCCTCGGCCGCTTCTCCAGCACACGGAGAGCGTGCTAGCTGCTGAAACGTGAAGAAAGAAGCTGCAGAACACTGGCACTGAGCGTGCAGCTTTCCAGCGGAGAGAAAAAGCTACTTTAACACTCTGCAAGCCTTTCCACTCCCAAAAACATGCACATGGAAGGAGCTGCTGCAAAACCGATGCTGTGCTCGCTGCTGCTCCTCCTGAAGCTCTGGCTGCTAAATCTGAGGCTTTCCTTCCAATTTCAAGCTGCAAAGCACTTGGTGAATTCCAGGGAAAGTCCGGGAGGCATTTGCTGTGCTGGCACACTTTCTCCTTCCTAGACAGAGTGGAAAAGCTTTTCCCTGCCGTGTAGGCGACAAGAGACGCATTAGACGGCGATCCGGAGCTGTCCGAAGGTAAGCGCCTGTTGCCGGCCTCTTTCGGCACAAGCCCCCGCTCCGGAGCGCACCGCGGCCGGCAGGATGCTCTCTGCCGGCGAAGGTGCCGCTTCTCCGGCAAGGAAGCCTCTGCCGCTTCTCCAGCACACGGAGAGCGTGCTAGCTGCTGAAACGTGAAGAAAGAAGCTGCAGAACACTGGCACTGAGCGTGCAGCTTTCCAGCGGAGAGAAAAAGCTACTTTAACACTCTGCAAGCCTTTCCACTCCCAAAAACATGCACATGGAAGGAGCTGCTGCAAAACCGATGCTGTGCTCGCTGCTGCTCCTCCTGAAGCTCTGGCTGCTAAATCTGAGGCTTTCCTTCCAATTTCAAGCTGCAAAGCACTTGCTGAATTCCAGGGAAAGTCCGGGAGGCATTTGCTGTGCTGGCACACTTTCTCCTTCCTAGACAGAGTGGAAAAGCTTTTCCCTGCCGTGTAGGCGACAAGAGACGCATTAGACGGCGATCCGGAGCTGTCCGAAGGTAAGCGCCTGTTGCCGGCCTCTTTCGGCACAAGCCCCCGCTCCGGAGCGCACCGCGGCCGGCAGGATGCTCTCTGCCGGCGAAGGTGCCGCTTCTCCGGCAAGGAAGCCTCGGCCGCTTCTCCAGCACACGGAGAGCGTGCTAGCTGCTGAAACGTGAAGAAAGAAGCTGCAGAACACTGGCACTGAGCGTGCAGCTTTCCAGCGGAGAGAAAAAGCTACTTTAACACTCTGCAAGCCTTTCCACTCCCAAAAACATGCACATGGAAGGAGCTGCTGCAAAACCGATGCTGTGCTCGCTGCTGCTCCTCCTGAAGCTCTGGCTGCTAAATCTGAGGCTTTCCTTCCAATTTCAAGCTGCAAAGCACTTGCTGAATTCCAGGGAAAGTCCGGGAGGCATTTGCTGTGCTGGCACACTTTCTCCTTCCTAGACAGAGTGGAAAAGCTTTTCCCTGCCGTGTAGGCGACAAGAGACGCATGAGACGGGCATCCGGAGCTGTCCGAAGGTAAGCGCCTGTTGCCGGCCTCTTTCGGCACAAGCCCCCGCTCCGGAGCGCACCGCGGCCGGCAGGATGCTCTCTGCCGGCGAAGGTGCCGCTTCTCCGGCAAGGAAGCCTCGGCCGCTTCTCCAGCACACGGAGAGCGTGCTAGCTGCTGAAACGTGAAGAAAGAAGCTGCAGAACACTGGCACTGAGCGTGCAGCTTTCCAGCGGAGAGAAAAAGCTACTTTAACACTCTGCAAGCCTTTCCACTCCCAAAAACATGCACATGGAAGGAGCTGCTGCAAAACCGATGCTGTGCTCGCTGCTGCTCCTCCTGAAGCTCTGGCTGCTAAATCTGAGGCTTTCCTTCCAATTTCAAGCTGCAAAGCACTTGCTGAATTCCAGGGAAAGTCCGGGAGGCATTTGCTGTGCTGGCACACTTTCTCCTTCCTAGACAGAGTGGAAAAGCTTTTCCCTGCCGTGTAGGCGACAAGAGACGCATTAGACGGCGATCCGGAGCTGTCCGAAGGTAAGCGCCTGTTGCCGGCCTCTTTCGGCACAAGCCCCCGCTCCGGAGCGCACCGCGGCCGGCAGGATGCTCTCTGCCGGCGAAGGTGCCGCTTCTCCGGCAAGGAAGCCTCTGCCGCTTCTCCAGCACACGGAGAGCGTGCTAGCTGCTGAAACGTGAAGAAAGAAGCTGCAGAAGACTGGCACTGAGCGTGCAGCTTTCCAGCGGAGAGAAAAAGCTACTTTAACACTCTGCAAGCCTTTCCACTCCCAAAAACATGCACATGGAAGGAGCTGCTGCAAAACCGATGCTGTGCTCGCTGCTGCTCCTCCTGAAGCTCTGGCTGCTAAATCTGAGGCTTTCCTTCCAATTTCAAGCTGCAAAGCACTTGCTGAATTCCAGGGAAAGTCCGGGAGGCATTTGCTGTGCTGGCACACTTTCTCCTTCCTAGACAGAGTGGAAAAGCTTTTCCCTGCCGTGTAGGCGACAAGAGACGCGTTAGACGGCGATCCGGAGCTGTCCGAAGGTAAGCGCCTGTTGCCGGCCTCTTTCGGCACAAGCCCCCGCTCCGGAGCGCACCGCGGCCGGCAGGATGCTCTCTGCCGGCGAAGGTGCCGCTTCTCCGGCAAGGAAGCCTCGGCCGCTTCTCCAGCACACGGAGAGCGTGCTAGCTGCTGAAACGTGAAGAAAGAAGCTGCAGAACACTGGCACTGAGCGTGCAGCTTTCCAGCGGAGAGAAAAAGCTACTTTAACACTCTGCAAGCCTTTCCACTCCCAAAAACATGCACATGGAAGGAGCTGCTGCAAAACCGATGCTGTGCTCGCTGCTGCTCCTCCTGAAGCTCTGGCTGCTAAATCTGAGGCTTTCCTTCCAATTTCAAGCTGCAAAGCACTTGCTGAATTGCAGGGAAAGTCCGGGAGGCATTTGCTGTGCTGGCACACTTTCTCCTTCCTAGACAGAGTGGAAAAGCTTTTCCCTGCCGTGTAGGCGACAAGAGACGCATTAGACGGCGATCCGGAGCTGTCCGAAGGTAAGCGCCTGTTGCCGGCCTCTTTCGGCACAAGCCCCCGCTCCGGAGCGCACCGCGGCCGGCAGGATGCTCTCTGCCGGCGAAGGTGCCGCTTCTCCGGCAAGGAAGCCTCTGCCGCTTCTCCAGCACACGGAGAGCGTGCTAGCTGCTGAAACGTGAAGAAAGAAGCTGCAGAACACTGGCACTGAGCGTGCAGCTTTCCAGCGGAGAGAAAAAGCTACTTTAACACTCTGCAAGCCTTTCCACTCCCAAAAACATGCACATGGAAGGAGCTGCTGCAAAACCGATGCTGTGCTCGCTGCTGCTCCTCCTGAAGCTCTGGCTGCTAAATCTGAGGCTTTCCTTCCAATTTCAAGCTGCAAAGCACTTGCTGAATTCCAGGGAAAGTCCGGGAGGCATTTGCTGTGCTGGCACACTTTCTCCTTCCTAGACAGAGTGGAAAAGCTTTTCCCTGCCGTGTAGGCGACAAGAGACGCGTTAGACGGCGATCCGGAGCTGTCCGAAGGTAAGCGCCTGTTGCCGGCCTCTTTCGGCACAAGCCCCCGCTCCGGAGCGCACCGCGGCCGGCAGGATGCTCTCTGCCGGCGAAGGTGCCGCTTCTCCGGCAAGGAAGCCTCGGCCGCTTCTCCAGCACACGGAGAGCGTGCTAGCTGCTGAAACGTGAAGAAAGAAGCTGCAGAACACTGGCACTGAGCGTGCAGCTTTCCAGCGGAGAGAAAAAGCTACTTTAACACTCTGCAAGCCTTTCCACTCCCAAAAACATGCACATGGAAGGAGCTGCTGCAAAACCGATGCTGTGCTCGCTGCTGCTCCTCCTGAAGCTCTGGCTGCTAAATCTGAGGCTTTCCTTCCAATTTCAAGCTGCAAAGCACTTGCTGAATTCCAGGGAAAGTCCGGGAGGCATTTGCTGTGCTGGCACACTTTCTCCTTCCTAGACAGAGTGGAAAAGCTTTTCCCTGCCGTGTAGGCGACAAGAGACGCATTAGACGGCGATCCGGAGCTGTCCGAAGGTAAGCGCCTGTTGCCGGCCTCTTTCGGCACAAGCCCCCGCTCCGGAGCGCACCGCGGCCGGCAGGATGCTCTCTGCCGGCGAAGGTGCCGCTTCTCCGGCAAGGAAGCCTCTGCCGCTTCTCCAGCACACGGAGAGCGTGCTAGCTGCTGAAACGTGAAGAAAGAAGCTGCAGAAGACTGGCACTGAGCGTGCAGCTTTCCAGCGGAGAGAAAAAGCTACTTTAACACTCTGCAAGCCTTTCCACTCCCAAAAACATGCACTTGGAAGGAGCTGCTGCAAAACCGATGCTGTGCTCGCTGCTGCTCCTCCTGAAGCTCTGGCTGCTAAATCTGAGGCTTTCCTTCCAATTTCAAGCTGCAAAGCACTTGCTGAATTCCAGGGAAAGTCCGGGAGGCATTTGCTGTGCTGGCACACTTTCTCCTTCCTAGACAGAGTGGAAAAGCTTTTCCCTGCCGTGTAGGCGACAAGAGACGCGTTAGACGGCGATCCGGAGCTGTCCGAAGGTAAGCGCCTGTTGCCGGCCTCTTTCGGCACAAGCCCCCGCTCCGGAGCGCACCGCGGCCGGCAGGATGCTCTCTGCCGGCGAAGGTGCCGCTTCTCCGGCAAGGAAGCCTCTGCCGCTTCTCCAGCACACGGAGAGCGTGCTAGCTGCTGAAACGTGAAGAAAGAAGCTGCAGAACACTGGCACTGAGCGTGCAGCTTTCCAGCGGAGAGAAAAAGCTACTTTAACACTCTGCAAGCCTTTCCACTCCCAAAAACATGCACATGGAAGGAGCTGCTGCAAAACCGATGCTGTGCTCGCTGCTGCTCCTCCTGAAGCTCTGGCTGCTAAATCTGAGGCTTTCCTTCCAATTTCAAGCTGCAAAGCACTTGCTGAATTCCAGGGAAAGTCCGGGAGGCATTTGCTGTGCTGGCACACTTTCTCCTTCCTAGACAGAGTGGAAAAGCTTTTCCCTGCCGTGTAGGCGACAAGAGACGCGTTAGACGGCGATCCGGAGCTGTCCGAAGGTAAGCGCCTGTTGCCGGCCTCTTTCGGCACAAGCCCCCGCTCCGGAGCGCACCGCGGCCGGCAGGATGCTCTCTGCCGGCGAAGGTGCCGCTTCTCCGGCAAGGAAGCCTCTGCCGCTTCTCCAGCACACGGAGAGCGTGCTAGCTGCTGAAACGTGAAGAAAGAAGCTGCAGAAGACTGGCACTGAGCGTGCAGCTTTCCAGCGGAGAGAAAAAGCTACTTTAACACTCTGCAAGCCTTTCCACTCCCAAAAACATGCACATGGAAGGAGCTGCTGCAAAACCGATGCTGTGCTCGCTGCTGCTCCTCCTGAAGCTCTGGCTGCTAAATCTGAGGCTTTCCTTCCAATTTCAAGCTGCAAAGCACTTGCTGAATTCCAGGGAAAGTCCGGGAGGCATTTGCTGTGCTGGCACACTTTCTCCTTCCTAGACAGAGTGGAAAAGCTTTTCCCTGCCGTGTAGGCGACAAGAGACGCATTAGACGGCGATCCGGAGCTGTCCGAAGGTAAGCGCCTGTTGCCGGCCTCTTTCGGCACAAGCCCCCGCTCCGGAGCGCACCGCGGCCGGCAGGATGCTCTCTGCCGGCGAAGGTGCCGCTTCTCCGGCAAGGAAGCCTCTGCCGCTTCTCCAGCACACGGAGAGCGTGCTAGCTGCTGAAACGTGAAGAAAGAAGCTGCAGAACACTGGCACTGAGCGTGCAGCTTTCCAGCGGAGAGAAAAAGCTACTTTAACACTCTGCAAGCCTTTCCACTCCCAAAAACATGCACATGGAAGGAGCTGCTGCAAAACCGATGCTGTGCTCGCTGCTGCTCCTCCTGAAGCTCTGGCTGCTAAATCTGAGGCTTTCCTTCCAATTTCAAGCTGCAAAGCACTTGCTGAATTCCAGGGAAAGTCCGGGAGGCATTTGCTGTGCTGGCACACTTTCTCCTTCCTAGACAGAGTGGAAAAGCTTTTCCCTGCCGTGTAGGCGACAAGAGACGCGTTAGACGGCGATCCGGAGCTGTCCGAAGGTAAGCGCCTGTTGCCGGCCTCTTTCGGCACAAGCCCCCGCTCCGGAGCGCACCGCGGCCGGCAGGATGCTCTCTGCCGGCGAAGGTGCCGCTTCTCCGGCAAGGAAGCCTCGGCCGCTTCTCCAGCACACGGAGAGCGTGCTAGCTGCTGAAACGTGAAGAAAGAAGCTGCAGAACACTGGCACTGAGCGTGCAGCTTTCCAGCGGAGAGAAAAAGCTACTTTAACACTCTGCAAGCCTTTCCACTCCCAAAAACATGCACATGGAAGGAGCTGCTGCAAAACCGATGCTGTGCTCGCTGCTGCTCCTCCTGAAGCTCTGGCTGCTAAATCTGAGGCTTTCCTTCCAATTTCAAGCTGCAAAGCACTTGCTGAATTCCAGGGAAAGCCCGGGAGGCATTTGCTGTGCTGGCACACTTTCTCCTTCCTAGACAGAGTGGAAAAGCTTTTCCCTGCCGTGTAGGCGACAAGAGACGCATTAGACGGCGATCCGGAGCTGTCCGAAGGTAAGCGCCTGTTGCCGGCCTCTTTCGGCACAAGCCCCCGCCCCGGAGCGCACCGCGGCCGGCAGGATGCTCTCTGCCGGCGAAGGTGCCGCTTCTCCGGCAAGGAAGCTTCTGCCGCTTCTCCAGCACACGGAGAGCGTGCTAGCTGCTGAAACGTGAAGAAAGAAGCTGCAGAAGACTGGCACTGAGCGTGCAGCTTTCCAGCGGAGAGAAAAAGCTACTTTAACACTCTGCAAGCCTTTCCACTCCCAAAAACATGCACTTGGAAGGAGCTGCTGCAAAACCGATGCTGTGCTCGCTGCTGCTCCTCCTGAAGCTCTGGCTGCTAAATCTGAGGCTTTCCTTCCAATTTCAAGCTGCAAAGCACTTGCTGAATTCCAGGGAAAGTCCGGGAGGCATTTGCTGTGCTGGCACACTTTCTCCTTCCTAGACAGAGTGGAAAAGCTTTTCCCTGCCGTGTAGGCGACAAGAGACGCATTAGACGGCGATCCGGAGCTGTCCGAAGGTAAGCGCCTGTTGCCGGCCTCTTTCGGCACAAGCCCCCGCTCCGGAGCGCACCGCGGCCGGCAGGATGCTCTCTGCCGGCGAAGGTGCCGCTTCTCCGGCAAGGAAGCCTCTGCCGCTTCTCCAGCACACGGAGAGCGTGCTAGCTGCTGAAACGTGAAGAAAGAAGCTGCAGAAGACTGGCACTGAGCGTGCAGCTTTCCAGTGGAGAGAAAAAGCTACTTTAACACTCTGCAAGCCTTTCCACTCCCAAAAACATGCACTTGGAAGGAGCTGCTGCAAAACCGATGCTGTGCTCGCTGCTGCTCCTCCTGAAGCTCTGGCTGCTAAATCTGAGGCTTTCCTTCCAATTTCAAGCTGCAAAGCACTTGCTGAATTCCAGGGAAAGTCCGGGAGGCATTTGCTGTGCTGGCACACTTTCTCCTTCCTAGACAGAGTGGAAAAGCTTTTCCCTGCCGTGTAGGCGACAAGAGACGCATGAGACGGGCATCCGGAGCTGTCCGAAGGTAAGCGCCTGTTGCCGGCCTCTTTCGGCACAAGCCCCCGCTCCGGAGCGCACCGCGGCCGGCAGGATGCTCTCTGCCGGCGAAGGTGCCGCTTCTCCGGCAAGGAAGCCTCTGCCGCTTCTCCAGCACACGGAGAGCGAGCTAGCTGCTGAAACGTGAAGAAAGAAGCTGCAGAACACTGGCACTGAGCGTGCAGCTTTCCAGCGGTGAGGAAAAGCTACTTTAACACTCTGCAAGCCTTTCAACTCCCAAAAACATGCACATGGAAGGAGCTGCTGCAAAAGCGATGCTGTGCTCGCTGCTGCTCCTCCTGAAGCTCTGGCTGCTAAATCTGAGGCTTTCCTTCCAATTTCAAGCTGCAAAGCACTTGCTGAATTGCAGGGAAAGTCCGGGAGGCATTTGCTGTGCTGGCACACTTTCTCCTTCCTAGACAGAGTGGAAAAGCTTTTCCCTGCCGTGTAGGCGACAAGAGACGCATTAGACGGCGATCCGGAGCTGTCCGAAGGTAAGCGCCTGTTGCCGGCCTCTTTCGGCACAAGCCCCCGCTCCGGAGCGCACCGCGGCCGGCAGGATGCTCTCTGCCGGCGAAGGTGCCGCTTCTCCGGCAAGGAAGCCTCTGCCGCTTCTCCAGCACACGGAGAGCGTGCTAGCTGCTGAAACGTGAAGAAAGAAGCTGCAGAAGACTGGCACTGAGCGTGCAGCTTTCCAGCGGAGAGAAAAAGCTACTTTAACACTCTGCAAGCCTTTCCACTCCCAAAAACATGCACATGGAAGGAGCTGCTGCAAAACCGATGCTGTGCTCGCTGCTGCTCCTCCTGAAGCTCTGGCTGCTAAATCTGAGGCTTTCCTTCCAATTTCAAGCTGCAAAGCACTTGCTGAATTCCAGGGAAAGTCCGGGAGGCATTTGCTGTGCTGGCACACTTTCTCCTTCCTAGACAGAGTGGAAAAGCTTTTCCCTGCCGTGTAGGCGACAAGAGACGCATTAGACGGCGATCCGGAGCTGTCCGAAGGTAAGCGCCTGTTGCCGGCCTCTTTCGGCACAAGCCCCCGCTCCGGAGCGCACCGCGGCCGGCAGGATGCTCTCTGCCGGCGAAGGTGCCGCTTCTCCGGCAAGGAAGCCTCTGCCGCTTCTCCAGCACACGGAGAGCGTGCTAGCTGCTGAAACGTGAAGAAAGAAGCTGCAGAAGACTGGCACTGAGCGTGCAGCTTTCCAGCGGAGAGAAAAAGCTACTTTAACACTCTGCAAGCCTTTCCACTCCCAAAAACATGCACATGGAAGGAGCTGCTGCAAAACCGATGCTGTGCTCGCTGCTGCTCCTCCTGAAGCTCTGGCTGCTAAATCTGAGGCTTTCCTTCCAATTTCAAGCTGCAAAGCACTTGCTGAATTGCAGGGAAAGTCCGGGAGGCATTTGCTGTGCTGGCACACTTTCTCCTTCCTAGACAGAGTGGAAAAGCTTTTCCCTGCCGTGTAGGCGACAAGAGACGCATTAGACGGCGATCCGGAGCTGTCCGAAGGTAAGCGCCTGTTGCCGGCCTCTTTCGGCACAAGCCCCCGCTCCGGAGCGCACCGCGGCCGGCAGGATGCTCTCTGCCGGCGAAGGTGCCGCTTCTCCGGCAAGGAAGCCTCTGCCGCTTCTCCAGCACACGGAGAGCGTGCTAGCTGCTGAAACGTGAAGAAAGAAGCTGCAGAACACTGGCACTGAGCGTGCAGCTTTCCAGCGGAGAGAAAAAGCTACTTTAACACTCTGCAAGCCTTTCCACTCCCAAAAACATGCACATGGAAGGAGCTGCTGCAAAACCGATGCTGTGCTCGCTGCTGCTCCTCCTGAAGCTCTGGCTGCTAAATCTGAGGCTTTCCTTCCAATTTCAAGCTGCAAAGCACTTGCTGAATTCCAGGGAAAGTCCGGGAGGCATTTGCTGTGCTGGCACACTTTCTCCTTCCTAGACAGAGTGGAAAAGCTTTTCCCTGCCGTGTAGGCGACAAGAGACGCATTAGACGGCGATCCGGAGCTGTCCGAAGGTAAGCGCCTGTTGCCGGCCTCTTTCGGCACAAGCCCCCGCTCCGGAGCGCACCGCGGCCGGCAGGATGCTCTCTGCCGGCGAAGGTGCCGCTTCTCCGGCAAGGAAGCCTCGGCCGCTTCTCCAGCACACGGAGAGCGTGCTAGCTGCTGAAACGTGAAGAAAGAAGCTGCAGAACACTGGCACTGAGCGTGCAGCTTTCCAGCGGAGAGAAAAAGCTACTTTAACACTCTGCAAGCCTTTCCACTCCCAAAAACATGCACTTGGAAGGAGCTGCTGCAAAACCGATGCTGTGCTCGCTGCTGCTCCTCCTGAAGCTCTGGCTGCTAAATCTGAGGCTTTCCTTCCAATTTCAAGCTGCAAAGCACTTGCTGAATTCCAGGGAAAGTCCGGGAGGCATTTGCTGTGCTGGCACACTTTCTCCTTCCTAGACAGAGTGGAAAAGCTTTTCCCTGCCGTGTAGGCGACAAGAGACGCATTAGACGGCGATCCGGAGCTGTCCGAAGGTAAGCGCCTGTTGCCGGCCTCTTTCGGCACAAGCCCCCGCTCCGGAGCGCACCGCGGCCGGCAGGATGCTCTCTGCCGGCGAAGGTGCCGCTTCTCCGGCAAGGAAGCCTCTGCCGCTTCTCCAGCACACGGAGAGCGTGCTAGCTGCTGAAACGTGAAGAAAGAAGCTGCAGAAGACTGGCACTGAGCGTGCAGCTTTCCAGCGGAGAGAAAAAGCTACTTTAACACTCTGCAAGCCTTTCCACTCCCAAAAACATGCACATGGAAGGAGCTGCTGCAAAACCGATGCTGTGCTCGCTGCTGCTCCTCCTGAAGCTCTGGCTGCTAAATCTGAGGCTTTCCTTCCAATTTCAAGCTGCAAAGCACTTGCTGAATTGCAGGGAAAGTCCGGGAGGCATTTGCTGTGCTGGCACACTTTCTCCTTCCTAGACAGAGTGGAAAAGCTTTTCCCTGCCGTGTAGGCGACAAGAGACGCATTAGACGGCGATCCGGAGCTGTCCGAAGGTAAGCGCCTGTTGCCGGCCTCTTTCGGCACAAGCCCCCGCTCCGGAGCGCACCGCGGCCGGCAGGATGCTCTCTGCCGGCGAAGGTGCCGCTTCTCCGGCAAGGAAGCCTCTGCCGCTTCTCCAGCACACGGAGAGCGTGCTAGCTGCTGAAACGTGAAGAAAGAAGCTGCAGAAGACTGGCACTGAGCGTGCAGCTTTCCAGCGGAGAGAAAAAGCTACTTTAACACTCTGCAAGCCTTTCCACTCCCAAAAACATGCACATGGAAGGAGCTGCTGCAAAACCGATGCTGTGCTCGCTGCTGCTCCTCCTGAAGCTCTGGCTGCTAAATCTGAGGCTTTCCTTCCAATTTCAAGCTGCAAAGCACTTGCTGAATTGCAGGGAAAGTCCGGGAGGCATTTGCTGTGCTGGCACACTTTCTCCTTCCTAGACAGAGTGGAAAAGCTTTTCCCTGCCGTGTAGGCGACAAGAGACGCGTTAGACGGCGATCCGGAGCTGTCCGAAGGTAAGCGCCTGTTGCCGGCCTCTTTCGGCACAAGCCCCCGCTCCGGAGCGCACCGCGGCCGGCAGGATGCTCTCTGCCGGCGAAGGTGCCGCTTCTCCGGCAAGGAAGCCTCGGCCGCTTCTCCAGCACACGGAGAGCGTGCTAGCTGCTGAAACGTGAAGAAAGAAGCTGCAGAACACTGGCACTGAGCGTGCAGCTTTCCAGCGGAGAGAAAAAGCTACTTTAACACTCTGCAAGCCTTTCCACTCCCAAAAACATGCACATGGAAGGAGCTGCTGCAAAACCGATGCTGTGCTCGCTGCTGCTCCTCCTGAAGCTCTGGCTGCTAAATCTGAGGCTTTCCTTCCAATTTCAAGCTGCAAAGCACTTGCTGAATTGCAGGGAAAGTCCGGGAGGCATTTGCTGTGCTGGCACACTTTCTCCTTCCTAGACAGAGTGGAAAAGCTTTTCCCTGCCGTGTAGGCGACAAGAGACGCATTAGACGGCGATCCGGAGCTGTCCGAAGGTAAGCGCCTGTTGCCGGCCTCTTTCGGCGCAAGCCCCCGCTCCGGAGCGCACCGCGGCCGGCAGGATGCTCTCTGCCGGCGAAGGTGCCGCTTCTCCGGCAAGGAAGCTTCTGCCGCTTCTCCAGCACACGGAGAGCGTGCTAGCTGCTGAAACGTGAAGAAAGAAGCTGCAGAAGACTGGCACTGAGCGTGCAGCTTTCCAGTGGAGAGAAAAAGCTACTTTAACACTCTGCAAGCCTTTCCACTCCCAAAAACATGCACTTGGAAGGAGCTGCTGCAAAACCGATGCTGTGCTCGCTGCTGCTCCTCCTGAAGCTCTGGCTGCTAAATCTGAGGCTTTCCTTCCAATTTCAAGCTGCAAAGCACTTGCTGAATTCCAGGGAAAGTCCGGGAGGCATTTGCTGTGCTGGCACACTTTCTCCTTCCTAGACAGAGTGGAAAAGCTTTTCCCTGCCGTGTAGGCGACAAGAGACGCATTAGACGGCGATCCGGAGCTGTCCGAAGGTAAGCGCCTGTTGCCGGCCTCTTTCGGCACAAGCCCCCGCTCCGGAGCGCACCGCGGCCGGCAGGATGCTCTCTGCCGGCGAAGGTGCCGCTTCTCCGGCAAGGAAGCCTCTGCCGCTTCTCCAGCACACGGAGAGCGTGCTAGCTGCTGAAACGTGAAGAAAGAAGCTGCAGAAGACTGGCACTGAGCGTGCAGCTTTCCAGTGGAGAGAAAAAGCTACTTTAACACTCTGCAAGCCTTTCCACTCCCAAAAACATGCACTTGGAAGGAGCTGCTGCAAAACCGATGCTGTGCTCGCTGCTGCTCCTCCTGAAGCTCTGGCTGCTAAATCTGAGGCTTTCCTTCCAATTTCAAGCTGCAAAGCACTTGCTGAATTCCAGGGAAAGTCCGGGAGGCATTTGCTGTGCTGGCACACTTTCTCCTTCCTAGACAGAGTGGAAAAGCTTTTCCCTGCCGTGTAGGCGACAAGAGACGCATGAGACGGGCATCCGGAGCTGTCCGAAGGTAAGCGCCTGTTGCCGGCCTCTTTCGGCACAAGCCCCCGCTCCGGAGCGCACCGCGGCCGGCAGGATGCTCTCTGCCGGCGAAGGTGCCGCTTCTCCGGCAAGGAAGCCTCTGCCGCTTCTCCAGCACACGGAGAGCGAGCTAGCTGCTGAAACGTGAAGAAAGAAGCTGCAGAAGACTGGCACTGAGCGTGCAGCTTTCCAGCGGTGAGGAAAAGCTACTTTAACACTCTGCAAGCCTTTCAACTCCCAAAAACATGCACATGGAAGGAGCTGCTGCAAAACCGATGCTGTGCTCGCTGCTGCTCCTCCTGAAGCTCTGGCTGCTAAATCTGAGGCTTTCCTTCCAATTTCAAGCTGCAAAGCACTTGCTGAATTCCAGGGAAAGTCCGGGAGGCATTTGCTGTGCTGGCACACTTTCTCCTTCCTAGACAGAGTGGAAAAGCTTTTCCCTGCCGTGGAGGCGACAAGAGACGCATTAGACGGCGATCCGGAGCTGTCCGAAGGTAAGCGCCTGTTGCCGGCCTCTTTCGGCACAAGCCCCCGCTCCGGAGCGCACCGCGGCCGGCAGGATGCTCTCTGCCGGCGAAGGTGCCGCTTCTCCGGCAAGGAAGCCTCTGTCGCTTCTCCAGCACACGGAGAGCGTGCTAGCTGCTGAAACGTGAAGAAAGAAGCTGCAGAACACTGGCACTGAGCGTGCAGCTTTCCAGCGGAGAGAAAAAGCTACTTTAACACTCTGCAAGCCTTTCCACTCCCAAAAACATGCACATGGAAGGAGCTGCTGCAAAACCGATGCTGTGCTCGCTGCTGCTCCTCCTGAAGCTCTGGCTGCTAATTCTGAGGCTTTCCTTCCAATTTCAAGCTGCAAAGCACTTGCTGAATTGCAGGGAAAGTCCGGGAGGCATTTGCTGTGCTGGCACACTTTCTCCTTCCTAGACAGAGTGGAAAAGCTTTTCCCTGCCGTGTAGGCGACAAGAGACGCATTAGACGGCGATCCGGAGCTGTCCGAAGGTAAGCGCCTGTTGCCGGCCTCTTTCGGCACAAGCCCCCGCTCCGGAGCGCACCGCGGCCGGCAGGATGCTCTCTGCCGGCGAAGGTGCCGCTTCTCCGGCAAGGAAGCCTCTGCCGCTTCTCCAGCACACGGAGAGCGTGCTAGCTGCTGAAACGTGAAGAAAGAAGCTGCAGAAGACTGGCACTGAGCGTGCAGCTTTCCAGCGGAGAGAAAAAGCTACTTTAACACTCTGCAAGCCTTTCCACTCCCAAAAACATGCACATGGAAGGAGCTGCTGCAAAACCGATGCTGTGCTCGCTGCTGCTCCTCCTGAAGCTCTGGCTGCTAAATCTGAGGCTTTCCTTCCAATTTCAAGCTGCAAAGCACTTGCTGAATTCCAGGGAAAGTCCGGGAGGCATTTGCTGTGCTGGCACACTTTCTCCTTCCTAGACAGAGTGGAAAAGCTTTTCCCTGCCGTGTAGGCGACAAGAGACGCATTAGACGGCGATCCGGAGCTGTCCGAAGGTAAGCGCCTGTTGCCGGCCTCTTTCGGCACAAGCCCCCGCTCCGGAGCGCACCGCGGCCGGCAGGATGCTCTCTGCCGGCGAAGGTGCCGCTTCTCCGGCAAGGAAGCCTCTGCCGCTTCTCCAGCACACGGAGAGCGTGCTAGCTGCTGAAACGTGAAGAAAGAAGCTGCAGAAGACTGGCACTGAGCGTGCAGCTTTCCAGCGGAGAGAAAAAGCTACTTTAACACTCTGCAAGCCTTTCCACTCCCAAAAACATGCACATGGAAGGAGCTGCTGCAAAACCGATGCTGTGCTCGCTGCTGCTCCTCCTGAAGCTCTGGCTGCTAAATCTGAGGCTTTCCTTCCAATTTCAAGCTGCAAAGCACTTGCTGAATTCCAGGGAAAGTCCGGGAGGCATTTGCTGTGCTGGCACACTTTCTCCTTCCTAGACAGAGTGGAAAAGCTTTTCCCTGCCGTGTAGGCGACAAGAGACGCATTAGACGGCGATCCGGAGCTGTCCGAAGGTAAGCGCCTGTTGCCGGCCTCTTTCGGCACAAGCCCCCGCTCCGGAGCGCACCGCGGCCGGCAGGATGCTCTCTGCCGGCGAAGGTGCCGCTTCTCCGGCAAGGAAGCCTCTGCCGCTTCTCCAGCACACGGAGAGCGTGCTAGCTGCTGAAACGTGAAGAAAGAAGCTGCAGAACACTGGCACTGAGCGTGCAGCTTTCCAGCGGAGAGAAAAAGCTACTTTAACACTCTGCAAGCCTTTCCACTCCCAAAAACATGCACATGGAAGGAGCTGCTGCAAAACCGATGCTGTGCTCGCTGCTGCTCCTCCTGAAGCTCTGGCTGCTAAATCTGAGGCTTTCCTTCCAATTTCAAGCTGCAAAGCACTTGCTGAATTCCAGGGAAAGCCCGGGAGGCATTTGCTGTGCTGGCACACTTTCTCCTTCCTAGACAGAGTGGAAAAGCTTTTCCCTGCCGTGTAGGCGACAAGAGACGCATTAGACGGCGATCCGGAGCTGTCCGAAGGTAAGCGCCTGTTGCCGGCCTCTTTCGGCACAAGCCCCCGCTCCGGAGCGCACCGCGGCCGGCAGGATGCTCTCTGCCGGCGAAGGTGCCGCTTCTCCGGCAAGGAAGCCTCTGCCGCTTCTCCAGCACACGGAGAGCGTGCTAGCTGCTGAAACGTGAAGAAAGAAGCTGCAGAAGACTGGCACTGAGCGTGCAGCTTTCCAGCGGAGAGAAAAAGCTACTTTAACACTCTGCAAGCCTTTCCACTCCCAAAAACATGCACATGGAAGGAGCTGCTGCAAAACCGATGCTGTGCTCGCTGCTGCTCCTCCTGAAGCTCTGGCTGCTAAATCTGAGGCTTTCCTTCCAATTTCAAGCTGCAAAGCACTTGCTGAATTCCAGGGAAAGCCCGGGAGGCATTTGCTGTGCTGGCACACTTTCTCCTTCCTAGACAGAGTGGAAAAGCTTTTCCCTGCCGTGTAGGCGACAAGAGACGCATTAGACGGCGATCCGGAGCTGTCCGAAGGTAAGCGCCTGTTGCCGGCCTCTTTCGGCACAAGCCCCCGCTCCGGAGCGCACCGCGGCCGGCAGGATGCTCTCTGCCGGCGAAGGTGCCGCTTCTCCGGCAAGGAAGCCTCTGCCGCTTCTCCAGCACACGGAGAGCGTGCTAGCTGCTGAAACGTGAAGAAAGAAGCTGCAGAAGACTGGCACTGAGCGTGCAGCTTTCCAGCGGAGAGAAAAAGCTACTTTAACACTCTGCAAGCCTTTCCACTCCCAAAAACATGCACATGGAAGGAGCTGCTGCAAAACCGATGCTGTGCTCGCTGCTGCTCCTCCTGAAGCTCTGGCTGCTAAATCTGAGGCTTTCCTTCCAATTTCAAGCTGCAAAGCACTTGCTGAATTCCAGGGAAAGCCCGGGAGGCATTTGCTGTGCTGGCACACTTTCTCCTTCCTAGACAGAGTGGAAAAGCTTTTCCCTGCCGTGTAGGCGACAAGAGACGCATTAGACGGCGATCCGGAGCTGTCCGAAGGTAAGCGCCTGTTGCCGGCCTCTTTCGGCACAAGCCCCCGCTCCGGAGCGCACCGCGGCCGGCAGGATGCTCTCTGCCGGCGAAGGTGCCGCTTCTCCGGCAAGGAAGCCTCTGCCGCTTCTCCAGCACACGGAGAGCGTGCTAGCTGCTGAAACGTGAAGAAAGAAGCTGCAGAAGACTGGCACTGAGCGTGCAGCTTTCCAGCGGAGAGAAAAAGCTACTTTAACACTCTGCAAGCCTTTCCACTCCCAAAAACATGCACATGGAAGGAGCTGCTGCAAAACCGATGCTGTGCTCGCTGCTGCTCCTCCTGAAGCTCTGGCTGCTAAATCTGAGGCTTTCCTTCCAATTTCAAGCTGCAAAGCACTTGCTGAATTCCAGGGAAAGCCCGGGAGGCATTTGCTGTGCTGGCACACTTTCTCCTTCCTAGACAGAGTGGAAAAGCTTTTCCCTGCCGTGTAGGCGACAAGAGACGCATTAGACGGCGATCCGGAGCTGTCCGAAGGTAAGCGCCTGTTGCCGGCCTCTTTCGGCACAAGCCCCCGCTCCGGAGCGCACCGCGGCCGGCAGGATGCTCTCTGCCGGCGAAGGTGCCGCTTCTCCGGCAAGGAAGCCTCTGCCGCTTCTCAAGCACACGGAGAGCGTGCTAGCTGCTGAAACGTGAAGAAAGAAGCTGCAGAAGACTGGCACTGAGCGTGCAGCTTTCCAGCGGAGAGAAAAAGCTACTTTAACACTCTGCAAGCCTTTCCACTCCCAAAAACATGCACATGGAAGGAGCTGCTGCAAAACCGATGCTGTGCTCGCTGCTGCTCCTCCTGAAGCTCTGGCTGCTAAATCTGAGGCTTTCCTTCCAATTTCAAGCTGCAAAGCACTTGCTGAATTCCAGGGAAAGCCCGGGAGGCATTTGCTGTGCTGGCACACTTTCTCCTTCCTAGACAGAGTGGAAAAGCTTTTCCCTGCCGTGTAGGCGACAAGAGACGCATTAGACGGCGATCCGGAGCTGTCCGAAGGTAAGCGCCTGTTGCCGGCCTCTTTCGGCACAAGCCCCCGCTCCGGAGCGCACCGCGGCCGGCAGGATGCTCTCTGCCGGCGAAGGTGCCGCTTCTCCGGCAAGGAAGCCTCTGCCGCTTCTCCAGCACACGGAGAGCGTGCTAGCTGCTGAAACGTGAAGAAAGAAGCTGCAGAAGACTGGCACTGAGCGTGCAGCTTTCCAGCGGAGAGAAAAAGCTACTTTAACACTCTGCAAGCCTTTCCACTCCCAAAAACATGCACATGGAAGGAGCTGCTGCAAAACCGATGCTGTGCTCGCTGCTGCTCCTCCTGAAGCTCTGGCTGCTAAATCTGAGGCTTTCCTTCCAATTTCAAGCTGCAAAGCACTTGCTGAATTGCAGGGAAAGTCCGGGAGGCATTTGCTGTGCTGGCACACTTTCTCCTTCCTAGACAGAGTGGAAAAGCTTTTCCCTGCCGTGTAGGCGACAAGAGACGCATTAGACGGCGATCCGGAGCTGTCCGAAGGTAAGCGCCTGTTGCCGGCCTCTTTCGGCACAAGCCCCCGCTCCGGAGCGCACCGCGGCCGGCAGGATGCTCTCTGCCGGCGAAGGTGCCGCTTCTCCGGCAAGGAAGCCTCTGCCGCTTCTCCAGCACACGGAGAGCGTGCTAGCTGCTGAAACGTGAAGAAAGAAGCTGCAGAAGACTGGCACTGAGCGTG
This sequence comes from Fringilla coelebs, assembly GCF_963513975.1. Classification (NCBI taxonomy): domain Eukaryota; kingdom Metazoa; phylum Chordata; class Aves; order Passeriformes; family Fringillidae; genus Fringilla; species Fringilla coelebs. The sequence continues at coordinate 796,646 of NW_028167542.1, forward strand.
CAGCTTTCCAGCGGAGAGAAAAAGCTACTTTAACACTCTGCAAGCCTTTCCACTCCCAAAAACATGCACATGGAAGGAGCTGCTGCAAAACCGATGCTGTGCTCGCTGCTGCTCCTCCTGAAGCTCTGGCTGCTAAATCTGAGGCTTTCCTTCCAATTTCAAGCTGCAAAGCACTTGCTGAATTCCAGGGAAAGCCCGGGAGGCATTTGCTGTGCTGGCACACTTTCTCCTTCCTAGACAGAGTGGAAAAGCTTTTCCCTGCCGTGTAGGCGACAAGAGACGCATTAGACGGCGACCCGGAGCTGTCCGAAGGTAAGCGCCTGTTGCCGGCCTCTTTCGGCACAAGCCCCCGCTCCGGAGCGCACCGCGGCCGGCAGGATGCTCTCTGCCGGCGAAGGTGCCGCTTCTCCGGCAAGGAAGCCTCTGCCGCTTCTCCAGCACACGGAGAGCGTGCTAGCTGCTGAAACGTGAAGAAAGAAGCTGCAGAAGACTGGCACTGAGCGTGCAGCTTTCCAGCGGAGAGAAAAAGCTACTTTAACACTCTGCAAGCCTTTCCACTCCCAAAAACATGCACATGGAAGGAGCTGCTGCAAAACCGATGCTGTGCTCGCTGCTGCTCCTCCTGAAGCTCTGGCTGCTAAATCTGAGGCTTTCCTTCCAATTTCAAGCTGCAAAGCACTTGCTGAATTCCAGGGAAAGTCCGGGAGGCATTTGCTGTGCTGGCACACTTTCTCCTTCCTAGACAGAGTGGAAAAGCTTTTCCCTGCCGTGTAGGCGACAAGAGACGCATTAGACGGCGATCCGGAGCTGTCCGAAGGTAAGCGCCTGTTGCCGGCCTCTTTCGGCACAAGCCCCCGCTCCGGAGCGCACCGCGGCCGGCAGGATGCTCTCTGCCGGCGAAGGTGCCGCTTCTCCGGCAAGGAAGCCTCTGCCGCTTCTCCAGCACACGGAGAGCGTGCTAGCTGCTGAAACGTGAAGAAAGAAGCTGCAGAAGACTGGCACTGAGCGTGCAGCTTTCCAGTGGAGAGAAAAAGCTACTTTAACACTCTGCAAGCCTTTCCACTCCCAAAAACATGCACTTGGAAGGAGCTGCTGCAAAACCGATGCTGTGCTCGCTGCTGCTCCTCCTGAAGCTCTAGCTGCTAAATCTGAGGCTTTCCTTCCAATTTCAAGCTGCAAAGCACTTGCTGAATTCCAGGGAAAGTCCGGGAGGCATTTGCTGTGCTGGCACACTTTCTCCTTCCTAGACAGAGTGGAAAAGCTTTTCCCTGCCGTGTAGGCGACAAGAGACGCATTAGACGGCGATCCGGAGCTGTCCGAAGGTAAGCGCCTGTTGCCGGCCTCTTTCAGCACAAGCCCCCGCTCCAGAGCGCACCGCGGCCGGCAGGATGCTCTCTGCCGGCGAAGGTGCCGCTTCTCCGGCAAGGAAGCCTCTGCCGCTTCTCCAGCACACGGAGAGCGTGCTAGCTGCTGAAACGTGAAGAAAGAAGCTGCAGAAGACTGGCACTGAGCGTGCAGCTTTCCAGCGGAGAGAAAAAGCTACTTTAACACTCTGCAAGCCTTTCCACTCCCAAAAGCATGCACATGGAAGGAGCTGCTGCAAAACCGATGCTGTGCTCGCTGCTGCTCCTCCTGAAGCTCTGGCTGCTAAATCTGAGGCTTTCCTTCCAATTTCAAGCTGCAAAGCACTTGCTGAATTGCAGGGAAAGTCCGGGAGGCATTTGCTGTGCTGGCACACTTTCTCCTTCCTAGACAGAGTGGAAAAGCTTTTCCCTGCCGTGTAGGCGACAAGAGACGCATTAGACGGCGATCCGGAGCTGTCCGAAGGTAAGCGCCTGTTGCCGGCCTCTTTCGGCACAAGCCCCCGCTCCGGAGCGCACCGCGGCCGGCAGGATGCTCTCTGCCGGCGAAGGTGCCGCTTCTCCGGCAAGGAAGCCTCTGCCGCTTCTCCAGCACACGGAGAGCGTGCTAGCTGCTGAAACGTGAAGAAAGAAGCTGCAGAACACTGGCACTGAGCGTGCAGCTTTCCAGCGGAGAGAAAAAGCTACTTTAACACTCTGCAAGCCTTTCCACTCCCAAAAACATGCACATGGAAGGAGCTGCTGCAAAACCGATGCTGTGCTCGCTGCTGCTCCTCCTGAAGCTCTGGCTGCTAAATCTGAGGCTTTCCTTCCAATTTCAAGCTGCAAAGCACTTGCTGAATTGCAGGGAAAGTCCGGGAGGCATTTGCTGTGCTGGCACACTTTCTCCTTCCTAGACAGAGTGGAAAAGCTTTTCCCTGCCGTGTAGGCGACAAGAGACGCATTAGACGGCGATCCGGAGCTGTCCGAAGGTAAGCGCCTGTTGCCGGCCTCTTTCGGCACAAGCCCCCGCTCCGGAGCGCACCGCGGCCGGCAGGATGCTCTCTGCCGGCGAAGGTGCCGCTTCTCCGGCAAGGAAGCCTCTGCCGCTTCTCCAGCACACGGAGAGCGTGCTAGCTGCTGAAACGTGAAGAAAGAAGCTGCAGAAGACTGGCACTGAGCGTGCAGCTTTCCAGCGGAGAGAAAAAGCTACTTTAACACTCTGCAAGCCTTTCCACTCCCAAAAACATGCACATGGAAGGAGCTGCTGCAAAACCGATGCTGTGCTCGCTGCTGCTCCTCCTGAAGCTCTGGCTGCTAAATCTGAGGCTTTCCTTCCAATTTCAAGCTGCAAAGCACTTGCTGAATTCCAGGGAAAGTCCGGGAGGCATTTGCTGTGCTGGCACACTTTCTCCTTCCTAGACAGAGTGGAAAAGCTTTTCCCTGCCGTGTAGGCGACAAGAGACGCGTTAGACGGCGATCCGGAGCTGTCCGAAGGTAAGCGCCTGTTGCCGGCCTCTTTCGGCACAAGCCCCCGCTCCGGAGCGCACCGCGGCCGGCAGGATGCTCTCTGCCGGCGAAGGTGCCGCTTCTCCGGCAAGGAAGCCTCTGCCGCTTCTCCAGCACACGGAGAGCGTGCTAGCTGCTGAAACGTGAAGAAAGAAGCTGCAGAAGACTGGCACTGAGCGTGCAGCTTTCCAGCGGAGAGAAAAAGCTACTTTAACACTCTGCAAGCCTTTCCACTCCCAAAAACATGCACATGGAAGGAGCTGCTGCAAAACCGATGCTGTGCTCGCTGCTGCTCCTCCTGAAGCTCTGGCTGCTAAATCTGAGGCTTTCCTTCCAATTTCAAGCTGCAAAGCACTTGCTGAATTCCAGGGAAAGTCCGGGAGGCATTTGCTGTGCTGGCACACTTTCTCCTTCCTAGACAGAGTGGAAAAGCTTTTCCCTGCCGTGTAGGCGACAAGAGACGCGTTAGACGGCGATCCGGAGCTGTCCGAAGGTAAGCGCCTGTTGCCGGCCTCTTTCGGCACAAGCCCCCGCTCCGGAGCGCACCGCGGCCGGCAGGATGCTCTCTGCCGGCGAAGGTGCCGCTTCTCCGGCAAGGAAGCCTCTGCCGCTTCTCCAGCACACGGAGAGCGTGCTAGCTGCTGAAACGTGAAGAAAGAAGCTGCAGAAGACTGGCACTGAGCGTGCAGCTTTCCAGCGGAGAGAAAAAGCTACTTTAACACTCTGCAAGCCTTTCCACTCCCAAAAACATGCACATGGAAGGAGCTGCTGCAAAACCGATGCTGTGCTCGCTGCTGCTCCTCCTGAAGCTCTGGCTGCTAAATCTGAGGCTTTCCTTCCAATTTCAAGCTGCAAAGCACTTGCTGAATTCCAGGGAAAGTCCGGGAGGCATTTGCTGTGCTGGCACACTTTCTCCTTCCTAGACAGAGTGGAAAAGCTTTTCCCTGCCGTGTAGGCGACAAGAGACGCATTAGACGGCGATCCGGAGCTGTCCGAAGGTAAGCGCCTGTTGCCGGCCTCTTTCGGCACAAGCCCCCGCTCCGGAGCGCACCGCGGCCGGCAGGATGCTCTCTGCCGGCGAAGGTGCCGCTTCTCCGGCAAGGAAGCCTCTGCCGCTTCTCCAGCACACGGAGAGCGTGCTAGCTGCTGAAACGTGAAGAAAGAAGCTGCAGAACACTGGCACTGAGCGTGCAGCTTTCCAGCGGAGAGAAAAAGCTACTTTAACACTCTGCAAGCCTTTCCACTCCCAAAAACATGCACATGGAAGGAGCTGCTGCAAAACCGATGCTGTGCTCGCTGCTGCTCCTCCTGAAGCTCTGGCTGCTAAATCTGAGGCTTTCCTTCCAATTTCAAGCTGCAAAGCACTTGCTGAATTCCAGGGAAAGTCCGGGAGGCATTTGCTGTGCTGGCACACTTTCTCCTTCCTAGACAGAGTGGAAAAGCTTTTCCCTGCCGTGTAGGCGACAAGAGACGCATTAGACGGCGATCCGGAGCTGTCCGAAGGTAAGCGCCTGTTGCCGGCCTCTTTCGGCACAAGCCCCCGCTCCGGAGCGCACCGCGGCCGGCAGGATGCTCTCTGCCGGCGAAGGTGCCGCTTCTCCGGCAAGGAAGCCTCTGCCGCTTCTCCAGCACACGGAGAGCGTGCTAGCTGCTGAAACGTGAAGAAAGAAGCTGCAGAAGACTGGCACTGAGCGTGCAGCTTTCCAGCGGAGAGAAAAAGCTACTTTAACACTCTGCAAGCCTTTCCACTCCCAAAAACATGCACATGGAAGGAGCTGCTGCAAAACCGATGCTGTGCTCGCTGCTGCTCCTCCTGAAGCTCTGGCTGCTAAATCTGAGGCTTTCCTTCCAATTTCAAGCTGCAAAGCACTTGCTGAATTCCAGGGAAAGTCCGGGAGGCATTTGCTGTGCTGGCACACTTTCTCCTTCCTAGACAGAGTGGAAAAGCTTTTCCCTGCCGTGTAGGCGACAAGAGACGCGTTAGACGGCGATCCGGAGCTGTCCGAAGGTAAGCGCCTGTTGCCGGCCTCTTTCGGCACAAGCCCCCGCTCCGGAGCGCACCGCGGCCGGCAGGATGCTCTCTGCCGGCGAAGGTGCCGCTTCTCCGGCAAGGAAGCCTCTGCCGCTTCTCCAGCACACGGAGAGCGTGCTAGCTGCTGAAACGTGAAGAAAGAAGCTGCAGAAGACTGGCACTGAGCGTGCAGCTTTCCAGCGGAGAGAAAAAGCTACTTTAACACTCTGCAAGCCTTTCCACTCCCAAAAACATGCACATGGAAGGAGCTGCTGCAAAACCGATGCTGTGCTCGCTGCTGCTCCTCCTGAAGCTCTGGCTGCTAAATCTGAGGCTTTCCTTCCAATTTCAAGCTGCAAAGCACTTGCTGAATTCCAGGGAAAGTCCGGGAGGCATTTGCTGTGCTGGCACACTTTCTCCTTCCTAGACAGAGTGGAAAAGCTTTTCCCTGCCGTGTAGGCGACAAGAGACGCATTAGACGGCGATCCGGAGCTGTCCGAAGGTAAGCGCCTGTTGCCGGCCTCTTTCGGCACAAGCCCCCGCTCCGGAGCGCACCGCGGCCGGCAGGATGCTCTCTGCCGGCGAAGGTGCCGCTTCTCCGGCAAGGAAGCCTCTGCCGCTTCTCCAGCACACGGAGAGCGTGCTAGCTGCTGAAACGTGAAGAAAGAAGCTGCAGAAGACTGGCACTGAGCGTGCAGCTTTCCAGCGGAGAGAAAAAGCTACTTTAACACTCTGCAAGCCTTTCCACTCCCAAAAACATGCACATGGAAGGAGCTGCTGCAAAACCGATGCTGTGCTCGCTGCTGCTCCTCCTGAAGCTCTGGCTGCTAAATCTGAGGCTTTCCTTCCAATTTCAAGCTGCAAAGCACTTGCTGAATTCCAGGGAAAGTCCGGGAGGCATTTGCTGTGCTGGCACACTTTCTCCTTCCTAGACAGAGTGGAAAAGCTTTTCCCTGCCGTGTAGGCGACAAGAGACGCATTAGACGGCGATCCGGAGCTGTCCGAAGGTAAGCGCCTGTTGCCGGCCTCTTTCGGCACAAGCCCCCGCTCCGGAGCGCACCGCGGCCGGCAGGATGCTCTCTGCCGGCGAAGGTGCCGCTTCTCCGGCAAGGAAGCCTCTGCCGCTTCTCCAGCACACGGAGAGCGTGCTAGCTGCTGAAACGTGAAGAAAGAAGCTGCAGAACACTGGCACTGAGCGTGCAGCTTTCCAGCGGAGAGAAAAAGCTACTTTAACACTCTGCAAGCCTTTCAACTCCCAAAAACATGCACATGGAAGGAGCTGCTGCAAAACCGATGCTGTGCTCGCTGCTGCTCCTCCTGAAGCTCTGGCTGCTAAATCTGAGGCTTTCCTTCCAATTTCAAGCTGCAAAGCACTTGCTGAATTCTAGGGAAATTCCGGGAGGCGCTTTCCTGAATTTTCCTGAATTCAGGAAAGATTCCCTTTATTGGGACTCTATCTAATGCACTGTAGGCAGTTAGTGCCAACTCCCCTAAAATTCTGTTATTTTGCATAAACATGGCATTCAACTGCAGGTTTCGTGAGTTGCTCAATTTTTTCCTTTTGTTGTATGCAAGGTTTTGAATATGAGCCTGAATTTAATAAATTTTTTGGAATGAAAATAACAGAGAAGAGGAAATGAGTGAAACAGCTCTTGTGAGGAAGTTTCAGACCATCCATTTACTGTGCAGAAGAGCAAACCTTCCCACAACCTGCGGCAACAATGGATATCCATGCACACATTGTGGGCATGGGGTAGATCCTCTCCAGGAAAGAGAATTACCAAGACCAATTGCAAGGGACTTCTGCACGATTTGATCCAAGGTTTAAACCATTAGTTCCAGATTTATTGTTCTGGCTGCTTTGGAGGCAAGAGAAGGCCTTACTTCAGAGGAGAGCCAGAGTTACAAGCAAAATAGCCTCTAGATGGTAGGATTAGTACCTGCCCATAGCTGTGCAGGAAAGGGCTGTGTGACTGGTCTCCAGTCATGCTCTACATTTTAACATCAAGCTCTGATGAAGTATCCCCAAGTCACTCATAAGATATCCTAAACTGTTCCCAAAGTTACTGACAGTCATGAGATGATGGCAGAGACCTTCCCATAAAAGCAGAGGATGATACCAGAGGCCCCAGGGATATAATCACTATTAGTTAATTACTGTCCCAGATGGAATGTGACCATGAAACTGGCTTAAGAGCCCAGACAAAGAACTGTGCATGAGGTGAGCCTGTGAACCCACAAAGAAAGAAAAATAAAGCGATCCTCATAATTCATGAATATTACAGAGTAGGAGCACTGCTCTGCTCCTTCTTTTTTTGCCTCCCTGTGAAAAGGAGGGGAAAAGGGGTTGACTATGCATGTCCATACATAACCTAAATTATTTCATTACTGTCTCTCTGACACCCTTCCAGTAAAACATCAGCCAGATTTTCTTACATCCTCTCAGATATTTTATTTCTCAGATCAACTGAACCTGAGAGATGGTAAATTTAAATGTGGCCTTTTTGCAATTCAGAATTAAGTGAATAAGCTAATGCCATTCAACAGAATTCAACAAGCCAGCTGCCTAGACAGTAATTAAAGCGGTGATTTACCATGGCTACCAGAAGAGATTTAAAACAACTCTTTGTAATCAATGTACAAAACAGGCCTGGAGAGCAATGGCCTATGCTGGCAATTCACACCCCCTGAAGGCTACAAGAGGTCTTTATTTGGGGCTCTCCATATCCACTGTCCTCATTCCCAGCAGTTGTTGTTGGCAGCTCCCAGGGCAATGCCCCCATCTCAACACTATAAAGGTGTCCAGCTCCCTCTGGCAGGCTCAGGCTGATGCTACACCTGTGTGAGAGTCTTTCTGAAATTTCCCTCATCTGCCTCGGGGTCGTCACTGGGGGATCACTGAAGAAAAGATCCCCCTGTCTAAAATCTCTGGCTCTCTAGGAGAAGAGTTACACACTGAAGGCCCCGAGACCTGAGAGAATTGCTAAGCTATTGTTTTCACAGGTGTGTTTACTTTATGCTACACTAATGAGAAGAAAAAGGACATTCTGACAATTTTGCAACAATAGCTCTGGGATTTTTCCCCACCCCTCGGCCTGGCTGGACTTCTCCTGTGTTTTGGGGGTGGTCCCCCACAGGAGACCCCTCTCGCTCATTTGCAACCACTGTGACAGACAAACTGAGATGTAAGAAGCCTCTTTGCCAGAGAAAAAGCCAGACATGAAATCCCTATGTGAAATCCCTCACACAATTTCCAAGGACTGGGACTGGGACCCCCAACCCAGGGAGGTGTGCGGGGGGAGGCGAGCCGACCAAAGCAGACAGATGCTGCAGGTGTGAGCAGTGGACCAAGAAGACAATGGCTCTCACCCACCGCTGAGAACATGGACTGTGTGTACCCTTTTCCAAACACCATTCTCTCCCCCAAAGATACAATACACTACCTTTGACTTGGTTTCAAAATTCATCCCCCTTCCCCCATCAAAGAAGAGCATAATTATGGTCCAGATGAACTGCATCCCTGAGATGTCCCCAGACGTGACCTGGTGAACTCCATCGGCTGGGCACCAAAGGACTTTGCAGTTCCACATTTGGTAGCTATATACCCTTTTCTTCTTCCTCCCTCTTTTCCTTATTTTCCCCTTTTCCCCCAATCCTTCCCCAATGCATTTCTGTTGTGGTTATTTCAATAAAAGTGCATTTGTGTTGATTACCACTGCAAACCCCCTGTACCGTGTCGGTTTTTTGCACCCTGAGATCCCCCACGAACCATCACAAAACCCGTTCACAAGGACAGCTCGTGACAGCCTGAAAGGTGCCAACCTTGCACCAACAGCACACTAGGGAAGAGGATACAAAAAAATACTTGGAGATTAAGAAATGCAGTAAGAATTTTAAACTGGTGACAAACATTTGTTTTGAAAAGCTCTCACTTTTATGATGGCATCGCTTTTCCAAGTCCCTTTCAGCTCCCGCTCATCCATGCTGGATTTGGTAACTTTTACAGTTTTCTGCACACTCAATATTCTTTGCTTAACAAACCTTCACAGTTCATCTGTGTAGAAAAATGCATCACTGCAGCTGGTACTAGCTCACCCTTGAATAAATTACTATTTTTTCTCATAAGAATTGTCCTTATTCCAGAGCCAGAGCCAATGCCATTTTTTTATCAGTTATATTACTGCTGATCTCATTCAAAGAACACAAAGAAAATCTGTCTGAATTCCTACACAATTAAGACAGATCAGGGACAACAAGGAAGTATAATCCCTTAAAATGACATTTCCATTCCACTCTTCTACTCTAAACGGAGTCAAAAGCAAAGAGAAACAAAAAGTGTTGAAAAGTGGGGAGCTTTAGATACTCATGAACTCTGAACTCATTTCTACCTGCTGAAGTTAATACATGATGTGGGGGAAAACAATTTCTTCACATGAATGCTGCTTTCTTTTTTTCCTAGGGCTCTTGGAGAGATAAAAACAGGAGGCTGTTTTCAGCCATGATTCACCATCAGTAAGCAAGAATTCCAAGCAAGCCCTAAGTCTACCTTTTAGAGTCATCAATCTCCAGCCAAACAGTAGTATAATTTTCAACCTGCTGGATTTGGCACCCTAAGAAAAAGCAGTTATATTCACATGTCATACCTGAATAGATCTAATCTTCATTTAAGCAATCCAAGAGACTGTTTCCAGTGTGGAACCAACTGTGCAGACTCAAACCATGTCTAATGCTTTTTGGAAAATTTTGCACATCTTCACTGATCGGTTTCTCTCTAGTTCTTAGCCAAGAGTTAATTCCATTACTGGGGAACTGCACTCAATATTCTACCAGAAGGATGACATTTTAATTTTACAGTAATGTGTGCACATGTGAGTTGGGAAAATCTACATCACATGGGAAGCCAAGGAGGGTTGCTGCTGATTCTAGGACTGTGGTCATCTTCTTGTTTTGGAAGAACCTCAGTCCCACAGTGATCTGGCTGAAGACAGTCCTCTCTAGAGCAGTAAATATTATTTCCAGCCTATAGAATCTGGACAGTTTTCCAGAACAAGGAACAATTTCTGCACTATTTTTATTTTATAGGCTCAGCCTCTTTCCATCATAAAAGATTAAACTTTACCATGACATGTACAAGTGCCAAGTGCATTTTCATTGCTCCTTACATGCCCAAAGATCCCAAAGGAGCATTAAATGTGGGTAACTGTTAGAACATACAGGCACACTGCTGGAATACATATATCGAGGAAGATTTACATTTATTAACAAGCAAATGTAAAAAAGGCAGAATTGATGACTACAAGATTAGTCATGGCGGGGGTTCTGGTAAAGTATCTGTCAAGACATGTCATGAACTATAGATTGGATGCAGATGTCATGAACAGCTGCACAGGTTATGGTATGAGGTAATGATGTATATGAATGACCATTAATTTAATATTAAGCTGATATAACTTGACTTCCTGATGTTCAACACAGTATTTTTAGTCTAAGAAAGACCTCTTTTTAGTTACTGAAGCAGCAGAGCTTCAGTTCAGAGTGAAGAACATAAATTTTAGCAGCATTAGGCTGTGGAACTTCTAGCTTTGGTCTTAAGTTTTTAGTTTAAACTGTAACAGTGAGAAGGCCCTAGCAGTGCAATATTTAACTTACCAGTTCTCTGGTATTTTCAAATGTTCATCAAGGCTACCTATGTTCAGTGGCAGCAGGATGCCTCCATAAAACACTTATTTTTCATCAAAAACCTCCATTTATGGTAAGAAAACAAAACTCCCCCATCCCCAGCTTGTAAAGATTATTCTGTTACATGGCCAGCAAAGCACTGATCCCAGGGATGTTGAGAAGAGGAAAAACAAGACATGAAAGTATTGATGATACATTTTGCTAACACTAAACACCATTTCAGTGTTCTCTTCCTACAGTGAACTCCCTTAAGCCAAGATTTATGCAGAATACAGTCTCTCTTTTTTTTTTTTTTTTTTATTCCTTCAGGCTGTTATTTACTTCCTACCTTAATTTTCCAGTGAACTGTCTACCATCCAATTAAAAATTACAATTTGCTCCTCCTCTGAGAATTACACTCAAATCCAGGTATTGCATTTTTCCAGGAGCTGCGCCTCTTGCAAGGTATTGCTCACATCTCAAGGCACGCAGCCCTCCTGCTACCAGATCCTGAAGCGCCTTCCTTCCCTTCAAACTTTCTTCAAGGGCCTGGGAGCTGTTGAGAACCAGCTGCCTTCCCTAAATAATGTCAAACCACCCAGAATTTCTATCCCTGATCTTCCACACAGGCTCTGCTTCCTTTACAAATCTTATCCTCCCTGGAAGGCTGCTTTCAAAAGCCCTTCTCCAGCTCACAGCTCTGCTAGGCAATCCCTCATTTCCTGCACCAGCAGAAGCAGCTGCAGCAGGCAGAGGTGAATCTGAGCAGCCAATTCCCTTGCAGCCCCACGCAGCTGCAGAAAAAGCACTTTACTGCTAAAAAATTGCTGTGGTTCTAGGCGATATTCAAGGGGGGTAATGGGGGCCCTAACGCTGACAGGAACTGTCGCTGAAATGCTGTATCTGAAATCCCTGCGAGGACAGGGTTCCTCACATGTCCCTATCCATTAATTACAGCTCTAACCAGGGCTTTTAGCAACTCCTGCTGCATTGCTCCCTCACATTCCAGGGAGGCCTTTGGGAGTCAGAAATATGGAATATTTGGATATGGAAATATGGAATATCTGGAAGGGGATGCCGGGGCACTCACTCCTTCCACTTGCTCATATGAACTCCACGGAAGAAAAAATTAAAATAAATGCAGTCTGAAACTTTCTCCAGTTTTCCACTTTCCCATGCCACGGGATTTATGTGTCTGTCCCGGGGGGATGTTTTAGAGGAGTCCTATCACTGTGCTCCCACTACCAGTTACAGCAACCAAGACCTGAAGTACTACACTCATCACAGGGCATTTTTTCATGCTTGGATGTGGCTTTTTAAAGAACTTTTTACTATCATCAAAGAATAAAGCAAGCTTCTGGTTCCACCATACCCCAAGCTCCACTTCCATAGGCAGTAATTTTTGGAAAAGCAATGCAATAAATTTCCCTTGCCTCAAAGAGCCTTGTACCTCCCCCTCTTACCAACCACAACAGCATTGGTTCAAACACAGAGAGGTACAGATGACCTTGCATGTGCAACACCAGTATAATGCCTCTCTTTTACTGACAACCCTTCCCCCAGCTGACAGAACAATAATTTAGAACAATATCATTTTCAAGCAACAAAAGTACTGAAGAAAGTAAAAAAGGTTTTCATTGTATTGAAAAAACTGACAATAACAACAGCTATTAAGTACAAATTTTCTTACTAGAATAGATGTGACTGGATCTAAAGGAATATTTCACTTTGAGTAACTTTTTCTTTTAAGGGAAGTAGTCTAAAATCTATGCATGCTTAGAGAAAGAGAACAAAACCCCACAACGGAACATCTATACAAGGAAAGCTTTTTAAATTATATCCCTGACAGAGCTGCGGAAGGGAACAAGTATAAATGTAGCCAATCTTGTGTTTCTCTTAAATAATGGTGGAACACACCTTTGTGCTTACTGGTAACAAGATTTTTTTCATTTTAGGGACAGATTGATATATACTTCCTCAATATTGTATTGGCATTATTCTTAAAAGCAGTAGTCTGGGAGTCCAAGAATAATTTTTATCAGCCTGGTTTTAATTTCTCAAGTCCAAAATACCTTGGAGAGGTATATAACACTGGAGAGGTAATTCTGAGTCTATTCACCAGCTTGACATATTGCAGAGAAAGAATCTGGATAAATTCCACAGCTGACACAGGTGCAATGAAACACACAAGGCTTCATGGATTTACAGCAAAGGCGAGTTTGATCCAGAGACAGTTATGTGACTTGCCCGCAGAAATAAGGTCAGTCATCAGTGGACATGGCATCAGTTCAAACATCAGTAGACAAAGATCTCAAGGTCTTTAAGGTCCCTTCCAGCCCAAACCATTCCATGATTCTATGATTAAGAATATGCAGAGTTTTGATCCTCACATGTAAGGTAACTGCATTTAAGCAGTAATGTGCAGTGGAAGACAGCTGGGGAAGAGAAAGGCACTGACAGCAGGGCATCCCACCCCAGAACCCACAGAGTGCTCTGAGCTGGAAGGGACTCACAGGGATCATCAAGTCCAACTCTTACGTGGATGGCCCACAGAGGGATTGAACCTGCAACTGGGGCATTTTCACCACCCTGCTCTGACCCACTGAGCTCATCTCTAGCTACTGTCTGCCACCAGTTTTGCAAGACTAGGACTTAAGAGAAGAAAATATTTCTGCCCATAAATGCTCTAGAGTGAGCGTGAGGGAGGGAAAAGCACTGCAGAGAGCAACTCCTCCAAGGACAGGTGTGTGTGAAGGGATCATGCATATATTAGGGCTACTCCAGCAGAGATGTTTTTAGCCCCATTACATTCCTGGGGCACATTTTCAAGAGAGATGGTGGAACATGAAATTCACTTTTATTTACAGTTGTGTAGATTAAGTTCATAAAAGCAACTGCATGATGTTGTCCTGCTGAAGGAGGGGATCATGATGAACCACACAGTATTTTCCAATCCCCCGTTCTTATTTTTTTTTTTTTTATGATGAGGCAGCAGAGAACATAAGAATGAGAGAATTCATTTAAAAAGCTAAGACTATATGGGGATCCTCATGTCCACCACCAAAGTCCACTTACTGTTCATAATATCATACAAAAAGTATCCCTCATTCCAATCCTGCATCAGCAACAGTACCATGCAGTTTTCCAACCTCAGACAAATATATAATTTTTACACTCAAAACTTTCTGTGAAAAGGAATACTTTAATATATATACCTAAAAAAGAAACTAGTTCAGCAGCATCTGGATAGCATGTAGACAGATGTATGATGAGTGATGTTTTGACAATATCTGAAGATAGATGACTAGTTAAAACAACATTTGAAAAGCAAGTATTTATTTAAAATATAATAACTATGTGGGCTTTCAGGTGTATACTGAATATTCATAGTCAGTCTTAATGAATATTTCCTGCAAAAGTTCTCTGCCCCTTCACAGTGGCATATTTATCACATTTTCCCAAAGACAGAAACATTTTTCCATTAAAATTTGATTGCTTCACTTGCAAGTTATAAAGATTTATATCATCTCTCAGGTGGCCTGAGAAGCATCACTAACTCAGAGGTGTTGCTCTCAGGGACAACTGATAAACTTTCAGATTTTGTTTAGATTAGAAAGCATGTGCAGAGACCAGTTTTGGTTTTAGCCTTTGCTAAATCCCTGGATCTGCCATTGCAATTGGTCTGCACGGGTAGCCCTTGCTTTTCAAGAATCCTGTGTACTGAAGAAAAAAATTGTTCAGCTTGGATACAGCAAAACTGCTGTATAATAATGATCCCACAAAACACCTCAGAGGGTTTGGTCCCTGCCTGCAAACCCAGCTGTTTAGACCAGGGACCTCATTTTCAGAACCAACTGATACTGTGATTTCCATGGGAATCATTAGGAACACTCTGCACTTCCAAACATCAGACACCCTCTGCACTCAGAACATTCCGAGAAAGTTCCCTTAATCCAAACCCATGGAAAGCTGCTGCTGCAGCTGCTACTCAGTACTGAAGAACTCAAAAGTCTCAAGGGGCTTTCTAGCTGTGGAGTGCTGCCAGGGCTGCTTCAGCTCTAGCCAGGAGCTGGCTTCACTGCTCCCTTTGTCTTAGAAAATCCAATATTCCCTGTCCAAGGGGAGCTTCTTACCTGGCCAGCGCTGGGTTTCTCTGGAGATGAGAACAGAATAGCCATGCCAACTTCTCTCCCTAAACCTGGGTCACCGAGAATTGAGGATGAGACAAGGACCAGCAAGATATCATTTAAGAAGGAGAGAAACCCTGGAGGTAGGCTGGTATTGCCTTCCTAGCCTCGTGTAGCCGTCAAGCTGCTGCAGGGCAAGATTTTGCATATAAATAAAAGCTGAAGGGTGATTTTCCCAGAATAATTATGGCTTGCATCCAAATCTCACTTACCTCCTCCCCAAAGAGACAAGAAAGAAGACAGTATCTGGATATGGGGGGGGGGGGGGGGGGGGGGGGGGAATAAAATATCAAATGCAAGGATTTAAACAAATGAAGATAAACTGATAGTAGGATTTGCAGAGTGAATTAACCTGCACACCACCAGAACTTCAATGCCACCAGTGCCTGCGGACAGCACCTCAGGGGAGTCCCCAGGGAATGCAGACACTGTGGTTTGCTTCAGGTAATGCTTCGTGTAGTCAAAATTTGCCAGTTGCTCTGAGCAACTGGGTGTAAAGAGATCATTTCTCTGTCCTAATTTGATGATGTGAATTTCTTAAGGAGGAAAACTAGTTTTCACATTTTGCCATTAGTTTATTGCCAATTTTCCTAATGAATTACAAAGACCAGAAACTATGCTGAAAGCCAATTCTCACATAGTAAGAGTGAAGAAAAAAAGAAAAAGCTCAGTAAAATCTGATTTTCCTCATCATTGGCTCTTTCATATCCCAATAATCCATTTTTGAAACACATTCTAATCTCAGGCACAGTGTGGCCATCCCGGCATACCTAGGAAAAATCTGTTACTGTGCACCATGCGTGATATTAGAATCTGGCCCTTCCACTGTAGATGGAACATTTGCATAAAGTTCTTACAACTTTTTATAATAGCCATATTTTCCAATATTTGCAACTGCGCACATTTTAGCCTGGACTGCCTTTCGTTCCACAGATGGCGATTATGAAAAGCCCTCACATATGGCAACTACAAAAATAAATTTGTCTGAGACTGCAAATGTACAAATTCCCGGCAGAGTGCAGCCCCCTGAACACGGTCCCTTTGCTGAGAACTTGGGCCCTACTCCCACAGTGAAGTCAACCAGCAATGTCAGAAAATCACTCAGACCCAAGAGATGTCAATTCCTGTGACTTTGCACTCATTTATTTCTCCAGCTTGAGAGTGGATGAACTTTCTGGATGCATTCAGGAAACCCTCTAGGCATATATTTAACTTCATACACAGAATTAGCCCCAGGGAGATCAGTCACATCCCTACTTGGACAGATTAGCAACATTTTGTTCAGATTTTTCTTTTCCTCCCCCCAGCCAAGTCTGTAGTTGAGTTCATGAGGAACGATACAGGCTGTGCCCAGTGGCCTTTCTGAGCAGCTTCCACTGCTCTTCAGGACTGCTGAGGAGGGGCCAAGTCTTGCCCTGTCCCTGGGCTGGCACAGGGGGCCCTGGCAGGAAGGGGCTGGTACCCAAACACACACTGGGTATCTAAGGAGGTTGGATGCTCTCCACCTGTGGAGCTCCTTAAATGTCTTTAAAGGGATTTTCAATAGCACAGGTAATTTTCTTCCGAAAGACATTATCTGTTGTTTGCCAGTTCATTCTCTTAAAACATTCCAGTCAGCTCCACTGCAATCTCAAACACCAACTACTCTGTTTTCCAAGGGCTGCTCAGCTTACATCTAAGTATGTGTTACTTTCATTAAACCTAGATAGAAAGGACGCATTCCC
The DNA here is from genome assembly GCF_963513975.1 of Fringilla coelebs. Taxonomy (NCBI): domain Eukaryota; kingdom Metazoa; phylum Chordata; class Aves; order Passeriformes; family Fringillidae; genus Fringilla; species Fringilla coelebs. The sequence goes on from NW_028167542.1 coordinate 813,075, forward strand.
TTGCTTTTTTTAGAATTACCTATGATTCCTTCGTCCAAACCCTCCAGTCTAACACCAACTTGTTCAATAGCTACAGAGGCTCTGGAAATATGGCACAGCCTTTCTTTCCATGCATCTGAGATCAGTGCAACTTTCTGCATGATTGAATGGACATACAAGTTGGAAATGTTAAGTGCTAGATAAATGTATATTATTATTTTGCCTCACTGAGATGCTCACAGCACTTTCATTTTTATTTTTCACCTGTTTACTAAACTGTCACCCAATACTGGCCTCAAGATTCACACTAACATTTGCATAATAATTTTCAGAGCTTCAGATCAAGCTCCACAATATCTCTGATTTTTGGTGGGAATCCAGCTCCAGGTTTTTTGGAGCCTGCTGTTTTTTAATAATACAGTAATAACTTCATTTTTTCATTTGCTTCATTTTCCTCCTAAATCTCTCTGAGAGACAAAATACATATCATTCCTACAAGGGCATTAATATCCTGGTGTGTTTTCCTGACTTATCTTGCCAAGTCTGTTGTCTAACTACATACTATGTGACAAAAATATGCAGAGAAAAGGCTGATGATTTCCAGTGGAAGCAGTGACATTCTGCTGATCTCAATTACATCTACAGCAGGTGATGATTTGGTGTGAACATGTTAGCCCTTGTGCCTGCCTTCAGCACACACCTGCATAAAAAGAATAAAAGTCTTTAGTTTAGCAGTAGGTACTTGACCCCTCCAAGTACCCATCAGCAAAGTGCAACCATCTGTGCTGTTTCTGGCTCTAGGAACTCCTGACTTGAGGAATGCCTCGTTTGCTTTCATCCAGCCACTGCAACAGGTCCTCAACAAGGAGCTTTTTGGGCTGCACAATTTCTGTCCTATTGACTCAACATCCCTCTGCACCTTCAAATCACCTCTAGTCCTGCTCAAAGCCAGCAGCCCCTTTTCAGTTGCTGTTCTCCTCAAGGACAACAAAAGCCTTCAAATCTCAAACAAGACTAACTTGTCTCAGTACTATCAGGACATAGTATTTGGTCTAATTTACACCCACTGAAATCCCAGTAAGGCACACAGGATGCAAATCAACCCGCAGCGTAACCCACTGTCAAGTTTTCATTCCATGCCAATGAAATTGACTTTTCCCCATTAACTGAACTGCACAGCTCTTTTTCTTCTGATAGTACTTTTCTTTAAGTCTTCAGATGTTCAATCCCTCTAGCTCCTCAACGTTTTTCCTCTGAAAAGAAATTGTTGGTAACAATGATACTGCAAAGCAGTGTTTCCCAGCACCCTTCTCAACTTCTTTCCCCTTATCTTTCCAATAATTTTCATGCTATTGGAAGCTTTGTTTGCCATCCTCCCTTCTTGTGCTGTTTTACATCAGAGCCTTCACAACAGCTGTTTTGAAACACTGTACATCATCACTGAGCCACTGTGCTTAATAAAGAAACAATAATTAAGAACAGTTTGTTCGTTTTCAGGTAAAGAAGAAATTCAACACTAAAAATTCAACTAAGTGACTCATCTGGCTCTATCCATTCATCTCACCTGGCTTCCTTGAAACAAAATAATCCATATACAGCAGCTGTTCCAAAGGGATAGGCCTCTCCTATAAACCAGACCCAAAGATAACCTTGCAATAGCTGTGCTTTAAGTACTGCAGGAGTTAACCAGGACAGAGTGCTCAGTCAGAATGGCATTTCCCCAAGGTTTTCCACAAATCCAGGCAGCAGTTCCCAGCTCATGTACACTGGGGAAAACCTAAATCAGGAGCTTTTGCAGATAAGTGTATGCACAGTGGCAGCAGCATTTTACAGCATTGGTCTGTAGAAAGTTTCAATCAGACTGTGAGCACTGGCGGGGAGGAACTGTACTTTACTCTGGTCCTAGGTGACAGGTGAGGAACAACAGAGTTTTGATTCTATCTAGACTGGGTGTATAGAGCAAACAACAGTGATGAATGTTGTTCTAACGCCCTGGTTTAGAATCCTGTCTTCTGAAAGAGTAAAGATCTCCTGGATAGACGGAAACTCTAATTTTTCTGTCTAGGCAGGAAACCAAATCATACAGCAGTGAAGATTACAAAATAGAAATGAGGGGAAAAGGAAAAAAGCAGAGAGGAGTAGCAAACTTACTAATTTACTTTTTCCCAAGACTGGGGAAAGATAAAGATCTTTCTAAACACATTTCGAGCATCAAGCACAGAAAAATCAGATCCTGTTGTAACCACAAGGCAGTGTCTATTATTGTGTTCATCACTATCCTCATGTGTGAACCAAAATCTGACCATTCCCCAGAGTATCCACTTTCTTCTCACTCCAGAAAAAGAAATTTTCATGACAGGGTCATTGTATTCCTGCAAGATGCAAGTCCATGAGCCCACTCCAGTGAAACACTTCATTCATCTATTCGTAATTAGGAGTGAGCTCACATTTCTATTAGAGGAATTAATGACTGATAAGTGACAAAAAGGCTTTTCTTGTCAAGTGACCTGCTGCAGTTGTTCCAGCAATGCTGACAGTGCTGTGCTTGCACACCTTTCTCTGCACCTGACACCAGGCAGGAGCCTGTCCCGAGTCATTCCCATCATGGGCTGTCCTGTTCGGATTCCTCAGCAGATTCTTCTGGCTGCAACACCTTTTGGGACTGTATGAAGTAACCATTGCTAAAATGGTTCTGTCATTGTGCAGTTCTCAGCTGAAGTTGCCAGGACAGTGCACAGATACGGCACAATTCTTCCCTAAAGGATGTGTGCTGTGTGTGTAGCTTGCTGCTCCTTCCATCTACCAGTGAAATGAGCAGGGTATTACAGAAGAGCACAGTGGAAACGAGGTCAGGAGGTCAGCGTTCTCCAGGATGCTGCAGGGAAATGGACTGTGAAAAGCTCCTGCTGTGTGTGGGAGCAGGAAGAAAGGATAACAGCCATGCTTAATGCAAGGTAGAACCAGAATTTTAAACACAGGCTGATGATTGCATTTCTCTATTGGAATTCAGTAGAACTGCAACTTAACGTGCATAGCAAAACAACTCCTAGAGCATTTTTCCTGACCTGTAAAGAGTGAACAGGTTGCCAAAGAGACTCCCTCCACAAGTCAAGAAGATGAAGGTGTGCATATACATGTAGCACCCTCAGAACTGTGAGGGGCGAAGGGCGCAGGGTGAAGGTGGCAGCAGCTCAAGTCCCAGCATCTCCATGTCTCCATTTTGCAGTTGTGTGATGCCCTCTCCGTGCAGTTATATCCCAGAGCAGGACAGGCTGCTAGTGCAGCTCTGCACTGTATTGGCCCTTCTGCATGAGCAGGAAAATTGCCTCTCTCCTGTACCTCCATTAACACACACCTGCGTCACACATTTCAGTGTCTGTGCAAAAGCCACAGCAGCAGAGAGTAAATATACAGTGCCTAGGACAGCTGGGATGGGGGAGACAAGGATTGAGGACATCTTTCTGGCTAATTAAGATGATAGATTTCAGGCCTCAGCTTTTTTTTTGGTGATGCTCTCATGCCAGCTAGCTCTCTGTCCTTAAGAAACACAGGGAAAGATCATCCACATCCAACTCTGATATTACCCTTTCATTCCATGTCAGAGGCTTTGTCCCCTGCAAACTCTTGAAGAAGAAATACTTGACCCCAAACAAAAAGTTCCAACAGATTGGGTGGTAGTTTTTTGTGCTAAAAATAGATTTGGAAAAATTCCTGAACTAGGCCCCTTGCCGAACAATTAAGCTCTTTTTCTTTTGAGTGAAGGTATTTTTGTACACAGTGTAACAGCATTCTTCACAGTCCTTCCAAGACAAAACAAGATCAAATAGTTCGGTGGGACAAGGAGTAATACATGGCCAACAGATTAATCATTTGTCCTTTAGAAGTTCTGCTACAAAATAGGAATCTTTGTTTCCTCTTTGGGTGGGAGGGGCACATAGCAGACTTCCAGACAAACAGGAAACATTTGCTTCAACCTTAGGTCTTTGTTCTCTCCTCATTACAGAGTATTCTCTCTCCTGGCTTTTCCAAGACTCCTCTGGCTGGCTGTGCTGGCGAGAGCCCAGCTGCAGTAGCACAGCATTGAGAAGACAGAAATGATGGTATTTAGACAGGGAGGGTGCTTCAAAAGCACTTCCATGACATCTCCATCTGTGTAGGACACCTGCAAGAGAACCAGGATGAGCTGGAGTTCTGGACTCCAGCTGGACTCTTTGAGGCTATTGGATGTCCAGACAGGAAGATCTGTGCAAACAGAAAATCCACTGAACACCTCAATAGCCACACTTGCCTACAGCACCTGGTCACAGTAAACTATCTCTTTGTGAGCTGCAGCCTTAAAGCTGACAGATGAATACTTGGGAATGCAGCCACAGCTGACTGAAGAAGTCCAATTAGTGTGAGGAGCAGCAGCCCATCTGCTCACCAGCAGGGGCCATGGAAACACATCCCTTTGCGCACCTCACTGCTCCCAGGGAAATCAGCAGCTCTGCCCTGAGCGTCAGAGCACCACGACCTGCTGGACTGCTTGGCCAAGGAAAGAAAACAGGCAATGGCAACAAGCCCATTGCAGTATTGCCACAAAACTGAAAGGTGCTCCACGGAGAAGAATAATTTTTTAATTTCCATTCCAGGCAGAAAGGTCTCTGCTAGAGCAGCACAGCTCCTGCCGAGGCAGAGGAGCTGTTTAGCCCCATTGTGCAGGCTGCCAGCTGCAGGTCATGCAGCTTTCTACAGCTCACCAGATTAAGACAGGAGGGAGTCCATTGCTCTGTACAGAGGGTCTCCAGGGGAGCCTGAACGGTGGCTGAGCTCACAGGCCACTGGGCTTTAGAGAAAGGCAGTGCTACAATCCGACACCTACACAAGAGAAAGAGACGGCTCAAATGAGTCAGGCAGCTCAGAACAGCACTGCTGCTCCAGTTATGCAAAAGGCTACAGCACAAATATAATTCTGATTTTAATCTGTGTACAGGAGCAGCATTTGGTTTTTTCCAGCCACTGCTGTTGTGTATCATCGACAACATAACTCTGCTGAATCGGTCAGCCCAAAGATCCTTCACCTTAGCACAGTTCCTGACTGTGATGGTTTAGGAGAAGAATATCAACCACTGCAAGACTATTTCATCCTTCCTTTAGCAAACCCTTCAAGCAACCTGAGCCAGATGTGGTATCTTCATATTTTGCAGCCTCTTACAGGATTTCTTTTCATGAACTTGCCTTTATAAGAATGTATTTAATCCAGCTATATTTTTGGTATCCACAACATTTTTGAGCAACACAATTTAATAATAGGCCTGGGGAAAAAAGACTACTTCTGTTTTACAACCCAGTTCCCAGTATTATCCCCACTACGAAAAACATGTACTAATCCTCCCCTTCTCACTATTTCCTACTTATTATTTTACAGGCTCTCTGTTTCATACCACTACAGTTTTCTCTCCTCTAAGATGAAGACTTGCCTTCTTTGTCATTCCTTGTATGGAACAGCTTCAAAAATGCAATAAGCCTCGTTGGGCTCCTCATCTATCTTTCTGAGAGAGGAGAGGTGCCAGAACTGCATCTGAGATGTGGACTCTGAGCACTGGAGTGATGCAGTCGCACAATTATCCAAAACTACCTGGAAGTAACAACTACCACTTCATGTTACATGTACAGATCAGGAGTGGCTTCTACAACGTACAGTAATTTCCATTTCCAACACTTCATTTATCATTTGATCCCTGAATCACCTGTTATTTCGAGATCCCACTGTACCTCTTCACAGCCACTTTAACTTTTATTACCAAAAACAATGCCATGACTTGAGCAAACACCTCATTCCTGATACACGTGCCTGAGACTGTGAGTAGGTGATGAGATCTCCCTGGGACAAGCCAGTGATCTCCATCCTCAGTGAAAATTACCTATTTAGTCCTTCTTTTTTGTTGTTTTGTATCTTTTATCAGACTTCAAGTCATGTTTTCTTTGTATCCTTTGACTTTTTCTGTTCTTGTAGAGGCACTCGGCGAAGAGACCTCATTTGAACTTTGTGGAAATCCAAATGCATTTTGGGCATTTCCCAACATTTAAGGCCTTTTCCAACATTTTGGGCATTTAGGCACCAGATTTTCTCTTAGATAATCTCACGTTAGACTTATGTATAAGCTGCAGGTTGAAAAGACTGACTGTGGACATACTTTAAGGAACAAAGAAGTACTAGGCCTAATTTTCATCAATTACAACATGGTAAAATGATACATCTACACAAGGTAGATGTATCATATCACCTTTAGAGAAAATACAGCTTTGGAGAAAATACAGCTCTTTTCACTGAAAAGTAATCTGCAGTGCACCTTAATAATGTCAGGGGTTGCACCTTTTTTTTTCAAAGAGGAACATGACTAGGCTTCCTTAGTGTGACATGTAGCTACCTATAATGTCAATTAAGACCTGATGAGATTCTTGAACAGAAAATAATTTACTTCCTTGAATGCTCAGAGCAAAACACTCTCTCCCTCAAGTAAGATCAGTTTTCTGTCATTTTTGTCCCTCCCTTAACAACAAATTAAAAAAACCCCAAACCTTTAAAACCTCCCACAACAGGAAAGAAAACACAGAAATGAAATGGCAGCCATAGCTTCTGGGAGCTCTTGAGGCAGAACCTTCTTTCACAAAGAAGGAAAATTACAAAGTAATACAGAAAAATATGAGAAAGAAATTTCCTCAAGCTCTCTGGAAAAATGAAGGTTTTTCCACTTAAAAAGCAAGGGAGATGAAATAGGCACAATCTCAAGAGAAAGTAAAAAACCTACAGGAGCAAAATATATAAGACCTGGCAGTATTCAAACGAATCATGAGTAGACAGTAAGACAAGATGGAAATACTATCTAAAACGCTCCCATGGCCAGTGTGAGCCAGTTTCTAGACACAGATGAAAGAGCTGGAGTGTAATTCTGGCAACATTTCCCTGCTTTGTCATGCCTACAGTATAATGGAAAAGGAAACACTGATGGGGGGAGCTGCACATGACTTGCCATGAGGCATGGACGGTATTGCAGGACTGTGAAGGGCTTCTCAGTACCTCTGCTCTGTAAAAAAATCCCCAGTGTCATTTTGAGCCACTCAGAGCCACAGTGTGCAGATGGAAGTGGCTCTGACAGCCCTGCTTTGCTTTGTGCCTCAGACACTGCTGTGCCGGGGCACAATGTCTATCCAAGGTACTGCCAACAATCCAGCGAAATTCCCATGGAATGAGGTCCCTTCAGCTTTAGTTGTGTAAATGCTGTATTCCACTCTGCATGGCAGCCCCCACAGGCTGGCCAATTTAACCAAGCTAAGCTTTCACTGAAGCCAAGTCAGAGCCCAGAAAAATGTTGTAAGGTCCTCATTCAGCTACCATGAGTGGTCTCCTCAAGTGTCCCTCGGAATTACAGGACACTGCTGTCCCTAGACAAAAACTGCAGTCACTTTGACACTTGCTGCCAAGGTTGTAAAAGGCAGCAAGCAATTGCTGCTAAAATGCCCAGATCCTGAGAAGTGTGCAGAGTAACAGTGCTGCTTAAAGCCATTGACTGTGTGCAACTTCCCTGATATTAGCCGAGATTACCAAGTCACTTGGCAGATCCCAGCACATTTTTGATATTAAAGTGATGGGAAACTACTTAAATACCCATGCATTCATTACAAAAACATCTTTTTTGGCATTTACTTCCAATTAAAGCTTGTGCTTTAGCACAGCCAATTTTCCTCGTCATATTCAAATGTTATGGTTGTGTGAACGACCAAACATGATCATGGAGATGTTGGCTCCCATCTCCTGAAATGGGAATTTGTAAGGAGGCTGTCAATTGGAAATATTTGGAAATCTATCAGGAGTTTAAGCACATTTTAAAAGGCCATCTGTGTACGAGAGGCAGTCACACCGACAGCGTGCTCGTGCTGGGCACGGCAGCAGAGGTGCAGTTGGTGACCCTGGGCTGCAATCAGAGCATCTCCTCAGCTGTGCTGTGCCTCTGCCAGGCCTGGCTGAGCCAGCAAAGACATGAACAGCCAGGGACAGCCACAAACTGAAAGCTAAATCATGAGGCTGCAGCACCATCAGCTGCATATCAAGAAGGGAGTAATTTGCTTTCAGAAGCCAAAAGGCTAAATACAAGACCTGTTATTAAAGAGTGCTCACAGTACAAAACCAAAAGCTTTCCTGGCACTGGCACAACTGGAATCACAGCCATGTCTGTTATCCAAGTGGTTTGCTTTAGAAATGAATTCCATAAATTTTCAAACAGCTGCACAGGACTTAGCTTCAAAAATCTATTAAGGTAAATAAAGCATGAACCCTGCCTGTCTCCTCATCTCGGAGGAATGCTGCCTGTAGGGCTGTGAACAACAGCAACAAGAGAAAAAAACAAACAGGGAGAAGACAAAGCTATTTTAAGTTTGTTGAGTGCTTTTTACGGTGGCTTTTTAAACATTATTTGTAAATATCTCTTCAAAGTCTGCTTAATTACAATGCACAGCAGCATTAGCTTGCAAAAATAACACCTGAAATCTGACTCTCAAAGGTTGGAAGATTTGTGACTACCAGACAAAGAAAAAAGCAACCGCTCAAATTTTAAAGCTATTTTTACAATGTTGAAAACTGCAACTATTTTTAACACTCATTTCAAACAGATCAAGTATTTCCAGTTCCAAGTGTGCAATTAAAGCAGTCAAAACCAAAGCTAAAATCCAAGAAATACTCACAGGGCATGTTATGGGGTCTCATTGCAGCCAGTTTGGTACCCAATGGTTGATACTTTTCATGATTTCTGAATAATTTTACATTCATAACTTAGTTTCAAATGTTGATGTTTATGAGAGCAGACAATTTTCTGAAATGCCTAAAGAAAGCATAAAAAAATTTAAATTCAGCAGAGCAGAAGTGGGAAATCAGACTGATTTGTACATCCAAACAAACTGTAAGACTTGAAACACATGAGGGGAACAGAGGGATTCCTCCCAGACGTTCATCGAGCAGATATTAATTTAGAAACATGAATTTAGAAACATGTATACAGCTGTATGTGACTGTACCTGCCCTGGCCAGCTGCTTCACGCTTAGCAAAAAAAGGAAACACAGAACTCCAGCGTGGTCTAAGACAGATGGGTAGAAACAAGATGTATAAACACAGAGACCACGTTTGTAAGAACTCATTAATGCCAAATCAGAGTGAGGAACATTAAAAGGGCTGTAGCAGCAACAACAGCGAGACTTCACCACTGAACTGTATTTTATGTGAATCCAACTGGTTTCTTTCAACTCACAAACTCCTACTGACCCAACCACCAGGCTGTGCTCGGGTATTTTTGGTTGACTGAGTGCCAGAAATGATTTTTGAATGGGACAGTGACTGATTACAAGAGGCAGATGTTCAACCCTGTGTATTAAAATACGTGTCCCTGTAAGCTGTTTCCTGAGGTACCTGTACCACCCACAATCCACTCAGGCAAGCAGGAGGGCACACAGGTGGCAAACCTCACCAGTAATCCCAGACTGAACTCAATTTTAATGAACCATGTTCTGCAGGATTTTATTATTTCTCATCGAGACCAAAGTTACTTCTTCCGAAAATAGAAAATTGGTGCTTTCCATCTGGTAGTGCAAACCTCCTGTTGCAGACAACGACTTTGGGACTCTGGAGCTAACCCCTCTTCTGTGGTTTCCTTCCAGCAGAGTGACCCTCAATACAGGCAGTAAGCTCTACTCAGCACACCCCAGCGCTGTTCTGTCACATCAGGAAGCCATACCCAGCGCCACACAGCTGATGCAATCTGAAGGGTTTCCCAAAAAAGCTGTTTAACACCACAATATAAGAGAAAACATAGGAGAGCCACTTGCTGAGGTGCCCTTCTGTGCAACAGGCAGATAACCAAAGGCACTGTGAAAGTCAAGAGCACACCAAACCCATCAGTGTGTGTGAAGAGGTCTGCCTGGGGTTCTTCAGCCCCGCTGTTGCCGTAAAAATTAGCATTGTTTTGTGGAAAGGGAATCAAGCAGATACATGCTTTCAGCCTGCAAATCAACTGCTAGAAATAGGGGGGGAAAGTTTGCTGCTTTGGTCAATCTGAACTCCAGGAAGGAGTTCAGCACTGACAGGATGAACTGAGAAAGATTGCCCATCCGACTGGGAAATGAAAAACTCCAAAGTGTGAATGAAGAACACCCTGCACTGCTCAACAGATGCAGCAACAGCAGCTCCCTGGGGGCTGATGCTGTCAGCACAATGCCACCACTTCCAGGCCAGCAGTCCCTCTTGGGTGGAAGGAAGGGCCTGACCCCAGCTGGAAATGGTGTTCCTGAGAAATTCTCCCCAGGAGAGGTAACTACACTCTCGGTTCAGGAACCTTAGTGACAATTTCACCCTACAGTGCTGGATAATTCACCTCCTAGGAACAGGGCCAGCTTTGTGCAAAGTTGCTGAAACAGAGAAGGAGAATGCTGATGGGTGCAGAAAAGCTCTCTGGGGAAGTCAAAAGGATTTATATAAAAGATAGGATGGAAGCTAGAAATAATCAAATAGGAAACAGCAAAGAAAACCAACAGTTCTGCATTAAAAAAATAGCTCTACAGAGATTAAAAAGAACTTTTACATGTTTTTCTGCATCCATGTTAGCAGTAAGATGGGGAACCTGCTTGCCTGCCTTGCTGCCCTACACACTTTGAACTGACATATGGAATATGAACATGAAATATGGGAATAATAAACATACAGGATGCCTAGTGGAAAAGAAAACAATCAGAGCCCCCGGAAGATGAAAATCAAAGAATATATCAAAGGTGCAGTAAGCTGTACCAAGCAGTAAGTGGAATCATATGTTAAAGAGTGGTTTAAAAGTAACTGGCCAAGCCCTCTGGTCAGTTTAATAAGCTGTGATCCCATGAAACTGATATTCTGGGCAAGGAGAAGAAAAATACTGTTACTGACATATTTCAACTGTGCAACAAGATGGTGATGGGAGAGCTTCACTTATGCCCAGTGCAGAGTGGCAAACATACTGGGACAGGTTGCCTGGAATGAGGATTTTATGGACAGCCAGGAAACTCAGAGAGGAGGAAGCAACTCTTGGCTTCACTGGAAGCAGTGCCCGGACCAGGTTTTCCTTTTATTGTTTTGAAACAAGTAAAATTCTTAAAGGCGGGAAGAAGGGTGTTCAGAGACAGCTTTGTTTACAAATAAATCTCGCCTCCTAGAAACTTAGGAGAGGCCTGAAGAAACCAGTGTTGCTGAACAGCAAAGTGGTTCCATGTCCAGATGAATAAACCAGAAGGGGCCATAAGCTCAGGCAGATACTGTATAAATGACATAATGTCCTGGGGTCACTTTCTGATGCTGAATTGTATCCCCATTCATCTGTTTGGCCCAGAAATAAGTTTTACACCTTTTAAGACTGGTTCTGAGAGCAAAGGTGGGGGGAGACAAGGTGCACACATTTTGTTTTCAGAAACTGCACTTGCTCCCCGCATCCTTCTCCTGGACAGTGCTGTCTGCAGCATGGACAGATAGCAGGACAGAGCTTTCCTTTGCTTTTGGTTAGTTTTAGCTAGCTGAGGCAGGGAAGTTCCCTGGACTTTGGGTTTTCTTTTCCTTGGAGCTGGCTGAACCTGCCCTGGACTGAGCACCCAGAAGAACACTGGCAGCTCTCAGGCTGGGCCTGGCTGTGGCATTGCCAGCACTGGAGGGACTGATGAGAGACTGATCAGAAAGTGAGGGAGCCCAGCAACAGCCCACAAAGGGACTTTCTGAGTGTGGCATCTCTTCGGAGCAGCAAGAGGTTTTATCGTTTAATATTGTTCATTTTTTGTGCTGGTGAATGCTTTGCCTGTTAAATAAACAGGTTTTTCCACTTTCCTCCAAGGAAATCTTTTCCCAAACCAGTTCCAGGAGGGGCTGCTTGAATCTGCTTTCTAGAGGAACCCCAGTTTGGAGGTTTCCTCCAAAATTTGCCCTAAACCAGGACACCTACCAAAAAAAAAAAAAACAAAACCCATTTGAGGAACAGCTTTCGAAAGTCCCAAAAACCACAGACTAAAGAATTCTGATAAGAATCTGTAGGGTCATAAAATGATGAAGATATAGAAGAAGAACTTAGTGACCATAAAGCCATAGATGGGGAAAAAAAAAAAAAATCCTGTTTGCATTTCTGGTAGAGGAGATTGGAAAGACTCCTACTCTGGAATCTCCTCTCTCTACAGCAAGACACAACAGAGTCTATCTCAAATCAAGCTTAATGCCAGAAGACACTCAAAAAGAATTCTCTGATGAGCAAATGAGCAGTAACAAGTCACCAGCACCAAATGATAACTGCTTACAGCAGAAGAAACTGAAGATTTAACTACCAATGGTGCTGTTTAACTTCTGGCTTAAATTTGCTTCGATCCCAAGGGAGTTCTGGGCAATCGTGGACCAGAAAGCCAAGTAAATTGGTGAAAACTGTTATAAAGAACAGAATGAATCCCTTTATATCCAAATTGGCATTGCCAGAAACAGATTTTGTGAAGGAAATTTTGCCTCATTATCTATCAAAGTATTTTCTACAGCTATCAATAGGTATGCTGACAACAGAAATCCAGGCTGTATTTGTATACTCAAAGGCATCTGACAAATCCTTAGGCAAAAACCCTCTAAAAAACCAGCTGGTATAGAGCAAGAAAGTCCTCAAATTCCTTGGGGTGCCGGGCAGAGTGACCTCTGCAGTGTCCATACCCAGCACACACTGCTCTCAGCAGGAAATGCATGCACCCATACAGATGGCTCTCCCACCTGCCAAGGCACCATCTATATCATTTATCAACAGAGCTTTCCTGGCAAAAGGCAAAGATTTAAATACCTGGTAGCTAGTGGCAAAAGAACCTTTGGAAATTTATTTTTTTCCATCATAAAGACTTTTCAGGTATTCCTGTAAAGTGTTTTGGATGAAGAACCTGAAATAGTAAGGAAAGAGTGGGTTTATATTTCACTTCAGATGTCATTTTATCTTATGCGCTTTTACTAAAATCCAATAAAACCAAGAGAGCCTTCCATCCACACAGAGATGCTCTCAATTTAGGCCTAAACTAGCTTTCAGTTCTTCCACAGCTAATATTCACAGCAGCTTTTAGAGAACTCAAAGCAGGGAAAACTCCCTTTCAACTCCTGTCATGGACTCTGCATATCCTTCTCCACGGCACTTTGTTTCTTTAGTTAGTTACTTGCATTTCCCAAGCTGTGCTTTGTGGATGTGCAGATTTGAGCTGCCTGAGAGCTGCTGGAATGGAGCAGCAGCTTCCAGACTCTTCCAGACAGAAACATCCATTTGAACCCCTTCAGCTGAAAAGCCTAAGCTGCCTATTCTGAGAAATTGTCATGGAAATTGCCTGAAATATAGGGGGCCCTGAAAGGAGAATGGTGCTTCCAAGTGGCACTGCTGGAAAAGCAGGAACTGCTGACACTCAGCTCATGGGGGACTCACTGGAGACAAGCAGAACTGGGGCAGAGCTCTGTTACCTTCCACCGAAATTTCGTGAAAAAATTATCCTCAACAATATGGTGAGCTCCTCACAAAAGGTAATGTGAGAAACAATCGCTCACTTCTTAAAATCTTCAAGATTTATTAAACCTTAACAAAAAACACAACAAAAGGACTAAATAAGGAAAAATTCCTGGGCTGGGAGCCCCCCCTGTGGCTGCCAGCCACATGGCTCATCTCCAAAGTGGATGCTCTGCCTTTTATACCCTCAGCCCCTCTGAAAGTTTTGTCAGTCAGCTCTTTCTCTGCCAAGTTTTGTCAGTCAGCTCTTTCTCTTTCTCCAATCAAGATGTGAAAAGTAATGTCCACCAATGGATATTGGTGGACATTACTTTTCACATCTTGATTGGAGGTCAGGTGCTGTTTTGCTGCTCCTCCTGGTACCAACCCAGCCTCCTTTAAATGTCTTGACAATTAAAGCTGTTGCAAGGGGGGCAGGGAAAGAGGAGTATGGAATGACATTTTATAATAACATTACTATACATCTATATAATATCTCTTAATATATATATCCATATTATTATATATATCTATATAATATCTATTTTATATATATATATATATATATATATATATATATATATATATATATATATATATATATATATAATATCTCTTAATTGAGACCCAGCTATTACACTACTCATCTATAACAGTAATATATTTTCTATTATGAATATAATAGGAGAAAACCCCTGAAACACCTAGTTTATGTGAAAAATGTTAAGAGACTTTAAATACTGAATATGGGATAGCAAAATTGACTAAGTCCAGTTCTCTTTTAAAAATAATTTTTATCCTGCATAAAAAGAGAGCTATATTCCCCTCTGACTTTTCCTTGAAACACTCTATGTGAAAACAAAATAAAAAATATTGTTTTCTGACATTCTGAGAGCCAGTAGAGTGGGATCTCTCTACTGCTATTTGTAGAGGTATCCTAGGTATTCAGATAATTTATTTTTATCATCCTCCTTGATCCTCAAAGCGTTACTAAATTTTAGAAAATATGCTGAGAATTTAAAGCAGATGTGTCCCAGCCAACATTTCACACACCTTATGGAATTTGCTTGCCTGAAGCTCTGCTCATGCAAGGATGGGTCTCCAACCCACTCACCAAACACATAGCTGCAGAAGAACTGAAATTCTCAGCCACTGTTATCAGGAAGTGGCTTTCCAAGACTACTCAGAAGATACTGATGAACAATGAATAAAATTACATCTGTTCCAAGGAGATTTTGATGCAGTTCTCTATCTGTATGAAATGACAACAGAAAAACAGAATTCAAGAATTCCTATGTCGGAAAAGGAAATAGATAAGGAAGTACCTAGCCTACAAACTATGACAAGACACTCAGTTTGCTGCATGTTTTTTTTTTTCCACTCCACACTTCAGGCCCATCAACATTTGTTTCACACTAGCAGATTCCATGAAACACATTCCTAGCAGATTCCATGAAGCCCATTCCCATTTAAAATAAACCCCTGTGTCTGGTCCTTCCTGCTATTCATACTGCTTATGTTTTTACTGATGTATAGTAAAAATCAGATAAATATTGTTTTTATTTGGCAGCGGCTGGGAAGATGCTTAGTGAACATAGCAGCAAAAAAAAAAAAAAAAAAAAAAAAAAAAAAAGAAAACCCAGAAGTCACTTTAAGAAATATTAGCTCTTCAGATTAATATAGTGTTCTATCATTCTGGCATTAATATAGGTATGTTCCATCTCATTTCTTCAAGTTTGAAAATAGCAAGGTTAATTATGTGAAGAACTGTAACAATGTAATTAGATTATCTTGTAATTATTTTTAGGGGAAATAAAATCTTTATAAAAATCCTAGAGGCTAAGAAAGGCCTCAGGAGATGGGAGTGGAGCTGTTAAGAGGCCTTAACTATTACGTCAATTTATTTGTGTCCAGCTGTGCTCATTGAACAATAATTAAAAAGGAAAATTGCCTACAAGGTACTTACTGGGTATGGAAATCAATACTCCTCCCTGCCAGGAAGCTGGCAGCCTGTTAGCCACCAAGAATTCAAGGCATCCTGAACAGAGTGGGGATGGGAGCAGACAGTTTCTGTGTTTAATGAGCTATTTTAGCACCCCAAGCAGTGTACCTGAAACAGTCATGGGAATTATCCAGGGACAGGGAGGGGAGGAGGTACTGCAGTCTACAGCTGCCAGAAAGAACCTAAGAATTCTCCAGTTTTGCCTAAAAATGATGAAGAAGTGTGAAGACAGCGGATGCCACCCTGGAAAGGAAATGAAAGAAAGGATTGCAGTTATTTGAGTGCAGCAGCTGGCCCCTGGAGCAGAGGGTGCCCCAATTCCAGCTCTGAGGCCCTGGGTGTGTGCCACACACAGCACTCTTTAAAAGCTCTACCTCGGCATCCTTTGGGCTCCTCACCACACTTCAGCACTTCTTTAGTTTTCAAACAACCCTTATTTCTGTGACATCCCATTTGGGAGCAGGGGTTTGAAGTGGAGCTTGCCCTGCTGTAGAATTTCTACAGCCTGGTAAAAGTCAGCACAAATCACAGCTGGCCAGAGGTTTCACTCACATGCAGCTTACACTAAACTACACAACCTCACAAGGCATTTTGTCCAATATATTCTTGCAGCAGGCACCTGAAATAACACATCTCTAGGCTGCATATCAGCAGTTCAGGAGCCTGGCTGCTGTAATCCCCTGAAGGCTGCTTTATCCTGGGGAAACAAGCCTTGCAACGTGCTATCCACAGCACCCCTTGCACCTTCCAAGAGGGACAGAGTGGTAAGGACAGACACTTGGAATATTTCTCACTGAAGTGTTGTGCTTCATTTGATTTAAAGCGTTTTGTGAGACAATCCAGTCTGACTGAAGCAGGTAATTAATTTAAGCTATTCATGATGTCACTTGAATCTGAGCTCTGAATGTAATGTAGGACTTTTAACTGTCTCGAGCTTGTCCAAACCTGGAGCACCCATTTCAGGCACCCATGCTTTCAAAGAGTTTGGAGGGGGAAAAAAAAGCTCTAAACTTTGCTGATCAGTGTGATATCTGTGGCTGGTTCACTCGGTGACAGCAATCAAGTTCTTTATGGGAATTCTTACGCATTAGTTCTCTTTTGGTTTTTTCCCAATTCTCTTATGAGGTTGTGTAGTTTAGAAGTGCTTTGGAGAAAAGTATTTGAAGATCCTAACTGCTGCAGTCTTAGTGAAGTTTAATTCAATCCTATACTGTTAACACTCTGGGCATGAACAAAGGAAAGTACACAGCTACAGCTAAATGCACTGTTTGGGAGCCATATGCTGTGAAAGAAAAGTTTCAGCCTGGCAAAATAGAAAGGCTGATCTCAGAGGCTCTAAAAGACATCGGAGCCACTCCAGAGGGAGTTATGAGTTAATGGCAGTTCTGACAGTTTTTATGAGATCCCCTGAAATGCCGGGATTTTTGTCTGTTGCCAACCATATCCTACTGAATGAATTAACTGAGGCTTAAGAATTTTTCTACAGAATTAGCTAGAAATAATGACAATTGGGATGGCAATGCAAATGAAAGCATTGAACATGAAGAAATACTTTTTGCCTCATGAGGCTATAAAAAGTAGTGGAAAACCCAAATCTAGAAGTGTTTACAAACAGGTAATGGACAGTAGCAATAGCCACCTAAGCAGTAAACAAGTCAGGATATTAACAGATCAACTCCCAGACAAAAAGAGGGGCACATGTATAATAGGTGTGCTTTTAGCTGAGGGCTAAGGGAAGGGCTGTATAGCCATGCAAACCAAAGGACACCACAGAAGCAGTACAATTTATGGATCCTGTAGTAACAGTAATAACACCTGTATCAATGGCTGATTTTTAGTTACTGCAGTTAGGAAAATCCTGCAAGTATTTTTAAAATGCCTGACCATTAATCCTGCCTTCACTGCTGGGTTAAAACATCACAAATAACAACCCAGAGCAGAACTTTTTCATCCAAAGTTCTTAACACTGTAATTTCCATTTTACAAATAGAAGAAAACAGAGCAGTTATTTGTCTATTCCTGCTTAATGAGCCCGGAATCAGCTACACTGATTTCTGTCGCTATAGGACACGAAATAATGCGCACACGCAGCTCTCCCAAAGTAAAAAGAGAACTTTTAATTTCTGACTCCAACGTTTATAGATTTCCAAAAGTGACAGTGGATTGGAGGGTGATGGTGCCACCTCTCCAATGACACTGGACAAACCAACAGTCCATTAAATTTCTCCTCCTCCATAAAACAATGCAAAACAATGTGAGAAAATTTGTTACAAGAATGTAAACATCGGGAGTCTTAGAAAAACTTAAAAAACCAGGGCAACAGATTAAAAGCCTTTAAGCTGAGCGTCAGGTCACCCAGCTGAGCATCAGGTCCCGATGAAGCTGAGGCAGACTCAAAGGAAGATGCCATGCTCTGGGAGCAGGAGTGTTCCCTTCTGCCGCCCTGCCCAGCGAGCACAAGGCACGGAGCACAGCAGAGAAGAAGCCACAGCCCCACCCTGCTGCATTCTGCCTTCAGCAGCCTCTGCAGTTTGCCTGCTTTTCCCTTGTTCCAGTTTGCAAGGCCAGATGTATTCTATTGCCGTCTGCATGGCAGTTGTCTGGTATCAAGTGGGCAATTCTCCTTATCTCTCTTCCTGAGTGATCGTAATCAAGGTCCCTCAGCAGGGAACATCTGCTGATAAGGGGCTATTGAATGTCACCCCATGACTGATAAGAACTGTGACATCCCATTGTGAGATGCTCCGCCCAGAGGGAGGAGCCAAGCATTCCTACCCAGATATAACCTGGAGATTCTGACACACCAGCACCGCTCTTCTCCACTGGACTCCCCAGAGGAACAGCAGCTGCTTCTACTTCCACGGATCTGTGGAGGAAGAATTCACCCTTTTCCTACAGGACTGCCCTGCTCCAACAGAACCACGCCTGACACTCCAGGAGGACTGCAGCCCCTTTTCCAACTGGACTGCTGCCAACACCCTGACCCACAGGGTGTCAGGTTGAGTTCTGACTCTGTCAGTGCTGTTCTAGTGTATTGCATTGTTGTATTTTATCCTTTTATTTTTTCCCTTCCCTATTAAAGAACTGTTATTTCCTGCTCCCATATTTTTTGCCTGAGAGCCTCTTATTTAAAATTCATAGCAATTCGGAGGGGTGGGGAGGGTTTGCATTCTCCATTTTAGGGGAGGCTCCTGTCTCCTTTAGCAGGCACCTGTCTTTCCAAACCAAGACATCCCTCGAGTGCCGGGCCTTTCAGGATGTGTACCAAAGCACTGCAAGGGATGAAGGCCAGCACAGAGGGAAGCCTTGCAGAGATGGTTTCCCTGAGAGAAGAAAGCCAACCACCACGAGCTGAGCAGGTTCCACTGTGCATACCTTGTTTTCTGTTTGAGAGGATGGCTTAGAAATTAAGAAGAAATCATAATTCCACTGCTATGCTTACACAATCTCTAAAATCTTTCAAATTTCTATAAAGATGATCCAGTTTATGACTAAATGCTTTACATTTTGAGCCTGGTAAATTATTATTATTAGATGACATTGAAGTTTGGACTGTCTTTTTTTGTAAGTGCGTGTGATAGCTCTCACTCACCAGCATGTTCACACTACTTTATTTTTACTGGATAACTGAATTATTAATTTATAAGATGTACAGGATGCGCCACAGCCCCTACCATGCTAGAGAGACAGAGATGGACACTGTAGAGCAGCAGCACACACTACTATTATAAAAGCAAATGCCATTTGCAGACACTAAATTAGGTTTAAAAAAGATACATTAAGTGTTAGAGAAAGCAGATTTGGCAGTGTTCATTGTGTATTACTTTGATATCACAAGAAGAGTGGTTAATGCTAAGCGGTGTATTTGGCAGCTGCTAAGCCTTGAGGTCATTATAGAGTTTCTTGGCACAACTGGATTATTTATGTGATGAAATTTCACTAAGGCAGTTTTTTTTCCCTCCAGAATTCATCATGATATCACTCAGGAAAAAAAAAGTTAACATTAAACAGTGTTTAGATAACATTCAAAAATTCATTGCTTCAGTGACAAACACATTCCTTGTAGGAATATGAAAAGCAGCAACACTGTTCAATCTCGTATTTTCCAATATCAGCTGTCTGATGAATATTCTACATAGAAGGAAGCAAACTAAAAAAGCCCCCAAGCAATTAGTAGTTAAGCTCTAATTGTATAAATAAGGCTAATTATACAGATGGGAAATCTTTTCAGTTGAGAAAATCAGATGCTAAACATTCCTCCCATTGACAGAAAAAACCTTCATACAAGCAAACAAGTGCATGAAAACCAGTGAGCTGATCATGCTGATCCTTCTATAAAGAACCGCCCTGCTCTTCAAAGGAAGAAAAAATCCTTAATTCTGTTTCTGTGCTGGAGACCCACACAGATGCTGCTACGCTGAGGGCCTGTGCTTTACAATGAAGGACATGGCAGAGGCAGAAAAGAAAGTAAATTGCAAATTGCTGTTGTACTCAGGACGCTGCAGGCAGAGGCAGCAAAAACAAGCAGATGATGCAGGTCATGCTGGCTGCACAGAATAGGGGATTTCAGGAAGACTGGGCAAGTTACTTATACTGGAGGCCCAAAAATCACAGAATGCTCAAATGGTTTGGCTTTGCTTCAAAAAGACCTTGAAGCTCATTTAGTGTCAAAACCCCTGCCATGGGTAGGGACACCTTCCATTATCCCAGGCTGCTCCAAGCCCCATCCAGCCTGGCCCTGAAAATTTCAGGGATGGGGCAGCCCCAGCTTCTCTGGGCAACCTACTCCAGGGCCTCAGGGAAGAATTTCTTTCTGTTATCTAAACTAAACCTACCCTCTTTCAGTTTGAAGCCATTACTCCTTGTCCTATCACTACATGTCCTTGTAAAAATTTCTCTCCAGGGATTTTTTGTAGGCCCCTTTTGGTCCTGCAAGGCTGATGTGAGTGAAAGTAAATGCAAGTTCCATTATACACAGGACCTGGGTTACAGACAGGGCTCAGCCCTGAGCTCTGCAGTGGCTGGCTGCTCCCAAAATTCCAATTCCCAACACCAGCATCCCCAGGCAGCCAGAGTACACCTTGAGTGCTCCCATGGAAGTCCAGCATATAGCGGAGAGAAAACCTGGCATCCTGCAAGAGCCAGGGCCCTGCCCCATCAGAGGCACACCTAGCAGCGAGCTGAGACCCCACAGCACTGACACAAACACATGGGAGCCCAGTTCCAGCCCAAGAGACCAATTAAGGGGCTAAAATTAAACAGTACCTTCTGCAGCATCACATCTAACGTGTACTTTTCATTGTGCATGTGTATGTGAACTTTAACATTCACTTTAATTCACTCTCTGTGACACCAGAGCTGCATGAGTGCAGAGGAAATACTGGATAATTAGAGAAATAGTTTGATATTAATACTATTCAACTATAAAAAATTTGTTCGATATAAAAATAATATTATTCCAATAATTACATTTGATTTCCACAAATGCTACCAAAACATGTAATACTTTAAAGCCTCTTTCATGATACTTGCATTCTAAGTGGTAAGTGCAGGATACAGCTAGTATTTGTTCTGTTATATGTAATAAACTAGAAATGTTGGTAACATTCTCATAGGAGCGTTGAAAAAAATTTTTATTACTTGAATACTACATTTCTAGTACTTGCATTTAATAAGAGAAGCAGCCCATATCTCAGTACTGAGGGAATCTCTTGGCTTTGAAAATTCCAATTCCAAAATTCCACCAAGTTTCAAGGCTGGCTTCAGCTAGTACCTGCTGACTTTGGCAGCAGTGCTGCAAGACAGTACAAATGCCACTGGATTTCTAGGGAGGACTGCCAGCTGCAGGAATTCCTGAGGGCTGTGACAAGCAAGGGCTGCCACAGGAGGTTTGCAGAGGCACACTGCAACTCAGGCTTCCAGCATGGAAAACAGTAAGAGCTCTAATAAGGAGAGGGCACGTGCAGAGTCCAGTCAGTGGCAAAATTCTGTTCCCATCAGTGAAATGAGCAGAGCACACACTTTGTACCCTGCTGTTCTAGATTTCAGCAGCACATTGTCCCAAGCACACTCTATGTGGACCCAGTGTTCCTACACACATGGAGTTTCACCAGCTGGACTGAGGCAAACAGGAACTGGAGTGTTTGTTTTCCATAACACTATTTCCTTGTCCAGTCTGACTGATGGGCCAGACAGATTCCACAGGATGCATCAAGCCTTGAAAATTGCTTTGAGAATGGACAGCTACTCCTGGATGCTTGTCTGACAATATAAACATGCACCAAAAATGACATATGACGGGCTATG
Source organism: Fringilla coelebs (assembly GCF_963513975.1). Lineage (NCBI taxonomy): Eukaryota > Metazoa > Chordata > Aves > Passeriformes > Fringillidae > Fringilla > Fringilla coelebs. The sequence goes on from NW_028167542.1 coordinate 834,886, forward strand.
GAAGTGTCTGAGAGCACGAATCTGTGGAAGCAGCAACATTCTTTCTCAGAGTGCCGGTGAGCGCAGCTGCTCCCAGTGTGTCATCTGGCAAATTCTCCTTTCCTTCTGCACCATGTGCTCAGGAGGAAACCAGAACTATAATCCTCAATCCTCATTCCTCCTCACTATACATTTCATTTCCCCTTTTCCTTCCCTAAGCAATTGCAGGAATTGTCGTACTTCAGTCAGGTATTGATAACTCACAACAAAGAAAAAAGTATTGTTTGCAGGTGCCAAATAACCTATTTTTTTTTCCCCTCAGCCTGAAACACTCTGGTGAGATATCCTGAGGCTGCCCTTCAGAAACTGTCATGGCTCAGCCCCACACTGCCACCAACTCATTTGCCCCTGGTGGGATGGGGAGAGAATTTTATGAGTAGCAGTGAGAAAACTCAGGGCTGAGATACAGACATTTTAATAGGTAAAGCAACAGCTGCACCTGCAGGAAAACTGAACAAGGAATTCAACCTGTACTGCCCATGGACGGGCAGGTGTCTCCATGTCCCCACTTCCTTCTCCTGCCCCCAGCTGTGTGTGCTGAGCGTGGCCCCACCTGGGCTGGGATCTCCCTTGGCTCCCTTGGGCTCAGTTGTCCTGGCTCTGTCCCCTCCCAGCCCCTCCCTGGTGGGGTCAGTGAGGCCAGAGGAGGCCTTGGCTCTGTGTGAGCTCTGCTCAGCAATGCCCAAGGCGTCCCTGTGCTACCAACACTGCTTCCAGCACAAATCCAAAGAAGAAGAACACTAACTCTACAGCAGCCCAAACCAGCACAGAGACAGCCTGAACATCAACAGCATGACAGTACAGATATCCCTCCACTGCCTGACCAAAAATAATGAGCAGATTTCCTCTCTCTGGCTCAATTTGGCAGAAATCTTTGCCTCGCCCTCTTGGGTGGATTGAGATTTCCAGGGAAGTCCATGCAGAGTCAAGCCCTGCTCAGTGTGACCACAAATGACCGACCTGTTCCTGCTCTCTCTGTACAGACTCATCCCACTGTTTATGGAGCTCAGAGAGTAATGATAAAGGTTTATGAAGCACACAATAGGCAAGGCTGATTTTGAAGACTTGACGTAGCAGCACTTTTTAAAAATGCTTTACCCAAGCAATGCCTGAAAACTATAAACTATTAATATCAAACTATTTCTCTAATTATCCAGTATTTCCTCTGCACTCATGCAGCTCTGGTGTCACAGAGAGTGAATTAAAGTGAATGTTAAAGTTCACATACACATGCACAATGAAAAGTACACGTTAGATGTGATGCTGCAGAAGGTACTGTTTAATTTTAGCCCCTTAATTGGTCTCTTGGGCTGGAACTGGGCTCCCATGTGTTTGTGTCAGTGCTGTGGGGTCTCAGCTCGCTGCTAGGTGTGCCTCTGATGGGGCAGGGCCCTGGCTCTTGCAGGATGCCAGGTTTTCTCTCCGCTATATGCTGGACTTCCATGGGAGCACTCAAGGTGTACTCTGGCTGCCTGGGGATGCTGGTGTTGGGAATTGGAATTTTGGGAGCAGCCAGCCACTGCAGAGCTCAGGGCTGAGCCCTGTCTGTAACCCAGGTCCTGTGTATAATGGAACTTGCATTTACTTTCACTCACATCAGCCTTGCAGGACCAAAAGGGGCCTACAAAAAATCCCTGGAGAGAAATTTTTACAAGGACATGTAGTGATAGGACAAGGAGTAATGGCTTCAAACTGAAAGAGGGTAGGTTTAGTTTAGATAACAGAAAGAAATTCTTCCCTGAGGCCCTGGAGTAGGTTGCCCAGAGAAGCTGGGGCTGCCCCATCCCTGAAATTTTCAGGGCCAGGCTGGATGGGGCTTGGAGCAGCCTGGGATAATGGAAGGTGTCCCTACCCATGGCAGGGGTTTTGACACTAAATGAGCTTCAAGGTCTTTTTGAAGCAAAGCCAAACCATTTGAGCATTCTGTGATTTTTGGGCCTCCAGTATAAGTAACTTGCCCAGTCTTCCTGAAATCCCCTATTCTGTGCAGCCAGCATGACCTGCATCATCTGCTTGTTTTTGCTGCCTCTGCCTGCAGCGTCCTGAGTACAACAGCAATTTGCAATTTACTTTCTTTTCTGCCTCTGCCATGTCCTTCATTGTAAAGCACAGGCCCTCAGCGTAGCAGCATCTGTGTGGGTCTCCAGCACAGAAACAGAATTAAGGATTTTTTCTTCCTTTGAAGAGCAGGGCGGTTCTTTATAGAAGGATCAGCATGATCAGCTCACTGGTTTTCATGCACTTGTTTGCTTGTATGAAGGTTTTTTCTGTCAATGGGAGGAATGTTTAGCATCTGATTTTCTCAACTGAAAAGATTTCCCATCTGTATAATTAGCCTTATTTATACAATTAGAGCTTAACTACTAATTGCTTGGGGGCTTTTTTAGTTTGCTTCCTTCTATGTAGAATATTCATCAGACAGCTGATATTGGAAAATACGAGATTGAACAGTGTTGCTGCTTTTCATATTCCTACAAGGAATGTGTTTGTCACTGAAGCAATGAATTTTTGAATGTTATCTAAACACTGTTTAATGTTAACTTTTTTTTTCCTGAGTGATATCATGATGAATTCTGGAGGGAAAAAAAACTGCCTTAGTGAAATTTCATCACATAAATAATCCAGTTGTGCCAAGAAACTCTATAATGACCTCAAGGCTTAGCAGCTGCCAAATACACCGCTTAGCATTAACCACTCTTCTTGTGATATCAAAGTAATACACAATGAACACTGCCAAATCTGCTTTCTCTAACACTTAATGTATCTTTTTTAAACCTAATTTAGTGTCTGCAAATGGCATTTGCTTTTATAATAGTAGTGTGTGCTGCTGCTCTACAGTGTCCATCTCTGTCTCTCTAGCATGGTAGGGGCTGTGGCGCATCCTGTACATCTTATAAATTAATAATTCAGTTATCCAGTAAAAATAAAGTAGTGTGAACATGCTGGTGAGTGAGAGCTATCACACGCACTTACAAAAAAAGACAGTCCAAACTTCAATGTCATCTAATAATAATAATTTACCAGGCTCAAAATGTAAAGCATTTAGTCATAAACTGGATCATCTTTATAGAAATTTGAAAGATTTTAGAGATTGTGTAAGCATAGCAGTGGAATTATGATTTCTTCTTAATTTCTAAGCCATCCTCTCAAACAGAAAACAAGGTATGCACAGTGGAACCTGCTCAGCTCGTGGTGGTTGGCTTTCTTCTCTCAGGGAAACCATCTCTGCAAGGCTTCCCTCTGTGCTGGCCTTCATCCCTTGCAGTGCTTTGGTACACATCCTGAAAGGCCCGGCACTCGAGGGATGTCTTGGTTTGGAAAGACAGGTGCCTGCTAAAGGAGACAGGAGCCTCCCCTAAAATGGAGAATGCAAACCCTCCCCACCCCTCCGAATTGCTATGAATTTTAAATAAGAGGCTCTCAGGCAAAAAATATGGGAGCAGGAAATAACAGTTCTTTAATAGGGAAGGGAAAAAATAAAAGGATAAAATACAACAATGCAATACACTAGAACAGCACTGACAGAGTCAGAACTCAACCTGACACCCTGTGGGTCAGGGTGTTGGCAGCAGTCCAGTTGGAAAAGGGGCTGCAGTCCTCCTGGAGTGTCAGGCGTGGTTCTGTTGGAGCAGGGCAGTCCTGTAGGAAAAGGGTGAATTCTTCCTCCACAGATCCGTGGAAGTAGAAGCAGCTGCTGTTCCTCTGGGGAGTCCAGTGGAGAAGAGCGGTGCTGGTGTGTCAGAATCTCCAGGTTATATCTGGGTAGGAATGCTTGGCTCCTCCCTCTGGGCGGAGCATCTCACAATGGGATGTCACAGTTCTTATCAGTCATGGGGTGACATTCAATAGCCCCTTATCAGCAGATGTTCCCTGCTGAGGGACCTTGATTACGATCACTCAGGAAGAGAGATAAGGAGAATTGCCCACTTGATACCAGACAACTGCCATGCAGACGGCAATAGAATACATCTGGCCTTGCAAACTGGAACAAGGGAAAAGCAGGCAAACTGCAGAGGCTGCTGAAGGCAGAATGCAGCAGGGTGGGGCTGTGGCTTCTTCTCTGCTGTGCTCCGTGCCTTGTGCTCGCTGGGCAGGGCGGCAGAAGGGAACACTCCTGCTCCCAGAGCATGGCATCTTCCTTTGAGTCTGCCTCAGCTTCATCGGGACCTGATGCTCAGCTGGGTGACCTGACGCTCAGCTTAAAGGCTTTTAATCTGTTGCCCTGGTTTTTTAAGTTTTTCTAAGACTCCCGATGTTTACATTCTTGTAACAAATTTTCTCACATTGTTTTGCATTGTTTTATGGAGGAGGAGAAATTTAATGGACTGTTGGTTTGTCCAGTGTCATTGGAGAGGTGGCACCATCACCCTCCAATCCACTGTCACTTTTGGAAATCTATAAACGTTGGAGTCAGAAATTAAAAGTTCTCTTTTTACTTTGGGAGAGCTGCGTGTGCGCATTATTTCGTGTCCTATAGCGACAGAAATCAGTGTAGCTGATTCCGGGCTCATTAAGCAGGAATAGACAAATAACTGCTCTGTTTTCTTCTATTTGTAAAATGGAAATTACAGTGTTAAGAACTTTGGATGAAAAAGTTCTGCTCTGGGTTGTTATTTGTGATGTTTTAACCCAGCAGTGAAGGCAGGATTAATGGTCAGGCATTTTAAAAATACTTGCAGGATTTTCCTAACTGCAGTAACTAAAAATCAGCCATTGATACAGGTGTTATTACTGTTACTACAGGATCCATAAATTGTACTGCTTCTGTGGTGTCCTTTGGTTTGCATGGCTATACAGCCCTTCCCTTAGCCCTCAGCTAAAAGCACACCTATTATACATGTGCCCCTCTTTTTGTCTGGGAGTTGATCTGTTAATATCCTGACTTGTTTACTGCTTAGGTGGCTATTGCTACTGTCCATTACCTGTTTGTAAACACTTCTAGATTTGGGTTTTCCACTACTTTTTATAGCCTCATGAGGCAAAAAGTATTTCTTCATGTTCAATGCTTTCATTTGCATTGCCATCCCAATTGTCATTATTTCTAGCTAATTCTGTAGAAAAATTCTTAAGCCTCAGTTAATTCATTCAGTAGGATATGGTTGGCAACAGACAAAAATCCCGGCATTTCAGGGGATCTCATAAAAACTGTCAGAACTGCCATTAACTCATAACTCCCTCTGGAGTGGCTCCGATGTCTTTTAGAGCCTCTGAGATCAGCCTTTCTATTTTGCCAGGCTGAAACTTTTCTTTCACAGCATATGGCTCCCAAACAGTGCATTTAGCTGTAGCTGTGTACTTTCCTTTGTTCATGCCCAGAGTGTTAACAGTATAGGATTGAATTAAACTTCACTAAGACTGCAGCAGTTAGGATCTTCAAATACTTTTCTCCAAAGCACTTCTAAACTACACAACCTCATAAGAGAATTGGGAAAAAACCAAAAGAGAACTAATGCGTAAGAATTCCCATAAAGAACTTGATTGCTGTCACCGAGTGAACCAGCCACAGATATCACACTGATCAGCAAAGTTTAGAGCTTTTTTTTCCCCCTCCAAACTCTTTGAAAGCATGGGTGCCTGAAATGGGTGCTCCAGGTTTGGACAAGCTCGAGACAGTTAAAAGTCCTACATTACATTCAGAGCTCAGATTCAAGTGACATCATGAATAGCTTAAATTAATTACCTGCTTCAGTCAGACTGGATTGTCTCACAAAACGCTTTAAATCAAATGAAGCACAACACTTCAGTGAGAAATATTCCAAGTGTCTGTCCTTACCACTCTGTCCCTCTTGGAAGGTGCAAGGGGTGCTGTGGATAGCACGTTGCAAGGCTTGTTTCCCCAGGATAAAGCAGCCTTCAGGGGATTACAGCAGCCAGGCTCCTGAACTGCTGATATGCAGCCTAGAGATGTGTTATTTCAGGTGCCTGCTGCAAGAATATATTGGACAAAATGCCTTGTGAGGTTGTGTAGTTTAGTGTAAGCTGCATGTGAGTGAAACCTCTGGCCAGCTGTGATTTGTGCTGACTTTTACCAGGCTGTAGAAATTCTACAGCAGGGCAAGCTCCACTTCAAACCCCTGCTCCCAAATGGGATGTCACAGAAATAAGGGTTGTTTGAAAACTAAAGAAGTGCTGAAGTGTGGTGAGGAGCCCAAAGGATGCCGAGGTAGAGCTTTTAAAGAGTGCTGTGTGTGGCACACACCCAGGGCCTCAGAGCTGGAATTGGGGCACCCTCTGCTCCAGGGGCCAGCTGCTGCACTCAAATAACTGCAATCCTTTCTTTCATTTCCTTTCCAGGGTGGCATCCGCTGTCTTCACACTTCTTCATCATTTTTAGGCAAAACTGGAGAATTCTTAGGTTCTTTCTGGCAGCTGTAGACTGCAGTACCTCCTCCCCTCCCTGTCCCTGGATAATTCCCATGACTGTTTCAGGTGCACTGCTTGGGGTGCTAAAATAGCTCATTAAACACAGAAACTGTCTGCTCCCATCCCCACTCTGTTCAGGATGCCTTGAATTCTTGGTGGCTAACAGGCTGCCAGCTTCCTGGCAGGGAGGAGTATTGATTTCCATACCCAGTAAGTACCTTGTAGGCAATTTTCCTTTTTAATTATTGTTCAATGAGCACAGCTGGACACAAATAAATTGACGTAATAGTTAAGGCCTCTTAACAGCTCCACTCCCATCTCCTGAGGCCTTTCTTAGCCTCTAGGATTTTTATAAAGATTTTATTTCCCCTAAAAATAATTACAAGATAATCTAATTACATTGTTACAGTTCTTCACATAATTAACCTTGCTATTTTCAAACTTGAAGAAATGAGATGGAACATACCTATATTAATGCCAGAATGATAGAACACTATATTAATCTGAAGAGCTAATATTTCTTAAAGTGACTTCTGGGTTTTCTTTTTTTTTTTTTTTTTTTTTTTTTTTTTTGCTGCTATGTTCACTAAGCATCTTCCCAGCCGCTGCCAAATAAAAACAATATTTATCTGATTTTTACTATACATCAGTAAAAACATAAGCAGTATGAATAGCAGGAAGGACCAGACACAGGGGTTTATTTTAAATGGGAATGGGCTTCATGGAATCTGCTAGGAATGTGTTTCATGGAATCTGCTAGTGTGAAACAAATGTTGATGGGCCTGAAGTGTGGAGTGGAAAAAAAAAAACATGCAGCAAACTGAGTGTCTTGTCATAGTTTGTAGGCTAGGTACTTCCTTATCTATTTCCTTTTCCGACATAGGAATTCTTGAATTCTGTTTTTCTGTTGTCATTTCATACAGATAGAGAACTGCATCAAAATCTCCTTGGAACAGATGTAATTTTATTCATTGTTCATCAGTATCTTCTGAGTAGTCTTGGAAAGCCACTTCCTGATAACAGTGGCTGAGAATTTCAGTTCTTCTGCAGCTATGTGTTTGGTGAGTGGGTTGGAGACCCATCCTTGCATGAGCAGAGCTTCAGGCAAGCAAATTCCATAAGGTGTGTGAAATGTTGGCTGGGACACATCTGCTTTAAATTCTCAGCATATTTTCTAAAATTTAGTAACGCTTTGAGGATCAAGGAGGATGATAAAAATAAATTATCTGAATACCTAGGATACCTCTACAAATAGCAGTAGAGAGATCCCACTCTACTGGCTCTCAGAATGTCAGAAAACAATATTTTTTATTTTGTTTTCACATAGAGTGTTTCAAGGAAAAGTCAGAGGGGAATATAGCTCTCTTTTTATGCAGGATAAAAATTATTTTTAAAAGAGAACTGGACTTAGTCAATTTTGCTATCCCATATTCAGTATTTAAAGTCTCTTAACATTTTTCACATAAACTAGGTGTTTCAGGGGTTTTCTCCTATTATATTCATAATAGAAAATATATTACTGTTATAGATGAGTAGTGTAATAGCTGGGTCTCAATTAAGAGATATTATATATATATATATATATATATATATATATATATATATATATAAAATAGATATTATATAGATATATATAATAATATGGATATATATATTAAGAGATATTATATAGATGTATAGTAATGTTATTATAAAATGTCATTCCATACTCCTCTTTCCCTGCCCCCCTTGCAACAGCTTTAATTGTCAAGACATTTAAAGGAGGCTGGGTTGGTACCAGGAGGAGCAGCAAAACAGCACCTGACCTCCAATCAAGATGTGAAAAGTAATGTCCACCAATATCCATTGGTGGACATTACTTTTCACATCTTGATTGGAGAAAGAGAAAGAGCTGACTGACAAAACTTGGCAGAGAAAGAGCTGACTGACAAAACTTTCAGAGGGGCTGAGGGTATAAAAGGCAGAGCATCCACTTTGGAGATGAGCCATGTGGCTGGCAGCCACAGGGGGGGCTCCCAGCCCAGGAATTTTTCCTTATTTAGTCCTTTTGTTGTGTTTTTTGTTAAGGTTTAATAAATCTTGAAGATTTTAAGAAGTGAGCGATTGTTTCTCACATTACCTTTTGTGAGGAGCTCACCATATTGTTGAGGATAATTTTTTCACGAAATTTCGGTGGAAGGTAACAGAGCTCTGCCCCAGTTCTGCTTGTCTCCAGTGAGTCCCCCATGAGCTGAGTGTCAGCAGTTCCTGCTTTCCCAGCAGTGCCACTTGGAAGCACCATTCTCCTTTCAGGGCCCCCTATATTTCAGGCAATTTCCATGACAATTTCTCAGAATAGGCAGCTTAGGCTTTTCAGCTGAAGGGGTTCAAATGGATGTTTCTGTCTGGAAGAGTCTGGAAGCTGCTGCTCCATTCCAGCAGCTCTCAGGCAGCTCAAATCTGCACATCCACAAAGCACAGCTTGGGAAATGCAAGTAACTAACTAAAGAAACAAAGTGCCGTGGAGAAGGATATGCAGAGTCCATGACAGGAGTTGAAAGGGAGTTTTCCCTGCTTTGAGTTCTCTAAAAGCTGCTGTGAATATTAGCTGTGGAAGAACTGAAAGCTAGTTTAGGCCTAAATTGAGAGCATCTCTGTGTGGATGGAAGGCTCTCTTGGTTTTATTGGATTTTAGTAAAAGCGCATAAGATAAAATGACATCTGAAGTGAAATATAAACCCACTCTTTCCTTACTATTTCAGGTTCTTCATCCAAAACACTTTACAGGAATACCTGAAAAGTCTTTATGATGGAAAAAAATAAATTTCCAAAGGTTCTTTTGCCACTAGCTACCAGGTATTTAAATCTTTGCCTTTTGCCAGGAAAGCTCTGTTGATAAATGATATAGATGGTGCCTTGGCAGGTGGGAGAGCCATCTGTATGGGTGCATGCATTTCCTGCTGAGAGCAGTGTGTGCTGGGTATGGACACTGCAGAGGTCACTCTGCCCGGCACCCCAAGGAATTTGAGGACTTTCTTGCTCTATACCAGCTGGTTTTTTAGAGGGTTTTTGCCTAAGGATTTGTCAGATGCCTTTGAGTATACAAATACAGCCTGGATTTCTGTTGTCAGCATACCTATTGATAGCTGTAGAAAATACTTTGATAGATAATGAGGCAAAATTTCCTTCACAAAATCTGTTTCTGGCAATGCCAATTTGGATATAAAGGGATTCATTCTGTTCTTTATAACAGTTTTCACCAATTTACTTGGCTTTCTGGTCCACGATTGCCCAGAACTCCCTTGGGATCGAAGCAAATTTAAGCCAGAAGTTAAACAGCACCATTGGTAGTTAAATCTTCAGTTTCTTCTGCTGTAAGCAGTTATCATTTGGTGCTGGTGACTTGTTACTGCTCATTTGCTCATCAGAGAATTCTTTTTGAGTGTCTTCTGGCATTAAGCTTGATTTGAGATAGACTCTGTTGTGTCTTGCTGTAGAGAGAGGAGATTCCAGAGTAGGAGTCTTTCCAATCTCCTCTACCAGAAATGCAAACAGGATTTTTTTTTTTTTTCCCCATCTATGGCTTTATGGTCACTAAGTTCTTCTTCTATATCTTCATCATTTTATGACCCTACAGATTCTTATCAGAATTCTTTAGTCTGTGGTTTTTGGGACTTTCGAAAGCTGTTCCTCAAATGGGTTTTGTTTTTTTTTTTTTTGGTAGGTGTCCTGGTTTAGGGCAAATTTTGGAGGAAACCTCCAAACTGGGGTTCCTCTAGAAAGCAGATTCAAGCAGCCCCTCCTGGAACTGGTTTGGGAAAAGATTTCCTTGGAGGAAAGTGGAAAAACCTGTTTATTTAACAGGCAAAGCATTCACCAGCACAAAAAATGAACAATATTAAACGATAAAACCTCTTGCTGCTCCGAAGAGATGCCACACTCAGAAAGTCCCTTTGTGGGCTGTTGCTGGGCTCCCTCACTTTCTGATCAGTCTCTCATCAGTCCCTCCAGTGCTGGCAATGCCACAGCCAGGCCCAGCCTGAGAGCTGCCAGTGTTCTTCTGGGTGCTCAGTCCAGGGCAGGTTCAGCCAGCTCCAAGGAAAAGAAAACCCAAAGTCCAGGGAACTTCCCTGCCTCAGCTAGCTAAAACTAACCAAAAGCAAAGGAAAGCTCTGTCCTGCTATCTGTCCATGCTGCAGACAGCACTGTCCAGGAGAAGGATGCGGGGAGCAAGTGCAGTTTCTGAAAACAAAATGTGTGCACCTTGTCTCCCCCCACCTTTGCTCTCAGAACCAGTCTTAAAAGGTGTAAAACTTATTTCTGGGCCAAACAGATGAATGGGGATACAATTCAGCATCAGAAAGTGACCCCAGGACATTATGTCATTTATACAGTATCTGCCTGAGCTTATGGCCCCTTCTGGTTTATTCATCTGGACATGGAACCACTTTGCTGTTCAGCAACACTGGTTTCTTCAGGCCTCTCCTAAGTTTCTAGGAGGCGAGATTTATTTGTAAACAAAGCTGTCTCTGAACACCCTTCTTCCCGCCTTTAAGAATTTTACTTGTTTCAAAACAATAAAAGGAAAACCTGGTCCGGGCACTGCTTCCAGTGAAGCCAAGAGTTGCTTCCTCCTCTCTGAGTTTCCTGGCTGTCCATAAAATCCTCATTCCAGGCAACCTGTCCCAGTATGTTTGCCACTCTGCACTGGGCATAAGTGAAGCTCTCCCATCACCATCTTGTTGCACAGTTGAAATATGTCAGTAACAGTATTTTTCTTCTCCTTGCCCAGAATATCAGTTTCATGGGATCACAGCTTATTAAACTGACCAGAGGGCTTGGCCAGTTACTTTTAAACCACTCTTTAACATATGATTCCACTTACTGCTTGGTACAGCTTACTGCACCTTTGATATATTCTTTGATTTTCATCTTCCGGGGGCTCTGATTGTTTTCTTTTCCACTAGGCATCCTGTATGTTTATTATTCCCATATTTCATGTTCATATTCCATATGTCAGTTCAAAGTGTGTAGGGCAGCAAGGCAGGCAAGCAGGTTCCCCATCTTACTGCTAACATGGATGCAGAAAAACATGTAAAAGTTCTTTTTAATCTCTGTAGAGCTATTTTTTTAATGCAGAACTGTTGGTTTTCTTTGCTGTTTCCTATTTGATTATTTCTAGCTTCCATCCTATCTTTTATATAAATCCTTTTGACTTCCCCAGAGAGCTTTTCTGCACCCATCAGCATTCTCCTTCTCTGTTTCAGCAACTTTGCACAAAGCTGGCCCTGTTCCTAGGAGGTGAATTATCCAGCACTGTAGGGTGAAATTGTCACTAAGGTTCCTGAACCGAGAGTGTAGTTACCTCTCCTGGGGAGAATTTCTCAGGAACACCATTTCCAGCTGGGGTCAGGCCCTTCCTTCCACCCAAGAGGGACTGCTGGCCTGGAAGTGGTGGCATTGTGCTGACAGCATCAGCCCCCAGGGAGCTGCTGTTGCTGCATCTGTTGAGCAGTGCAGGGTGTTCTTCATTCACACTTTGGAGTTTTTCATTTCCCAGTCGGATGGGCAATCTTTCTCAGTTCATCCTGTCAGTGCTGAACTCCTTCCTGGAGTTCAGATTGACCAAAGCAGCAAACTTTCCCCCCCTATTTCTAGCAGTTGATTTGCAGGCTGAAAGCATGTATCTGCTTGATTCCCTTTCCACAAAACAATGCTAATTTTTACGGCAACAGCGGGGCTGAAGAACCCCAGGCAGACCTCTTCACACACACTGATGGGTTTGGTGTGCTCTTGACTTTCACAGTGCCTTTGGTTATCTGCCTGTTGCACAGAAGGGCACCTCAGCAAGTGGCTCTCCTATGTTTTCTCTTATATTGTGGTGTTAAACAGCTTTTTTGGGAAACCCTTCAGATTGCATCAGCTGTGTGGCGCTGGGTATGGCTTCCTGATGTGACAGAACAGCGCTGGGGTGTGCTGAGTAGAGCTTACTGCCTGTATTGAGGGTCACTCTGCTGGAAGGAAACCACAGAAGAGGGGTTAGCTCCAGAGTCCCAAAGTCGTTGTCTGCAACAGGAGGTTTGCACTACCAGATGGAAAGCACCAATTTTCTATTTTCGGAAGAAGTAACTTTGGTCTCGATGAGAAATAATAAAATCCTGCAGAACATGGTTCATTAAAATTGAGTTCAGTCTGGGATTACTGGTGAGGTTTGCCACCTGTGTGCCCTCCTGCTTGCCTGAGTGGATTGTGGGTGGTACAGGTACCTCAGGAAACAGCTTACAGGGACACGTATTTTAATACACAGGGTTGAACATCTGCCTCTTGTAATCAGTCACTGTCCCATTCAAAAATCATTTCTGGCACTCAGTCAACCAAAAATACCCGAGCACAGCCTGGTGGTTGGGTCAGTAGGAGTTTGTGAGTTGAAAGAAACCAGTTGGATTCACATAAAATACAGTTCAGTGGTGAAGTCTCGCTGTTGTTGCTGCTACAGCCCTTTTAATGTTCCTCACTCTGATTTGGCATTAATGAGTTCTTACAAACGTGGTCTCTGTGTTTATACATCTTGTTTCTACCCATCTGTCTTAGACCACGCTGGAGTTCTGTGTTTCCTTTTTTTGCTAAGCGTGAAGCAGCTGGCCAGGGCAGGTACAGTCACATACAGCTGTATACATGTTTCTAAATTCATGTTTCTAAATTAATATCTGCTCGATGAACGTCTGGGAGGAATCCCTCTGTTCCCCTCATGTGTTTCAAGTCTTACAGTTTGTTTGGATGTACAAATCAGTCTGATTTCCCACTTCTGCTCTGCTGAATTTAAATTTTTTTATGCTTTCTTTAGGCATTTCAGAAAATTGTCTGCTCTCATAAACATCAACATTTGAAACTAAGTTATGAATGTAAAATTATTCAGAAATCATGAAAAGTATCAACCATTGGGTACCAAACTGGCTGCAATGAGACCCCATAACATGCCCTGTGAGTATTTCTTGGATTTTAGCTTTGGTTTTGACTGCTTTAATTGCACACTTGGAACTGGAAATACTTGATCTGTTTGAAATGAGTGTTAAAAATAGTTGCAGTTTTCAACATTGTAAAAATAGCTTTAAAATTTGAGCGGTTGCTTTTTTCTTTGTCTGGTAGTCACAAATCTTCCAACCTTTGAGAGTCAGATTTCAGGTGTTATTTTTGCAAGCTAATGCTGCTGTGCATTGTAATTAAGCAGACTTTGAAGAGATATTTACAAATAATGTTTAAAAAGCCACCGTAAAAAGCACTCAACAAACTTAAAATAGCTTTGTCTTCTCCCTGTTTGTTTTTTTCTCTTGTTGCTGTTGTTCACAGCCCTACAGGCAGCATTCCTCCGAGATGAGGAGACAGGCAGGGTTCATGCTTTATTTACCTTAATAGATTTTTGAAGCTAAGTCCTGTGCAGCTGTTTGAAAATTTATGGAATTCATTTCTAAAGCAAACCACTTGGATAACAGACATGGCTGTGATTCCAGTTGTGCCAGTGCCAGGAAAGCTTTTGGTTTTGTACTGTGAGCACTCTTTAATAACAGGTCTTGTATTTAGCCTTTTGGCTTCTGAAAGCAAATTACTCCCTTCTTGATATGCAGCTGATGGTGCTGCAGCCTCATGATTTAGCTTTCAGTTTGTGGCTGTCCCTGGCTGTTCATGTCTTTGCTGGCTCAGCCAGGCCTGGCAGAGGCACAGCACAGCTGAGGAGATGCTCTGATTGCAGCCCAGGGTCACCAACTGCACCTCTGCTGCCGTGCCCAGCACGAGCACGCTGTCGGTGTGACTGCCTCTCGTACACAGATGGCCTTTTAAAATGTGCTTAAACTCCTGATAGATTTCCAAATATTTCCAATTGACAGCCTCCTTACAAATTCCCATTTCAGGAGATGGGAGCCAACATCTCCATGATCATGTTTGGTCGTTCACACAACCATAACATTTGAATATGACGAGGAAAATTGGCTGTGCTAAAGCACAAGCTTTAATTGGAAGTAAATGCCAAAAAAGATGTTTTTGTAATGAATGCATGGGTATTTAAGTAGTTTCCCATCACTTTAATATCAAAAATGTGCTGGGATCTGCCAAGTGACTTGGTAATCTCGGCTAATATCAGGGAAGTTGCACACAGTCAATGGCTTTAAGCAGCACTGTTACTCTGCACACTTCTCAGGATCTGGGCATTTTAGCAGCAATTGCTTGCTGCCTTTTACAACCTTGGCAGCAAGTGTCAAAGTGACTGCAGTTTTTGTCTAGGGACAGCAGTGTCCTGTAATTCCGAGGGACACTTGAGGAGACCACTCATGGTAGCTGAATGAGGACCTTACAACATTTTTCTGGGCTCTGACTTGGCTTCAGTGAAAGCTTAGCTTGGTTAAATTGGCCAGCCTGTGGGGGCTGCCATGCAGAGTGGAATACAGCATTTACACAACTAAAGCTGAAGGGACCTCATTCCATGGGAATTTCGCTGGATTGTTGGCAGTACCTTGGATAGACATTGTGCCCCGGCACAGCAGTGTCTGAGGCACAAAGCAAAGCAGGGCTGTCAGAGCCACTTCCATCTGCACACTGTGGCTCTGAGTGGCTCAAAATGACACTGGGGATTTTTTTACAGAGCAGAGGTACTGAGAAGCCCTTCACAGTCCTGCAATACCGTCCATGCCTCATGGCAAGTCATGTGCAGCTCCCCCCATCAGTGTTTCCTTTTCCATTATACTGTAGGCATGACAAAGCAGGGAAATGTTGCCAGAATTACACTCCAGCTCTTTCATCTGTGTCTAGAAACTGGCTCACACTGGCCATGGGAGCGTTTTAGATAGTATTTCCATCTTGTCTTACTGTCTACTCATGATTCGTTTGAATACTGCCAGGTCTTATATATTTTGCTCCTGTAGGTTTTTTACTTTCTCTTGAGATTGTGCCTATTTCATCTCCCTTGCTTTTTAAGTGGAAAAACCTTCATTTTTCCAGAGAGCTTGAGGAAATTTCTTTCTCATATTTTTCTGTATTACTTTGTAATTTTCCTTCTTTGTGAAAGAAGGTTCTGCCTCAAGAGCTCCCAGAAGCTATGGCTGCCATTTCATTTCTGTGTTTTCTTTCCTGTTGTGGGAGGTTTTAAAGGTTTGGGGTTTTTTTAATTTGTTGTTAAGGGAGGGACAAAAATGACAGAAAACTGATCTTACTTGAGGGAGAGAGTGTTTTGCTCTGAGCATTCAAGGAAGTAAATTATTTTCTGTTCAAGAATCTCATCAGGTCTTAATTGACATTATAGGTAGCTACATGTCACACTAAGGAAGCCTAGTCATGTTCCTCTTTGAAAAAAAAAGGTGCAACCCCTGACATTATTAAGGTGCACTGCAGATTACTTTTCAGTGAAAAGAGCTGTATTTTCTCCAAAGCTGTATTTTCTCTAAAGGTGATATGATACATCTACCTTGTGTAGATGTATCATTTTACCATGTTGTAATTGATGAAAATTAGGCCTAGTACTTCTTTGTTCCTTAAAGTATGTCCACAGTCAGTCTTTTCAACCTGCAGCTTATACATAAGTCTAACGTGAGATTATCTAAGAGAAAATCTGGTGCCTAAATGCCCAAAATGTTGGAAAAGGCCTTAAATGTTGGGAAATGCCCAAAATGCATTTGGATTTCCACAAAGTTCAAATGAGGTCTCTTCGCCGAGTGCCTTTACAAGAACAGAAAAAGTCAAAGGATACAAAGAAAACATGACTTGAAGTCTGATAAAAGGTACAAAACAACAAAAAAGAAGGACTAAATAGGTAATTTTCACTGAGGATGGAGATCACTGGCTTGTCCCAGGGAGATCTCATCACCTACTCACAGTCTCAGGCACGTGTATCAGGAATGAGGTGTTTGCTCAAGTCATGGCATTGTTTTTGGTAATAAAAGTTAAAGTGGCTGTGAAGAGGTACAGTGGGATCTCGAAATAACAGGTGATTCAGGGATCAAATGATAAATGAAGTGTTGGAAATGGAAATTACTGTACGTTGTAGAAGCCACTCCTGATCTGTACATGTAACATGAAGTGGTAGTTGTTACTTCCAGGTAGTTTTGGATAATTGTGCGACTGCATCACTCCAGTGCTCAGAGTCCACATCTCAGATGCAGTTCTGGCACCTCTCCTCTCTCAGAAAGATAGATGAGGAGCCCAACGAGGCTTATTGCATTTTTGAAGCTGTTCCATACAAGGAATGACAAAGAAGGCAAGTCTTCATCTTAGAGGAGAGAAAACTGTAGTGGTATGAAATAGAGAGCCTGTAAAATAATAAGTAGGAAATAGTGAGAAGGGGAGGATTAGTACATGTTTTTCATAGTGGGGATAATACTGGGAACTGGGTTGTAAAACAGAAGTAGTCTTTTTTCCCCAGGCCTATTATTAAATTGTGTTGCTCAAAAATGTTGTGGATACCAAAAATATAGCTGGATTAAATACATTCTTATAAAGGCAAGTTCATGAAAAGAAATCCTGTAAGAGGCTGCAAAATATGAAGATACCACATCTGGCTCAGGTTGCTTGAAGGGTTTGCTAAAGGAAGGATGAAATAGTCTTGCAGTGGTTGATATTCTTCTCCTAAACCATCACAGTCAGGAACTGTGCTAAGGTGAAGGATCTTTGGGCTGACCGATTCAGCAGAGTTATGTTGTCGATGATACACAACAGCAGTGGCTGGAAAAAACCAAATGCTGCTCCTGTACACAGATTAAAATCAGAATTATATTTGTGCTGTAGCCTTTTGCATAACTGGAGCAGCAGTGCTGTTCTGAGCTGCCTGACTCATTTGAGCCGTCTCTTTCTCTTGTGTAGGTGTCGGATTGTAGCACTGCCTTTCTCTAAAGCCCAGTGGCCTGTGAGCTCAGCCACCGTTCAGGCTCCCCTGGAGACCCTCTGTACAGAGCAATGGACTCCCTCCTGTCTTAATCTGGTGAGCTGTAGAAAGCTGCATGACCTGCAGCTGGCAGCCTGCACAATGGGGCTAAACAGCTCCTCTGCCTCGGCAGGAGCTGTGCTGCTCTAGCAGAGACCTTTCTGCCTGGAATGGAAATTAAAAAATTATTCTTCTCCGTGGAGCACCTTTCAGTTTTGTGGCAATACTGCAATGGGCTTGTTGCCATTGCCTGTTTTCTTTCCTTGGCCAAGCAGTCCAGCAGGTCGTGGTGCTCTGACGCTCAGGGCAGAGCTGCTGATTTCCCTGGGAGCAGTGAGGTGCGCAAAGGGATGTGTTTCCATGGCCCCTGCTGGTGAGCAGATGGGCTGCTGCTCCTCACACTAATTGGACTTCTTCAGTCAGCTGTGGCTGCATTCCCAAGTATTCATCTGTCAGCTTTAAGGCTGCAGCTCACAAAGAGATAGTTTACTGTGACCAGGTGCTGTAGGCAAGTGTGGCTATTGAGGTGTTCAGTGGATTTTCTGTTTGCACAGATCTTCCTGTCTGGACATCCAATAGCCTCAAAGAGTCCAGCTGGAGTCCAGAACTCCAGCTCATCCTGGTTCTCTTGCAGGTGTCCTACACAGATGGAGATGTCATGGAAGTGCTTTTGAAGCACCCTCCCTGTCTAAATACCATCATTTCTGTCTTCTCAATGCTGTGCTACTGCAGCTGGGCTCTCGCCAGCACAGCCAGCCAGAGGAGTCTTGGAAAAGCCAGGAGAGAGAATACTCTGTAATGAGGAGAGAACAAAGACCTAAGGTTGAAGCAAATGTTTCCTGTTTGTCTGGAAGTCTGCTATGTGCCCCTCCCACCCAAAGAGGAAACAAAGATTCCTATTTTGTAGCAGAACTTCTAAAGGACAAATGATTAATCTGTTGGCCATGTATTACTCCTTGTCCCACCGAACTATTTGATCTTGTTCTGTCTTGGAAGGACTGTGAAGAATGCTGTTACACTGTGTACAAAAATACCTTCACTCAAAAGAAAAAGAGCTTAATTGTTCGGCAAGGGGCCTAGTTCAGGAATTTTTCCAAATCTATTTTTAGCACAAAAAACTACCACCCAATCTGTTGGAACTTTTTGTTTGGGGTCAAGTATTTCTTCTTCAAGAGTTTGCAGGGGACAAAGCCTCTGACATGGAATGAAAGGGTAATATCAGAGTTGGATGTGGATGATCTTTCCCTGTGTTTCTTAAGGACAGAGAGCTAGCTGGCATGAGAGCATCACCAAAAAAAAAGCTGAGGCCTGAAATCTATCATCTTAATTAGCCAGAAAGATGTCCTCAATCCTTGTCTCCCCCATCCCAGCTGTCCTAGGCACTGTATATTTACTCTCTGCTGCTGTGGCTTTTGCACAGACACTGAAATGTGTGACGCAGGTGTGTGTTAATGGAGGTACAGGAGAGAGGCAATTTTCCTGCTCATGCAGAAGGGCCAATACAGTGCAGAGCTGCACTAGCAGCCTGTCCTGCTCTGGGATATAACTGCACGGAGAGGGCATCACACAACTGCAAAATGGAGACATGGAGATGCTGGGACTTGAGCTGCTGCCACCTTCACCCTGCGCCCTTCGCCCCTCACAGTTCTGAGGGTGCTGCATGTATATGCACACCTTCATCTTCTTGACTTGTGGAGGGAGTCTCTTTGGCAACCTGTTCACTCTTTACAGGTCAGGAAAAATGCTCTAGGAGTTGTTTTGCTATGCACGTTAAGTTGCAGTTCTACTGAATTCCAATAGAGAAATGCAATCATCAGCCTGTGTTTAAAATTCTGGTTCTACCTTGCATTAAGCATGGCTGTTATCCTTTCTTCCTGCTCCCACACACAGCAGGAGCTTTTCACAGTCCATTTCCCTGCAGCATCCTGGAGAACGCTGACCTCCTGACCTCGTTTCCACTGTGCTCTTCTGTAATACCCTGCTCATTTCACTGGTAGATGGAAGGAGCAGCAAGCTACACACACAGCACACATCCTTTAGGGAAGAATTGTGCCGTATCTGTGCACTGTCCTGGCAACTTCAGCTGAGAACTGCACAATGACAGAACCATTTTAGCAATGGTTACTTCATACAGTCCCAAAAGGTGTTGCAGCCAGAAGAATCTGCTGAGGAATCCGAACAGGACAGCCCATGATGGGAATGACTCGGGACAGGCTCCTGCCTGGTGTCAGGTGCAGAGAAAGGTGTGCAAGCACAGCACTGTCAGCATTGCTGGAACAACTGCAGCAGGTCACTTGACAAGAAAAGCCTTTTTGTCACTTATCAGTCATTAATTCCTCTAATAGAAATGTGAGCTCACTCCTAATTACGAATAGATGAATGAAGTGTTTCACTGGAGTGGGCTCATGGACTTGCATCTTGCAGGAATACAATGACCCTGTCATGAAAATTTCTTTTTCTGGAGTGAGAAGAAAGTGGATACTCTGGGGAATGGTCAGATTTTGGTTCACACATGAGGATAGTGATGAACACAATAATAGACACTGCCTTGTGGTTACAACAGGATCTGATTTTTCTGTGCTTGATGCTCAAAATGTGTTTAGAAAGATCTTTATCTTTCCCCAGTCTTGGGAAAAAGTAAATTAGTAAGTTTGCTACTCCTCTCTGCTTTTTTCCTTTTCCCCTCATTTCTATTTTGTAATCTTCACTGCTGTATGATTTGGTTTCCTGCCTAGACAGAAAAATTAGAGTTTCCGTCTATCCAGGAGATCTTTACTCTTTCAGAAGACAGGATTCTAAACCAGGGCGTTAGAACAACATTCATCACTGTTGTTTGCTCTATACACCCAGTCTAGATAGAATCAAAACTCTGTTGTTCCTCACCTGTCACCTAGGACCAGAGTAAAGTACAGTTCCTCCCCGCCAGTGCTCACAGTCTGATTGAAACTTTCTACAGACCAATGCTGTAAAATGCTGCTGCCACTGTGCATACACTTATCTGCAAAAGCTCCTGATTTAGGTTTTCCCCAGTGTACATGAGCTGGGAACTGCTGCCTGGATTTGTGGAAAACCTTGGGGAAATGCCATTCTGACTGAGCACTCTGTCCTGGTTAACTCCTGCAGTACTTAAAGCACAGCTATTGCAAGGTTATCTTTGGGTCTGGTTTATAGGAGAGGCCTATCCCTTTGGAACAGCTGCTGTATATGGATTATTTTGTTTCAAGGAAGCCAGGTGAGATGAATGGATAGAGCCAGATGAGTCACTTAGTTGAATTTTTAGTGTTGAATTTCTTCTTTACCTGAAAACGAACAAACTGTTCTTAATTATTGTTTCTTTATTAAGCACAGTGGCTCAGTGATGATGTACAGTGTTTCAAAACAGCTGTTGTGAAGGCTCTGATGTAAAACAGCACAAGAAGGGAGGATGGCAAACAAAGCTTCCAATAGCATGAAAATTATTGGAAAGATAAGGGGAAAGAAGTTGAGAAGGGTGCTGGGAAACACTGCTTTGCAGTATCATTGTTACCAACAATTTCTTTTCAGAGGAAAAACGTTGAGGAGCTAGAGGGATTGAACATCTGAAGACTTAAAGAAAAGTACTATCAGAAGAAAAAGAGCTGTGCAGTTCAGTTAATGGGGAAAAGTCAATTTCATTGGCATGGAATGAAAACTTGACAGTGGGTTACGCTGCGGGTTGATTTGCATCCTGTGTGCCTTACTGGGATTTCAGTGGGTGTAAATTAGACCAAATACTATGTCCTGACAGTACTGAGACAAGTTAGTCTTGTTTGAGATTTGAAGGCTTTTGTTGTCCTTGAGGAGAACAGCAACTGAAAAGGGGCTGCTGGCTTTGAGCAGGACTAGAGGTGATTTGAAGGTGCAGAGGGATGTTGAGTCAATAGGACAGAAATTGTGCAGCCCAAAAAGCTCCTTGTTGAGGACCTGTTGCAGTGGCTGGATGAAAGCAAACGAGGCATTCCTCAAGTCAGGAGTTCCTAGAGCCAGAAACAGCACAGATGGTTGCACTTTGCTGATGGGTACTTGGAGGGGTCAAGTACCTACTGCTAAACTAAAGACTTTTATTCTTTTTATGCAGGTGTGTGCTGAAGGCAGGCACAAGGGCTAACATGTTCACACCAAATCATCACCTGCTGTAGATGTAATTGAGATCAGCAGAATGTCACTGCTTCCACTGGAAATCATCAGCCTTTTCTCTGCATATTTTTGTCAAATAGTATGTAGTTAGACAACAGACTTGGCAAGATAAGTCAGGAAAACACACCAGGATATTAATGCCCTTGTAGGAATGATATGTATTTTGTCTCTCAGAGAGATTTAGGAGGAAAATGAAGCAAATGAAAAAATGAAGTTATTACTGTATTATTAAAAAACAGCAGGCTCCAAAAAACCTGGAGCTGGATTCCCACCAAAAATCAGAGATATTGTGGAGCTTGATCTGAAGCTCTGAAAATTATTATGCAAATGTTAGTGTGAATCTTGAGGCCAGTATTGGGTGACAGTTTAGTAAACAGGTGAAAAATAAAAATGAAAGTGCTGTGAGCATCTCAGTGAGGCAAAATAATAATATACATTTATCTAGCACTTAACATTTCCAACTTGTATGTCCATTCAATCATGCAGAAAGTTGCACTGATCTCAGATGCATGGAAAGAAAGGCTGTGCCATATTTCCAGAGCCTCTGTAGCTATTGAACAAGTTGGTGTTAGACTGGAGGGTTTGGACGAAGGAATCATAGGTAATTCTAAAAAAAGCAAGGGAATGCGTCCTTTCTATCTAGGTTTAATGAAAGTAACACATACTTAGATGTAAGCTGAGCAGCCCTTGGAAAACAGAGTAGTTGGTGTTTGAGATTGCAGTGGAGCTGACTGGAATGTTTTAAGAGAATGAACTGGCAAACAACAGATAATGTCTTTCGGAAGAAAATTACCTGTGCTATTGAAAATCCCTTTAAAGACATTTAAGGAGCTCCACAGGTGGAGAGCATCCAACCTCCTTAGATACCCAGTGTGTGTTTGGGTACCAGCCCCTTCCTGCCAGGGCCCCCTGTGCCAGCCCAGGGACAGGGCAAGACTTGGCCCCTCCTCAGCAGTCCTGAAGAGCAGTGGAAGCTGCTCAGAAAGGCCACTGGGCACAGCCTGTATCGTTCCTCATGAACTCAACTACAGACTTGGCTGGGGGGAGGAAAAGAAAAATCTGAACAAAATGTTGCTAATCTGTCCAAGTAGGGATGTGACTGATCTCCCTGGGGCTAATTCTGTGTATGAAGTTAAATATATGCCTAGAGGGTTTCCTGAATGCATCCAGAAAGTTCATCCACTCTCAAGCTGGAGAAATAAATGAGTGCAAAGTCACAGGAATTGACATCTCTTGGGTCTGAGTGATTTTCTGACATTGCTGGTTGACTTCACTGTGGGAGTAGGGCCCAAGTTCTCAGCAAAGGGACCGTGTTCAGGGGGCTGCACTCTGCCGGGAATTTGTACATTTGCAGTCTCAGACAAATTTATTTTTGTAGTTGCCATATGTGAGGGCTTTTCATAATCGCCATCTGTGGAACGAAAGGCAGTCCAGGCTAAAATGTGCGCAGTTGCAAATATTGGAAAATATGGCTATTATAAAAAGTTGTAAGAACTTTATGCAAATGTTCCATCTACAGTGGAAGGGCCAGATTCTAATATCACGCATGGTGCACAGATTTTTCCTAGGTATGCCGGGATGGCCACACTGTGCCTGAGATTAGAATGTGTTTCAAAAATGGATTATTGGGATATGAAAGAGCCAATGATGAGGAAAATCAGATTTTACTGAGCTTTTTCTTTTTTTCTTCACTCTTACTATGTGAGAATTGACTTTCAGCATAGTTTCTGGTCTTTGTAATTCATTAGGAAAATTGGCAATAAACTAATGGCAAAATGTGAAAACTAGTTTTCCTCCTTAAGAAATTCACATCATCAAATTAGGACAGAGAAATGATCTCTTTACACCCAGTTGCTCAGAGCAACTGGCAAATTTTGACTACACGAAGCATTACCTGAAGCAAACCACAGTGTCTGCATTCCCTGGGGACTCCCCTGAGGTGCTGTCCGCAGGCACTGGTGGCATTGAAGTTCTGGTGGTGTGCAGGTTAATTCACTCTGCAAATCCTACTATCAGTTTATCTTCATTTGTTTAAATCCTTGCATTTGATATTTTATTCCCCCCCCCCCCCCTCCCCCCCCCCATATCCAGATACTGTCTTCTTTCTTGTCTCTTTGGGGAGGAGGTAAGTGAGATTTGGATGCAAGCCATAATTATTCTGGGAAAATCACCCTTCAGCTTTTATTTATATGCAAAATCTTGCCCTGCAGCAGCTTGACGGCTACAGGAGGCTAGGAAGGCAATACCAGCCTACCTCCAGGGTTTCTCTCCTTCCTAAATGATATCTTGCTGGTCCTTGTCTCATCCTCAATTCTCGGTGACCCAGGTTTAGGGAGAGAAGTTGGCATGGCTATTCTGTTCTCATCTCCAGAGAAACCCAGCGCTGGCCAGGTAAGAAGCTCCCCTTGGACAGGGAATATTGGATTTTCTAAGACAAAGGGAGCAGTGAAGCCAGCTCCTGGCTAGAGCTGAAGCAGCCCTGGCAGCACTCCACAGCTAGAAAGCCCCTTGAGACTTTTGAGTTCTTCAGTACTGAGTAGCAGCTGCAGCAGCAGCTTTCCATGGGTTTGGATTAAGGGAACTTTCTCGGAATGTTCTGAGTGCAGAGGGTGTCTGATGTTTGGAAGTGCAGAGTGTTCCTAATGATTCCCATGGAAATCACAGTATCAGTTGGTTCTGAAAATGAGGTCCCTGGTCTAAACAGCTGGGTTTGCAGGCAGGGACCAAACCCTCTGAGGTGTTTTGTGGGATCATTATTATACAGCAGTTTTGCTGTATCCAAGCTGAACAATTTTTTTCTTCAGTACACAGGATTCTTGAAAAGCAAGGGCTACCCGTGCAGACCAATTGCAATGGCAGATCCAGGGATTTAGCAAAGGCTAAAACCAAAACTGGTCTCTGCACATGCTTTCTAATCTAAACAAAATCTGAAAGTTTATCAGTTGTCCCTGAGAGCAACACCTCTGAGTTAGTGATGCTTCTCAGGCCACCTGAGAGATGATATAAATCTTTATAACTTGCAAGTGAAGCAATCAAATTTTAATGGAAAAATGTTTCTGTCTTTGGGAAAATGTGATAAATATGCCACTGTGAAGGGGCAGAGAACTTTTGCAGGAAATATTCATTAAGACTGACTATGAATATTCAGTATACACCTGAAAGCCCACATAGTTATTATATTTTAAATAAATACTTGCTTTTCAAATGTTGTTTTAACTAGTCATCTATCTTCAGATATTGTCAAAACATCACTCATCATACATCTGTCTACATGCTATCCAGATGCTGCTGAACTAGTTTCTTTTTTAGGTATATATATTAAAGTATTCCTTTTCACAGAAAGTTTTGAGTGTAAAAATTATATATTTGTCTGAGGTTGGAAAACTGCATGGTACTGTTGCTGATGCAGGATTGGAATGAGGGATACTTTTTGTATGATATTATGAACAGTAAGTGGACTTTGGTGGTGGACATGAGGATCCCCATATAGTCTTAGCTTTTTAAATGAATTCTCTCATTCTTATGTTCTCTGTTGCCTCATCATAAAAAAAAAAAATAAGAACGGGGGATTGGAAAATACTGTGTGGTTCATCATGATCCCCTCCTTCAGCAGGACAACATCATGCAGTTGCTTTTATGAACTTAATCTACACAACTGTAAATAAAAGTGAATTTCATGTTCCACCATCTCTCTTGAAAATGTGCCCCAGGAATGTAATGGGGCTAAAAACATCTCTGCTGGAGTAGCCCTAATATATGCATGATCCCTTCACACACACCTGTCCTTGGAGGAGTTGCTCTCTGCAGTGCTTTTCCCTCCCTCACGCTCACTCTAGAGCATTTATGGGCAGAAATATTTTCTTCTCTTAAGTCCTAGTCTTGCAAAACTGGTGGCAGACAGTAGCTAGAGATGAGCTCAGTGGGTCAGAGCAGGGTGGTGAAAATGCCCCAGTTGCAGGTTCAATCCCTCTGTGGGCCATCCACGTAAGAGTTGGACTTGATGATCCCTGTGAGTCCCTTCCAGCTCAGAGCACTCTGTGGGTTCTGGGGTGGGATGCCCTGCTGTCAGTGCCTTTCTCTTCCCCAGCTGTCTTCCACCGCACATTACTGCTTAAATGCAGTTACCTTACATGTGAGGATCAAAACTCTGCATATTCTTAATCATAGAATCATGGAATGGTTTGGGCTGGAAGGGACCTTAAAGACCTTGAGATCTTTGTCTACTGATGTTTGAACTGATGCCATGTCCACTGATGACTGACCTTATTTCTGCGGGCAAGTCACATAACTGTCTCTGGATCAAACTCGCCTTTGCTGTAAATCCATGAAGCCTTGTGTGTTTCATTGCACCTGTGTCAGCTGTGGAATTTATCCAGATTCTTTCTCTGCAATATGTCAAGCTGGTGAATAGACTCAGAATTACCTCTCCAGTGTTATATACCTCTCCAAGGTATTTTGGACTTGAGAAATTAAAACCAGGCTGATAAAAATTATTCTTGGACTCCCAGACTACTGCTTTTAAGAATAATGCCAATACAATATTGAGGAAGTATATATCAATCTGTCCCTAAAATGAAAAAAATCTTGTTACCAGTAAGCACAAAGGTGTGTTCCACCATTATTTAAGAGAAACACAAGATTGGCTACATTTATACTTGTTCCCTTCCGCAGCTCTGTCAGGGATATAATTTAAAAAGCTTTCCTTGTATAGATGTTCCGTTGTGGGGTTTTGTTCTCTTTCTCTAAGCATGCATAGATTTTAGACTACTTCCCTTAAAAGAAAAAGTTACTCAAAGTGAAATATTCCTTTAGATCCAGTCACATCTATTCTAGTAAGAAAATTTGTACTTAATAGCTGTTGTTATTGTCAGTTTTTTCAATACAATGAAAACCTTTTTTACTTTCTTCAGTACTTTTGTTGCTTGAAAATGATATTGTTCTAAATTATTGTTCTGTCAGCTGGGGGAAGGGTTGTCAGTAAAAGAGAGGCATTATACTGGTGTTGCACATGCAAGGTCATCTGTACCTCTCTGTGTTTGAACCAATGCTGTTGTGGTTGGTAAGAGGGGGAGGTACAAGGCTCTTTGAGGCAAGGGAAATTTATTGCATTGCTTTTCCAAAAATTACTGCCTATGGAAGTGGAGCTTGGGGTATGGTGGAACCAGAAGCTTGCTTTATTCTTTGATGATAGTAAAAAGTTCTTTAAAAAGCCACATCCAAGCATGAAAAAATGCCCTGTGATGAGTGTAGTACTTCAGGTCTTGGTTGCTGTAACTGGTAGTGGGAGCACAGTGATAGGACTCCTCTAAAACATCCCCCCGGGACAGACACATAAATCCCGTGGCATGGGAAAGTGGAAAACTGGAGAAAGTTTCAGACTGCATTTATTTTAATTTTTTCTTCCGTGGAGTTCATATGAGCAAGTGGAAGGAGTGAGTGCCCCGGCATCCCCTTCCAGATATTCCATATTTCCATATCCAAATATTCCATATTTCTGACTCCCAAAGGCCTCCCTGGAATGTGAGGGAGCAATGCAGCAGGAGTTGCTAAAAGCCCTGGTTAGAGCTGTAATTAATGGATAGGGACATGTGAGGAACCCTGTCCTCGCAGGGATTTCAGATACAGCATTTCAGCGACAGTTCCTGTCAGCGTTAGGGCCCCCATTACCCCCCTTGAATATCGCCTAGAACCACAGCAATTTTTTAGCAGTAAAGTGCTTTTTCTGCAGCTGCGTGGGGCTGCAAGGGAATTGGCTGCTCAGATTCACCTCTGCCTGCTGCAGCTGCTTCTGCTGGTGCAGGAAATGAGGGATTTCCTAGCAGAGCTGTGAGCTGGAGAAGGGCTTTTGAAAGCAGCCTTCCAGGGAGGATAAGATTTGTAAAGGAAGCAGAGCCTGTGTGGAAGATCAGGGATAGAAATTCTGGGTGGTTTGACATTATTTAGGGAAGGCAGCTGGTTCTCAACAGCTCCCAGGCCCTTGAAGAAAGTTTGAAGGGAAGGAAGGCGCTTCAGGATCTGGTAGCAGGAGGGCTGCGTGCCTTGAGATGTGAGCAATACCTTGCAAGAGGCGCAGCTCCTGGAAAAATGCAATACCTGGATTTGAGTGTAATTCTCAGAGGAGGAGCAAATTGTAATTTTTAATTGGATGGTAGACAGTTCACTGGAAAATTAAGGTAGGAAGTAAATAACAGCCTGAAGGAATAAAAAAAAAAAAAAAAAGAGAGACTGTATTCTGCATAAATCTTGGCTTAAGGGAGTTCACTGTAGGAAGAGAACACTGAAATGGTGTTTAGTGTTAGCAAAATGTATCATCAATACTTTCATGTCTTGTTTTTCCTCTTCTCAACATCCCTGGGATCAGTGCTTTGCTGGCCATGTAACAGAATAATCTTTACAAGCTGGGGATGGGGGAGTTTTGTTTTCTTACCATAAATGGAGGTTTTTGATGAAAAATAAGTGTTTTATGGAGGCATCCTGCTGCCACTGAACATAGGTAGCCTTGATGAACATTTGAAAATACCAGAGAACTGGTAAGTTAAATATTGCACTGCTAGGGCCTTCTCACTGTTACAGTTTAAACTAAAAACTTAAGACCAAAGCTAGAAGTTCCACAGCCTAATGCTGCTAAAATTTATGTTCTTCACTCTGAACTGAAGCTCTGCTGCTTCAGTAACTAAAAAGAGGTCTTTCTTAGACTAAAAATACTGTGTTGAACATCAGGAAGTCAAGTTATATCAGCTTAATATTAAATTAATGGTCATTCATATACATCATTACCTCATACCATAACCTGTGCAGCTGTTCATGACATCTGCATCCAATCTATAGTTCATGACATGTCTTGACAGATACTTTACCAGAACCCCCGCCATGACTAATCTTGTAGTCATCAATTCTGCCTTTTTTACATTTGCTTGTTAATAAATGTAAATCTTCCTCGATATATGTATTCCAGCAGTGTGCCTGTATGTTCTAACAGTTACCCACATTTAATGCTCCTTTGGGATCTTTGGGCATGTAAGGAGCAATGAAAATGCACTTGGCACTTGTACATGTCATGGTAAAGTTTAATCTTTTATGATGGAAAGAGGCTGAGCCTATAAAATAAAAATAGTGCAGAAATTGTTCCTTGTTCTGGAAAACTGTCCAGATTCTATAGGCTGGAAATAATATTTACTGCTCTAGAGAGGACTGTCTTCAGCCAGATCACTGTGGGACTGAGGTTCTTCCAAAACAAGAAGATGACCACAGTCCTAGAATCAGCAGCAACCCTCCTTGGCTTCCCATGTGATGTAGATTTTCCCAACTCACATGTGCACACATTACTGTAAAATTAAAATGTCATCCTTCTGGTAGAATATTGAGTGCAGTTCCCCAGTAATGGAATTAACTCTTGGCTAAGAACTAGAGAGAAACCGATCAGTGAAGATGTGCAAAATTTTCCGAAAAGCATTAGACATGGTTTGAGTCTGCACAGTTGGTTCCACACTGGAAACAGTCTCTTGGATTGCTTAAATGAAGATTAGATCTATTCAGGTATGACATGTGAATATAACTGCTTTTTCTTAGGGTGCCAAATCCAGCAGGTTGAAAATTATACTACTGTTTGGCTGGAGATTGATGACTCTAAAAGGTAGACTTAGGGCTTGCTTGGAATTCTTGCTTACTGATGGTGAATCATGGCTGAAAACAGCCTCCTGTTTTTATCTCTCCAAGAGCCCTAGGAAAAAAAGAAAGCAGCATTCATGTGAAGAAATTGTTTTCCCCCACATCATGTATTAACTTCAGCAGGTAGAAATGAGTTCAGAGTTCATGAGTATCTAAAGCTCCCCACTTTTCAACACTTTTTGTTTCTCTTTGCTTTTGACTCCGTTTAGAGTAGAAGAGTGGAATGGAAATGTCATTTTAAGGGATTATACTTCCTTGTTGTCCCTGATCTGTCTTAATTGTGTAGGAATTCAGACAGATTTTCTTTGTGTTCTTTGAATGAGATCAGCAGTAATATAACTGATAAAAAAATGGCATTGGCTCTGGCTCTGGAATAAGGACAATTCTTATGAGAAAAAATAGTAATTTATTCAAGGGTGAGCTAGTACCAGCTGCAGTGATGCATTTTTCTACACAGATGAACTGTGAAGGTTTGTTAAGCAAAGAATATTGAGTGTGCAGAAAACTGTAAAAGTTACCAAATCCAGCATGGATGAGCGGGAGCTGAAAGGGACTTGGAAAAGCGATGCCATCATAAAAGTGAGAGCTTTTCAAAACAAATGTTTGTCACCAGTTTAAAATTCTTACTGCATTTCTTAATCTCCAAGTATTTTTTTGTATCCTCTTCCCTAGTGTGCTGTTGGTGCAAGGTTGGCACCTTTCAGGCTGTCACGAGCTGTCCTTGTGAACGGGTTTTGTGATGGTTCGTGGGGGATCTCAGGGTGCAAAAAACCGACACGGTACAGGGGGTTTGCAGTGGTAATCAACACAAATGCACTTTTATTGAAATAACCACAACAGAAATGCATTGGGGAAGGATTGGGGGAAAAGGGGAAAATAAGGAAAAGAGGGAGGAAGAAGAAAAGGGTATATAGCTACCAAATGTGGAACTGCAAAGTCCTTTGGTGCCCAGCCGATGGAGTTCACCAGGTCACGTCTGGGGACATCTCAGGGATGCAGTTCATCTGGACCATAATTATGCTCTTCTTTGATGGGGGAAGGGGGATGAATTTTGAAACCAAGTCAAAGGTAGTGTATTGTATCTTTGGGGGAGAGAATGGTGTTTGGAAAAGGGTACACACAGTCCATGTTCTCAGCGGTGGGTGAGAGCCATTGTCTTCTTGGTCCACTGCTCACACCTGCAGCATCTGTCTGCTTTGGTCGGCTCGCCTCCCCCCGCACACCTCCCTGGGTTGGGGGTCCCAGTCCCAGTCCTTGGAAATTGTGTGAGGGATTTCACATAGGGATTTCATGTCTGGCTTTTTCTCTGGCAAAGAGGCTTCTTACATCTCAGTTTGTCTGTCACAGTGGTTGCAAATGAGCGAGAGGGGTCTCCTGTGGGGGACCACCCCCAAAACACAGGAGAAGTCCAGCCAGGCCGAGGGGTGGGGAAAAATCCCAGAGCTATTGTTGCAAAATTGTCAGAATGTCCTTTTTCTTCTCATTAGTGTAGCATAAAGTAAACACACCTGTGAAAACAATAGCTTAGCAATTCTCTCAGGTCTCGGGGCCTTCAGTGTGTAACTCTTCTCCTAGAGAGCCAGAGATTTTAGACAGGGGGATCTTTTCTTCAGTGATCCCCCAGTGACGACCCCGAGGCAGATGAGGGAAATTTCAGAAAGACTCTCACACAGGTGTAGCATCAGCCTGAGCCTGCCAGAGGGAGCTGGACACCTTTATAGTGTTGAGATGGGGGCATTGCCCTGGGAGCTGCCAACAACAACTGCTGGGAATGAGGACAGTGGATATGGAGAGCCCCAAATAAAGACCTCTTGTAGCCTTCAGGGGGTGTGAATTGCCAGCATAGGCCATTGCTCTCCAGGCCTGTTTTGTACATTGATTACAAAGAGTTGTTTTAAATCTCTTCTGGTAGCCATGGTAAATCACCGCTTTAATTACTGTCTAGGCAGCTGGCTTGTTGAATTCTGTTGAATGGCATTAGCTTATTCACTTAATTCTGAATTGCAAAAAGGCCACATTTAAATTTACCATCTCTCAGGTTCAGTTGATCTGAGAAATAAAATATCTGAGAGGATGTAAGAAAATCTGGCTGATGTTTTACTGGAAGGGTGTCAGAGAGACAGTAATGAAATAATTTAGGTTATGTATGGACATGCATAGTCAACCCCTTTTCCCCTCCTTTTCACAGGGAGGCAAAAAAAGAAGGAGCAGAGCAGTGCTCCTACTCTGAAATATTCATGAATTATGAGGATCGCTTTATTTTTCTTTCTTTGTGGGTTCACAGGCTCACCTCATGCACAGTTCTTTGTCTGGGCTCTTAAGCCAGTTTCATGGTCACATTCCATCTGGGACAGTAATTAACTAATAGTGATTATATCCCTGGGGCCTCTGGTATCATCCTCTGCTTTTATGGGAAGGTCTCTGCCATCATCTCATGACTGTCAGTAACTTTGGGAACAGTTTAGGATATCTTATGAGTGACTTGGGGATACTTCATCAGAGCTTGATGTTAAAATGTAGAGCATGACTGGAGACCAGTCACACAGCCCTTTCCTGCACAGCTATGGGCAGGTACTAATCCTACCATCTAGAGGCTATTTTGCTTGTAACTCTGGCTCTCCTCTGAAGTAAGGCCTTCTCTTGCCTCCAAAGCAGCCAGAACAATAAATCTGGAACTAATGGTTTAAACCTTGGATCAAATCGTGCAGAAGTCCCTTGCAATTGGTCTTGGTAATTCTCTTTCCTGGAGAGGATCTACCCCATGCCCACAATGTGTGCATGGATATCCATTGTTGCCGCAGGTTGTGGGAAGGTTTGCTCTTCTGCACAGTAAATGGATGGTCTGAAACTTCCTCACAAGAGCTGTTTCACTCATTTCCTCTTCTCTGTTATTTTCATTCCAAAAAATTTATTAAATTCAGGCTCATATTCAAAACCTTGCATACAACAAAACGAAAAAATTGAGCAACTCACGAAACCTGCAGTTGAATGCCATGTTTATGCAAAATAACAGAATTTTAGGGGAGTTGGCACTAACTGCCTACAGTGCATTAGATAGAGTCCCAATGAAGGGAATCTTTCCTGAATTCAGGAAAATTCAGGAAAGCGCCTCCCGGAATTTCCCTAGAATTCAGCAAGTGCTTTGCAGCTTGAAATTGGAAGGAAAGCCTCAGATTTAGCAGCCAGAGCTTCAGGAGGAGCAGCAGCGAGCACAGCATCGGTTTTGCAGCAGCTCCTTCCATGTGCATGTTTTTGGGAGTTGAAAGGCTTGCAGAGTGTTAAAGTAGCTTTTTCTCTCCGCTGGAAAGCTGCACGCTCAGTGCCAGTCTTCTGCAGCTTCTTTCTTCACGTTTCAGCAGCTAGCACGCTCTCCGTGTGCTGGAGAAGCGGCAGAGGCTTCCTTGCCGGAGAAGCGGCACCTTCGCCGGCAGAGAGCATCCTGCCGGCCGCGGTGCGCTCCGGAGCGGGGGCTTGTGCCGAAAGAGGCCGGCAACAGGCGCTTACCTTCGGACAGCTCCGGATCGCCGTCTAATGCGTCTCTTGTCGCCTACACGGCAGGGAAAAGCTTTTCCACTCTGTCTAGGAAGGAGAAAGTGTGCCAGCACAGCAAATGCCTCCCGGACTTTCCCTGGAATTCAGCAAGTGCTTTGCAGCTTGAAATTGGAAGGAAAGCCTCAGATTTAGCAGCCAGAGCTTCAGGAGGAGCAGCAGCGAGCACAGCATCGGTTTTGCAGCAGCTCCTTCCAAGTGCATGTTTTTGGGAGTGGAAAGGCTTGCAGAGTGTTAAAGTAGCTTTTTCTCTCCGCTGGAAAGCTGCACGCTCAGTGCCAGTCTTCTGCAGCTTCTTTCTTCACGTTTCAGCAGCTAGCACGCTCTCCGTGTGCTGGAGAAGCGGCAGAGGCTTCCTTGCCGGAGAAGCGGCACCTTCGCCGGCAGAGAGCATCCTGCCGGCCGCGGTGCGCTCCGGAGCGGGGGCTTGTGCCGAAAGAGGCCGGCAACAGGCGCTTACCTTCGGACAGCTCCGGATCGCCGTCTAATGCGTCTCTTGTCGCCTACACGGCAGGGAAAAGCTTTTCCACTCTGTCTAGGAAGGAGAAAGTGTGCCAGCACAGCAAATGCCTCCCGGACTTTCCCTGCAATTCAGCAAGTGCTTTGCAGCTTGAAATTGGAAGGAAAGCCTCAGATTTAGCAGCCAGAGCTTCAGGAGGAGCAGCAGCGAGCACAGCATCGGTTTTGCAGCAGCTCCTTCCATGTGCATGTTTTTGGGAGTGGAAAGGCTTGCAGAGTGTTAAAGTAGCTTTTTCTCTCCGCTGGAAAGCTGCACGCTCAGTGCCAGTCTTCTGCAGCTTCTTTCTTCACGTTTCAGCAGCTAGCTCGCTCTCCGTGTGCTGGAGAAGCGGCAGAGGCTTCCTTGCCGGAGAAGCGGCACCTTCGCCGGCAGAGAGCATCCTGCCGGCCGCGGTGCGCTCCGGAGCGGGGGCTTGTGCCGAAAGAGGCCGGCAACAGGCGCTTACCTTCGGACAGCTCCGGATCGCCGTCTAATGCGTCTCTTGTCGCCTACACGGCAGGGAAAAGCTTTTCCACTCTGTCTAGGAAGGAGAAAGTGTGCCAGCACAGCAAATGCCTCCCGGACTTTCCCTGGAATTCAGCAAGTGCTTTGCAGCTTGAAATTGGAAGGAAAGCCTCAGATTTAGCAGCCAGAGCTTCAGGAGGAGCAGCAGCGAGCACAGCATCGGTTTTGCAGCAGCTCCTTCCATGTGCATGCTTTTGGGAGTGGAAAGGCTTGCAGAGTGTTAAAGTAGCTTTTTCTCTCCGCTGGAAAGCTGCACGCTCAGTGCCAGTGTTCTGCAGCTTCTTTCTTCACGTTTCAGCAGCTAGCACGCTCTCCGTGTGCTGGAGAAGCGGCAGAGGCTTCCTTGCCGGAGAAGCGGCACCTTCGCCGGCAGAGAGCATCCTGCCGGCCGCGGTGCGCTCCGGAGCGGGGGCTTGTGCCGAAAGAGGCCGGCAACAGGCGCTTACCTTCGGACAGCTCCGGATCGCCGTCTAATGCGTCTCTTGTCGCCTACGCGGCAGGGAAAAGCTTTTCCACTCTGTCTAGGAAGGAGAAAGTGTGCCAGCACAGCAAATGCCTCCCGGACTTTCCCTGGAATTCAGCAAGTGCTTTGCAGCTTGAAATTGGAAGGAAAGCCTCAGATTTAGCAGCCAGAGCTTCAGGAGGAGCAGCAGCGAGCACAGCATCGGTTTTGCAGCAGCTCCTTCCATGTGCATGTTTTTGGGAGTGGAAAGGCTTGCAGAGTGTTAAAGTAGCTTTTTCTCTCCACTGGAAAGCTGCACGCTCAGTGCCAGTCTTCTGCAGCTTCTTTCTTCACGTTTCAGCAGCTAGCACGCTCTCCGTGTGCTGGAGAAGCGGCAGAGGCTTCCTTGCCGGAGAAGCGGCACCTTCGCCGGCAGAGAGCATCCTGCCGGCCGCGGTGCGCTCCGGAGCGGGGGCTTGTGCCGAAAGAGGCCGGCAACAGGCGCTTACCTTCGGACAGCTCCGGATCGCCGTCTAATGCGTCTCTTGTCGCCTACACGGCAGGGAAAAGCTTTTCCACTCTGTCTAGGAAGGAGAAAGTGTGCCAGCACAGCAAATGCCTCCCGGACTTTCCCTGGAATTCAGCAAGTGCTTTGCAGCTTGAAATTGGAAGGAAAGCCTCAGATTTAGCAGCCAGAGCTTCAGGAGGAGCAGCAGCGAGCACAGCATCGGTTTTGCAGCAGCTCCTTCCATGTGCATGCTTTTGGGAGTGGAAAGGCTTGCAGAGTGTTAAAGTAGCTTTTTCTCTCCGCTGGAAAGCTGCACGCTCAGTGCCAGTCTTCTGCAGCTTCTTTCTTCACGTTTCAGCAGCTAGCACGCTCTCCGTGTGCTGGAGAAGCGGCAGAGGCTTCCTTGCCGGAGAAGCGGCACCTTCGCCGGAAGAGAGCATCCTGCCGGCCGCGGTGCGCTCCGGAGCGGGGGCTTGTGCCGAAAGAGGCCGGCAACAGGCGCTTACCTTCGGACAGCTCCGGATCGCCGTCTAATGCGTCTCTTGTCGCCTACACGGCAGGGAAAAGCTTTTCCACTCTGTCTAGGAAGGAGAAAGTGTGCCAGCACAGCAAATGCCTCCCGGACTTTCCCTGGAATTCAGCAAGTGCTTTGCAGCTTGAAATTGGAAGGAAAGCCTCAGATTTAGCAGCCAGAGCTTCAGGAGGAGCAGCAGCGAGCACAGCATCGGTTTTGCAGCAGCTCCTTCCATGTGCATGTTTTTGGGAGTTGAAAGGCTTGCAGAGTGTTAAAGTAGCTTTTTCTCTCCGCTGGAAAGCTGCACGCTCAGTGCCAATCTTCTGCAGCTTCTTTCTTCGCGTTTCAGCAGCTAGCACGCTCTCCGTGTGCTGGAGAAGCGGCAGAGGCTTCCTTGCCGGAGAAGCGGCACCTTCGCCGGCAGAGAGCATCCTGCCGGCCGCGGTGCGCTCCGGAGCGGGGGCTTGTGCCGAAAGAGGCCGGCAACAGGCGCTTACCTTCGGACAGCTCCGGATCGCCGTCTAATGCGTCTCTTGTCGCCTACACGGCAGGGAAAAGCTTTTCCACTCTGTCTAGGAAGGAGAAAGTGTGCCAGCACAGCAAATGCCTCCCGGACTTTCCCTGGAATTCAGCAAGTGCTTTGCAGCTTGAAATTGGAAGGAAAGCCTCAGATTTAGCAGCCAGAGCTTCAGGAGGAGCAGCAGCGAGCACAGCATCGGTTTTGCAGCAGCTCCTTCCAAGTGCATGTTTTTGGGAGTGGAAAGGCTTGCAGAGTGTTGAAGTAGCTTTTTCTCTCCGCTGGAAAGCTGCACGCTCAGTGCCAGTGTTCTGCAGCTTCTTTCTTCACGTTTCAGCAGCTAGCACGCTCTCCGTGTGCTGGAGAAGCGGCAGAGGCTTCCTTGCCGGAGAAGCGGCACCTTCGCCGGCAGAGAGCATCCTGCCGGCCGCGGTGCGCTCCGGAGCGGGGGCTTGTGCCGAAAGAGGCCGGCAACAGGCGCTTACCTTCGGACAGCTCCGGATCGCCGTCTAATGCGTCTCTTGTCGCCTACACGGCAGGGAAAAGCTTTTCCACTCTGTCTAGGAAGGAGAAAGTGTGCCAGCACAGCAAATGCCTCCCGGACTTTCCCTGGAATTCAGCAAGTGCTTTGCAGCTTGAAATTGGAAGGAAAGCCTCAGATTTAGCAGCCAGAGCTTCAGGAGGAGCAGCAGCGAGCACAGCATCGGTTTTGCAGCAGCTCCTTCCATGTGCATGTTTTTGGGAGTGGAAAGGCTTGCAGAGTGTTAAAGTAGCTTTTTCTCTCCGCTGGAAAGCTGCACGCTCAGTGCCAGTCTTCTGCAGCTTCTTTCTTCACGTTTCAGCAGCTAGCACGCTCTCCGTGTGCTGGAGAAGCGGCAGAGGCTTCCTTGCCGGAGAAGCGGCACCTTCGCCGGCAGAGAGCATCCTGCCGGCCGCGGTGCGCTCC
This sequence comes from Fringilla coelebs, assembly GCF_963513975.1. Classification (NCBI taxonomy): domain Eukaryota; kingdom Metazoa; phylum Chordata; class Aves; order Passeriformes; family Fringillidae; genus Fringilla; species Fringilla coelebs. The sequence continues at coordinate 871,496 of NW_028167542.1, forward strand.
GGAGCGGGGGCTTGTGCCGAAAGAGGCCGGCAACAGGCGCTTACCTTCGGACAGCTCCGGATGCCCGTCTCATGCGTCTCTTGTCGCCTACACGGCAGGGAAAAGCTTTTCCACTCTGTCTAGGAAGGAGAAAGTGTGCCAGCACAGCAAATGCCTCCCGGACTTTCCCTGCAATTCAGCAAGTGCTTTGCAGCTTGAAATTGGAAGGAAAGCCTCAGATTTAGCAGCCAGAGCTTCAGGAGGAGCAGCAGCGAGCACAGCATCGGTTTTGCAGCAGCTCCTTCCATGTGCATGTTTTTGGGAGTTGAAAGGCTTGCAGAGTGTTAAAGTAGCTTTTTCTCTCCGCTGGAAAGCTGCACGCTCAGTGCCAGTGTTCTGCAGCTTCTTTCTTCACGTTTCAGCAGCTAGCTCGCTCTCCGTGTGCTGGAGAAGCGGCAGAGGCTTCCTTGCCGGAGAAGCGGCACCTTCGCCGGCAGAGAGCATCCTGCCGGCCGCGGTGCGCTCCGGAGCGGGGGCTTGTGCCGAAAGAGGCCGGCAACAGGCGCTTACCTTCGGACAGCTCCGGATCGCCGTCTAATGCGTCTCTTGTCGCCTACACGGCAGGGAAAAGCTTTTCCACTCTGTCTAGGAAGGAGAAAGTGTGCCAGCACAGCAAATGCCTCCCGGACTTTCCCTGGAATTCAGCAAGTGCTTTGCAGCTTGAAATTGGAAGGAAAGCCTCAGATTTAGCAGCCAGAGCTTCAGGAGGAGCAGCAGCGAGCACAGCATCGGTTTTGCAGCAGCTCCTTCCATGTGCATGTTTTTGGGAGTGGAAAGGCTTGCAGAGTGTTAAAGTAGCTTTTTCTCTCCGCTGGAAAGCTGCACGCTCAGTGCCAGTCTTCTGCAGCTTCTTTCTTCACGTTTCAGCAGCTAGCACGCTCTCCGTGTGCTGGAGAAGCGGCAGAGGCTTCCTTGCCGGAGAAGCGGCACCTTCGCCGGCAGAGAGCATCCTGCCGGCCGCGGTGCGCTCCGGAGCGGGGGCTTGTGCCGAAAGAGGCCGGCAACAGGCGCTTACCTTCGGACAGCTCCGGATCGCCGTCTAATGCGTCTCTTGTCGCCTACACGGCAGGGAAAAGCTTTTCCACTCTGTCTAGGAAGGAGAAAGTGTGCCAGCACAGCAAATGCCTCCCGGACTTTCCCTGGAATTCAGCAAGTGCTTTGCAGCTTGAAATTGGAAGGAAAGCCTCAGATTTAGCAGCCAGAGCTTCAGGAGGAGCAGCAGCGAGCACAGCATCGGTTTTGCAGCAGCTCCTTCCATGTGCATGCTTTTGGGAGTGGAAAGGCTTGCAGAGTGTTAAAGTAGCTTTTTCTCTCCGCTGGAAAGCTGCACGCTCAGTGCCAGTGTTCTGCAGCTTCTTTCTTCACGTTTCAGCAGCTAGCACGCTCTCCGTGTGCTGGAGAAGCGGCAGAGGCTTCCTTGCCGGAGAAGCGGCACCTTCGCCGGCAGAGAGCATCCTGCCGGCCGCGGTGCGCTCCGGAGCGGGGGCTTGTGCCGAAAGAGGCCGGCAACAGGCGCTTACCTTCGGACAGCTCCGGATCGCCGTCTAATGCGTCTCTTGTCGCCTACACGGCAGGGAAAAGCTTTTCCACTCTGTCTAGGAAGGAGAAAGTGTGCCAGCACAGCAAATTCCTCCCGGACTTTCCCTGCAATTCAGCAAGTGCTTTGCAGCTTGAAATTGGAAGGAAAGCCTCAGATTTAGCAGCCAGATCTTCAGGAGGAGCAGCAGCGAGCACAGCATCGGTTTTGCAGCAGCTCCTTCCATGTGCATGTTTTTGGGAGTGGAAAGGCTTGCAGAGTGTTAAAGTAGCTTTTTCTCTCCGCTGGAAAGCTGCACGCTCAGTGCCAGTCTTCTGCAGCTTCTTTCTTCACGTTTCAGCAGCTAGCACGCTCTCCGTGTGCTGGAGAAGCGGCAGAGGCTTCCTTGCCGGAGAAGCGGCACCTTCGCCGGCAGAGAGCATCCTGCCGGCCGCGGTGCGCTCCGGAGCGGGGGCTTGTGCCGAAAGAGGCCGGCAACAGGCGCTTACCTTCGGACAGCTCCGGATCGCCGTCTAATGCGTCTCTTGTCGCCTACACGGCAGGGAAAAGCTTTTCCACTCTGTCTAGGAAGGAGAAAGTGTGCCAGCACAGCAAATGCCTCCCGGACTTTCCCTGCAATTCAGCAAGTGCTTTGCAGCTTGAAATTGGAAGGAAAGCCTCAGATTTAGCAGCCAGAGCTTCAGGAGGAGCAGCAGCGAGCACAGCATCGGTTTTGCAGCAGCTCCTTCCAAGTGCATGTTTTTGGGAGTGGAAAGGCTTGCAGAGTGTTGAAGTAGCTTTTTCTCTCCGCTGGAAAGCTGCACGCTCAGTGCCAGTTTTCTGCAGCTTCTTTCTTCACGTTTCAGCAGCTAGCACGCTCTCCGTGTGCTGGAGAAGCGGCAGAGGCTTCCTTGCCGGAGAAGCGGCACCTTCGCCGGAAGAGAGCATCCTGCCGGCCGCGGTGCGCTCCGGAGCGGGGGCTTGTGCCGAAAGAGGCCGGCAACAGGCGCTTACCTTCGGACAGCTCCGGATCGCCGTCTAATGCGTCTCTTGTCGCCTACACGGCAGGGAAAAGCTTTTCCACTCTGTCTAGGAAGGAGAAAGTGTGCCAGCACAGCAAATGCCTCCCGGACTTTCCCTGGAATTCAGCAAGTGCTTTGCAGCTTGAAATTGGAAGGAAAGCCTCAGATTTAGCAGCCAGAGCTTCAGGAGGAGCAGCAGCGAGCACAGCATCGGTTTTGCAGCAGCTCCTTCCATGTGCATGTTTTTGGGAGTGGAAAGGCTTGCAGAGTGTTAAAGTAGCTTTTTCTCTCCGCTGGAAAGCTGCACGCTCAGTGCCAGTCTTCTGCAGCTTCTTTCTTCACGTTTCAGCAGCTAGCACGCTCTCCGTGTGCTGGAGAAGCGGCAGAGGCTTCCTTGCCGGAGAAGCGGCACCTTCGCCGGCAGAGAGCATCCTGCCGGCCGCGGTGCGCTCCGGAGCGGGGGCTTGTGCCGAAAGAGGCCGGCAACAGGCGCTTACCTTCGGACAGCTCCGGATCGCCGTCTAATGCGTCTCTTGTCGCCTACACGGCAGGGAAAAGCTTTTCCACTCTGTCTAGGAAGGAGAAAGTGTGCCAGCACAGCAAATGCCTCCCGGACTTTCCCTGCAATTCAGCAAGTGCTTTGCAGCTTGAAATTGGAAGGAAAGCCTCAGATTTAGCAGCCAGAGCTTCAGGAGGAGCAGCAGCGAGCACAGCATCGGTTTTGCAGCAGCTCCTTCCATGTGCATGCTTTTGGGAGTGGAAAGGCTTGCAGAGTGTTAAAGTAGCTTTTTCTCTCCGCTGGAAAGCTGCACGCTCAGTGCCAGTCTTCTGCAGCTTCTTTCTTCACGTTTCAGCAGCTAGCACGCTCTCCGTGTGCTGGAGAAGCGGCAGAGGCTTCCTTGCCGGAGAAGCGGCACCTTCGCCGGCAGAGAGCATCCTGCCGGCCGCGGTGCGCTCCGGAGCGGGGGCTTGTGCCGAAAGAGGCCGGCAACAGGCGCTTACCTTCGGACAGCTCCGGATCGCCGTCTAATGCGTCTCTTGTCGCCTACACGGCAGGGAAAAGCTTTTCCACTCTGTCTAGGAAGGAGAAAGTGTGCCAGCACAGCAAATGCCTCCCGGACTTTCCCTGCAATTCAGCAAGTGCTTTGCAGCTTGAAATTGGAAGGAAAGCCTCAGATTTAGCAGCCAGAGCTTCAGGAGGAGCAGCAGCGAGCACAGCATCGGTTTTGCAGCAGCTCCTTCCATGTGCATGTTTTTGGGAGTTGAAAGGCTTGCAGAGTGTTAAAGTAGCTTTTTCTCTCCGCTGGAAAGCTGCACGCTCAGTGCCAGTCTTCTGCAGCTTCTTTCTTCACGTTTCAGCAGCTAGCTCGCTCTCCGTGTGCTGGAGAAGCGGCAGAGGCTTCCTTGCCGGAGAAGCGGCACCTTCGCCGGCAGAGAGCATCCTGCCGGCCGCGGTGCGCTCCGGAGCGGGGGCTTGTGCCGAAAGAGGCCGGCAACAGGCGCTTACCTTCGGACAGCTCCGGATCGCCGTCTAATGCGTCTCTTGTCGCCTACACGGCAGGGAAAAGCTTTTCCACTCTGTCTAGGAAGGAGAAAGTGTGCCAGCACAGCAAATGCCTCCCGGACTTTCCCTGGAATTCAGCAAGTGCTTTGCAGCTTGAAATTGGAAGGAAAGCCTCAGATTTAGCAGCCAGAGCTTCAGGAGGAGCAGCAGCGAGCACAGCATCGGTTTTGCAGCAGCTCCTTCCATGTGCATGTTTTTGGGAGTGGAAAGGCTTGCAGAGTGTTAAAGTAGCTTTTTCTCTCCGCTGGAAAGCTGCACGCTCAGTGCCAGTCTTCTGCAGCTTCTTTCTTCACGTTTCAGCAGCTAGCACGCTCTCCGTGTGCTGGAGAAGCGGCAGAGGCTTCCTTGCCGGAGAAGCGGCACCTTCGCCGGCAGAGAGCATCCTGCCGGCCGCGGTGCGCTCCGGAGCGGGGGCTTGTGCCGAAAGAGGCCGGCAACAGGCGCTTACCTTCGGACAGCTCCGGATCGCCGTCTAATGCGTCTCTTGTCGCCTACACGGCAGGGAAAAGCTTTTCCACTCTGTCTAGGAAGGAGAAAGTGTGCCAGCACAGCAAATGCCTCCCGGACTTTCCCTGGAATTCAGCAAGTGCTTTGCAGCTTGAAATTGGAAGGAAAGCCTCAGATTTAGCAGCCAGAGCTTCAGGAGGAGCAGCAGCGAGCACAGCATCGGTTTTGCAGCAGCTCCTTCCATGTGCATGTTTTTGGGAGTGGAAAGGCTTGCAGAGTGTTAAAGTAGCTTTTTCTCTCCACTGGAAAGCTGCACGCTCAGTGCCAGTCTTCTGCAGCTTCTTTCTTCACGTTTCAGCAGCTAGCACGCTCTCCGTGTGCTGGAGAAGCGGCAGAGGCTTCCTTGCCGGAGAAGCGGCACCTTCGCCGGCAGAGAGCATCCTGCCGGCCGCGGTGCGCTCCGGAGCGGGGGCTTGTGCCGAAAGAGGCCGGCAACAGGCGCTTACCTTCGGACAGCTCCGGATCGCCGTCTAATGCGTCTCTTGTCGCCTACACGGCAGGGAAAAGCTTTTCCACTCTGTCTAGGAAGGAGAAAGTGTGCCAGCACAGCAAATGCCTCCCGGACTTTCCCTGGAATTCAGCAAGTGCTTTGCAGCTTGAAATTGGAAGGAAAGCCTCAGATTTAGCAGCCAGAGCTTCAGGAGGAGCAGCAGCGAGCACAGCATCGGTTTTGCAGCAGCTCCTTCCATGTGCATGCTTTTGGGAGTGGAAAGGCTTGCAGAGTGTTAAAGTAGCTTTTTCTCTCCGCTGGAAAGCTGCACGCTCAGTGCCAGTGTTCTGCAGCTTCTTTCTTCACGTTTCAGCAGCTAGCACGCTCTCCGTGTGCTGGAGAAGCGGCAGAGGCTTCCTTGCCGGAGAAGCGGCACCTTCGCCGGCAGAGAGCATCCTGCCGGCCGCGGTGCGCTCCGGAGCGGGGGCTTGTGCCGAAAGAGGCCGGCAACAGGCGCTTACCTTCGGACAGCTCCGGATCGCCGTCTAATGCGTCTCTTGTCGCCTACACGGCAGGGAAAAGCTTTTCCACTCTGTCTAGGAAGGAGAAAGTGTGCCAGCACAGCAAATGCCTCCCGGACTTTCCCTGGAATTCAGCAAGTGCTTTGCAGCTTGAAATTGGAAGGAAAGCCTCAGATTTAGCAGCCAGAGCTTCAGGAGGAGCAGCAGCGAGCACAGCATCGGTTTTGCAGCAGCTCCTTCCATGTGCATGTTTTTGGGAGTGGAAAGGCTTGCAGAGTGTTAAAGTAGCTTTTTCTCTCCGCTGGAAAGCTGCACGCTCAGTGCCAGTCTTCTGCAGCTTCTTTCTTCACGTTTCAGCAGCTAGCACGCTCTCCGTGTGCTGGAGAAGCGGCAGAGGCTTCCTTGCCGGAGAAGCGGCACCTTCGCCGGCAGAGAGCATCCTGCCGGCCGCGGTGCGCTCCGGAGCGGGGGCTTGTGCCGAAAGAGGCCGGCAACAGGCGCTTACCTTCGGACAGCTCCGGATCGCTGTCTAATGCGTCTCTTGTCGCCTACACGGCAGGGAAAAGCTTTTCCACTCTGTCTAGGAAGGAGAAAGTGTGCCAGCACAGCAAATGCCTCCCGGACTTTCCCTGGAATTCAGCAAGTGCTTTGCAGCTTGAAATTGGAAGGAAAGCCTCAGATTTAGCAGCCAGAGCTTCAGGAGGAGCAGCAGCGAGCACAGCATCGGTTTTGCAGCAGCTCCTTCCATGTGCATGTTTTTGGGAGTGGAAAGGCTTGCAGAGTGTTAAAGTAGCTTTTTCTCTCCGCTGGAAAGCTGCACGCTCAGTGCCAGTCTTCTGCAGCTTCTTTCTTCACGTTTCAGCAGCTAGCTCGCTCTCCGTGTGCTGGAGAAGCGGCAGAGGCTTCCTTGCCGGAGAAGCGGCACCTTCGCCGGCAGAGAGCATCCTGCCGGCCGCGGTGCGCTCCGGAGCGGGGGCTTGTGCCGAAAGAGGCCGGCAACAGGCGCTTACCTTCGGACAGCTCCGGATCGCCGTCTAATGCGTCTCTTGTCGCCTACACGGCAGGGAAAAGCTTTTCCACTCTGTCTAGGAAGGAGAAAGTGTGCCAGCACAGCAAATGCCTCCCGGACTTTCCCTGGAATTCAGCAAGTGCTTTGCAGCTTGAAATTGGAAGGAAAGCCTCAGATTTAGCAGCCAGAGCTTCAGGAGGAGCAGCAGCGAGCACAGCATCGGTTTTGCAGCAGCTCCTTCCAAGTGCATGTTTTTGGGAGTGGAAAGGCTTGCAGAGTGTTGAAGTAGCTTTTTCTCTCCGCTGGAAAGCTGCACGCTCAGTGCCAGTCTTCTGCAGCTTCTTTCTTCACGTTTCAGCAGCTAGCACGCTCTCCGTGTGCTGGAGAAGCGGCAGAGGCTTCCTTGCCGGAGAAGCGGCACCTTCGCCGGCAGAGAGCATCCTGCCGGCCGCGGTGCGCTCCGGAGCGGGGGCTTGTGCCGAAAGAGGCCGGCAACAGGCGCTTACCTTCGGACAGCTCCGGATCGCCGTCTAATGCGTCTCTTGTCGCCTACACGGCAGGGAAAAGCTTTTCCACTCTGTCTAGGAAGGAGAAAGTGTGCCAGCACAGCAAATGCCTCCCGGACTTTCCCTGCAATTCAGCAAGTGCTTTGCAGCTTGAAATTGGAAGGAAAGCCTCAGATTTAGCAGCCAGAGCTTCAGGAGGAGCAGCAGCGAGCACAGCATCGGTTTTGCAGCAGCTCCTTCCATGTGCATGTTTTTGGGAGTGGAAAGGCTTGCAGAGTGTTAAAGTAGCTTTTTCTCTCCGCTGGAAAGCTGCACGCTCAGTGCCAGTGTTCTGCAGCTTCTTTCTTCACGTTTCAGCAGCTAGCACGCTCTCCGTGTGCTGGAGAAGCGGCAGAGGCTTCCTTGCCGGAGAAGCGGCACCTTCGCCGGCAGAGAGCATCCTGCCGGCCGCGGTGCGCTCCGGAGCGGGGGCTTGTGCCGAAAGAGGCCGGCAACAGGCGCTTACCTTCGGACAGCTCCGGATGCCCGTCTCATGCGTCTCTTGTCGCCTACACGGCAGGGAAAAGCTTTTCCACTCTGTCTAGGAAGGAGAAAGTGTGCCAGCACAGCAAATGCCTCCCGGACTTTCCCTGGAATTCAGCAAGTGCTTTGCAGCTTGAAATTGGAAGGAAAGCCTCAGATTTAGCAGCCAGAGCTTCAGGAGGAGCAGCAGCGAGCACAGCATCGGTTTTGCAGCAGCTCCTTCCATGTGCATGTTTTTGGGAGTGGAAAGGCTTGCAGAGTGTTAAAGTAGCTTTTTCTCTCCGCTGGAAAGCTGCACGCTCAGTGCCAGTCTTCTGCAGCTTCTTTCTTCACGTTTCAGCAGCTAGCACGCTCTCCGTGTGCTGGAGAAGCGGCAGAGGCTTCCTTGCCGGAGAAGCGGCACCTTCGCCGGCAGAGAGCATCCTGCCGGCCGCGGTGCGCTCCGGAGCGGGGGCTTGTGCCGAAAGAGGCCGGCAACAGGCGCTTACCTTCGGACAGCTCCGGATCGCCGTCTAATGCGTCTCTTGTCGCCTACACGGCAGGGAAAAGCTTTTCCACTCTGTCTAGGAAGGAGAAAGTGTGCCAGCACAGCAAATGCCTCCCGGACTTTCCCTGGAATTCAGCAAGTGCTTTGCAGCTTGAAATTGGAAGGAAAGCCTCAGATTTAGCAGCCAGAGCTTCAGGAGGAGCAGCAGCGAGCACAGCATCGGTTTTGCAGCAGCTCCTTCCATGTGCATGCTTTTGGGAGTGGAAAGGCTTGCAGAGTGTTAAAGTAGCTTTTTCTCTCCGCTGGAAAGCTGCACGCTCAGTGCCAGTGTTCTGCAGCTTCTTTCTTCACGTTTCAGCAGCTAGCACGCTCTCCGTGTGCTGGAGAAGCGGCAGAGGCTTCCTTGCCGGAGAAGCGGCACCTTCGCCGGCAGAGAGCATCCTGCCGGCCGCGGTGCGCTCCGGAGCGGGGGCTTGTGCCGAAAGAGGCCGGCAACAGGCGCTTACCTTCGGACAGCTCCGGATCGCCGTCTAATGCGTCTCTTGTCGCCTACACGGCAGGGAAAAGCTTTTCCACTCTGTCTAGGAAGGAGAAAGTGTGCCAGCACAGCAAATTCCTCCCGGACTTTCCCTGCAATTCAGCAAGTGCTTTGCAGCTTGAAATTGGAAGGAAAGCCTCAGATTTAGCAGCCAGATCTTCAGGAGGAGCAGCAGCGAGCACAGCATCGGTTTTGCAGCAGCTCCTTCCATGTGCATGTTTTTGGGAGTGGAAAGGCTTGCAGAGTGTTAAAGTAGCTTTTTCTCTCCGCTGGAAAGCTGCACGCTCAGTGCCAGTGTTCTGCAGCTTCTTTCTTCACGTTTCAGCAGCTAGCACGCTCTCCGTGTGCTGGAGAAGCGGCAGAGGCTTCCTTGCCGGAGAAGCGGCACCTTCGCCGGCAGAGAGCATCCTGCCGGCCGCGGTGCGCTCCGGAGCGGGGGCTTGTGCCGAAAGAGGCCGGCAACAGGCGCTTACCTTCGGACAGCTCCGGATCGCCGTCTAATGCGTCTCTTGTCGCCTACACGGCAGGGAAAAGCTTTTCCACTCTGTCTAGGAAGGAGAAAGTGTGCCAGCACAGCAAATGCCTCCCGGACTTTCCCTGCAATTCAGCAAGTGCTTTGCAGCTTGAAATTGGAAGGAAAGCCTCAGATTTAGCAGCCAGAGCTTCAGGAGGAGCAGCAGCGAGCACAGCATCGGTTTTGCAGCAGCTCCTTCCAAGTGCATGTTTTTGGGAGTGGAAAGGCTTGCAGAGTGTTGAAGTAGCTTTTTCTCTCCGCTGGAAAGCTGCACGCTCAGTGCCAGTTTTCTGCAGCTTCTTTCTTCACGTTTCAGCAGCTAGCACGCTCTCCGTGTGCTGGAGAAGCGGCAGAGGCTTCCTTGCCGGAGAAGCGGCACCTTCGCCGGAAGAGAGCATCCTGCCGGCCGCGGTGCGCTCCGGAGCGGGGGCTTGTGCCGAAAGAGGCCGGCAACAGGCGCTTACCTTCGGACAGCTCCGGATCGCCGTCTAATGCGTCTCTTGTCGCCTACACGGCAGGGAAAAGCTTTTCCACTCTGTCTAGGAAGGAGAAAGTGTGCCAGCACAGCAAATGCCTCCCGGACTTTCCCTGGAATTCAGCAAGTGCTTTGCAGCTTGAAATTGGAAGGAAAGCCTCAGATTTAGCAGCCAGAGCTTCAGGAGGAGCAGCAGCGAGCACAGCATCGGTTTTGCAGCAGCTCCTTCCATGTGCATGCTTTTGGGAGTGGAAAGGCTTGCAGAGTGTTAAAGTAGCTTTTTCTCTCCGCTGGAAAGCTGCACGCTCAGTGCCAGTGTTCTGCAGCTTCTTTCTTCACGTTTCAGCAGCTAGCACGCTCTCCGTGTGCTGGAGAAGCGGCAGAGGCTTCCTTGCCGGAGAAGCGGCACCTTCGCCGGCAGAGAGCATCCTGCCGGCCGCGGTGCGCTCCGGAGCGGGGGCTTGTGCCGAAAGAGGCCGGCAACAGGCGCTTACCTTCGGACAGCTCCGGATCGCCGTCTAATGCGTCTCTTGTCGCCTACACGGCAGGGAAAAGCTTTTCCACTCTGTCTAGGAAGGAGAAAGTGTGCCAGCACAGCAAATGCCTCCCGGACTTTCCCTGGAATTCAGCAAGTGCTTTGCAGCTTGAAATTGGAAGGAAAGCCTCAGATTTAGCAGCCAGAGCTTCAGGAGGAGCAGCAGCGAGCACAGCATCGGTTTTGCAGCAGCTCCTTCCATGTGCATGCTTTTGGGAGTGGAAAGGCTTGCAGAGTGTTAAAGTAGCTTTTTCTCTCCGCTGGAAAGCTGCACGCTCAGTGCCAGTGTTCTGCAGCTTCTTTCTTCACGTTTCAGCAGCTAGCACGCTCTCCGTGTGCTGGAGAAGCGGCAGAGGCTTCCTTGCCGGAGAAGCGGCACCTTCGCCGGCAGAGAGCATCCTGCCGGCCGCGGTGCGCTCCGGAGCGGGGGCTTGTGCCGAAAGAGGCCGGCAACAGGCGCTTACCTTCGGACAGCTCCGGATCGCCGTCTAATGCGTCTCTTGTCGCCTACACGGCAGGGAAAAGCTTTTCCACTCTGTCTAGGAAGGAGAAAGTGTGCCAGCACAGCAAATGCCTCCCGGACTTTCCCTGCAATTCAGCAAGTGCTTTGCAGCTTGAAATTGGAAGGAAAGCCTCAGATTTAGCAGCCAGAGCTTCAGGAGGAGCAGCAGCGAGCACAGCATCGGTTTTGCAGCAGCTCCTTCCATGTGCATGTTTTTGGGAGTTGAAAGGCTTGCAGAGTGTTAAAGTAGCTTTTTCTCTCCGCTGGAAAGCTGCACGCTCAGTGCCAGTCTTCTGCAGCTTCTTTCTTCACGTTTCAGCAGCTAGCTCGCTCTCCGTGTGCTGGAGAAGCGGCAGAGGCTTCCTTGCCGGAGAAGCGGCACCTTCGCCGGCAGAGAGCATCCTGCCGGCCGCGGTGCGCTCCGGAGCGGGGGCTTGTGCCGAAAGAGGCCGGCAACAGGCGCTTACCTTCGGACAGCTCCGGATCGCCGTCTAATGCGTCTCTTGTCGCCTACACGGCAGGGAAAAGCTTTTCCACTCTGTCTAGGAAGGAGAAAGTGTGCCAGCACAGCAAATGCCTCCCGGACTTTCCCTGGAATTCAGCAAGTGCTTTGCAGCTTGAAATTGGAAGGAAAGCCTCAGATTTAGCAGCCAGAGCTTCAGGAGGAGCAGCAGCGAGCACAGCATCGGTTTTGCAGCAGCTCCTTCCAAGTGCATGTTTTTGGGAGTGGAAAGGCTTGCAGAGTGTTGAAGTAGCTTTTTCTCTCCGCTGGAAAGCTGCACGCTCAGTGCCAGTCTTCTGCAGCTTCTTTCTTCACGTTTCAGCAGCTAGCACGCTCTCCGTGTGCTGGAGAAGCGGCAGAGGCTTCCTTGCCGGAGAAGCGGCACCTTCGCCGGCAGAGAGCATCCTGCCGGCCGCGGTGCGCTCCGGAGCGGGGGCTTGTGCCGAAAGAGGCCGGCAACAGGCGCTTACCTTCGGACAGCTCCGGATCGCCGTCTAATGCGTCTCTTGTCGCCTACACGGCAGGGAAAAGCTTTTCCACTCTGTCTAGGAAGGAGAAAGTGTGCCAGCACAGCAAATGCCTCCCGGACTTTCCCTGGAATTCAGCAAGTGCTTTGCAGCTTGAAATTGGAAGGAAAGCCTCAGATTTAGCAGCCAGAGCTTCAGGAGGAGCAGCAGCGAGCACAGCATCGGTTTTGCAGCAGCTCCTTCCATGTGCATGTTTTTGGGAGTGGAAAGGCTTGCAGAGTGTTAAAGTAGCTTTTTCTCTCCGCTGGAAAGCTGCACGCTCAGTGCCAGTCTTCTGCAGCTTCTTTCTTCACGTTTCAGCAGCTAGCACGCTCTCCGTGTGCTGGAGAAGCGGCAGAGGCTTCCTTGCCGGAGAAGCGGCACCTTCGCCGGCAGAGAGCATCCTGCCGGCCGCGGTGCGCTCCGGAGCGGGGGCTTGTGCCGAAAGAGGCCGGCAACAGGCGCTTACCTTCGGACAGCTCCGGATCGCCGTCTAATGCGTCTCTTGTCGCCTACACGGCAGGGAAAAGCTTTTCCACTCTGTCTAGGAAGGAGAAAGTGTGCCAGCACAGCAAATGCCTCCCGGACTTTCCCTGGAATTCAGCAAGTGCTTTGCAGCTTGAAATTGGAAGGAAAGCCTCAGATTTAGCAGCCAGAGCTTCAGGAGGAGCAGCAGCGAGCACAGCATCGGTTTTGCAGCAGCTCCTTCCATGTGCATGTTTTTGGGAGTGGAAAGGCTTGCAGAGTGTTAAAGTAGCTTTTTCTCTCCACTGGAAAGCTGCACGCTCAGTGCCAGTCTTCTGCAGCTTCTTTCTTCACGTTTCAGCAGCTAGCACGCTCTCCGTGTGCTGGAGAAGCGGCAGAGGCTTCCTTGCCGGAGAAGCGGCACCTTCGCCGGCAGAGAGCATCCTGCCGGCCGCGGTGCGCTCCGGAGCGGGGGCTTGTGCCGAAAGAGGCCGGCAACAGGCGCTTACCTTCGGACAGCTCCGGATCGCCGTCTAATGCGTCTCTTGTCGCCTACACGGCAGGGAAAAGCTTTTCCACTCTGTCTAGGAAGGAGAAAGTGTGCCAGCACAGCAAATGCCTCCCGGACTTTCCCTGGAATTCAGCAAGTGCTTTGCAGCTTGAAATTGGAAGGAAAGCCTCAGATTTAGCAGCCAGAGCTTCAGGAGGAGCAGCAGCGAGCACAGCATCGGTTTTGCAGCAGCTCCTTCCATGTGCATGCTTTTGGGAGTGGAAAGGCTTGCAGAGTGTTAAAGTAGCTTTTTCTCTCCGCTGGAAAGCTGCACGCTCAGTGCCAGTGTTCTGCAGCTTCTTTCTTCACGTTTCAGCAGCTAGCACGCTCTCCGTGTGCTGGAGAAGCGGCAGAGGCTTCCTTGCCGGAGAAGCGGCACCTTCGCCGGCAGAGAGCATCCTGCCGGCCGCGGTGCGCTCCGGAGCGGGGGCTTGTGCCGAAAGAGGCCGGCAACAGGCGCTTACCTTCGGACAGCTCCGGATCGCCGTCTAATGCGTCTCTTGTCGCCTACACGGCAGGGAAAAGCTTTTCCACTCTGTCTAGGAAGGAGAAAGTGTGCCAGCACAGCAAATGCCTCCCGGACTTTCCCTGGAATTCAGCAAGTGCTTTGCAGCTTGAAATTGGAAGGAAAGCCTCAGATTTAGCAGCCAGAGCTTCAGGAGGAGCAGCAGCGAGCACAGCATCGGTTTTGCAGCAGCTCCTTCCATGTGCATGTTTTTGGGAGTGGAAAGGCTTGCAGAGTGTTAAAGTAGCTTTTTCTCTCCGCTGGAAAGCTGCACGCTCAGTGCCAGTCTTCTGCAGCTTCTTTCTTCACGTTTCAGCAGCTAGCACGCTCTCCGTGTGCTGGAGAAGCGGCAGAGGCTTCCTTGCCGGAGAAGCGGCACCTTCGCCGGCAGAGAGCATCCTGCCGGCCGCGGTGCGCTCCGGAGCGGGGGCTTGTGCCGAAAGAGGCCGGCAACAGGCGCTTACCTTCGGACAGCTCCGGATCGCTGTCTAATGCGTCTCTTGTCGCCTACACGGCAGGGAAAAGCTTTTCCACTCTGTCTAGGAAGGAGAAAGTGTGCCAGCACAGCAAATGCCTCCCGGACTTTCCCTGGAATTCAGCAAGTGCTTTGCAGCTTGAAATTGGAAGGAAAGCCTCAGATTTAGCAGCCAGAGCTTCAGGAGGAGCAGCAGCGAGCACAGCATCGGTTTTGCAGCAGCTCCTTCCATGTGCATGTTTTTGGGAGTTGAAAGGCTTGCAGAGTGTTAAAGTAGCTTTTTCTCTCCGCTGGAAAGCTGCACGCTCAGTGCCAGTCTTCTGCAGCTTCTTTCTTCACGTTTCAGCAGCTAGCTCGCTCTCCGTGTGCTGGAGAAGCGGCAGAGGCTTCCTTGCCGGAGAAGCGGCACCTTCGCCGGCAGAGAGCATCCTGCCGGCCGCGGTGCGCTCCGGAGCGGGGGCTTGTGCCGAAAGAGGCCGGCAACAGGCGCTTACCTTCGGACAGCTCCGGATCGCCGTCTAATGCGTCTCTTGTCGCCTACACGGCAGGGAAAAGCTTTTCCACTCTGTCTAGGAAGGAGAAAGTGTGCCAGCACAGCAAATGCCTCCCGGACTTTCCCTGGAATTCAGCAAGTGCTTTGCAGCTTGAAATTGGAAGGAAAGCCTCAGATTTAGCAGCCAGAGCTTCAGGAGGAGCAGCAGCGAGCACAGCATCGGTTTTGCAGCAGCTCCTTCCAAGTGCATGTTTTTGGGAGTGGAAAGGCTTGCAGAGTGTTGAAGTAGCTTTTTCTCTCCGCTGGAAAGCTGCACGCTCAGTGCCAGTCTTCTGCAGCTTCTTTCTTCACGTTTCAGCAGCTAGCACGCTCTCCGTGTGCTGGAGAAGCGGCAGAGGCTTCCTTGCCGGAGAAGCGGCACCTTCGCCGGCAGAGAGCATCCTGCCGGCCGCGGTGCGCTCCGGAGCGGGGGCTTGTGCCGAAAGAGGCCGGCAACAGGCGCTTACCTTCGGACAGCTCCGGATCGCCGTCTAATGCGTCTCTTGTCGCCTACACGGCAGGGAAAAGCTTTTCCACTCTGTCTAGGAAGGAGAAAGTGTGCCAGCACAGCAAATGCCTCCCGGACTTTCCCTGGAATTCAGCAAGTGCTTTGCAGCTTGAAATTGGAAGGAAAGCCTCAGATTTAGCAGCCAGAGCTTCAGGAGGAGCAGCAGCGAGCACAGCATCGGTTTTGCAGCAGCTCCTTCCATGTGCATGTTTTTGGGAGTGGAAAGGCTTGCAGAGTGTTAAAGTAGCTTTTTCTCTCCGCTGGAAAGCTGCACGCTCAGTGCCAGTGTTCTGCAGCTTCTTTCTTCACGTTTCAGCAGCTAGCACGCTCTCCGTGTGCTGGAGAAGCGGCAGAGGCTTCCTTGCCGGAGAAGCGGCACCTTCGCCGGCAGAGAGCATCCTGCCGGCCGCGGTGCGCTCCGGAGCGGGGGCTTGTGCCGAAAGAGGCCGGCAACAGGCGCTTACCTTCGGACAGCTCCGGATGCCCGTCTCATGCGTCTCTTGTCGCCTACACGGCAGGGAAAAGCTTTTCCACTCTGTCTAGGAAGGAGAAAGTGTGCCAGCACAGCAAATGCCTCCCGGACTTTCCCTGGAATTCAGCAAGTGCTTTGCAGCTTGAAATTGGAAGGAAAGCCTCAGATTTAGCAGCCAGAGCTTCAGGAGGAGCAGCAGCGAGCACAGCATCGGTTTTGCAGCAGCTCCTTCCATGTGCATGTTTTTGGGAGTTGAAAGGCTTGCAGAGTGTTAAAGTAGCTTTTTCTCTCCGCTGGAAAGCTGCACGCTCAGTGCCAGTGTTCTGCAGCTTCTTTCTTCACGTTTCAGCAGCTAGCTCGCTCTCCGTGTGCTGGAGAAGCGGCAGAGGCTTCCTTGCCGGAGAAGCGGCACCTTCGCCGGCAGAGAGCATCCTGCCGGCCGCGGTGCGCTCCGGAGCGGGGGCTTGTGCCGAAAGAGGCCGGCAACAGGCGCTTACCTTCGGACAGCTCCGGATCGCCGTCTAATGCGTCTCTTGTCGCCTACACGGCAGGGAAAAGCTTTTCCACTCTGTCTAGGAAGGAGAAAGTGTGCCAGCACAGCAAATGCCTCCCGGACTTTCCCTGGAATTCAGCAAGTGCTTTGCAGCTTGAAATTGGAAGGAAAGCCTCAGATTTAGCAGCCAGAGCTTCAGGAGGAGCAGCAGCGAGCACAGCATCGGTTTTGCAGCAGCTCCTTCCATGTGCATGTTTTTGGGAGTGGAAAGGCTTGCAGAGTGTTAAAGTAGCTTTTTCTCTCCACTGGAAAGCTGCACGCTCAGTGCCAGTCTTCTGCAGCTTCTTTCTTCACGTTTCAGCAGCTAGCACGCTCTCCGTGTGCTGGAGAAGCGGCAGAGGCTTCCTTGCCGGAGAAGCGGCACCTTCGCCGGCAGAGAGCATCCTGCCGGCCGCGGTGCGCTCCGGAGCGGGGGCTTGTGCCGAAAGAGGCCGGCAACAGGCGCTTACCTTCGGACAGCTCCGGATCGCCGTCTAATGCGTCTCTTGTCGCCTACACGGCAGGGAAAAGCTTTTCCACTCTGTCTAGGAAGGAGAAAGTGTGCCAGCACAGCAAATGCCTCCCGGACTTTCCCTGCAATTCAGCAAGTGCTTTGCAGCTTGAAATTGGAAGGAAAGCCTCAGATTTAGCAGCCAGAGCTTCAGGAGGAGCAGCAGCGAGCACAGCATCGGTTTTGCAGCAGCTCCTTCCATGTGCATGTTTTTGGGAGTGGAAAGGCTTGCAGAGTGTTAAAGTAGCTTTTTCTCTCCACTGGAAAGCTGCACGCTCAGTGCCAGTCTTCTGCAGCTTCTTTCTTCACGTTTCAGCAGCTAGCACGCTCTCCGTGTGCTGGAGAAGCGGCAGAGGCTTCCTTGCCGGAGAAGCGGCACCTTCGCCGGCAGAGAGCATCCTGCCGGCCGCGGTGCGCTCCGGAGCGGGGGCTTGTGCCGAAAGAGGCCGGCAACAGGCGCTTACCTTCGGACAGCTCCGGATCGCCGTCTAATGCGTCTCTTGTCGCCTACACGGCAGGGAAAAGCTTTTCCACTCTGTCTAGGAAGGAGAAAGTGTGCCAGCACAGCAAATGCCTCCCGGACTTTCCCTGGAATTCAGCAAGTGCTTTGCAGCTTGAAATTGGAAGGAAAGCCTCAGATTTAGCAGCCAGAGCTTCAGGAGGAGCAGCAGCGAGCACAGCATCGGTTTTGCAGCAGCTCCTTCCATGTGCATGTTTTTGGGAGTGGAAAGGCTTGCAGAGTGTTAAAGTAGCTTTTTCTCTCCGCTGGAAAGCTGCACGCTCAGTGCCAGTCTTCTGCAGCTTCTTTCTTCACGTTTCAGCAGCTAGCACGCTCTCCGTGTGCTGGAGAAGCGGCAGAGGCTTCCTTGCCGGAGAAGCGGCACCTTCGCCGGCAGAGAGCATCCTGCCGGCCGCGGTGCGCTCCGGAGCGGGGGCTTGTGCCGAAAGAGGCCGGCAACAGGCGCTTACCTTCGGACAGCTCCGGATCGCCGTCTAATGCGTCTCTTGTCGCCTACACGGCAGGGAAAAGCTTTTCCACTCTGTCTAGGAAGGAGAAAGTGTGCCAGCACAGCAAATGCCTCCCGGACTTTCCCTGCAATTCAGCAAGTGCTTTGCAGCTTGAAATTGGAAGGAAAGCCTCAGATTTAGCAGCCAGAGCTTCAGGAGGAGCAGCAGCGAGCACAGCATCGGTTTTGCAGCAGCTCCTTCCATGTGCATGTTTTTGGGAGTTGAAAGGCTTGCAGAGTGTTAAAGTAGCTTTTTCTCTCCGCTGGAAAGCTGCACGCTCAGTGCCAGTCTTCTGCAGCTTCTTTCTTCACGTTTCAGCAGCTAGCTCGCTCTCCGTGTGCTGGAGAAGCGGCAGAGGCTTCCTTGCCGGAGAAGCGGCACCTTCGCCGGCAGAGAGCATCCTGCCGGCCGCGGTGCGCTCCGGAGCGGGGGCTTGTGCCGAAAGAGGCCGGCAACAGGCGCTTACCTTCGGACAGCTCCGGATCGCCGTCTAATGCGTCTCTTGTCGCCTACACGGCAGGGAAAAGCTTTTCCACTCTGTCTAGGAAGGAGAAAGTGTGCCAGCACAGCAAATTCCTCCCGGACTTTCCCTGGAATTCAGCAAGTGCTTTGCAGCTTGAAATTGGAAGGAAAGCCTCAGATTTAGCAGCCAGAGCTTCAGGAGGAGCAGCAGCGAGCACAGCATCGGTTTTGCAGCAGCTCCTTCCAAGTGCATGTTTTTGGGAGTGGAAAGGCTTGCAGAGTGTTGAAGTAGCTTTTTCTCTCCGCTGGAAAGCTGCACGCTCAGTGCCAGTCTTCTGCAGCTTCTTTCTTCACGTTTCAGCAGCTAGCACGCTCTCCGTGTGCTGGAGAAGCGGCAGAGGCTTCCTTGCCGGAGAAGCGGCACCTTCGCCGGCAGAGAGCATCCTGCCGGCCGCGGTGCGCTCCGGAGCGGGGGCTTGTGCCGAAAGAGGCCGGCAACAGGCGCTTACCTTCGGACAGCTCCGGATCGCCGTCTAATGCGTCTCTTGTCGCCTACACGGCAGGGAAAAGCTTTTCCACTCTGTCTAGGAAGGAGAAAGTGTGCCAGCACAGCAAATGCCTCCCGGACTTTCCCTGGAATTCAGCAAGTGCTTTGCAGCTTGAAATTGGAAGGAAAGCCTCAGATTTAGCAGCCAGAGCTTCAGGAGGAGCAGCAGCGAGCACAGCATCGGTTTTGCAGCAGCTCCTTCCATGTGCATGTTTTTGGGAGTGGAAAGGCTTGCAGAGTGTTAAAGTAGCTTTTTCTCTCCACTGGAAAGCTGCACGCTCAGTGCCAGTCTTCTGCAGCTTCTTTCTTCACGTTTCAGCAGCTAGCACGCTCTCCGTGTGCTGGAGAAGCGGCAGAGGCTTCCTTGCCGGAGAAGCGGCACCTTCGCCGGCAGAGAGCATCCTGCCGGCCGCGGTGCGCTCCGGAGCGGGGGCTTGTGCCGAAAGAGGCCGGCAACAGGCGCTTACCTTCGGACAGCTCCGGATCGCCGTCTAATGCGTCTCTTGTCGCCTACACGGCAGGGAAAAGCTTTTCCACTCTGTCTAGGAAGGAGAAAGTGTGCCAGCACAGCAAATGCCTCCCGGACTTTCCCTGCAATTCAGCAAGTGCTTTGCAGCTTGAAATTGGAAGGAAAGCCTCAGATTTAGCAGCCAGAGCTTCAGGAGGAGCAGCAGCGAGCACAGCATCGGTTTTGCAGCAGCTCCTTCCATGTGCATGTTTTTGGGAGTGGAAAGGCTTGCAGAGTGTTAAAGTAGCTTTTTCTCTCCGCTGGAAAGCTGCACGCTCAGTGCCAGTCTTCTGCAGCTTCTTTCTTCACGTTTCAGCAGCTAGCACGCTCTCCGTGTGCTGGAGAAGCGGCAGAGGCTTCCTTGCCGGAGAAGCGGCACCTTCGCCGGCAGAGAGCATCCTGCCGGCCGCGGTGCGCTCCGGAGCGGGGGCTTGTGCCGAAAGAGGCCGGCAACAGGCGCTTACCTTCGGACAGCTCCGGATCGCCGTCTAATGCGTCTCTTGTCGCCTACACGGCAGGGAAAAGCTTTTCCACTCTGTCTAGGAAGGAGAAAGTGTGCCAGCACAGCAAATGCCTCCCGGACTTTCCCTGCAATTCAGCAAGTGCTTTGCAGCTTGAAATTGGAAGGAAAGCCTCAGATTTAGCAGCCAGAGCTTCAGGAGGAGCAGCAGCGAGCACAGCATCGGTTTTGCAGCAGCTCCTTCCATGTGCATGTTTTTGGGAGTTGAAAGGCTTGCAGAGTGTTAAAGTAGCTTTTTCTCTCCGCTGGAAAGCTGCACGCTCAGTGCCAGTCTTCTGCAGCTTCTTTCTTCACGTTTCAGCAGCTAGCTCGCTCTCCGTGTGCTGGAGAAGCGGCAGAGGCTTCCTTGCCGGAGAAGCGGCACCTTCGCCGGCAGAGAGCATCCTGCCGGCCGCGGTGCGCTCCGGAGCGGGGGCTTGTGCCGAAAGAGGCCGGCAACAGGCGCTTACCTTCGGACAGCTCCGGATCGCCGTCTAATGCGTCTCTTGTCGCCTACACGGCAGGGAAAAGCTTTTCCACTCTGTCTAGGAAGGAGAAAGTGTGCCAGCACAGCAAATTCCTCCCGGACTTTCCCTGGAATTCAGCAAGTGCTTTGCAGCTTGAAATTGGAAGGAAAGCCTCAGATTTAGCAGCCAGAGCTTCAGGAGGAGCAGCAGCGAGCACAGCATCGGTTTTGCAGCAGCTCCTTCCAAGTGCATGTTTTTGGGAGTGGAAAGGCTTGCAGAGTGTTGAAGTAGCTTTTTCTCTCCGCTGGAAAGCTGCACGCTCAGTGCCAGTGTTCTGCAGCTTCTTTCTTCACGTTTCAGCAGCTAGCACGCTCTCCGTGTGCTGGAGAAGCGGCAGAGGCTTCCTTGCCGGAGAAGCGGCACCTTCGCCGGCAGAGAGCATCCTGCCGGCCGCGGTGCGCTCCGGAGCGGGGGCTTGTGCCGAAAGAGGCCGGCAACAGGCGCTTACCTTCGGACAGCTCCGGATCGCCGTCTAATGCGTCTCTTGTCGCCTACACGGCAGGGAAAAGCTTTTCCACTCTGTCTAGGAAGGAGAAAGTGTGCCAGCACAGCAAATGCCTCCCGGACTTTCCCTGGAATTCAGCAAGTGCTTTGCAGCTTGAAATTGGAAGGAAAGCCTCAGATTTAGCAGCCAGAGCTTCAGGAGGAGCAGCAGCGAGCACAGCATCGGTTTTGCAGCAGCTCCTTCCATGTGCATGTTTTTGGGAGTGGAAAGGCTTGCAGAGTGTTAAAGTAGCTTTTTCTCTCCGCTGGAAAGCTGCACGCTCAGTGCCAGTCTTCTGCAGCTTCTTTCTTCACGTTTCAGCAGCTAGCACGCTCTCCGTGTGCTGGAGAAGCGGCAGAGGCTTCCTTGCCGGAGAAGCGGCACCTTCGCCGGCAGAGAGCATCCTGCCGGCCGCGGTGCGCTCCGGAGCGGGGGCTTGTGCCGAAAGAGGCCGGCAACAGGCGCTTACCTTCGGACAGCTCTGGATGCCCGTCTCATGCGTCTCTTGTCGCCTACACGGCAGGGAAAAGCTTTTCCACTCTGTCTAGGAAGGAGAAAGTGTGCCAGCACAGCAAATGCCTCCCGGACTTTCCCTGGAATTCAGCAAGTGCTTTGCAGCTTGAAATTGGAAGGAAAGCCTCAGATTTAGCAGCCAGAGCTTCAGGAGGAGCAGCAGCGAGCACAGCATCGGTTTTGCAGCAGCTCCTTCCATGTGCATGTTTTTGGGAGTTGAAAGGCTTGCAGAGTGTTAAAGTAGCTTTTTCTCTCCGCTGGAAAGCTGCACGCTCAGTGCCAGTGTTCTGCAGCTTCTTTCTTCACGTTTCAGCAGCTAGCTCGCTCTCCGTGTGCTGGAGAAGCGGCAGAGGCTTCCTTGCCGGAGAAGCGGCACCTTCGCCGGCAGAGAGCATCCTGCCGGCCGCGGTGCGCTCCGGAGCGGGGGCTTGTGCCGAAAGAGGCCGGCAACAGGCGCTTACCTTCGGACAGCTCCGGATCGCCGTCTAATGCGTCTCTTGTCGCCTACACGGCAGGGAAAAGCTTTTCCACTCTGTCTAGGAAGGAGAAAGTGTGCCAGCACAGCAAATGCCTCCCGGACTTTCCCTGCAATTCAGCAAGTGCTTTGCAGCTTGAAATTGGAAGGAAAGCCTCAGATTTAGCAGCCAGAGCTTCAGGAGGAGCAGCAGCGAGCACAGCATCGGTTTTGCAGCAGCTCCTTCCATGTGCATGTTTTTGGGAGTGGAAAGGCTTGCAGAGTGTTCAAGTAGCTTTTTCTCTCCACTGGAAAGCTGCACGCTCAGTGCCAGTCTTCTGCAGCTTCTTTCTTCACGTTTCAGCAGCTAGCACGCTCTCCGTGTGCTGGAGAAGCGGCAGAGGCTTCCTTGCCGGAGAAGCGGCACCTTCGCCGGCAGAGAGCATCCTGCCGGCCGCGGTGCGCTCCGGAGCGGGGGCTTGTGCCGAAAGAGGCCGGCAACAGGCGCTTACCTTCGGACAGCTCCGGATCGCCGTCTAATGCGTCTCTTGTCGCCTACACGGCAGGGAAAAGCTTTTCCACTCTGTCTAGGAAGGAGAAAGTGTGCCAGCACAGCAAATGCCTCCCGGACTTTCCCTGGAATTCAGCAAGTGCTTTGCAGCTTGAAATTGGAAGGAAAGCCTCAGATTTAGCAGCCAGAGCTTCAGGAGGAGCAGCAGCGAGCACAGCATCGGTTTTGCAGCAGCTCCTTCCATGTGCATGCTTTTGGGAGTGGAAAGGCTTGCAGAGTGTTAAAGTAGCTTTTTCTCTCCGCTGGAAAGCTGCACGCTCAGTGCCAGTGTTCTGCAGCTTCTTTCTTCACGTTTCAGCAGCTAGCACGCTCTCCGTGTGCTGGAGAAGCGGCAGAGGCTTCCTTGCCGGAGAAGCGGCACCTTCGCCGGCAGAGAGCATCCTGCCGGCCGCGGTGCGCTCCGGAGCGGGGGCTTGTGCCGAAAGAGGCCGGCAACAGGCGCTTACCTTCGGACAGCTCCGGATCGCCGTCTAATGCGTCTCTTGTCGCCTACACGGCAGGGAAAAGCTTTTCCACTCTGTCTAGGAAGGAGAAAGTGTGCCAGCACAGCAAATGCCTCCCGGACTTTCCCTGGAATTCAGCAAGTGCTTTGCAGCTTGAAATTGGAAGGAAAGCCTCAGATTTAGCAGCCAGAGCTTCAGGAGGAGCAGCAGCGAGCACAGCATCGGTTTTGCAGCAGCTCCTTCCATGTGCATGCTTTTGGGAGTGGAAAGGCTTGCAGAGTGTTAAAGTAGCTTTTTCTCTCCGCTGGAAAGCTGCACGCTCAGTGCCAGTGTTCTGCAGCTTCTTTCTTCACGTTTCAGCAGCTAGCACGCTCTCCGTGTGCTGGAGAAGCGGCAGAGGCTTCCTTGCCGGAGAAGCGGCACCTTCGCCGGCAGAGAGCATCCTGCCGGCCGCGGTGCGCTCCGGAGCGGGGGCTTGTGCCGAAAGAGGCCGGCAACAGGCGCTTACCTTCGGACAGCTCCGGATCGCCGTCTAATGCGTCTCTTGTCGCCTACACGGCAGGGAAAAGCTTTTCCACTCTGTCTAGGAAGGAGAAAGTGTGCCAGCACAGCAAATGCCTCCCGGACTTTCCCTGGAATTCAGCAAGTGCTTTGCAGCTTGAAATTGGAAGGAAAGCCTCAGATTTAGCAGCCAGAGCTTCAGGAGGAGCAGCAGCGAGCACAGCATCGGTTTTGCAGCAGCTCCTTCCATGTGCATGTTTTTGGGAGTGGAAAGGCTTGCAGAGTGTTAAAGTAGCTTTTTCTCTCCGCTGGAAAGCTGCACGCTCAGTGCCAGTCTTCTGCAGCTTCTTTCTTCACGTTTCAGCAGCTAGCACGCTCTCCGTGTGCTGGAGAAGCGGCAGAGGCTTCCTTGCCGGAGAAGCGGCACCTTCGCCGGCAGAGAGCATCCTGCCGGCCGCGGTGCGCTCCGGAGCGGGGGCTTGTGCCGAAAGAGGCCGGCAACAGGCGCTTACCTTCGGACAGCTCCGGATCGCCGTCTAATGCGTCTCTTGTCGCCTACACGGCAGGGAAAAGCTTTTCCACTCTGTCTAGGAAGGAGAAAGTGTGCCAGCACAGCAAATGCCTCCCGGACTTTCCCTGGAATTCAGCAAGTGCTTTGCAGCTTGAAATTGGAAGGAAAGCCTCAGATTTAGCAGCCAGAGCTTCAGGAGGAGCAGCAGCGAGCACAGCATCGGTTTTGCAGCAGCTCCTTCCAAGTGCATGTTTTTGGGAGTGGAAAGGCTAGCAGAGTGTTGAAGTAGCTTTTTCTCTCCGCTGGAAAGCTGCACGCTCAGTGCCAGTCTTCTGCAGCTTCTTTCTTCACGTTTCAGCAGCTAGCACGCTCTCCGTGTGCTGGAGAAGCGGCAGAGGCTTCCTTGCCGGAGAAGCGGCACCTTCGCCGGCAGAGAGCATCCTGCCGGCCGCGGTGCGCTCCGGAGCGGGGGCTTGTGCCGAAAGAGGCCGGCAACAGGCGCTTACCTTCGGACAGCTCCGGATCGCCGTCTAATGCGTCTCTTGTCGCCTACACGGCAGGGAAAAGCTTTTCCACTCTGTCTAGGAAGGAGAAAGTGTGCCAGCACAGCAAATGCCTCCCGGACTTTCCCTGGAATTCAGCAAGTGCTTTGCAGCTTGAAATTGGAAGGAAAGCCTCAGATTTAGCAGCCAGAGCTTCAGGAGGAGCAGCAGCGAGCACAGCATCGGTTTTGCAGCAGCTCCTTCCATGTGCATGTTTTTGGGAGTTGAAAGGCTTGCAGAGTGTTAAAGTAGCTTTTTCTCTCCGCTGGAAAGCTGCACGCTCAGTGCCAGTCTTCTGCAGCTTCTTTCTTCACATTTCAGCAGCTAGCTCGCTCTCCGTGTGCTGGAGAAGCGGCAGAGGCTTCCTTGCCGGAGAAGCGGCACCTTCGCCGGCAGAGAGCATCCTGCCGGCCGCGGTGCGCTCCGGAGCGGGGGCTTGTGCCGAAAGAGGCCGGCAACAGGCGCTTACCTTCGGACAGCTCCGGATCGCCGTCTAATGCGTCTCTTGTCGCCTACACGGCAGGGAAAAGCTTTTCCACTCTGTCTAGGAAGGAGAAAGTGTGCCAGCACAGCAAATGCCTCCCGGACTTTCCCTGGAATTCAGCAAGTGCTTTGCAGCTTGAAATTGGAAGGAAAGCCTCAGATTTAGCAGCCAGAGCTTCAGGAGGAGCAGCAGCGAGCACAGCATCGGTTTTGCAGCAGCTCCTTCCAAGTGCATGTTTTTGGGAGTGGAAAGGCTAGCAGAGTGTTGAAGTAGCTTTTTCTCTCCGCTGGAAAGCTGCACGCTCAGTGCCAGTCTTCTGCAGCTTCTTTCTTCACGTTTCAGCAGCTAGCACGCTCTCCGTGTGCTGGAGAAGCGGCAGAGGCTTCCTTGCCGGAGAAGCGGCACCTTCGCCGGCAGAGAGCATCCTGCCGGCCGCGGTGCGCTCCGGAGCGGGGGCTTGTGCCGAAAGAGGCCGGCAACAGGCGCTTACCTTCGGACAGCTCCGGATCGCCGTCTAATGCGTCTCTTGTCGCCTACACGGCAGGGAAAAGCTTTTCCACTCTGTCTAGGAAGGAGAAAGTGTGCCAGCACAGCAAATGCCTCCCGGACTTTCCCTGGAATTCAGCAAGTGCTTTGCAGCTTGAAATTGGAAGGAAAGCCTCAGATTTAGCAGCCAGAGCTTCAGGAGGAGCAGCAGCGAGCACAGCATCGGTTTTGCAGCAGCTCCTTCCATGTGCATGTTTTTGGGAGTTGAAAGGCTTGCAGAGTGTTAAAGTAGCTTTTTCTCTCCGCTGGAAAGCTGCACGCTCAGTGCCAGTCTTCTGCAGCTTCTTTCTTCACGTTTCAGCAGCTAGCTCGCTCTCCGTGTGCTGGAGAAGCGGCAGAGGCTTCCTTGCCGGAGAAGCGGCACCTTCGCCGGCAGAGAGCATCCTGCCGGCCGCGGTGCGCTCCGGAGCGGGGGCTTGTGCCGAAAGAGGCCGGCAACAGGCGCTTACCTTCGGACAGCTCCGGATCGCCGTCTAATGCGTCTCTTGTCGCCTACACGGCAGGGAAAAGCTTTTCCACTCTGTCTAGGAAGGAGAAAGTGTGCCAGCACAGCAAATGCCTCCCGGACTTTCCCTGGAATTCAGCAAGTGCTTTGCAGCTTGAAATTGGAAGGAAAGCCTCAGATTTAGCAGCCAGAGCTTCAGGAGGAGCAGCAGCGAGCACAGCATCGGTTTTGCAGCAGCTCCTTCCAAGTGCATGTTTTTGGGAGTGGAAAGGCTTGCAGAGTGTTGAAGTAGCTTTTTCTCTCCGCTGGAAAGCTGCACGCTCAGTGCCAGTCTTCTGCAGCTTCTTTCTTCACGTTTCAGCAGCTAGCACGCTCTCCGTGTGCTGGAGAAGCGGCAGAGGCTTCCTTTCCGGAGAAGCGGCACCTTCGCCGGCAGAGAGCATCCTGCCGGCCGCGGTGCGCTCCGGAGCGGGGGCTTGTGCCGAAAGAGGCCGGCAACAGGCGCTTACCTTCGGACAGCTCCGGATGCCCGTCTCATGCGTCTCTTGTCGCCTACACGGCAGGGAAAAGCTTTTCCACTCTGTCTAGGAAGGAGAAAGTGTGCCAGCACAGCAAATGCCTCCCGGGCTTTCCCTGGAATTCAGCAAGTGCTTTGCAGCTTGAAATTGGAAGGAAAGCCTCAGATTTAGCAGCCAGAGCTTCAGAAGGAGCAGCAGCGAGCACAGCATCGGTTTTGCAGCAGCTCCTTCCATGTGCATGTTTTTGGGAGTTGAAAGGCTTGCAGAGTGTTAAAGTAGCTTTTTCTCTCCGCTGGAAAGCTGCACGCTCAGTGCCAGTCTTCTGCAGCTTCTTTCTTCACGTTTCAGCAGCTAGCTCGCTCTCCGTGTGCTGGAGAAGCGGCAGAGGCTTCCTTGCCGGAGAAGCGGCACCTTCGCCGGCAGAGAGCATCCTGCCGGCCGCGGTGCGCTCCGGAGCGGGGGCTTGTGCCGAAAGAGGCCGGCAACAGGCGCTTACCTTCGGACAGCTCCGGATGCCCGTCTCATGCGTCTCTTGTCGCCTACACGGCAGGGAAAAGCTTTTCCACTCTGTCTAGGAAGGAGAAAGTGTGCCAGCACAGCAAATGCCTCCCGGACTTTCCCTGGAATTCAGCAAGTGCTTTGCAGCTTGAAATTGGAAGGAAAGCCTCAGATTTAGCAGCCAGAGC
Organism: Fringilla coelebs; assembly: GCF_963513975.1. Classification (NCBI taxonomy): domain Eukaryota; kingdom Metazoa; phylum Chordata; class Aves; order Passeriformes; family Fringillidae; genus Fringilla; species Fringilla coelebs. The sequence goes on from NW_028167542.1 coordinate 897,990, forward strand.
TTCAGGAGGAGCAGCAGCGAGCACAGCATCGGTTTTGCAGCAGCTCCTTCCATGTGCATGTTTTTGGGAGTGGAAAGGCTTGCAGAGTGTTAAAGTAGCTTTTTCTCTCCGCTGGAAAGCTGCACGCTCAGTGCCAGTCTTCTGCAGCTTCTTTCTTCACGTTTCAGCAGCTAGCACGCTCTCCGTGTGCTGGAGAAGCGGCAGAGGCTTCCTTGCCGGAGAAGCGGCACCTTCGCCGGCAGAGAGCATCCTGCCGGCCGCGGTGCGCTCCGGAGCGGGGGCTTGTGCCGAAAGAGGCCGGCAACAGGCGCTTACCTTCGGACAGCTCCGGATCGCCGTCTAATGCGTCTCTTGTCGCCTACACGGCAGGGAAAAGCTTTTCCACTCTGTCTAGGAAGGAGAAAGTGTGCCAGCACAGCAAATGCCTCCCGGACTTTCCCTGGAATTCAGCAAGTGCTTTGCAGCTTGAAATTGGAAGGAAAGCCTCAGATTTAGCAGCCAGAGCTTCAGGAGGAGCAGCAGCGAGCACAGCATCGGTTTTGCAGCAGCTCCTTCCATGTGCATGTTTTTGGGAGTGGAAAGGCTTGCAGAGTGTTAAAGTAGCTTTTTCTCTCCACTGGAAAGCTGCACGCTCAGTGCCAGTCTTCTGCAGCTTCTTTCTTCACGTTTCAGCAGCTAGCACGCTCTCCGTGTGCTGGAGAAGCGGCAGAGGCTTCCTTGCCGGAGAAGCGGCACCTTCGCCGGCAGAGAGCATCCTGCCGGCCGCGGTGCGCTCCGGAGCGGGGGCTTGTGCCGAAAGAGGCCGGCAACAGGCGCTTACCTTCGGACAGCTCCGGATCGCCGTCTAATGCGTCTCTTGTCGCCTACACGGCAGGGAAAAGCTTTTCCACTCTGTCTAGGAAGGAGAAAGTGTGCCAGCACAGCAAATGCCTCCCGGACTTTCCCTGGAATTCAGCAAGTGCTTTGCAGCTTGAAATTGGAAGGAAAGCCTCAGATTTAGCAGCTAGAGCTTCAGGAGGAGCAGCAGCGAGCACAGCATCGGTTTTGCAGCAGCTCCTTCCATGTGCATGTTTTTGGGAGTGGAAAGGCTTGCAGAGTGTTAAAGTAGCTTTTTCTCTCCGCTGGAAAGCTGCACGCTCAGTGCCAGTCTTCTGCAGCTTCTTTCTTCACGTTTCAGCAGCTAGCACGCTCTCCGTGTGCTGGAGAAGCGGCAGAGGCTTCCTTGCCGGAGAAGCGGCACCTTCGCCGGCAGAGAGCATCCTGCCGGCCGCGGTGCGCTCCGGAGCGGGGGCTTGTGCCGAAAGAGGCCGGCAACAGGCGCTTACCTTCGGACAGCTCCGGATCGCCGTCTAATGCGTCTCTTGTCGCCTACACGGCAGGGAAAAGCTTTTCCACTCTGTCTAGGAAGGAGAAAGTGTGCCAGCACAGCAAATGCCTCCCGGACTTTCCCTGGAATTCAGCAAGTGCTTTGCAGCTTGAAATTGGAAGGAAAGCCTCAGATTTAGCAGCTAGAGCTTCAGGAGGAGCAGCAGCGAGCACAGCATCGGTTTTGCAGCAGCTCCTTCCATGTGCATGTTTTTGGGAGTGGAAAGGCTTGCAGAGTGTTAAAGTAGCTTTTTCTCTCCGCTGGAAAGCTGCACGCTCAGTGCCAGTCTTCTGCAGCTTCTTTCTTCACGTTTCAGCAGCTAGCACGCTCTCCGTGTGCTGGAGAAGCGGCAGAGGCTTCCTTGCCGGAGAAGCGGCACCTTCGCCGGCAGAGAGCATCCTGCCGGCCGCGGTGCGCTCCGGAGCGGGGGCTTGTGCCGAAAGAGGCCGGCAACAGGCGCTTACCTTCGGACAGCTCCGGATCGCCGTCTAATGCGTCTCTTGTCGCCTACACGGCAGGGAAAAGCTTTTCCACTCTGTCTAGGAAGGAGAAAGTGTGCCAGCACAGCAAATGCCTCCCGGACTTTCCCTGCAATTCAGCAAGTGCTTTGCAGCTTGAAATTGGAAGGAAAGCCTCAGATTTAGCAGCCAGAGCTTCAGGAGGAGCAGCAGCGAGCACAGCATCGGTTTTGCAGCAGCTCCTTCCATGTGCATGTTTTTGGGAGTGGAAAGGCTTGCAGAGTGTTAAAGTAGCTTTTTCTCTCCGCTGGAAAGCTGCACGCTCAGTGCCAGTCTTCTGCAGCTTCTTTCTTCACGTTTCAGCAGCTAGCACGCTCTCCGTGTGCTGGAGAAGCGGCAGAGGCTTCCTTGCCGGAGAAGCGGCACCTTCGCCGGCAGAGAGCATCCTGCCGGCCGCGGTGCGCTCCGGAGCGGGGGCTTGTGCCGAAAGAGGCCGGCAACAGGCGCTTACCTTCGGACAGCTCCGGATCGCCGTCTAATGCGTCTCTTGTCGCCTACACGGCAGGGAAAAGCTTTTCCACTCTGTCTAGGAAGGAGAAAGTGTGCCAGCACAGCAAATGCCTCCCGGACTTTCCCTGGAATTCAGCAAGTGCTTTGCAGCTTGAAATTGGAAGGAAAGCCTCAGATTTAGCAGCCAGAGCTTCAGGAGGAGCAGCAGCGAGCACAGCATCGCTTTTGCAGCAGCTCCTTCCATGTGCATGTTTTTGGGAGTGGAAAGGCTTGCAGAGTGTTAAAGTAGCTTTTTCTCTCCGCTGGAAAGCTGCACGCTCAGTGCCAGTCTTCTGCAGCTTCTTTCTTCACGTTTCAGCAGCTAGCACGCTCTCCGTGTGCTGGAGAAGCGGCAGAGGCTTCCTTGCCGGAGAAGCGGCACCTTCGCCGGCAGAGAGCATCCTGCCGGCCGCGGTGCGCTCCGGAGCGGGGGCTTGTGCCGAAAGAGGCCGGCAACAGGCGCTTACCTTCGGACAGCTCCGGATCGCCGTCTAATGCGTCTCTTGTCGCCTACACGGCAGGGAAAAGCTTTTCCACTCTGTCTAGGAAGGAGAAAGTGTGCCAGCACAGCAAATGCCTCCCGGACTTTCCCTGGAATTCAGCAAGTGCTTTGCAGCTTGAAATTGGAAGGAAAGCCTCAGATTTAGCAGCCAGAGCTTCAGGAGGAGCAGCAGCGAGCACAGCATCGGTTTTGCAGCAGCTCCTTCCATGTGCATGTTTTTGGGAGTGGAAAGGCTTGCAGAGTGTTCAAGTAGCTTTTTCTCTCCGCTGGAAAGCTGCACGCTCAGTGCCAGTCTTCTGCAGCTTCTTTCTTCACGTTTCAGCAGCTAGCACGCTCTCCGTGTGCTGGAGAAGCGGCAGAGGCTTCCTTGCCGGAGAAGCGGCACCTTCGCCGGCAGAGAGCATCCTGCCGGCCGCGGTGCGCTCCGGAGCGGGGGCTTGTGCCGAAAGAGGCCGGCAACAGGCGCTTACCTTCGGACAGCTCCGGATCGCCGTCTAATGCGTCTCTTGTCGCCTACACGGCAGGGAAAAGCTTTTCCACTCTGTCTAGGAAGGAGAAAGTGTGCCAGCACAGCAAATGCCTCCCGGACTTTCCCTGCAATTCAGCAAGTGCTTTGCAGCTTGAAATTGGAAGGAAAGCCTCAGATTTAGCAGCCAGAGCTTCAGGAGGAGCAGCAGCGAGCACAGCATCGGTTTTGCAGCAGCTCCTTCCATGTGCATGTTTTTGGGAGTGGAAAGGCTTGCAGAGTGTTAAAGTAGCTTTTTCTCTCCGCTGGAAAGCTGCACGCTCAGTGCCAGTGTTCTGCAGCTTCTTTCTTCACGTTTCAGCAGCTAGCACGCTCTCCGTGTGCTGGAGAAGCGGCAGAGGCTTCCTTGCCGGAGAAGCGGCACCTTCGCCGGCAGAGAGCATCCTGCCGGCCGCGGTGCGCTCCGGAGCGGGGGCTTGTGCCGAAAGAGGCCGGCAACAGGCGCTTACCTTCGGACAGCTCCGGATCGCCGTCTAATGCGTCTCTTGTCGCCTACACGGCAGGGAAAAGCTTTTCCACTCTGTCTAGGAAGGAGAAAGTGTGCCAGCACAGCAAATGCCTCCCGGACTTTCCCTGGAATTCAGCAAGTGCTTTGCAGCTTGAAATTGGAAGGAAAGCCTCAGATTTAGCAGCCAGAGCTTCAGGAGGAGCAGCAGCGAGCACAGCATCGCTTTTGCAGCAGCTCCTTCCATGTGCATGTTTTTGGGAGTGGAAAGGCTTGCAGAGTGTTAAAGTAGCTTTTTCTCTCCGCTGGAAAGCTGCACGCTCAGTGCCAGTCTTCTGCAGCTTCTTTCTTCACGTTTCAGCAGCTAGCACGCTCTCCGTGTGCTGGAGAAGCGGCAGAGGCTTCCTTGCCGGAGAAGCGGCACCTTCGCCGGCAGAGAGCATCCTGCCGGCCGCGGTGCGCTCCGGAGCGGGGGCTTGTGCCGAAAGAGGCCGGCAACAGGCGCTTACCTTCGGACAGCTCCGGATCGCCGTCTAATGCGTCTCTTGTCGCCTACACGGCAGGGAAAAGCTTTTCCACTCTGTCTAGGAAGGAGAAAGTGTGCCAGCACAGCAAATGCCTCCCGGACTTTCCCTGGAATTCAGCAAGTGCTTTGCAGCTTGAAATTGGAAGGAAAGCCTCAGATTTAGCAGCCAGAGCTTCAGGAGGAGCAGCAGCGAGCACAGCATCGCTTTTGCAGCAGCTCCTTCCATGTGCATGTTTTTGGGAGTGGAAAGGCTTGCAGAGTGTTAAAGTAGCTTTTTCTCTCCGCTGGAAAGCTGCACGCTCAGTGCCAGTCTTCTGCAGCTTCTTTCTTCACGTTTCAGCAGCTAGCACGCTCTCCGTGTGCTGGAGAAGCGGCAGAGGCTTCCTTGCCGGAGAAGCGGCACCTTCGCCGGCAGAGAGCATCCTGCCGGCCGCGGTGCGCTCCGGAGCGGGGGCTTGTGCCGAAAGAGGCCGGCAACAGGCGCTTACCTTCGGACAGCTCCGGATCGCCGTCTAATGCGTCTCTTGTCGCCTACACGGCAGGGAAAAGCTTTTCCACTCTGTCTAGGAAGGAGAAAGTGTGCCAGCACAGCAAATGCCTCCCGGACTTTCCCTGCAATTCAGCAAGTGCTTTGCAGCTTGAAATTTGAAGGAAAGCCTCAGATTTAGCAGCCAGAGCTTCAGGAGGAGCAGCAGCGAGCACAGCATCGGTTTTGCAGCAGCTCCTTCCATGTGCATGTTTTTGGGAGTGGAAAGGCTTGCAGAGTGTTCAAGTAGCTTTTTCTCTCCGCTGGAAAGCTGCACGCTCAGTGCCAGTGTTCTGCAGCTTCTTTCTTCACGTTTCAGCAGCTAGCACGCTCTCCGTGTGCTGGAGAAGCGGCAGAGGCTTCCTTGCCGGAGAAGCGGCACCTTCGCCGGCAGAGAGCATCCTGCCGGCCGCGGTGCGCTCCGGAGCGGGGGCTTGTGCCGAAAGAGGCCGGCAACAGGCGCTTACCTTCGGACAGCTCCGGATCGCCGTCTAATGCGTCTCTTGTCGCCTACACGGCAGGGAAAAGCTTTTCCACTCTGTCTAGGAAGGAGAAAGTGTGCCAGCACAGCAAATGCCTCCCGGACTTTCCCTGGAATTCAGCAAGTGCTTTGCAGCTTGAAATTGGAAGGAAAGCCTCAGATTTAGCAGCCAGAGCTTCAGGAGGAGCAGCAGCGAGCACAGCATCGCTTTTGCAGCAGCTCCTTCCATGTGCATGTTTTTGGGAGTGGAAAGGCTTGCAGAGTGTTAAAGTAGCTTTTTCTCTCCGCTGGAAAGCTGCACGCTCAGTGCCAGTGTTCTGCAGCTTCTTTCTTCACGTTTCAGCAGCTAGCACGCTCTCCGTGTGCTGGAGAAGCGGCAGAGGCTTCCTTGCCGGAGAAGCGGCACCTTCGCCGGCAGAGAGCATCCTGCCGGCCGCGGTGCGCTCCGGAGCGGGGGCTTGTGCCGAAAGAGGCCGGCAACAGGCGCTTACCTTCGGACAGCTCCGGATCGCCGTCTAATGCGTCTCTTGTCGCCTACACGGCAGGGAAAAGCTTTTCCACTCTGTCTAGGAAGGAGAAAGTGTGCCAGCACAGCAAATGCCTCCCGGACTTTCCCTGCAATTCAGCAAGTGCTTTGCAGCTTGAAATTGGAAGGAAAGCCTCAGATTTAGCAGCCAGAGCTTCAGGAGGAGAAGCAGCGAGCACAGCATCGGTTTTGCAGCAGCTCCTTCCATGTGCATGTTTTTGGGAGTTGAAAGGCTTGCAGAGTGTTAAAGTAGCTTTTTCTCTCCGCTGGAAAGCTGCACGCTCAGTGCCAGTGTTCTGCAGCTTCTTTCTTCACGTTTCAGCAGCTAGCACGCTCTCCGTGTGCTGGAGAAGCGGCAGAGGCTTCCTTGCCGGAGAAGCGGCACCTTCGCCGGCAGAGAGCATCCTGCCGGCCGCGGTGCGCTCCGGAGCGGGGGCTTGTGCCGAAAGAGGCCGGCAACAGGCGCTTACCTTCGGACAGCTCCGGATCGCCGTCTAATGCGTCTCTTGTCGCCTACACGGCAGGGAAAAGCTTTTCCACTCTGTCTAGGAAGGAGAAAGTGTGCCAGCACAGCAAATGCCTCCCGGACTTTCCCTGCAATTCAGCAAGTGCTTTGCAGCTTGAAATTGGAAGGAAAGCCTCAGATTTAGCAGCCAGAGCTTCAGGAGGAGCAGCAGCGAGCACAGCATCGGTTTTGCAGCAGCTCCTTCCATGTGCATGTTTTTGGGAGTTGAAAGGCTTGCAGAGTGTTAAAGTAGCTTTTTCTCTCCGCTGGAAAGCTGCACGCTCAGTGCCAGTCTTCTGCAGCTTCTTTCTTCACGTTTCAGCAGCTAGCACGCTCTCCGTGTGCTGGAGAAGCGGCAGAGGCTTCCTTGCCGGAGAAGCGGCACCTTCGCCGGCAGAGAGCATCCTGCCGGCCGCGGTGCGCTCCGGAGCGGGGGCTTGTGCCGAAAGAGGCCGGCAACAGGCGCTTACCTTCGGACAGCTCCGGATCGCCGTCTAATGCGTCTCTTGTCGCCTACACGGCAGGGAAAAGCTTTTCCACTCTGTCTAGGAAGGAGAAAGTGTGCCAGCACAGCAAATGCCTCCCGGACTTTCCCTGGAATTCAGCAAGTGCTTTGCAGCTTGAAATTGGAAGGAAAGCCTCAGATTTAGCAGCCAGAGCTTCAGGAGGAGAAGCAGCGAGCACAGCATCGGTTTTGCAGCAGCTCCTTCCATGTGCATGTTTTTGGGAGTTGAAAGGCTTGCAGAGTGTTAAAGTAGCTTTTTCTCTCCGCTGGAAAGCTGCACGCTCAGTGCCAGTGTTCTGCAGCTTCTTTCTTCACGTTTCAGCAGCTAGCACGCTCTCCGTGTGCTGGAGAAGCGGCAGAGGCTTCCTTGCCGGAGAAGCGGCACCTTCGCCGGCAGAGAGCATCCTGCCGGCCGCGGTGCGCTCCGGAGCGGGGGCTTGTGCCGAAAGAGGCCGGCAACAGGCGCTTACCTTCGGACAGCTCCGGATCGCCGTCTAATGCGTCTCTTGTCGCCTACACGGCAGGGAAAAGCTTTTCCACTCTGTCTAGGAAGGAGAAAGTGTGCCAGCACAGCAAATGCCTCCCGGACTTTCCCTGCAATTCAGCAAGTGCTTTGCAGCTTGAAATTGGAAGGAAAGCCTCAGATTTAGCAGCCAGAGCTTCAGGAGGAGCAGCAGCGAGCACAGCATCGGTTTTGCAGCAGCTCCTTCCATGTGCATGTTTTTGGGAGTTGAAAGGCTTGCAGAGTGTTAAAGTAGCTTTTTCTCTCCGCTGGAAAGCTGCACGCTCAGTGCCAGTCTTCTGCAGCTTCTTTCTTCACGTTTCAGCAGCTAGCACGCTCTCCGTGTGCTGGAGAAGCGGCAGAGGCTTCCTTGCCGGAGAAGCGGCACCTTCGCCGGCAGAGAGCATCCTGCCGGCCGCGGTGCGCTCCGGAGCGGGGGCTTGTGCCGAAAGAGGCCGGCAACAGGCGCTTACCTTCGGACAGCTCCGGATCGCCGTCTAATGCGTCTCTTGTCGCCTACACGGCAGGGAAAAGCTTTTCCACTCTGTCTAGGAAGGAGAAAGTGTGCCAGCACAGCAAATGCCTCCCGGACTTTCCCTGGAATTCAGCAAGTGCTTTGCAGCTTGAAATTGGAAGGAAAGCCTCAGATTTAGCAGCCAGAGCTTCAGGAGGAGCAGCAGCGAGCACAGCATCGCTTTTGCAGCAGCTCCTTCCATGTGCATGTTTTTGGGAGTGGAAAGGCTTGCAGAGTGTTCAAGTAGCTTTTTCTCTCCGCTGGAAAGCTGCACGCTCAGTGCCAGTCTTCTGCAGCTTCTTTCTTCACGTTTCAGCAGCTAGCACGCTCTCCGTGTGCTGGAGAAGCGGCAGAGGCTTCCTTGCCGGAGAAGCGGCACCTTCGCCGGCAGAGAGCATCCTGCCGGCCGCGGTGCGCTCCGGAGCGGGGGCTTGTGCCGAAAGAGGCCGGCAACAGGCGCTTACCTTCGGACAGCTCCGGATCGCCGTCTAATGCGTCTCTTGTCGCCTACACGGCAGGGAAAAGCTTTTCCACTCTGTCTAGGAAGGAGAAAGTGTGCCAGCACAGCAAATGCCTCCCGGACTTTCCCTGGAATTCAGCAAGTGCTTTGCAGCTTGAAATTGGAAGGAAAGCCTCAGATTTAGCAGCCAGAGCTTCAGGAGGAGAAGCAGCGAGCACAGCATCGGTTTTGCAGCAGCTCCTTCCATGTGCATGTTTTTGGGAGTTGAAAGGCTTGCAGAGTGTTAAAGTAGCTTTTTCTCTCCGCTGGAAAGCTGCACGCTCAGTGCCAGTGTTCTGCAGCTTCTTTCTTCACGTTTCAGCAGCTAGCACGCTCTCCGTGTGCTGGAGAAGCGGCAGAGGCTTCCTTGCCGGAGAAGCGGCACCTTCGCCGGCAGAGAGCATCCTGCCGGCCGCGGTGCGCTCCGGAGCGGGGGCTTGTGCCGAAAGAGGCCGGCAACAGGCGCTTACCTTCGGACAGCTCCGGATCGCCGTCTAATGCGTCTCTTGTCGCCTACACGGCAGGGAAAAGCTTTTCCACTCTGTCTAGGAAGGAGAAAGTGTGCCAGCACAGCAAATGCCTCCCGGACTTTCCCTGCAATTCAGCAAGTGCTTTGCAGCTTGAAATTGGAAGGAAAGCCTCAGATTTAGCAGCCAGAGCTTCAGGAGGAGCAGCAGCGAGCACAGCATCGGTTTTGCAGCAGCTCCTTCCATGTGCATGTTTTTGGGAGTTGAAAGGCTTGCAGAGTGTTAAAGTAGCTTTTTCTCTCCGCTGGAAAGCTGCACGCTCAGTGCCAGTCTTCTGCAGCTTCTTTCTTCACGTTTCAGCAGCTAGCACGCTCTCCGTGTGCTGGAGAAGCGGCAGAGGCTTCCTTGCCGGAGAAGCGGCACCTTCGCCGGCAGAGAGCATCCTGCCGGCCGCGGTGCGCTCCGGAGCGGGGGCTTGTGCCGAAAGAGGCCGGCAACAGGCGCTTACCTTCGGACAGCTCCGGATCGCCGTCTAATGCGTCTCTTGTCGCCTACACGGCAGGGAAAAGCTTTTCCACTCTGTCTAGGAAGGAGAAAGTGTGCCAGCACAGCAAATGCCTCCCGGACTTTCCCTGGAATTCAGCAAGTGCTTTGCAGCTTGAAATTGGAAGGAAAGCCTCAGATTTAGCAGCCAGAGCTTCAGGAGGAGCAGCAGCGAGCACAGCATCGCTTTTGCAGCAGCTCCTTCCATGTGCATGTTTTTGGGAGTGGAAAGGCTTGCAGAGTGTTAAAGTAGCTTTTTCTCTCCGCTGGAAAGCTGCACGCTCAGTGCCAGTGTTCTGCAGCTTCTTTCTTCACGTTTCAGCAGCTAGCACGCTCTCCGTGTGCTGGAGAAGCGGCAGAGGCTTCCTTGCCGGAGAAGCGGCACCTTCGCCGGCAGAGAGCATCCTGCCGGCCGCGGTGCGCTCCGGAGCGGGGGCTTGTGCCGAAAGAGGCCGGCAACAGGCGCTTACCTTCGGACAGCTCCGGATCGCCGTCTAATGCGTCTCTTGTCGCCTACACGGCAGGGAAAAGCTTTTCCACTCTGTCTAGGAAGGAGAAAGTGTGCCAGCACAGCAAATGCCTCCCGGACTTTCCCTGCAATTCAGCAAGTGCTTTGCAGCTTGAAATTGGAAGGAAAGCCTCAGATTTAGCAGCCAGAGCTTCAGGAGGAGCAGCAGCGAGCACAGCATCGCTTTTGCAGCAGCTCCTTCCATGTGCATGTTTTTGGGAGTGGAAAGGCTTGCAGAGTGTTAAAGTAGCTTTTTCTCTCCGCTGGAAAGCTGCACGCTCAGTGCCAGTCTTCTGCAGCTTCTTTCTTCACGTTTCAGCAGCTAGCACGCTCTCCGTGTGCTGGAGAAGCGGCAGAGGCTTCCTTGCCGGAGAAGCGGCACCTTCGCCGGCAGAGAGCATCCTGCCGGCCGCGGTGCGCTCCGGAGCGGGGGCTTGTGCCGAAAGAGGCCGGCAACAGGCGCTTACCTTCGGACAGCTCCGGATGCCCGTCTCATGCGTCTCTTGTCGCCTCCACGGCAGGGAAAAGCTTTTCCACTCTGTCTAGGAAGGAGAAAGTGTGCCAGCACAGCAAATGCCTCCCGGACTTTCCCTGGAATTCAGCAAGTGCTTTGCAGCTTGAAATTGGAAGGAAAGCCTCAGATTTAGCAGCCAGAGCTTCAGGAGGAGCAGCAGCGAGCACAGCATCGGTTTTGCAGCAGCTCCTTCCATGTGCATGTTTTTGGGAGTTGAAAGGCTTGCAGAGTGTTAAAGTAGCTTTTTCTCTCCGCTGGAAAGCTGCACGCTCAGTGCCAGTCTTCTGCAGCTTCTTTCTTCACGTTTCAGCAGCTAGCACGCTCTCCGTGTGCTGGAGAAGCGGCAGAGGCTTCCTTGCCGGAGAAGCGGCACCTTCGCCGGCAGAGAGCATCCTGCCGGCCGCGGTGCGCTCCGGAGCGGGGGCTTGTGCCGAAAGAGGCCGGCAACAGGCGCTTACCTTCGGACAGCTCCGGATCGCCGTCTAATGCGTCTCTTGTCGCCTACACGGCAGGGAAAAGCTTTTCCACTCTGTCTAGGAAGGAGAAAGTGTGCCAGCACAGCAAATGCCTCCCGGACTTTCCCTGCAATTCAGCAAGTGCTTTGCAGCTTGAAATTGGAAGGAAAGCCTCAGATTTAGCAGCCAGAGCTTCAGGAGGAGCAGCAGCGAGCACAGCATCGGTTTTGCAGCAGCTCCTTCCATGTGCATGCTTTTGGGAGTGGAAAGGCTTGCAGAGTGTTAAAGTAGCTTTTTCTCTCCGCTGGAAAGCTGCACGCTCAGTGCCAGTGTTCTGCAGCTTCTTTCTTCACGTTTCAGCAGCTAGCACGCTCTCCGTGTGCTGGAGAAGCGGCAGAGGCTTCCTTGCCGGAGAAGCGGCACCTTCGCCGGCAGAGAGCATCCTGCCGGCCGCGGTGCGCTCCGGAGCGGGGGCTTGTGCCGAAAGAGGCCGGCAACAGGCGCTTACCTTCGGACAGCTCCGGATGCCCGTCTCATGCGTCTCTTGTCGCCTCCACGGCAGGGAAAAGCTTTTCCACTCTGTCTAGGAAGGAGAAAGTGTGCCAGCACAGCAAATGCCTCCCGGACTTTCCCTGGAATTCAGCAAGTGCTTTGCAGCTTGAAATTGGAAGGAAAGCCTCAGATTTAGCAGCCAGAGCTTCAGGAGGAGCAGCAGCGAGCACAGCATCGGTTTTGCAGCAGCTCCTTCCATGTGCATGTTTTTGGGAGTTGAAAGGCTTGCAGAGTGTTAAAGTAGCTTTTTCTCTCCGCTGGAAAGCTGCACGCTCAGTGCCAGTCTTCTGCAGCTTCTTTCTTCACGTTTCAGCAGCTAGCACGCTCTCCGTGTGCTGGAGAAGCGGCAGAGGCTTCCTTGCCGGAGAAGCGGCACCTTCGCCGGCAGAGAGCATCCTGCCGGCCGCGGTGCGCTCCGGAGCGGGGGCTTGTGCCGAAAGAGGCCGGCAACAGGCGCTTACCTTCGGACAGCTCCGGATCGCCGTCTAATGCGTCTCTTGTCGCCTACACGGCAGGGAAAAGCTTTTCCACTCTGTCTAGGAAGGAGAAAGTGTGCCAGCACAGCAAATGCCTCCCGGACTTTCCCTGCAATTCAGCAAGTGCTTTGCAGCTTGAAATTGGAAGGAAAGCCTCAGATTTAGCAGCCAGAGCTTCAGGAGGAGCAGCAGCGAGCACAGCATCGGTTTTGCAGCAGCTCCTTCCATGTGCATGCTTTTGGGAGTGGAAAGGCTTGCAGAGTGTTAAAGTAGCTTTTTCTCTCCGCTGGAAAGCTGCACGCTCAGTGCCAGTGTTCTGCAGCTTCTTTCTTCACGTTTCAGCAGCTAGCACGCTCTCCGTGTGCTGGAGAAGCGGCAGAGGCTTCCTTGCCGGAGAAGCGGCACCTTCGCCGGCAGAGAGCATCCTGCCGGCCGCGGTGCGCTCCGGAGCGGGGGCTTGTGCCGAAAGAGGCCGGCAACAGGCGCTTACCTTCGGACAGCTCCGGATGCCCGTCTCATGCGTCTCTTGTCGCCTCCACGGCAGGGAAAAGCTTTTCCACTCTGTCTAGGAAGGAGAAAGTGTGCCAGCACAGCAAATGCCTCCCGGACTTTCCCTGGAATTCAGCAAGTGCTTTGCAGCTTGAAATTGGAAGGAAAGCCTCAGATTTAGCAGCCAGAGCTTCAGGAGGAGCAGCAGCGAGCACAGCATCGGTTTTGCAGCAGCTCCTTCCATGTGCATGTTTTTGGGAGTTGAAAGGCTTGCAGAGTGTTAAAGTAGCTTTTTCTCTCCGCTGGAAAGCTGCACGCTCAGTGCCAGTGTTCTGCAGCTTCTTTCTTCACGTTTCAGCAGCTAGCACGCTCTCCGTGTGCTGGAGAAGCGGCAGAGGCTTCCTTGCCGGAGAAGCGGCACCTTCGCCGGCAGAGAGCATCCTGCCGGCCGCGGTGCGCTCCGGAGCGGGGGCTTGTGCCGAAAGAGGCCGGCAACAGGCGCTTACCTTCGGACAGCTCCGGATCGCCGTCTAATGCGTCTCTTGTCGCCTACACGGCAGGGAAAAGCTTTTCCACTCTGTCTAGGAAGGAGAAAGTGTGCCAGCACAGCAAATGCCTCCCGGACTTTCCCTGGAATTCAGCAAGTGCTTTGCAGCTTGAAATTGGAAGGAAAGCCTCAGATTTAGCAGCCAGAGCTTCAGGAGGAGCAGCAGCGAGCACAGCATCGGTTTTGCAGCAGCTCCTTCCATGTGCATGTTTTTGGGAGTGGAAAGGCTTGCAGAGTGTTCAAGTAGCTTTTTCTCTCCGCTGGAAAGCTGCACGCTCAGTGCCAGTCTTCTGCAGCTTCTTTCTTCACGTTTCAGCAGCTAGCACGCTCTCCGTGTGCTGGAGAAGCGGCAGAGGCTTCCTTGCCGGAGAAGCGGCACCTTCGCCGGCAGAGAGCATCCTGCCGGCCGCGGTGCGCTCCGGAGCGGGGGCTTGTGCCGAAAGAGGCCGGCAACAGGCGCTTACCTTCGGACAGCTCCGGATCGCCGTCTAATGCGTCTCTTGTCGCCTACACGGCAGGGAAAAGCTTTTCCACTCTGTCTAGGAAGGAGAAAGTGTGCCAGCACAGCAAATGCCTCCCGGACTTTCCCTGGAATTCAGCAAGTGCTTTGCAGCTTGAAATTGGAAGGAAAGCCTCAGATTTAGCAGCCAGAGCTTCAGGAGGAGCAGCAGCGAGCACAGCATCGGTTTTGCAGCAGCTCCTTCCATGTGCATGTTTTTGGGAGTGGAAAGGCTTGCAGAGTGTTAAAGTAGCTTTTTCTCTCCGCTGGAAAGCTGCACGCTCAGTGCCAGTGTTCTGCAGCTTCTTTCTTCACGTTTCAGCAGCTAGCACGCTCTCCGTGTGCTGGAGAAGCGGCAGAGGCTTCCTTGCCGGAGAAGCGGCACCTTCGCCGGCAGAGAGCATCCTGCCGGCCGCGGTGCGCTCCGGAGCGGGGGCTTGTGCCGAAAGAGGCCGGCAACAGGCGCTTACCTTCGGACAGCTCCGGATCGCCGTCTAATGCGTCTCTTGTCGCCTACACGGCAGGGAAAAGCTTTTCCACTCTGTCTAGGAAGGAGAAAGTGTGCCAGCACAGCAAATGCCTCCCGGACTTTCCCTGCAATTCAGCAAGTGCTTTGCAGCTTGAAATTGGAAGGAAAGCCTCAGATTTAGCAGCCAGAGCTTCAGGAGGAGCAGCAGCGAGCACAGCATCGCTTTTGCAGCAGCTCCTTCCATGTGCATGTTTTTGGGAGTGGAAAGGCTTGCAGAGTGTTAAAGTAGCTTTTTCTCTCCGCTGGAAAGCTGCACGCTCAGTGCCAGTGTTCTGCAGCTTCTTTCTTCACGTTTCAGCAGCTAGCACGCTCTCCGTGTGCTGGAGAAGCGGCAGAGGCTTCCTTGCCGGAGAAGCGGCACCTTCGCCGGCAGAGAGCATCCTGCCGGCCGCGGTGCGCTCCGGAGCGGGGGCTTGTGCCGAAAGAGGCCGGCAACAGGCGCTTACCTTCGGACAGCTCCGGATCGCCGTCTAATGCGTCTCTTGTCGCCTACACGGCAGGGAAAAGCTTTTCCACTCTGTCTAGGAAGGAGAAAGTGTGCCAGCACAGCAAATGCCTCCCGGACTTTCCCTGGAATTCAGCAAGTGCTTTGCAGCTTGAAATTGGAAGGAAAGCCTCAGATTTAGCAGCCAGAGCTTCAGGAGGAGCAGCAGCGAGCACAGCATCGGTTTTGCAGCAGCTCCTTCCATGTGCATGTTTTTGGGAGTGGAAAGGCTTGCAGAGTGTTAAAGTAGCTTTTTCTCTCCGCTGGAAAGCTGCACGCTCAGTGCCAGTCTTCTGCAGCTTCTTTCTTCACGTTTCAGCAGCTAGCACGCTCTCCGTGTGCTGGAGAAGCGGCAGAGGCTTCCTTGCCGGAGAAGCGGCACCTTCGCCGGCAGAGAGCATCCTGCCGGCCGCGGTGCGCTCCGGAGCGGGGGCTTGTGCCGAAAGAGGCCGGCAACAGGCGCTTACCTTCGGACAGCTCCGGATGCCCGTCTCATGCGTCTCTTGTCGCCTCCACGGCAGGGAAAAGCTTTTCCACTCTGTCTAGGAAGGAGAAAGTGTGCCAGCACAGCAAATGCCTCCCGGACTTTCCCTGGAATTCAGCAAGTGCTTTGCAGCTTGAAATTGGAAGGAAAGCCTCAGATTTAGCAGCCAGAGCTTCAGGAGGAGCAGCAGCGAGCACAGCATCGGTTTTGCAGCAGCTCCTTCCATGTGCATGTTTTTGGGAGTGGAAAGGCTTGCAGAGTGTTAAAGTAGCTTTTTCTCTCCGCTGGAAAGCTGCACGCTCAGTGCCAGTGTTCTGCAGCTTCTTTCTTCACGTTTCAGCAGCTAGCACGCTCTCCGTGTGCTGGAGAAGCGGCAGAGGCTTCCTTGCCGGAGAAGCGGCACCTTCGCCGGCAGAGAGCATCCTGCCGGCCGCGGTGCGCTCCGGAGCGGGGGCTTGTGCCGAAAGAGGCCGGCAACAGGCGCTTACCTTCGGACAGCTCCGGATCGCCGTCTAATGCGTCTCTTGTCGCCTACACGGCAGGGAAAAGCTTTTCCACTCTGTCTAGGAAGGAGAAAGTGTGCCAGCACAGCAAATGCCTCCCGGACTTTCCCTGGAATTCAGCAAGTGCTTTGCAGCTTGAAATTGGAAGGAAAGCCTCAGATTTAGCAGCCAGAGCTTCAGGAGGAGCAGCAGCGAGCACAGCATCGGTTTTGCAGCAGCTCCTTCCATGTGCATGTTTTTGGGAGTGGAAAGGCTTGCAGAGTGTTAAAGTAGCTTTTTCTCTCCGCTGGAAAGCTGCACGCTCAGTGCCAGTGTTCTGCAGCTTCTTTCTTCACGTTTCAGCAGCTAGCACGCTCTCCGTGTGCTGGAGAAGCGGCAGAGGCTTCCTTGCCGGAGAAGCGGCACCTTCGCCGGCAGAGAGCATCCTGCCGGCCGCGGTGCGCTCCGGAGCGGGGGCTTGTGCCGAAAGAGGCCGGCAACAGGCGCTTACCTTCGGACAGCTCCGGATCGCCGTCTAATGCGTCTCTTGTCGCCTACACGGCAGGGAAAAGCTTTTCCACTCTGTCTAGGAAGGAGAAAGTGTGCCAGCACAGCAAATGCCTCCCGGACTTTCCCTGGAATTCAGCAAGTGCTTTGCAGCTTGAAATTGGAAGGAAAGCCTCAGATTTAGCAGCCAGAGCTTCAGGAGGAGCAGCAGCGAGCACAGCATCGGTTTTGCAGCAGCTCCTTCCATGTGCATGTTTTTGGGAGTGGAAAGGCTTGCAGAGTGTTAAAGTAGCTTTTTCTCTCCGCTGGAAAGCTGCACGCTCAGTGCCAGTCTTCTGCAGCTTCTTTCTTCACGTTTCAGCAGCTAGCACGCTCTCCGTGTGCTGGAGAAGCGGCAGAGGCTTCCTTGCCGGAGAAGCGGCACCTTCGCCGGCAGAGAGCATCCTGCCGGCCGCGGTGCGCTCCGGAGCGGGGGCTTGTGCCGAAAGAGGCCGGCAACAGGCGCTTACCTTCGGACAGCTCCGGATCGCCGTCTAATGCGTCTCTTGTCGCCTACACGGCAGGGAAAAGCTTTTCCACTCTGTCTAGGAAGGAGAAAGTGTGCCAGCACAGCAAATGCCTCCCGGACTTTCCCTGGAATTCAGCAAGTGCTTTGCAGCTTGAAATTGGAAGGAAAGCCTCAGATTTAGCAGCCAGAGCTTCAGGAGGAGCAGCAGCGAGCACAGCATCGGTTTTGCAGCAGCTCCTTCCATGTGCATGTTTTTGGGAGTGGAAAGGCTTGCAGAGTGTTAAAGTAGCTTTTTCTCTCCGCTGGAAAGCTGCACGCTCAGTGCCAGTCTTCTGCAGCTTCTTTCTTCACGTTTCAGCAGCTAGCACGCTCTCCGTGTGCTGGAGAAGCGGCAGAGGCTTCCTTGCCGGAGAAGCGGCACCTTCGCCGGCAGAGAGCATCCTGCCGGCCGCGGTGCGCTCCGGAGCGGGGGCTTGTGCCGAAAGAGGCCGGCAACAGGCGCTTACCTTCGGACAGCTCCGGATCGCCGTCTAATGCGTCTCTTGTCGCCTACACGGCAGGGAAAAGCTTTTCCACTCTGTCTAGGAAGGAGAAAGTGTGCCAGCACAGCAAATGCCTCCCGGACTTTCCCTGGAATTCAGCAAGTGCTTTGCAGCTTGAAATTGGAAGGAAAGCCTCAGATTTAGCAGCCAGAGCTTCAGGAGGAGCAGCAGCGAGCACAGCATCGGTTTTGCAGCAGCTCCTTCCATGTGCATGTTTTTGGGAGTGGAAAGGCTTGCAGAGTGTTAAAGTAGCTTTTTCTCTCCGCTGGAAAGCTGCACGCTCAGTGCCAGTGTTCTGCAGCTTCTTTCTTCACGTTTCAGCAGCTAGCACGCTCTCCGTGTGCTGGAGAAGCGGCAGAGGCTTCCTTGCCGGAGAAGCGGCACCTTCGCCGGCAGAGAGCATCCTGCCGGCCGCGGTGCGCTCCGGAGCGGGGGCTTGTGCCGAAAGAGGCCGGCAACAGGCGCTTACCTTCGGACAGCTCCGGATCGCCGTCTAATGCGTCTCTTGTCGCCTACACGGCAGGGAAAAGCTTTTCCACTCTGTCTAGGAAGGAGAAAGTGTGCCAGCACAGCAAATGCCTCCCGGACTTTCCCTGCAATTCAGCAAGTGCTTTGCAGCTTGAAATTGGAAGGAAAGCCTCAGATTTAGCAGCCAGAGCTTCAGGAGGAGCAGCAGCGAGCACAGCATCGGTTTTGCAGCAGCTCCTTCCATGTGCATGTTTTTGGGAGTGGAAAGGCTTGCAGAGTGTTAAAGTAGCTTTTTCTCTCCGCTGGAAAGCTGCACGCTCAGTGCCAGTGTTCTGCAGCTTCTTTCTTCACGTTTCAGCAGCTAGCACGCTCTCCGTGTGCTGGAGAAGCGGCAGAGGCTTCCTTGCCGGAGAAGCGGCACCTTCGCCGGCAGAGAGCATCCTGCCGGCCGCGGTGCGCTCCGGAGCGGGGGCTTGTGCCGAAAGAGGCCGGCAACAGGCGCTTACCTTCGGACAGCTCCGGATCGCCGTCTAATGCGTCTCTTGTCGCCTACACGGCAGGGAAAAGCTTTTCCACTCTGTCTAGGAAGGAGAAAGTGTGCCAGCACAGCAAATGCCTCCCGGACTTTCCCTGGAATTCAGCAAGTGCTTTGCAGCTTGAAATTGGAAGGAAAGCCTCAGATTTAGCAGCCAGAGCTTCAGGAGGAGCAGCAGCGAGCACAGCATCGGTTTTGCAGCAGCTCCTTCCATGTGCATGTTTTTGGGAGTGGAAAGGCTTGCAGAGTGTTAAAGTAGCTTTTTCTCTCCGCTGGAAAGCTGCACGCTCAGTGCCAGTCTTCTGCAGCTTCTTTCTTCACGTTTCAGCAGCTAGCACGCTCTCCGTGTGCTGGAGAAGCGGCAGAGGCTTCCTTGCCGGAGAAGCGGCACCTTCGCCGGCAGAGAGCATCCTGCCGGCCGCGGTGCGCTCCGGAGCTGGGGCTTGTGCCGAAAGAGGCCGGCAACAGGCGCTTACCTTCGGACAGCTCCGGATCGCCGTCTAATGCGTCTCTTGTCGCCTACACGGCAGGGAAAAGCTTTTCCACTCTGTCTAGGAAGGAGAAAGTGTGCCAGCACAGCAAATGCCTCCCGGACTTTCCCTGGAATTCAGCAAGTGCTTTGCAGCTTGAAATTGGAAGGAAAGCCTCAGATTTAGCAGCCAGAGCTTCAGGAGGAGCAGCAGCGAGCACAGCATCGCTTTTGCAGCAGCTCCTTCCATGTGCATGTTTTTGGGAGTGGAAAGGCTTGCAGAGTGTTAAAGTAGCTTTTTCTCTCCGCTGGAAAGCTGCACGCTCAGTGCCAGTCTTCTGCAGCTTCTTTCTTCACGTTTCAGCAGCTAGCACGCTCTCCGTGTGCTGGAGAAGCGGCAGAGGCTTCCTTGCCGGAGAAGCGGCACCTTCGCCGGCAGAGAGCATCCTGCCGGCCGCGGTGCGCTCCGGAGCGGGGGCTTGTGCCGAAAGAGGCCGGCAACAGGCGCTTACCTTCGGACAGCTCCGGATGCCCGTCTCATGCGTCTCTTGTCGCCTACACAGCAGGGAAAAGCTTTTCCACTCTGTCTAGGAAGGAGAAAGTGTGCCAGCACAGCAAATGCCTCCCGGACTTTCCCTGGAATTCAGCAAGTGCTTTGCAGCTTGAAATTGGAAGGAAAGCCTCAGATTTAGCAGCCAGAGCTTCAGGAGGAGCAGCAGCGAGCACAGCATCGGTTTTGCAGCAGCTCCTTCCATGTGCATGTTTTTGGGAGTGGAAAGGCTTGCAGAGTGTTAAAGTAGCTTTTTCTCTCCGCTGGAAAGCTGCACGCTCAGTGCCAGTGTTCTGCAGCTTCTTTCTTCACGTTTCAGCAGCTAGCACGCTCTCCGTGTGCTGGAGAAGCGGCAGAGGCTTCCTTGCCGGAGAAGCGGCACCTTCGCCGGCAGAGAGCATCCTGCCGGCCGCGGTGCGCTCCGGAGCGGGGGCTTGTGCCGAAAGAGGCCGGCAACAGGCGCTTACCTTCGGACAGCTCCGGATCGCCGTCTAATGCGTCTCTTGTCGCCTACACGGCAGGGAAAAGCTTTTCCACTCTGTCTAGGAAGGAGAAAGTGTGCCAGCACAGCAAATGCCTCCCGGACTTTCCCTGGAATTCAGCAAGTGCTTTGCAGCTTGAAATTGGAAGGAAAGCCTCAGATTTAGCAGCCAGAGCTTCAGGAGGAGCAGCAGCGAGCACAGCATCGGTTTTGCAGCAGCTCCTTCCATGTGCATGTTTTTGGGAGTGGAAAGGCTTGCAGAGTGTTAAAGTAGCTTTTTCTCTCCGCTGGAAAGCTGCACGCTCAGTGCCAGTCTTCTGCAGCTTCTTTCTTCACGTTTCAGCAGCTAGCACGCTCTCCGTGTGCTGGAGAAGCGGCAGAGGCTTCCTTGCCGGAGAAGCGGCACCTTCGCCGGCAGAGAGCATCCTGCCGGCCGCGGTGCGCTCCGGAGCGGGGGCTTGTGCCGAAAGAGGCCGGCAACAGGCGCTTACCTTCGGACAGCTCCGGATCGCCGTCTAATGCGTCTCTTGTCGCCTACACGGCAGGGAAAAGCTTTTCCACTCTGTCTAGGAAGGAGAAAGTGTGCCAGCACAGCAAATGCCTCCCGGACTTTCCCTGGAATTCAGCAAGTGCTTTGCAGCTTGAAATTGGAAGGAAAGCCTCAGATTTAGCAGCCAGAGCTTCAGGAGGAGCAGCAGCGAGCACAGCATCGCTTTTGCAGCAGCTCCTTCCATGTGCATGTTTTTGGGAGTGGAAAGGCTTGCAGAGTGTTAAAGTAGCTTTTTCTCTCCGCTGGAAAGCTGCACGCTCAGTGCCAGTCTTCTGCAGCTTCTTTCTTCACGTTTCAGCAGCTAGCACGCTCTCCGTGTGCTGGAGAAGCGGCAGAGGCTTCCTTGCCGGAGAAGCGGCACCTTCGCCGGCAGAGAGCATCCTGCCGGCCGCGGTGCGCTCCGGAGCGGGGGCTTGTGCCGAAAGAGGCCGGCAACAGGCGCTTACCTTCGGACAGCTCCGGATGCCCGTCTCATGCGTCTCTTGTCGCCTACACAGCAGGGAAAAGCTTTTCCACTCTGTCTAGGAAGGAGAAAGTGTGCCAGCACAGCAAATGCCTCCCGGACTTTCCCTGGAATTCAGCAAGTGCTTTGCAGCTTGAAATTGGAAGGAAAGCCTCAGATTTAGCAGCCAGAGCTTCAGGAGGAGCAGCAGCGAGCACAGCATCGCTTTTGCAGCAGCTCCTTCCATGTGCATGTTTTTGGGAGTGGAAAGGCTTGCAGAGTGTTAAAGTAGCTTTTTCTCTCCGCTGGAAAGCTGCACGCTCAGTGCCAGTCTTCTGCAGCTTCTTTCTTCACGTTTCAGCAGCTAGCACGCTCTCCGTGTGCTGGAGAAGCGGCAGAGGCTTCCTTGCCGGAGAAGCGGCACCTTCGCCGGCAGAGAGCATCCTGCCGGCCGCGGTGCGCTCCGGAGCGGGGGCTTGTGCCGAAAGAGGCCGGCAACAGGCGCTTACCTTCGGACAGCTCCGGATCGCCGTCTAATGCGTCTCTTGTCGCCTACACGGCAGGGAAAAGCTTTTCCACTCTGTCTAGGAAGGAGAAAGTGTGCCAGCACAGCAAATGCCTCCCGGACTTTCCCTGGAATTCAGCAAGTGCTTTGCAGCTTGAAATTGGAAGGAAAGCCTCAGATTTAGCAGCCAGAGCTTCAGGAGGAGCAGCAGCGAGCACAGCATCGGTTTTGCAGCAGCTCCTTCCATGTGCATGTTTTTGGGAGTGGAAAGGCTTGCAGAGTGTTAAAGTAGCTTTTTCTCTCCGCTGGAAAGCTGCACGCTCAGTGCCAGTGTTCTGCAGCTTCTTTCTTCACGTTTCAGCAGCTAGCACGCTCTCCGTGTGCTGGAGAAGCGGCAGAGGCTTCCTTGCCGGAGAAGCGGCACCTTCGCCGGCAGAGAGCATCCTGCCGGCCGCGGTGCGCTCCGGAGCGGGGGCTTGTGCCGAAAGAGGCCGGCAACAGGCGCTTACCTTCGGACAGCTCCGGATCGCCGTCTAATGCGTCTCTTGTCGCCTACACGGCAGGGAAAAGCTTTTCCACTCTGTCTAGGAAGGAGAAAGTGTGCCAGCACAGCAAATGCCTCCCGGACTTTCCCTGGAATTCAGCAAGTGCTTTGCAGCTTGAAATTGGAAGGAAAGCCTCAGATTTAGCAGCCAGAGCTTCAGGAGGAGCAGCAGCGAGCACAGCATCGGTTTTGCAGCAGCTCCTTCCATGTGCATGTTTTTGGGAGTGGAAAGGCTTGCAGAGTGTTAAAGTAGCTTTTTCTCTCCGCTGGAAAGCTGCACGCTCAGTGCCAGTGTTCTGCAGCTTCTTTCTTCACGTTTCAGCAGCTAGCACGCTCTCCGTGTGCTGGAGAAGCGGCAGAGGCTTCCTTGCCGGAGAAGCGGCACCTTCGCCGGCAGAGAGCATCCTGCCGGCCGCGGTGCGCTCCGGAGCGGGGGCTTGTGCCGAAAGAGGCCGGCAACAGGCGCTTACCTTCGGACAGCTCCGGATCGCCGTCTAATGCGTCTCTTGTCGCCTACACGGCAGGGAAAAGCTTTTCCACTCTGTCTAGGAAGGAGAAAGTGTGCCAGCACAGCAAATGCCTCCCGGACTTTCCCTGGAATTCAGCAAGTGCTTTGCAGCTTGAAATTGGAAGGAAAGCCTCAGATTTAGCAGCCAGAGCTTCAGGAGGAGCAGCAGCGAGCACAGCATCGGTTTTGCAGCAGCTCCTTCCATGTGCATGTTTTTGGGAGTGGAAAGGCTTGCAGAGTGTTAAAGTAGCTTTTTCTCTCCGCTGGAAAGCTGCACGCTCAGTGCCAGTCTTCTGCAGCTTCTTTCTTCACGTTTCAGCAGCTAGCACGCTCTCCGTGTGCTGGAGAAGCGGCAGAGGCTTCCTTGCCGGAGAAGCGGCACCTTCGCCGGCAGAGAGCATCCTGCCGGCCGCGGTGCGCTCCGGAGCGGGGGCTTGTGCCGAAAGAGGCCGGCAACAGGCGCTTACCTTCGGACAGCTCCGGATCGCCGTCTAATGCGTCTCTTGTCGCCTACACGGCAGGGAAAAGCTTTTCCACTCTGTCTAGGAAGGAGAAAGTGTGCCAGCACAGCAAATGCCTCCCGGACTTTCTCTGGAATTCAGCAAGTGCTTTGCAGCTTGAAATTGGAAGGAAAGCCTCAGATTTAGCAGCCAGAGCTTCAGAAGGAGCAGCAGCGAGCACAGCATCGCTTTTGCAGCAGCTCCTTCCATGTGCATGTTTTTGGGAGTGGAAAGGCTTGCAGAGTGTTAAAGTAGCTTTTTCTCTCCGCTGGAAAGCTGCACGCTCAGTGCCAGTCTTCTGCAGCTTCTTTCTTCACGTTTCAGCAGCTAGCACGCTCTCCGTGTGCTGGAGAAGCGGCAGAGGCTTCCTTGCCGGAGAAGCGGCACCTTCGCCGGCAGAGAGCATCCTGCCGGCCGCGGTGCGCTCCGGAGCGGGGGCTTGTGCCGAAAGAGGCCGGCAACAGGCGCTTACCTTCGGACAGCTCTGGATCGCCGTCTAATGCGTCTCTTGTCGCCTACACGGCAGGGAAAAGCTTTTCCACTCTGTCTAGGAAGGAGAAAGTGTGCCAGCACAGCAAATGCCTCCCGGACTTTCCCTGGAATTCAGCAAGTGCTTTGCAGCTTGAAATTGGAAGGAAAGCCTCAGATTTAGCAGCCAGAGCTTCAGGAGGAGCAGCAGCGAGCACAGCATCGCTTTTGCAGCAGCTCCTTCCATGTGCATGTTTTTGGGAGTGGAAAGGCTTGCAGAGTGTTAAAGTAGCTTTTTCTCTCCGCTGGAAAGCTGCACGCTCAGTGCCAGTCTTCTGCAGCTTCTTTCTTCACGTTTCAGCAGCTAGCACGCTCTCCGTGTGCTGGAGAAGCGGCAGAGGCTTCCTTGCCGGAGAAGCGGCACCTTCGCCGGCAGAGAGCATCCTGCCGGCCGCGGTGCGCTCCGGAGCGGGGACTTGTGCCGAAAGAGGCCGGCAACAGGCGCTTACCTTCGGACAGCTCCGGATGCCCGTCTCATGCGTCTCTTGTCGCCTACACGGCAGGGAAAAGCTTTTCCACTCTGTCTAGGAAGGAGAAAGTGTGCCAGCACAGCAAATGCCTCCCGGACTTTCCCTGGAATTCAGCAAGTGCTTTGCAGCTTGAAATTGGAAGGAAAGCCTCAGATTTAGCAGCCAGAGCTTCAGGAGGAGCAGCAGCGAGCACAGCATCGGTTTTGCAGCAGCTCCTTCCATGTGCATGTTTTTGGGAGTGGAAAGGCTTGCAGAGTGTTAAAGTAGCTTTTTCTCTCCGCTGGAAAGCTGCACGCTCAGTGCCAGTCTTCTGCAGCTTCTTTCTTCACGTTTCAGCAGCTAGCACGCTCTCCGTGTGCTGGAGAAGCGGCAGAGGCTTCCTTGCCGGAGAAGCGGCACCTTCGCCGGCAGAGAGCATCCTGCCGGCCGCGGTGCGCTCCGGAGCGGGGGCTTGTGCCGAAAGAGGCCGGCAACAGGCGCTTACCTTCGGACAGCTCCGGATCGCCGTCTAATGCGTCTCTTGTCGCCTACACGGCAGGGAAAAGCTTTTCCACTCTGTCTAGGAAGGAGAAAGTGTGCCAGCACAGCAAATGCCTCCCGGACTTTCCCTGGAATTCAGCAAGTGCTTTGCAGCTTGAAATTGGAAGGAAAGCCTCAGATTTAGCAGCCAGAGCTTCAGGAGGAGCAGCAGCGAGCACAGCATCGGTTTTGCAGCAGC
Organism: Fringilla coelebs; assembly: GCF_963513975.1. Taxonomy (NCBI): domain Eukaryota; kingdom Metazoa; phylum Chordata; class Aves; order Passeriformes; family Fringillidae; genus Fringilla; species Fringilla coelebs. Next base: position 922,274 of record NW_028167542.1, read on the forward strand.
TCCTTCCATGTGCATGTTTTTGGGAGTGGAAAGGCTTGCAGAGTGTTAAAGTAGCTTTTTCTCTCCGCTGGAAAGCTGCACGCTCAGTGCCAGTCTTCTGCAGCTTCTTTCTTCACGTTTCAGCAGCTAGCACGCTCTCCGTGTGCTGGAGAAGCGGCAGAGGCTTCCTTGCCGGAGAAGCGGCACCTTCGCCGGCAGAGAGCATCCTGCCGGCCGCGGTGCGCTCCGGAGCGGGGGCTTGTGCCGAAAGAGGCCGGCAACAGGCGCTTACCTTCGGACAGCTCCGGATCGCCGTCTAATGCGTCTCTTGTCGCCTACACGGCAGGGAAAAGCTTTTCCACTCTGTCTAGGAAGGAGAAAGTGTGCCAGCACAGCAAATGCCTCCCGGACTTTCCCTGGAATTCAGCAAGTGCTTTGCAGCTTGAAATTGGAAGGAAAGCCTCAGATTTAGCAGCCAGAGCTTCAGGAGGAGCAGCAGCGAGCACAGCATCGGTTTTGCAGCAGCTCCTTCCATGTGCATGTTTTTGGGAGTGGAAAGGCTTGCAGAGTGTTAAAGTAGCTTTTTCTCTCCGCTGGAAAGCTGCACGCTCAGTGCCAGTGTTCTGCAGCTTCTTTCTTCACGTTTCAGCAGCTAGCACGCTCTCCGTGTGCTGGAGAAGCGGCAGAGGCTTCCTTGCCGGAGAAGCGGCACCTTCGCCGGCAGAGAGCATCCTGCCGGCCGCGGTGCGCTCCGGAGCGGGGGCTTGTGCCGAAAGAGGCCGGCAACAGGCGCTTACCTTCGGACAGCTCCGGATCGCCGTCTAATGCGTCTCTTGTCGCCTACACGGCAGGGAAAAGCTTTTCCACTCTGTCTAGGAAGGAGAAAGTGTGCCAGCACAGCAAATGCCTCCCGGACTTTCCCTGGAATTCAGCAAGTGCTTTGCAGCTTGAAATTGGAAGGAAAGCCTCAGATTTAGCAGCCAGAGCTTCAGGAGGAGCAGCAGCGAGCACAGCATCGCTTTTGCAGCAGCTCCTTCCATGTGCATGTTTTTGGGAGTGGAAAGGCTTGCAGAGTGTTAAAGTAGCTTTTTCTCTCCGCTGGAAAGCTGCACGCTCAGTGCCAGTCTTCTGCAGCTTCTTTCTTCACGTTTCAGCAGCTAGCACGCTCTCCGTGTGCTGGAGAAGCGGCAGAGGCTTCCTTGCCGGAGAAGCGGCACCTTCGCCGGCAGAGAGCATCCTGCCGGCCGCGGTGCGCTCCGGAGCGGGGGCTTGTGCCGAAAGAGGCCGGCAACAGGCGCTTACCTTCGGACAGCTCCGGATCGCCGTCTAATGCGTCTCTTGTCGCCTACACGGCAGGGAAAAGCTTTTCCACTCTGTCTAGGAAGGAGAAAGTGTGCCAGCACAGCAAATGCCTCCCGGACTTTCCCTGGAATTCAGCAAGTGCTTTGCAGCTTGAAATTGGAAGGAAAGCCTCAGATTTAGCAGCCAGAGCTTCAGGAGGAGCAGCAGCGAGCACAGCATCGCTTTTGCAGCAGCTCCTTCCATGTGCATGTTTTTGGGAGTGGAAAGGCTTGCAGAGTGTTAAAGTAGCTTTTTCTCTCCGCTGGAAAGCTGCACGCTCAGTGCCAGTGTTCTGCAGCTTCTTTCTTCACGTTTCAGCAGCTAGCACGCTCTCCGTGTGCTGGAGAAGCGGCAGAGGCTTCCTTGCCGGAGAAGCGGCACCTTCGCCGGCAGAGAGCATCCTGCCGGCCGCGGTGCGCTCCGGAGCGGGGGCTTGTGCCGAAAGAGGCCGGCAACAGGCGCTTACCTTCGGACAGCTCCGGATGCCCGTCTCATGCGTCTCTTGTCGCCTCCACGGCAGGGAAAAGCTTTTCCACTCTGTCTAGGAAGGAGAAAGTGTGCCAGCACAGCAAATGCCTCCCGGACTTTCCCTGGAATTCAGCAAGTGCTTTGCAGCTTGAAATTGGAAGGAAAGCCTCAGATTTAGCAGCCAGAGCTTCAGGAGGAGCAGCAGCGAGCACAGCATCGGTTTTGCAGCAGCTCCTTCCATGTGCATGTTTTTGGGAGTTGAAAGGCTTGCAGAGTGTTAAAGTAGCTTTTTCTCTCCGCTGGAAAGCTGCACGCTCAGTGCCAGTCTTCTGCAGCTTCTTTCTTCACGTTTCAGCAGCTAGCACGCTCTCCGTGTGCTGGAGAAGCGGCAGAGGCTTCCTTGCCGGAGAAGCGGCACCTTCGCCGGCAGAGAGCATCCTGCCGGCCGCGGTGCGCTCCGGAGCGGGGGCTTGTGCCGAAAGAGGCCGGCAACAGGCGCTTACCTTCGGACAGCTCCGGATCGCCGTCTAATGCGTCTCTTGTCGCCTACACGGCAGGGAAAAGCTTTTCCACTCTGTCTAGGAAGGAGAAAGTGTGCCAGCACAGCAAATGCCTCCCGGACTTTCCCTGCAATTCAGCAAGTGCTTTGCAGCTTGAAATTGGAAGGAAAGCCTCAGATTTAGCAGCCAGAGCTTCAGGAGGAGCAGCAGCGAGCACAGCATCGGTTTTGCAGCAGCTCCTTCCATGTGCATGTTTTTGGGAGTGGAAAGGCTTGCAGAGTGTTAAAGTAGCTTTTTCTCTCCGCTGGAAAGCTGCACGCTCAGTGCCAGTCTTCTGCAGCTTCTTTCTTCACGTTTCAGCAGCTAGCACGCTCTCCGTGTGCTGGAGAAGCGGCAGAGGCTTCCTTGCCGGAGAAGCGGCACCTTCGCCGGCAGAGAGCATCCTGCCGGCCGCGGTGCGCTCCGGAGCGGGGGCTTGTGCCGAAAGAGGCCGGCAACAGGCGCTTACCTTCGGACAGCTCCGGATCGCCGTCTAATGCGTCTCTTGTCGCCTACACGGCAGGGAAAAGCTTTTCCACTCTGTCTAGGAAGGAGAAAGTGTGCCAGCACAGCAAATGCCTCCCGGACTTTCCCTGCAATTCAGCAAGTGCTTTGCAGCTTGAAATTGGAAGGAAAGCCTCAGATTTAGCAGCCAGAGCTTCAGGAGGAGCAGCAGCGAGCACAGCATCGGTTTTGCAGCAGCTCCTTCCATGTGCATGCTTTTGGGAGTGGAAAGGCTTGCAGAGTGTTAAAGTAGCTTTTTCTCTCCGCTGGAAAGCTGCACGCTCAGTGCCAGTCTTCTGCAGCTTCTTTCTTCACGTTTCAGCAGCTAGCACGCTCTCCGTGTGCTGGAGAAGCGGCAGAGGCTTCCTTGCCGGAGAAGCGGCACCTTCGCCGGCAGAGAGCATCCTGCCGGCCGCGGTGCGCTCCGGAGCGGGGGCTTGTGCCGAAAGAGGCCGGCAACAGGCGCTTACCTTCGGACAGCTCCGGATGCCCGTCTCATGCGTCTCTTGTCGCCTCCACGGCAGGGAAAAGCTTTTCCACTCTGTCTAGGAAGGAGAAAGTGTGCCAGCACAGCAAATGCCTCCCGGACTTTCCCTGGAATTCAGCAAGTGCTTTGCAGCTTGAAATTGGAAGGAAAGCCTCAGATTTAGCAGCCAGAGCTTCAGGAGGAGCAGCAGCGAGCACAGCATCGGTTTTGCAGCAGCTCCTTCCATGTGCATGTTTTTGGGAGTTGAAAGGCTTGCAGAGTGTTAAAGTAGCTTTTTCTCTCCGCTGGAAAGCTGCACGCTCAGTGCCAGTCTTCTGCAGCTTCTTTCTTCACGTTTCAGCAGCTAGCACGCTCTCCGTGTGCTGGAGAAGCGGCAGAGGCTTCCTTGCCGGAGAAGCGGCACCTTCGCCGGCAGAGAGCATCCTGCCGGCCGCGGTGCGCTCCGGAGCGGGGGCTTGTGCCGAAAGAGGCCGGCAACAGGCGCTTACCTTCGGACAGCTCCGGATCGCCGTCTAATGCGTCTCTTGTCGCCTACACGGCAGGGAAAAGCTTTTCCACTCTGTCTAGGAAGGAGAAAGTGTGCCAGCACAGCAAATGCCTCCCGGACTTTCCCTGGAATTCAGCAAGTGCTTTGCAGCTTGAAATTGGAAGGAAAGCCTCAGATTTAGCAGCCAGAGCTTCAGGAGGAGCAGCAGCGAGCACAGCATCGGTTTTGCAGCAGCTCCTTCCATGTGCATGCTTTTGGGAGTGGAAAGGCTTGCAGAGTGTTAAAGTAGCTTTTTCTCTCCGCTGGAAAGCTGCACGCTCAGTGCCAGTCTTCTGCAGCTTCTTTCTTCACGTTTCAGCAGCTAGCACGCTCTCCGTGTGCTGGAGAAGCGGCAGAGGCTTCCTTGCCGGAGAAGCGGCACCTTCGCCGGCAGAGAGCATCCTGCCGGCCGCGGTGCGCTCCGGAGCGGGGACTTGTGCCGAAAGAGGCCGGCAACAGGCGCTTACCTTCGGACAGCTCCGGATGCCCGTCTCATGCGTCTCTTGTCGCCTACACGGCAGGGAAAAGCTTTTCCACTCTGTCTAGGAAGGAGAAAGTGTGCCAGCACAGCAAATGCCTCCCGGACTTTCCCTGGAATTCAGCAAGTGCTTTGCAGCTTGAAATTGGAAGGAAAGCCTCAGATTTAGCAGCCAGAGCTTCAGGAGGAGCAGCAGCGAGCACAGCATCGGTTTTGCAGCAGCTCCTTCCATGTGCATGTTTTTGGGAGTGGAAAGGCTTGCAGAGTGTTAAAGTAGCTTTTTCTCTCCGCTGGAAAGCTGCACGCTCAGTGCCAGTCTTCTGCAGCTTCTTTCTTCACGTTTCAGCAGCTAGCACGCTCTCCGTGTGCTGGAGAAGCGGCAGAGGCTTCCTTGCCGGAGAAGCGGCACCTTCGCCGGCAGAGAGCATCCTGCCGGCCGCGGTGCGCTCCGGAGCGGGGGCTTGTGCCGAAAGAGGCCGGCAACAGGCGCTTACCTTCGGACAGCTCCGGATCGCCGTCTAATGCGTCTCTTGTCGCCTACACGGCAGGGAAAAGCTTTTCCACTCTGTCTAGGAAGGAGAAAGTGTGCCAGCACAGCAAATGCCTCCCGGACTTTCCCTGCAATTCAGCAAGTGCTTTGCAGCTTGAAATTGGAAGGAAAGCCTCAGATTTAGCAGCCAGAGCTTCAGGAGGAGCAGCAGCGAGCACAGCATCGGTTTTGCAGCAGCTCCTTCCATGTGCATGTTTTTGGGAGTGGAAAGGCTTGCAGAGTGTTCAAGTAGCTTTTTCTCTCCGCTGGAAAGCTGCACGCTCAGTGCCAGTCTTCTGCAGCTTCTTTCTTCACGTTTCAGCAGCTAGCACGCTCTCCGTGTGCTGGAGAAGCGGCAGAGGCTTCCTTGCCGGAGAAGCGGCACCTTCGCCGGCAGAGAGCATCCTGCCGGCCGCGGTGCGCTCCGGAGCGGGGGCTTGTGCCGAAAGAGGCCGGCAACAGGCGCTTACCTTCGGACAGCTCCGGATCGCCGTCTAATGCGTCTCTTGTCGCCTACACGGCAGGGAAAAGCTTTTCCACTCTGTCTAGGAAGGAGAAAGTGTGCCAGCACAGCAAATGCCTCCCGGACTTTCCCTGGAATTCAGCAAGTGCTTTGCAGCTTGAAATTGGAAGGAAAGCCTCAGATTTAGCAGCCAGAGCTTCAGGAGGAGCAGCAGCGAGCACAGCATCGGTTTTGCAGCAGCTCCTTCCATGTGCATGTTTTTGGGAGTGGAAAGGCTTGCAGAGTGTTAAAGTAGCTTTTTCTCTCCGCTGGAAAGCTGCACGCTCAGTGCCAGTGTTCTGCAGCTTCTTTCTTCACGTTTCAGCAGCTAGCACGCTCTCCGTGTGCTGGAGAAGCGGCAGAGGCTTCCTTGCCGGAGAAGCGGCACCTTCGCCGGCAGAGAGCATCCTGCCGGCCGCGGTGCGCTCCGGAGCGGGGGCTTGTGCCGAAAGAGGCCGGCAACAGGCGCTTACCTTCGGACAGCTCCGGATCGCCGTCTAATGCGTCTCTTGTCGCCTACACGGCAGGGAAAAGCTTTTCCACTCTGTCTAGGAAGGAGAAAGTGTGCCAGCACAGCAAATGCCTCCCGGACTTTCCCTGCAATTCAGCAAGTGCTTTGCAGCTTGAAATTGGAAGGAAAGCCTCAGATTTAGCAGCCAGAGCTTCAGGAGGAGCAGCAGCGAGCACAGCATCGGTTTTGCAGCAGCTCCTTCCATGTGCATGTTTTTGGGAGTGGAAAGGCTTGCAGAGTGTTCAAGTAGCTTTTTCTCTCCGCTGGAAAGCTGCACGCTCAGTGCCAGTCTTCTGCAGCTTCTTTCTTCACGTTTCAGCAGCTAGCACGCTCTCCGTGTGCTGGAGAAGCGGCAGAGGCTTCCTTGCCGGAGAAGCGGCACCTTCGCCGGCAGAGAGCATCCTGCCGGCCGCGGTGCGCTCCGGAGCGGGGGCTTGTGCCGAAAGAGGCCGGCAACAGGCGCTTACCTTCGGACAGCTCCGGATCGCCGTCTAATGCGTCTCTTGTCGCCTACACGGCAGGGAAAAGCTTTTCCACTCTGTCTAGGAAGGAGAAAGTGTGCCAGCACAGCAAATGCCTCCCGGACTTTCCCTGGAATTCAGCAAGTGCTTTGCAGCTTGAAATTGGAAGGAAAGCCTCAGATTTAGCAGCCAGAGCTTCAGGAGGAGCAGCAGCGAGCACAGCATCGGTTTTGCAGCAGCTCCTTCCATGTGCATGTTTTTGGGAGTGGAAAGGCTTGCAGAGTGTTAAAGTAGCTTTTTCTCTCCGCTGGAAAGCTGCACGCTCAGTGCCAGTGTTCTGCAGCTTCTTTCTTCACGTTTCAGCAGCTAGCACGCTCTCCGTGTGCTGGAGAAGCGGCAGAGGCTTCCTTGCCGGAGAAGCGGCACCTTCGCCGGCAGAGAGCATCCTGCCGGCCGCGGTGCGCTCCGGAGCGGGGGCTTGTGCCGAAAGAGGCCGGCAACAGGCGCTTACCTTCGGACAGCTCCGGATCGCCGTCTAATGCGTCTCTTGTCGCCTACACGGCAGGGAAAAGCTTTTCCACTCTGTCTAGGAAGGAGAAAGTGTGCCAGCACAGCAAATGCCTCCCGGACTTTCCCTGCAATTCAGCAAGTGCTTTGCAGCTTGAAATTGGAAGGAAAGCCTCAGATTTAGCAGCCAGAGCTTCAGGAGGAGCAGCAGCGAGCACAGCATCGGTTTTGCAGCAGCTCCTTCCATGTGCATGTTTTTGGGAGTGGAAAGGCTTGCAGAGTGTTAAAGTAGCTTTTTCTCTCCGCTGGAAAGCTGCACGCTCAGTGCCAGTGTTCTGCAGCTTCTTTCTTCACGTTTCAGCAGCTAGCACGCTCTCCGTGTGCTGGAGAAGCGGCAGAGGCTTCCTTGCCGGAGAAGCGGCACCTTCGCCGGCAGAGAGCATCCTGCCGGCCGCGGTGCGCTCCGGAGCGGGGGCTTGTGCCGAAAGAGGCCGGCAACAGGCGCTTACCTTCGGACAGCTCCGGATCGCCGTCTAATGCGTCTCTTGTCGCCTACACGGCAGGGAAAAGCTTTTCCACTCTGTCTAGGAAGGAGAAAGTGTGCCAGCACAGCAAATGCCTCCCGGACTTTCCCTGGAATTCAGCAAGTGCTTTGCAGCTTGAAATTGGAAGGAAAGCCTCAGATTTAGCAGCCAGAGCTTCAGGAGGAGCAGCAGCGAGCACAGCATCGGTTTTGCAGCAGCTCCTTCCATGTGCATGTTTTTGGGAGTGGAAAGGCTTGCAGAGTGTTAAAGTAGCTTTTTCTCTCCGCTGGAAAGCTGCACGCTCAGTGCCAGTCTTCTGCAGCTTCTTTCTTCACGTTTCAGCAGCTAGCACGCTCTCCGTGTGCTGGAGAAGCGGCAGAGGCTTCCTTGCCGGAGAAGCGGCACCTTCGCCGGCAGAGAGCATCCTGCCGGCCGCGGTGCGCTCCGGAGCGGGGGCTTGTGCCGAAAGAGGCCGGCAACAGGCGCTTACCTTCGGACAGCTCCGGATGCCCGTCTCATGCGTCTCTTGTCGCCTCCACGGCAGGGAAAAGCTTTTCCACTCTGTCTAGGAAGGAGAAAGTGTGCCAGCACAGCAAATGCCTCCCGGACTTTCCCTGGAATTCAGCAAGTGCTTTGCAGCTTGAAATTGGAAGGAAAGCCTCAGATTTAGCAGCCAGAGCTTCAGGAGGAGCAGCAGCGAGCACAGCATCGGTTTTGCAGCAGCTCCTTCCATGTGCATGTTTTTGGGAGTGGAAAGGCTTGCAGAGTGTTAAAGTAGCTTTTTCTCTCCGCTGGAAAGCTGCACGCTCAGTGCCAGTGTTCTGCAGCTTCTTTCTTCACGTTTCAGCAGCTAGCACGCTCTCCGTGTGCTGGAGAAGCGGCAGAGGCTTCCTTGCCGGAGAAGCGGCACCTTCGCCGGCAGAGAGCATCCTGCCGGCCGCGGTGCGCTCCGGAGCGGGGGCTTGTGCCGAAAGAGGCCGGCAACAGGCGCTTACCTTCGGACAGCTCCGGATCGCCGTCTAATGCGTCTCTTGTCGCCTACACGGCAGGGAAAAGCTTTTCCACTCTGTCTAGGAAGGAGAAAGTGTGCCAGCACAGCAAATGCCTCCCGGACTTTCCCTGGAATTCAGCAAGTGCTTTGCAGCTTGAAATTGGAAGGAAAGCCTCAGATTTAGCAGCCAGAGCTTCAGGAGGAGCAGCAGCGAGCACAGCATCGCTTTTGCAGCAGCTCCTTCCATGTGCATGTTTTTGGGAGTGGAAAGGCTTGCAGAGTGTTAAAGTAGCTTTTTCTCTCCGCTGGAAAGCTGCACGCTCAGTGCCAGTGTTCTGCAGCTTCTTTCTTCACGTTTCAGCAGCTAGCACGCTCTCCGTGTGCTGGAGAAGCGGCAGAGGCTTCCTTGCCGGAGAAGCGGCACCTTCGCCGGCAGAGAGCATCCTGCCGGCCGCGGTGCGCTCCGGAGCGGGGGCTTGTGCCGAAAGAGGCCGGCAACAGGCGCTTACCTTCGGACAGCTCCGGATCGCCGTCTAATGCGTCTCTTGTCGCCTACACGGCAGGGAAAAGCTTTTCCACTCTGTCTAGGAAGGAGAAAGTGTGCCAGCACAGCAAATGCCTCCCGGACTTTCCCTGGAATTCAGCAAGTGCTTTGCAGCTTGAAATTGGAAGGAAAGCCTCAGATTTAGCAGCCAGAGCTTCAGGAGGAGCAGCAGCGAGCACAGCATCGCTTTTGCAGCAGCTCCTTCCATGTGCATGTTTTTGGGAGTGGAAAGGCTTGCAGAGTGTTAAAGTAGCTTTTTCTCTCCGCTGGAAAGCTGCACGCTCAGTGCCAGTCTTCTGCAGCTTCTTTCTTCACGTTTCAGCAGCTAGCACGCTCTCCGTGTGCTGGAGAAGCGGCAGAGGCTTCCTTGCCGGAGAAGCGGCACCTTCGCCGGCAGAGAGCATCCTGCCGGCCGCGGTGCGCTCCGGAGCGGGGACTTGTGCCGAAAGAGGCCGGCAACAGGCGCTTACCTTCGGACAGCTCCGGATGCCCGTCTCATGCGTCTCTTGTCGCCTACACGGCAGGGAAAAGCTTTTCCACTCTGTCTAGGAAGGAGAAAGTGTGCCAGCACAGCAAATGCCTCCCGGACTTTCCCTGGAATTCAGCAAGTGCTTTGCAGCTTGAAATTGGAAGGAAAGCCTCAGATTTAGCAGCCAGAGCTTCAGGAGGAGCAGCAGCGAGCACAGCATCGGTTTTGCAGCAGCTCCTTCCATGTGCATGTTTTTGGGAGTGGAAAGGCTTGCAGAGTGTTAAAGTAGCTTTTTCTCTCCGCTGGAAAGCTGCACGCTCAGTGCCAGTCTTCTGCAGCTTCTTTCTTCACGTTTCAGCAGCTAGCACGCTCTCCGTGTGCTGGAGAAGCGGCAGAGGCTTCCTTGCCGGAGAAGCGGCACCTTCGCCGGCAGAGAGCATCCTGCCGGCCGCGGTGCGCTCCGGAGCGGGGGCTTGTGCCGAAAGAGGCCGGCAACAGGCGCTTACCTTCGGACAGCTCCGGATCGCCGTCTAATGCGTCTCTTGTCGCCTACACGGCAGGGAAAAGCTTTTCCACTCTGTCTAGGAAGGAGAAAGTGTGCCAGCACAGCAAATGCCTCCCGGACTTTCCCTGGAATTCAGCAAGTGCTTTGCAGCTTGAAATTGGAAGGAAAGCCTCAGATTTAGCAGCCAGAGCTTCAGGAGGAGCAGCAGCGAGCACAGCATCGCTTTTGCAGCAGCTCCTTCCATGTGCATGTTTTTGGGAGTGGAAAGGCTTGCAGAGTGTTAAAGTAGCTTTTTCTCTCCGCTGGAAAGCTGCACGCTCAGTGCCAGTGTTCTGCAGCTTCTTTCTTCACGTTTCAGCAGCTAGCACGCTCTCCGTGTGCTGGAGAAGCGGCAGAGGCTTCCTTGCCGGAGAAGCGGCACCTTCGCCGGCAGAGAGCATCCTGCCGGCCGCGGTGCGCTCCGGAGCGGGGGCTTGTGCCGAAAGAGGCCGGCAACAGGCGCTTACCTTCGGACAGCTCCGGATCGCCGTCTAATGCGTCTCTTGTCGCCTACACGGCAGGGAAAAGCTTTTCCACTCTGTCTAGGAAGGAGAAAGTGTGCCAGCACAGCAAATGCCTCCCGGACTTTCCCTGGAATTCAGCAAGTGCTTTGCAGCTTGAAATTGGAAGGAAAGCCTCAGATTTAGCAGCCAGAGCTTCAGGAGGAGCAGCAGCGAGCACAGCATCGGTTTTGCAGCAGCTCCTTCCATGTGCATGTTTTTGGGAGTGGAAAGGCTTGCAGAGTGTTAAAGTAGCTTTTTCTCTCCGCTGGAAAGCTGCACGCTCAGTGCCAGTCTTCTGCAGCTTCTTTCTTCACGTTTCAGCAGCTAGCACGCTCTCCGTGTGCTGGAGAAGCGGCAGAGGCTTCCTTGCCGGAGAAGCGGCACCTTCGCCGGCAGAGAGCATCCTGCCGGCCGCGGTGCGCTCCGGAGCGGGGGCTTGTGCCGAAAGAGGCCGGCAACAGGCGCTTACCTTCGGACAGCTCCGGATCGCCGTCTAATGCGTCTCTTGTCGCCTACACGGCAGGGAAAAGCTTTTCCACTCTGTCTAGGAAGGAGAAAGTGTGCCAGCACAGCAAATGCCTCCCGGACTTTCCCTGGAATTCAGCAAGTGCTTTGCAGCTTGAAATTGGAAGGAAAGCCTCAGATTTAGCAGCCAGAGCTTCAGGAGGAGCAGCAGCGAGCACAGCATCGGTTTTGCAGCAGCTCCTTCCATGTGCATGTTTTTGGGAGTGGAAAGGCTTGCAGAGTGTTAAAGTAGCTTTTTCTCTCCGCTGGAAAGCTGCACGCTCAGTGCCAGTCTTCTGCAGCTTCTTTCTTCACGTTTCAGCAGCTAGCACGCTCTCCGTGTGCTGGAGAAGCGGCAGAGGCTTCCTTGCCGGAGAAGCGGCACCTTCGCCGGCAGAGAGCATCCTGCCGGCCGCGGTGCGCTCCGGAGCGGGGACTTGTGCCGAAAGAGGCCGGCAACAGGCGCTTACCTTCGGACAGCTCCGGATGCCCGTCTCATGCGTCTCTTGTCGCCTACACAGCAGGGAAAAGCTTTTCCACTCTGTCTAGGAAGGAGAAAGTGTGCCAGCACAGCAAATGCCTCCCGGACTTTCCCTGGAATTCAGCAAGTGCTTTGCAGCTTGAAATTGGAAGGAAAGCCTCAGATTTAGCAGCCAGAGCTTCAGGAGGAGCAGCAGCGAGCACAGCATCGGTTTTGCAGCAGCTCCTTCCATGTGCATGTTTTTGGGAGTGGAAAGGCTTGCAGAGTGTTAAAGTAGCTTTTTCTCTCCGCTGGAAAGCTGCACGCTCAGTGCCAGTCTTCTGCAGCTTCTTTCTTCACGTTTCAGCAGCTAGCACGCTCTCCGTGTGCTGGAGAAGCGGCAGAGGCTTCCTTGCCGGAGAAGCGGCACCTTCGCCGGCAGAGAGCATCCTGCCGGCCGCGGTGCGCTCCGGAGCGGGGGCTTGTGCCGAAAGAGGCCGGCAACAGGCGCTTACCTTCGGACAGCTCCGGATCGCCGTCTAATGCGTCTCTTGTCGCCTACACGGCAGGGAAAAGCTTTTCCACTCTGTCTAGGAAGGAGAAAGTGTGCCAGCACAGCAAATGCCTCCCGGACTTTCCCTGGAATTCAGCAAGTGCTTTGCAGCTTGAAATTGGAAGGAAAGCCTCAGATTTAGCAGCCAGAGCTTCAGGAGGAGCAGCAGCGAGCACAGCATCGGTTTTGCAGCAGCTCCTTCCATGTGCATGTTTTTGGGAGTGGAAAGGCTTGCAGAGTGTTAAAGTAGCTTTTTCTCTCCGCTGGAAAGCTGCACGCTCAGTGCCAGTGTTCTGCAGCTTCTTTCTTCACGTTTCAGCAGCTAGCACGCTCTCCGTGTGCTGGAGAAGCGGCAGAGGCTTCCTTGCCGGAGAAGCGGCACCTTCGCCGGCAGAGAGCATCCTGCCGGCCGCGGTGCGCTCCGGAGCGGGGGCTTGTGCCGAAAGAGGCCGGCAACAGGCGCTTACCTTCGGACAGCTCCGGATCGCCGTCTAATGCGTCTCTTGTCGCCTACACGGCAGGGAAAAGCTTTTCCACTCTGTCTAGGAAGGAGAAAGTGTGCCAGCACAGCAAATGCCTCCCGGACTTTCCCTGGAATTCAGCAAGTGCTTTGCAGCTTGAAATTGGAAGGAAAGCCTCAGATTTAGCAGCCAGAGCTTCAGGAGGAGCAGCAGCGAGCACAGCATCGGTTTTGCAGCAGCTCCTTCCATGTGCATGTTTTTGGGAGTGGAAAGGCTTGCAGAGTGTTAAAGTAGCTTTTTCTCTCCGCTGGAAAGCTGCACGCTCAGTGCCAGTCTTCTGCAGCTTCTTTCTTCACGTTTCAGCAGCTAGCACGCTCTCCGTGTGCTGGAGAAGCGGCAGAGGCTTCCTTGCCGGAGAAGCGGCACCTTCGCCGGCAGAGAGCATCCTGCCGGCCGCGGTGCGCTCCGGAGCGGGGGCTTGTGCCGAAAGAGGCCGGCAACAGGCGCTTACCTTCGGACAGCTCCGGATCGCCGTCTAATGCGTCTCTTGTCGCCTACACGGCAGGGAAAAGCTTTTCCACTCTGTCTAGGAAGGAGAAAGTGTGCCAGCACAGCAAATGCCTCCCGGACTTTCCCTGGAATTCAGCAAGTGCTTTGCAGCTTGAAATTGGAAGGAAAGCCTCAGATTTAGCAGCCAGAGCTTCAGGAGGAGCAGCAGCGAGCACAGCATCGGTTTTGCAGCAGCTCCTTCCATGTGCATGTTTTTGGGAGTGGAAAGGCTTGCAGAGTGTTAAAGTAGCTTTTTCTCTCCGCTGGAAAGCTGCACGCTCAGTGCCAGTCTTCTGCAGCTTCTTTCTTCACGTTTCAGCAGCTAGCACGCTCTCCGTGTGCTGGAGAAGCGGCAGAGGCTTCCTTGCCGGAGAAGCGGCACCTTCGCCGGCAGAGAGCATCCTGCCGGCCGCGGTGCGCTCCGGAGCGGGGGCTTGTGCCGAAAGAGGCCGGCAACAGGCGCTTACCTTCGGACAGCTCCGGATCGCCGTCTAATGCGTCTCTTGTCGCCTACACGGCAGGGAAAAGCTTTTCCACTCTGTCTAGGAAGGAGAAAGTGTGCCAGCACAGCAAATGCCTCCCGGACTTTCTCTGGAATTCAGCAAGTGCTTTGCAGCTTGAAATTGGAAGGAAAGCCTCAGATTTAGCAGCCAGAGCTTCAGGAGGAGCAGCAGCGAGCACAGCATCGGTTTTGCAGCAGCTCCTTCCATGTGCATGTTTTTGGGAGTGGAAAGGCTTGCAGAGTGTTAAAGTAGCTTTTTCTCTCCGCTGGAAAGCTGCACGCTCAGTGCCAGTCTTCTGCAGCTTCTTTCTTCACGTTTCAGCAGCTAGCACGCTCTCCGTGTGCAGGAGAAGCGGCAGAGGCTTCCTTGCCGGAGAAGCGGCACCTTCGCCGGCAGAGAGCATCCTGCCGGCCGCGGTGCGCTCCGGAGCGGGGGCTTGTGCCGAAAGAGGCCGGCAACAGGCGCTTACCTTCGGACAGCTCCGGATCGCCGTCTAATGCGTCTCTTGTCGCCTACACGGCAGGGAAAAGCTTTTCCACTCTGTCTAGGAAGGAGAAAGTGTGCCAGCACAGCAAATGCCTCCCGGACTTTCCCTGGAATTCAGCAAGTGCTTTGCAGCTTGAAATTGGAAGGAAAGCCTCAGATTTAGCAGCCAGAGCTTCAGGAGGAGCAGCAGCGAGCACAGCATCGGTTTTGCAGCAGCTCCTTCCATGTGCATGTTTTTGGGAGTGGAAAGGCTTGCAGAGTGTTAAAGTAGCTTTTTCTCTCCGCTGGAAAGCTGCACGCTCAGTGCCAGTGTTCTGCAGCTTCTTTCTTCACGTTTCAGCAGCTAGCACGCTCTCCGTGTGCTGGAGAAGCGGCAGAGGCTTCCTTGCCGGAGAAGCGGCACCTTCGCCGGCAGAGAGCATCCTGCCGGCCGCGGTGCGCTCCGGAGCGGGGGCTTGTGCCGAAAGAGGCCGGCAACAGGCGCTTACCTTCGGACAGCTCCGGATCGCCGTCTAATGCGTCTCTTGTCGCCTACACGGCAGGGAAAAGCTTTTCCACTCTGTCTAGGAAGGAGAAAGTGTGCCAGCACAGCAAATGCCTCCCGGACTTTCTCTGGAATTCAGCAAGTGCTTTGCAGCTTGAAATTGGAAGGAAAGCCTCAGATTTAGCAGCCAGAGCTTCAGGAGGAGCAGCAGCGAGCACAGCATCGCTTTTGCAGCAGCTCCTTCCATGTGCATGTTTTTGGGAGTGGAAAGGCTTGCAGAGTGTTAAAGTAGCTTTTTCTCTCCGCTGGAAAGCTGCACGCTCAGTGCCAGTCTTCTGCAGCTTCTTTCTTCACGTTTCAGCAGCTAGCACGCTCTCCGTGTGCTGGAGAAGCGGCAGAGGCTTCCTTGCCGGAGAAGCGGCACCTTCGCCGGCAGAGAGCATCCTGCCGGCCGCGGTGCGCTCCGGAGCGGGGGCTTGTGCCGAAAGAGGCCGGCAACAGGCGCTTACCTTCGGACAGCTCCGGATCGCCGTCTAATGCGTCTCTTGTCGCCTACACGGCAGGGAAAAGCTTTTCCACTCTGTCTAGGAAGGAGAAAGTGTGCCAGCACAGCAAATGCCTCCCGGACTTTCCCTGGAATTCAGCAAGTGCTTTGCAGCTTGAAATTGGAAGGAAAGCCTCAGATTTAGCAGCCAGAGCTTCAGGAGGAGCAGCAGCGAGCACAGCATCGGTTTTGCAGCAGCTCCTTCCATGTGCATGTTTTTGGGAGTGGAAAGGCTTGCAGAGTGTTAAAGTAGCTTTTTCTCTCCGCTGGAAAGCTGCACGCTCAGTGCCAGTCTTCTGCAGCTTCTTTCTTCACGTTTCAGCAGCTAGCACGCTCTCCGTGTGCTGGAGAAGCGGCAGAGGCTTCCTTGCCGGAGAAGCGGCACCTTCGCCGGCAGAGAGCATCCTGCCGGCCGCGGTGCGCTCCGGAGCGGGGACTTGTGCCGAAAGAGGCCGGCAACAGGCGCTTACCTTCGGACAGCTCCGGATGCCCGTCTCATGCGTCTCTTGTCGCCTACACGGCAGGGAAAAGCTTTTCCACTCTGTCTAGGAAGGAGAAAGTGTGCCAGCACAGCAAATGCCTCCCGGACTTTCCCTGGAATTCAGCAAGTGCTTTGCAGCTTGAAATTGGAAGGAAAGCCTCAGATTTAGCAGCCAGAGCTTCAGGAGGAGCAGCAGCGAGCACAGCATCGGTTTTGCAGCAGCTCCTTCCATGTGCATGTTTTTGGGAGTGGAAAGGCTTGCAGAGTGTTAAAGTAGCTTTTTCTCTCCGCTGGAAAGCTGCACGCTCAGTGCCAGTCTTCTGCAGCTTCTTTCTTCACGTTTCAGCAGCTAGCACGCTCTCCGTGTGCTGGAGAAGCGGCAGAGGCTTCCTTGCCGGAGAAGCGGCACCTTCGCCGGCAGAGAGCATCCTGCCGGCCGCGGTGCGCTCCGGAGCGGGGGCTTGTGCCGAAAGAGGCCGGCAACAGGCGCTTACCTTCGGACAGCTCCGGATCGCCGTCTAATGCGTCTCTTGTCGCCTACACGGCAGGGAAAAGCTTTTCCACTCTGTCTAGGAAGGAGAAAGTGTGCCAGCACAGCAAATGCCTCCCGGACTTTCCCTGGAATTCAGCAAGTGCTTTGCAGCTTGAAATTGGAAGGAAAGCCTCAGATTTAGCAGCCAGAGCTTCAGGAGGAGCAGCAGCGAGCACAGCATCGGTTTTGCAGCAGCTCCTTCCATGTGCATGTTTTTGGGAGTGGAAAGGCTTGCAGAGTGTTAAAGTAGCTTTTTCTCTCCGCTGGAAAGCTGCACGCTCAGTGCCAGTCTTCTGCAGCTTCTTTCTTCACGTTTCAGCAGCTAGCACGCTCTCCGTGTGCTGGAGAAGCGGCAGAGGCTTCCTTGCCGGAGAAGCGGCACCTTCGCCGGCAGAGAGCATCCTGCCGGCCGCGGTGCGCTCCGGAGCGGGGGCTTGTGCCGAAAGAGGCCGGCAACAGGCGCTTACCTTCGGACAGCTCCGGATCGCCGTCTAATGCGTCTCTTGTCGCCTACACGGCAGGGAAAAGCTTTTCCACTCTGTCTAGGAAGGAGAAAGTGTGCCAGCACAGCAAATGCCTCCCGGACTTTCCCTGGAATTCAGCAAGTGCTTTGCAGCTTGAAATTGGAAGGAAAGCCTCAGATTTAGCAGCCAGAGCTTCAGGAGGAGCAGCAGCGAGCACAGCATCGGTTTTGCAGCAGCTCCTTCCATGTGCATGTTTTTGGGAGTGGAAAGGCTTGCAGAGTGTTAAAGTAGCTTTTTCTCTCCGCTGGAAAGCTGCACGCTCAGTGCCAGTGTTCTGCAGCTTCTTTCTTCACGTTTCAGCAGCTAGCACGCTCTCCGTGTGCTGGAGAAGCGGCAGAGGCTTCCTTGCCGGAGAAGCGGCACCTTCGCCGGCAGAGAGCATCCTGCCGGCCGCGGTGCGCTCCGGAGCGGGGGCTTGTGCCGAAAGAGGCCGGCAACAGGCGCTTACCTTCGGACAGCTCCGGATCGCCGTCTAATGCGTCTCTTGTCGCCTACACGGCAGGGAAAAGCTTTTCCACTCTGTCTAGGAAGGAGAAAGTGTGCCAGCACAGCAAATGCCTCCCGGACTTTCCCTGCAATTCAGCAAGTGCTTTGCAGCTTGAAATTGGAAGGAAAGCCTCAGATTTAGCAGCCAGAGCTTCAGGAGGAGCAGCAGCGAGCACAGCATCGGTTTTGCAGCAGCTCCTTCCATGTGCATGTTTTTGGGAGTGGAAAGGCTTGCAGAGTGTTAAAGTAGCTTTTTCTCTCCGCTGGAAAGCTGCACGCTCAGTGCCAGTGTTCTGCAGCTTCTTTCTTCACGTTTCAGCAGCTAGCACGCTCTCCGTGTGCTGGAGAAGCGGCAGAGGCTTCCTTGCCGGAGAAGCGGCACCTTCGCCGGCAGAGAGCATCCTGCCGGCCGCGGTGCGCTCCGGAGCGGGGGCTTGTGCCGAAAGAGGCCGGCAACAGGCGCTTACCTTCGGACAGCTCCGGATCGCCGTCTAATGCGTCTCTTGTCGCCTACACGGCAGGGAAAAGCTTTTCCACTCTGTCTAGGAAGGAGAAAGTGTGCCAGCACAGCAAATGCCTCCCGGACTTTCCCTGGAATTCAGCAAGTGCTTTGCAGCTTGAAATTGGAAGGAAAGCCTCAGATTTAGCAGCCAGAGCTTCAGGAGGAGCAGCAGCGAGCACAGCATCGGTTTTGCAGCAGCTCCTTCCATGTGCATGTTTTTGGGAGTGGAAAGGCTTGCAGAGTGTTAAAGTAGCTTTTTCTCTCCGCTGGAAAGCTGCACGCTCAGTGCCAGTCTTCTGCAGCTTCTTTCTTCACGTTTCAGCAGCTAGCACGCTCTCCGTGTGCTGGAGAAGCGGCAGAGGCTTCCTTGCCGGAGAAGCGGCACCTTCGCCGGCAGAGAGCATCCTGCCGGCCGCGGTGCGCTCCGGAGCGGGGACTTGTGCCGAAAGAGGCCGGCAACAGGCGCTTACCTTCGGACAGCTCCGGATGCCCGTCTCATGCGTCTCTTGTCGCCTACACGGCAGGGAAAAGCTTTTCCACTCTGTCTAGGAAGGAGAAAGTGTGCCAGCACAGCAAATGCCTCCCGGACTTTCCCTGGAATTCAGCAAGTGCTTTGCAGCTTGAAATTGGAAGGAAAGCCTCAGATTTAGCAGCCAGAGCTTCAGGAGGAGCAGCAGCGAGCACAGCATCGGTTTTGCAGCAGCTCCTTCCATGTGCATGTTTTTGGGAGTGGAAAGGCTTGCAGAGTGTTAAAGTAGCTTTTTCTCTCCGCTGGAAAGCTGCACGCTCAGTGCCAGTCTTCTGCAGCTTCTTTCTTCACGTTTCAGCAGCTAGCACGCTCTCCGTGTGCTGGAGAAGCGGCAGAGGCTTCCTTGCCGGAGAAGCGGCACCTTCGCCGGCAGAGAGCATCCTGCCGGCCGCGGTGCGCTCCGGAGCGGGGGCTTGTGCCGAAAGAGGCCGGCAACAGGCGCTTACCTTCGGACAGCTCCGGATCGCCGTCTAATGCGTCTCTTGTCGCCTACACGGCAGGGAAAAGCTTTTCCACTCTGTCTAGGAAGGAGAAAGTGTGCCAGCACAGCAAATGCCTCCCGGACTTTCCCTGGAATTCAGCAAGTGCTTTGCAGCTTGAAATTGGAAGGAAAGCCTCAGATTTAGCAGCCAGAGCTTCAGGAGGAGCAGCAGCGAGCACAGCATCGGTTTTGCAGCAGCTCCTTCCATGTGCATGTTTTTGGGAGTGGAAAGGCTTGCAGAGTGTTAAAGTAGCTTTTTCTCTCCGCTGGAAAGCTGCACGCTCAGTGCCAGTCTTCTGCAGCTTCTTTCTTCACGTTTCAGCAGCTAGCACGCTCTCCGTGTGCTGGAGAAGCGGCAGAGGCTTCCTTGCCGGAGAAGCGGCACCTTCGCCGGCAGAGAGCATCCTGCCGGCCGCGGTGCGCTCCGGAGCGGGGGCTTGTGCCGAAAGAGGCCGGCAACAGGCGCTTACCTTCGGACAGCTCCGGATCGCCGTCTAATGCGTCTCTTGTCGCCTACACGGCAGGGAAAAGCTTTTCCACTCTGTCTAGGAAGGAGAAAGTGTGCCAGCACAGCAAATGCCTCCCGGACTTTCCCTGGAATTCAGCAAGTGCTTTGCAGCTTGAAATTGGAAGGAAAGCCTCAGATTTAGCAGCCAGAGCTTCAGGAGGAGCAGCAGCGAGCACAGCATCGGTTTTGCAGCAGCTCCTTCCATGTGCATGTTTTTGGGAGTGGAAAGGCTTGCAGAGTGTTAAAGTAGCTTTTTCTCTCCGCTGGAAAGCTGCACGCTCAGTGCCAGTGTTCTGCAGCTTCTTTCTTCACGTTTCAGCAGCTAGCACGCTCTCCGTGTGCTGGAGAAGCGGCAGAGGCTTCCTTGCCGGAGAAGCGGCACCTTCGCCGGCAGAGAGCATCCTGCCGGCCGCGGTGCGCTCCGGAGCGGGGGCTTGTGCCGAAAGAGGCCGGCAACAGGCGCTTACCTTCGGACAGCTCCGGATCGCCGTCTAATGCGTCTCTTGTCGCCTACACGGCAGGGAAAAGCTTTTCCACTCTGTCTAGGAAGGAGAAAGTGTGCCAGCACAGCAAATGCCTCCCGGACTTTCCCTGCAATTCAGCAAGTGCTTTGCAGCTTGAAATTGGAAGGAAAGCCTCAGATTTAGCAGCCAGAGCTTCAGGAGGAGCAGCAGCGAGCACAGCATCGGTTTTGCAGCAGCTCCTTCCATGTGCATGTTTTTGGGAGTGGAAAGGCTTGCAGAGTGTTAAAGTAGCTTTTTCTCTCCGCTGGAAAGCTGCACGCTCAGTGCCAGTGTTCTGCAGCTTCTTTCTTCACGTTTCAGCAGCTAGCACGCTCTCCGTGTGCTGGAGAAGCGGCAGAGGCTTCCTTGCCGGAGAAGCGGCACCTTCGCCGGCAGAGAGCATCCTGCCGGCCGCGGTGCGCTCCGGAGCGGGGGCTTGTGCCGAAAGAGGCCGGCAACAGGCGCTTACCTTCGGACAGCTCCGGATCGCCGTCTAATGCGTCTCTTGTCGCCTACACGGCAGGGAAAAGCTTTTCCACTCTGTCTAGGAAGGAGAAAGTGTGCCAGCACAGCAAATGCCTCCCGGACTTTCCCTGGAATTCAGCAAGTGCTTTGCAGCTTGAAATTGGAAGGAAAGCCTCAGATTTAGCAGCCAGAGCTTCAGGAGGAGCAGCAGCGAGCACAGCATCGGTTTTGCAGCAGCTCCTTCCATGTGCATGTTTTTGGGAGTGGAAAGGCTTGCAGAGTGTTAAAGTAGCTTTTTCTCTCCGCTGGAAAGCTGCACGCTCAGTGCCAGTCTTCTGCAGCTTCTTTCTTCACGTTTCAGCAGCTAGCACGCTCTCCGTGTGCTGGAGAAGCGGCAGAGGCTTCCTTGCCGGAGAAGCGGCACCTTCGCCGGCAGAGAGCATCCTGCCGGCCGCGGTGCGCTCCGGAGCGGGGGCTTGTGCCGAAAGAGGCCGGCAACAGGCGCTTACCTTCGGACAGCTCCGGATCGCCGTCTAATGCGTCTCTTGTCGCCTACACGGCAGGGAAAAGCTTTTCCACTCTGTCTAGGAAGGAGAAAGTGTGCCAGCACAGCAAATGCCTCCCGGACTTTCTCTGGAATTCAGCAAGTGCTTTGCAGCTTGAAATTGGAAGGAAAGCCTCAGATTTAGCAGCCAGAGCTTCAGGAGGAGCAGCAGCGAGCACAGCATCGCTTTTGCAGCAGCTCCTTCCATGTGCATGTTTTTGGGAGTGGAAAGGCTTGCAGAGTGTTAAAGTAGCTTTTTCTCTCCGCTGGAAAGCTGCACGCTCAGTGCCAGTCTTCTGCAGCTTCTTTCTTCACGTTTCAGCAGCTAGCACGCTCTCCGTGTGCTGGAGAAGCGGCAGAGGCTTCCTTGCCGGAGAAGCGGCACCTTCGCCGGCAGAGAGCATCCTGCCGGCCGCGGTGCGCTCCGGAGCGGGGGCTTGTGCCGAAAGAGGCCGGCAACAGGCGCTTACCTTCGGACAGCTCCGGATCGCCGTCTAATGCGTCTCTTGTCGCCTACACGGCAGGGAAAAGCTTTTCCACTCTGTCTAGGAAGGAGAAAGTGTGCCAGCACAGCAAATGCCTCCCGGACTTTCCCTGCAATTCAGCAAGTGCTTTGCAGCTTGAAATTGGAAGGAAAGCCTCAGATTTAGCAGCCAGAGCTTCAGGAGGAGCAGCAGCGAGCACAGCATCGGTTTTGCAGCAGCTCCTTCCATGTGCATGTTTTTGGGAGTGGAAAGGCTTGCAGAGTGTTAAAGTAGCTTTTTCTCTCCGCTGGAAAGCTGCACGCTCAGTGCCAGTCTTCTGCAGCTTCTTTCTTCACGTTTCAGCAGCTAGCACGCTCTCCGTGTGCTGGAGAAGCGGCAGAGGCTTCCTTGCCGGAGAAGCGGCACCTTCGCCGGCAGAGAGCATCCTGCCGGCCGCGGTGCGCTCCGGAGCGGGGGCTTGTGCCGAAAGAGGCCGGCAACAGGCGCTTACCTTCGGACAGCTCCGGATCGCCGTCTAATGCGTCTCTTGTCGCCTACACGGCAGGGAAAAGCTTTTCCACTCTGTCTAGGAAGGAGAAAGTGTGCCAGCACAGCAAATGCCTCCCGGACTTTCCCTGGAATTCAGCAAGTGCTTTGCAGCTTGAAATTGGAAGGAAAGCCTCAGATTTAGCAGCCAGAGCTTCAGGAGGAGCAGCAGCGAGCACAGCATCGCTTTTGCAGCAGCTCCTTCCATGTGCATGTTTTTGGGAGTGGAAAGGCTTGCAGAGTGTTAAAGTAGCTTTTTCTCTCCGCTGGAAAGCTGCACGCTCAGTGCCAGTCTTCTGCAGCTTCTTTCTTCACGTTTCAGCAGCTAGCACGCTCTCCGTGTGCTGGAGAAGCGGCAGAGGCTTCCTTGCCGGAGAAGCGGCACCTTCGCCGGCAGAGAGCATCCTGCCGGCCGCGGTGCGCTCCGGAGCGGGGACTTGTGCCGAAAGAGGCCGGCAACAGGCGCTTACCTTCGGACAGCTCCGGATGCCCGTCTCATGCGTCTCTTGTCGCCTACACAGCAGGGAAAAGCTTTTCCACTCTGTCTAGGAAGGAGAAAGTGTGCCAGCACAGCAAATGCCTCCCGGACTTTCCCTGGAATTCAGCAAGTGCTTTGCAGCTTGAAATTGGAAGGAAAGCCTCAGATTTAGCAGCCAGAGCTTCAGGAGGAGCAGCAGCGAGCACAGCATCGGTTTTGCAGCAGCTCCTTCCATGTGCATGTTTTTGGGAGTGGAAAGGCTTGCAGAGTGTTAAAGTAGCTTTTTCTCTCCGCTGGAAAGCTGCACGCTCAGTGCCAGTCTTCTGCAGCTTCTTTCTTCACGTTTCAGCAGCTAGCACGCTCTCCGTGTGCTGGAGAAGCGGCAGAGGCTTCCTTGCCGGAGAAGCGGCACCTTCGCCGGCAGAGAGCATCCTGCCGGCCGCGGTGCGCTCCGGAGCGGGGGCTTGTGCCGAAAGAGGCCGGCAACAGGCGCTTACCTTCGGACAGCTCCGGATCGCCGTCTAATGCGTCTCTTGTCGCCTACACGGCAGGGAAAAGCTTTTCCACTCTGTCTAGGAAGGAGAAAGTGTGCCAGCACAGCAAATGCCTCCCGGACTTTCCCTGGAATTCAGCAAGTGCTTTGCAGCTTGAAATTGGAAGGAAAGCCTCAGATTTAGCAGCCAGAGCTTCAGGAGGAGCAGCAGCGAGCACAGCATCGCTTTTGCAGCAGCTCCTTCCATGTGCATGTTTTTGGGAGTGGAAAGGCTTGCAGAGTGTTAAAGTAGCTTTTTCTCTCCGCTGGAAAGCTGCACGCTCAGTGCCAGTGTTCTGCAGCTTCTTTCTTCACGTTTCAGCAGCTAGCACGCTCTCCGTGTGCTGGAGAAGCGGCAGAGGCTTCCTTGCCGGAGAAGCGGCACCTTCGCCGGCAGAGAGCATCCTGCCGGCCGCGGTGCGCTCCGGAGCGGGGGCTTGTGCCGAAAGAGGCCGGCAACAGGCGCTTACCTTCGGACAGCTCCGGATCGCCGTCTAATGCGTCTCTTGTCGCCTACACGGCAGGGAAAAGCTTTTCCACTCTGTCTAGGAAGGAGAAAGTGTGCCAGCACAGCAAATGCCTCCCGGACTTTCCCTGGAATTCAGCAAGTGCTTTGCAGCTTGAAATTGGAAGGAAAGCCTCAGATTTAGCAGCCAGAGCTTCAGGAGGAGCAGCAGCGAGCACAGCATCGGTTTTGCAGCAGCTCCTTCCATGTGCATGTTTTTGGGAGTGGAAAGGCTTGCAGAGTGTTAAAGTAGCTTTTTCTCTCCGCTGGAAAGCTGCACGCTCAGTGCCAGTCTTCTGCAGCTTCTTTCTTCACGTTTCAGCAGCTAGCACGCTCTCCGTGTGCTGGAGAAGCGGCAGAGGCTTCCTTGCCGGAGAAGCGGCACCTTCGCCGGCAGAGAGCATCCTGCCGGCCGCGGTGCGCTCCGGAGCGGGGGCTTGTGCCGAAAGAGGCCGGCAACAGGCGCTTACCTTCGGACAGCTCCGGATCGCCGTCTAATGCGTCTCTTGTTGCCTACACGGCAGGGAAAAGCTTTTCCACTCTGTCTAGGAAGGAGAAAGTGTGCCAGCACAGCAAATGCCTCCCGGACTTTCCCTGGAATTCAGCAAGTGCTTTGCAGCTTGAAATTGGAAGGAAAGCCTCAGATTTAGCAGCCAGAGCTTCAGGAGGAGCAGCAGCGAGCACAGCATCGGTTTTGCAGCAGCTCCTTCCATGTGCATGTTTTTGGGAGTGGAAAGGCTTGCAGAGTGTTAAAGTAGCTTTTTCTCTCCGCTGGAAAGCTGCACGCTCAGTGCCAGTCTTCTGCAGCTTCTTTCTTCACGTTTCAGCAGCTAGCACGCTCTCCGTGTGCTGGAGAAGCGGCAGAGGCTTCCTTGCCGGAGAAGCGGCACCTTCGCCGGCAGAGAGCATCCTGCCGGCCGCGGTGCGCTCCGGAGCGGGGACTTGTGCCGAAAGAGGCCGGCAACAGGCGCTTACCTTCGGACAGCTCCGGATGCCCGTCTCATGCGTCTCTTGTCGCCTACACAGCAGGGAAAAGCTTTTCCACTCTGTCTAGGAAGGAGAAAGTGTGCCAGCACAGCAAATGCCTCCCGGACTTTCCCTGGAATTCAGCAAGTGCTTTGCAGCTTGAAATTGGAAGGAAAGCCTCAGATTTAGCAGCCAGAGCTTCAGGAGGAGCAGCAGCGAGCACAGCATCGGTTTTGCAGCAGCTCCTTCCATGTGCATGTTTTTGGGAGTGGAAAGGCTTGCAGAGTGTTAAAGTAGCTTTTTCTCTCCGCTGGAAAGCTGCACGCTCAGTGCCAGTCTTCTGCAGCTTCTTTCTTCACGTTTCAGCAGCTAGCACGCTCTCCGTGTGCTGGAGAAGCGGCAGAGGCTTCCTTGCCGGAGAAGCGGCACCTTCGCCGGCAGAGAGCATCCTGCCGGCCGCGGTGCGCTCCGGAGCGGGGGCTTGTGCCGAAAGAGGCCGGCAACAGGCGCTTACCTTCGGACAGCTCCGGATCGCCGTCTAATGCGTCTCTTGTCGCCTACACGGCAGGGAAAAGCTTTTCCACTCTGTCTAGGAAGGAGAAAGTGTGCCAGCACAGCAAATGCCTCCCGGACTTTCCCTGGAATTCAGCAAGTGCTTTGCAGCTTGAAATTGGAAGGAAAGCCTCAGATTTAGCAGCCAGAGCTTCAGGAGGAGCAGCAGCGAGCACAGCATCGGTTTTGCAGCAGCTCCTTCCATGTGCATGTTTTTGGGAGTGGAAAGGCTTGCAGAGTGTTAAAGTAGCTTTTTCTCTCCGCTGGAAAGCTGCACGCTCAGTGCCAGTGTTCTGCAGCTTCTTTCTTCACGTTTCAGCAGCTAGCACGCTCTCCGTGTGCTGGAGAAGCGGCAGAGGCTTCCTTGCCGGAGAAGCGGCACCTTCGCCGGCAGAGAGCATCCTGCCGGCCGCGGTGCGCTCCGGAGCGGGGGCTTGTGCCGAAAGAGGCCGGCAACAGGCGCTTACCTTCGGACAGCTCCGGATCGCCGTCTAATGCGTCTCTTGTCGCCTACACGGCAGGGAAAAGCTTTTCCACTCTGTCTAGGAAGGAGAAAGTGTGCCAGCACAGCAAATGCCTCCCGGACTTTCCCTGGAATTCAGCAAGTGCTTTGCAGCTTGAAATTGGAAGGAAAGCCTCAGATTTAGCAGCCAGAGCTTCAGGAGGAGCAGCAGCGAGCACAGCATCGGTTTTGCAGCAGCTCCTTCCATGTGCATGTTTTTGGGAGTGGAAAGGCTTGCAGAGTGTTAAAGTAGCTTTTTCTCTCCGCTGGAAAGCTGCACGCTCAGTGCCAGTCTTCTGCAGCTTCTTTCTTCACGTTTCAGCAGCTAGCACGCTCTCCGTGTGCTGGAGAAGCGGCAGAGGCTTCCTTGCCGGAGAAGCGGCACCTTCGCCGGCAGAGAGCATCCTGCCGGCCGCGGTGCGCTCCGGAGCGGGGGCTTGTGCCGAAAGAGGCCGGCAACAGGCGCTTACCTTCGGACAGCTCCGGATCGCCGTCTAATGCGTCTCTTGTCGCCTACACGGCAGGGAAAAGCTTTTCCACTCTGTCTAGGAAGGAGAAAGTGTGCCAGCACAGCAAATGCCTCCCGGACTTTCTCTGGAATTCAGCAAGTGCTTTGCAGCTTGAAATTGGAAGGAAAGCCTCAGATTTAGCAGCCAGAGCTTCAGGAGGAGCAGCAGCGAGCACAGCATCGGTTTTGCAGCAGCTCCTTCCATGTGCATGTTTTTGGGAGTGGAAAGGCTTGCAGAGTGTTAAAGTAGCTTTTTCTCTCCGCTGGAAAGCTGCAGGCTCAGTGCCAGTGTTCTGCAGCTTCTTTCTTCACGTTTCAGCAGCTAGCACGCTCTCCGTGTGCTGGAGAAGCGGCAGAGGCTTCCTTGCCGGAGAAGCGGCACCTTCGCCGGCAGAGAGCATCCTGCCGGCCGCGGTGCGCTCCGGAGCGGGGGCTTGTGCCGAAAGAGGCCGGCAACAGGCGCTTACCTTCGGACAGCTCCGGATCGCCGTCTAATGCGTCTCTTGTCGCCTACACGGCAGGGAAAAGCTTTTCCACTCTGTCTAGGAAGGAGAAAGTGTGCCAGCACAGCAAATGCCTCCCGGACTTTCCCTGGAATTCAGCAAGTGCTTTGCAGCTTGAAATTGGAAGGAAAGCCTCAGATTTAGCAGCCAGAGCTTCAGGAGGAGCAGCAGCGAGCACAGCATCGCTTTTGCAGCAGCTCCTTCCATGTGCATGTTTTTGGGAGTGGAAAGGCTTGCAGAGTGTTAAAGTAGCTTTTTCTCTCCGCTGGAAAGCTGCACGCTCAGTGCCAGTCTTCTGCAGCTTCTTTCTTCACGTTTCAGCAGCTAGCACGCTCTCCGTGTGCTGGAGAAGCGGCAGAGGCTTCCTTGCCGGAGAAGCGGCACCTTCGCCGGCAGAGAGCATCCTGCCGGCCGCGGTGCGCTCCGGAGCGGGGGCTTGTGCCGAAAGAGGCCGGCAACAGGCGCTTACCTTCGGACAGCTCCGGATCGCCGTCTAATGCGTCTCTTGTCGCCTACACGGCAGGGAAAAGCTTTTCCACTCTGTCTAGGAAGGAGAAAGTGTGCCAGCACAGCAAATGCCTCCCGGACTTTCTCTGGAATTCAGCAAGTGCTTTGCAGCTTGAAATTGGAAGGAAAGCCTCAGATTTAGCAGCCAGAGCTTCAGGAGGAGCAGCAGCGAGCACAGCATCGCTTTTGCAGCAGCTCCTTCCATGTGCATGTTTTTGAGAGTGGAAAGGCTTGCAGAGTGTTAAAGTAGCTTTTTCTCTCCGCTGGAAAGCTGCACGCTCAGTGCCAGTCTTCTGCAGCTTCTTTCTTCACGTTTCAGCAGCTAGCACGCTCTCCGTGTGCTGGAGAAGCGGCAGAGGCTTCCTTGCCGGAGAAGCGGCACCTTCGCCGGCAGAGAGCATCCTGCCGGCCGCGGTGCGCTCCGGAGCGGGGGCTTGTGCCGAAAGAGGCCGGCAACAGGCGCTTACCTTCGGACAGCTCCGGATCGCCGTCTAATGCGTCTCTTGTCGCCTACACGGCAGGGAAAAGCTTTTCCACTCTGTCTAGGAAGGAGAAAGTGTGCCAGCACAGCAAATGCCTCCCGGACTTTCTCTGGAATTCAGCAAGTGCTTTGCAGCTTGAAATTGGAAGGAAAGCCTCAGATTTAGCAGCCAGAGCTTCAGGAGGAGCAGCAGCGAGCACAGCATCGGTTTTGCAGCAGCTCCTTCCATGTGCATGTTTTTGGGAGTGGAAAGGCTTGCAGAGTGTTAAAGTAGCTTTTTCTCTCCGCTGGAAAGCTGCACGCTCAGTGCCAGTCTTCTGCAGCTTCTTTCTTCACGTTTCAGCAGCTAGCACGCTCTCCGTGTGCTGGAGAAGCGGCAGAGGCTTCCTTGCCGGAGAAGCGGCACCTTCGCCGGCAGAGAGCATCCTGCCGGCCGCGGTGCGCTCCGGAGCGGGGACTTGTGCCGAAAGAGGCCGGCAACAGGCGCTTACCTTCGGACAGCTCCGGATGCCCGTCTCATGCGTCTCTTGTCGCCTACACGGCAGGGAAAAGCTTTTCCACTCTGTCTAGGAAGGAGAAAGTGTGCCAGCACAGCAAATGCCTCCCGGACTTTCCCTGGAATTCAGCAAGTGCTTTGCAGCTTGAAATTGGAAGGAAAGCCTCAGATTTAGCAGCCAGAGCTTCAGGAGGAGCAGCAGCGAGCACAGCATCGGTTTTGCAGCAGCTCCTTCCATGTGCATGTTTTTGGGAGTGGAAAGGCTTGCAGAGTGTTAAAGTAGCTTTTTCTCTCCGCTGGAAAGCTGCACGCTCAGTGCCAGTCTTCTGCAGCTTCTTTCTTCACGTTTCAGCAGCTAGCACGCTCTCCGTGTGCTGGAGAAGCGGCAGAGGCTTCCTTGCCGGAGAAGCGGCACCTTCGCCGGCAGAGAGCATCCTGCCGGCCGCGGTGCGCTCCGGAGCGGGGGCTTGTGCCGAAAGAGGCCGGCAACAGGCGCTTACCTTCGGACAGCTCCGGATCGCCGTCTAATGCGTCTCTTGTCGCCTACACGGCAGGGAAAAGCTTTTCCACTCTGTCTAGGAAGGAGAAAGTGTGCCAGCACAGCAAATGCCTCCCGGACTTTCCCTGGAATTCAGCAAGTGCTTTGCAGCTTGAAATTGGAAGGAAAGCCTCAGATTTAGCAGCCAGAGCTTCAGGAGGAGCAGCAGCGAGCACAGCATCGGTTTTGCAGCAGCTCCTTCCATGTGCATGTTTTTGGGAGTGGAAAGGCTTGCAGAGTGTTAAAGTAGCTTTTTCTCTCCGCTGGAAAGCTGCACGCTCAGTGCCAGTCTTCTGCAGCTTCTTTCTTCACGTTTCAGCAGCTAGCACGCTCTCCGTGTGCTGGAGAAGCGGCAGAGGCTTCCTTGCCGGAGAAGCGGCACCTTCGCCGGCAGAGAGCATCCTGCCGGCCGCGGTGCGCTCCGGAGCGGGGGCTTGTGCCGAAAGAGGCCGGCAACAGGCGCTTACCTTCGGACAGCTCCGGATCGCCGTCTAATGCGTCTCTTGTCGCCTACACGGCAGGGAAAAGCTTTTCCACTCTGTCTAGGAAGGAGAAAGTGTGCCAGCACAGCAAATGCCTCCCGGACTTTCCCTGGAATTCAGCAAGTGCTTTGCAGCTTGAAATTGGAAGGAAAGCCTCAGATTTAGCAGCCAGAGCTTCAGGAGGAGCAGCAGCGAGCACAGCATCGGTTTTGCAGCAGCTCCTTCCATGTGCATGTTTTTGGGAGTGGAAAGGCTTGCAGAGTGTTAAAGTAGCTTTTTCTCTCCGCTGGAAAGCTGCACGCTCAGTGCCAGTGTTCTGCAGCTTCTTTCTTCACGTTTCAGCAGCTAGCACGCTCTCCGTGTGCTGGAGAAGCGGCAGAGGCTTCCTTGCCGGAGAAGCGGCACCTTCGCCGGCAGAGAGCATCCTGCCGGCCGCGGTGCGCTCCGGAGCGGGGGCTTGTGCCGAAAGAGGCCGGCAACAGGCGCTTACCTTCGGACAGCTCCGGATCGCCGTCTAATGCGTCTCTTGTCGCCTACACGGCAGGGAAAAGCTTTTCCACTCTGTCTAGGAAGGAGAAAGTGTGCCAGCACAGCAAATGCCTCCCGGACTTTCCCTGGAATTCAGCAAGTGCTTTGCAGCTTGAAATTGGAAGGAAAGCCTCAGATTTAGCAGCCAGAGCTTCAGGAGGAGCAGCAGCGAGCACAGCATCGGTTTTGCAGCAGCTCCTTCCATGTGCATGTTTTTGGGAGTGGAAAGGCTTGCAGAGTGTTAAAGTAGCTTTTTCTCTCCGCTGGAAAGCTGCACGCTCAGTGCCAGTCTTCTGCAGCTTCTTTCTTCACGTTTCAGCAGCTAGCACGCTCTCCGTGTGCTGGAGAAGCGGCAGAGGCTTCCTTGCCGGAGAAGCGGCACCTTCGCCGGCAGAGAGCATCCTGCCGGCCGCGGTGCGCTCCGGAGCGGGGGCTTGTGCCGAAAGAGGCCGGCAACAGGCGCTTACCTTCGGACAGCTCCGGATCGCCGTCTAATGCGTCTCTTGTCGCCTACACGGCAGGGAAAAGCTTTTCCACTCTGTCTAGGAAGGAGAAAGTGTGCCAGCACAGCAAATGCCTCCCGGACTTTCTCTGGAATTCAGCAAGTGCTTTGCAGCTTGAAATTGGAAGGAAAGCCTCAGATTTAGCAGCCAGAGCTTCAGGAGGAGCAGCAGCGAGCACAGCATCGGTTTTGCAGCAGCTCCTTCCATGTGCATGTTTTTGGGAGTGGAAAGGCTTGCAGAGTGTTAAAGTAGCTTTTTCTCTCCGCTGGAAAGCTGCACGCTCAGTGCCAGTCTTCTGCAGCTTCTTTCTTCACGTTTCAGCAGCTAGCACGCTCTCCGTGTGCTGGAGAAGCGGCAGAGGCTTCCTTGCCGGAGAAGCGGCACCTTCGCCGGCAGAGAGCATCCTGCCGGCCGCGGTGCGCTCCGGAGCGGGGGCTTGTGCCGAAAGAGGCCGGCAACAGGCGCTTACCTTCGGACAGCTCCGGATCGCCGTCTAATGCGTCTCTTGTCGCCTACACGGCAGGGAAAAGCTTTTCCACTCTGTCTAGGAAGGAGAAAGTGTGCCAGCACAGCAAATGCCTCCCGGACTTTCCCTGCAATTCAGCAAGTGCTTTGCAGCTTGAAATTGGAAGGAAAGCCTCAGATTTAGCAGCCAGAGCTTCAGGAGGAGCAGCAGCGAGCACAGCATCGGTTTTGCAGCAGCTCCTTCCATGTGCATGTTTTTGGGAGTGGAAAGGCTTGCAGAGTGTTAAAGTAGCTTTTTCTCTCCGCTGGAAAGCTGCACGCTCAGTGCCAGTCTTCTGCAGCTTCTTTCTTCACGTTTCAGCAGCTAGCACGCTCTCCGTGTGCTGGAGAAGCGGCAGAGGCTTCCTTGCCGGAGAAGCGGCACCTTCGCCGGCAGAGAGCATCCTGCCGGCCGCGGTGCGCTCCGGAGCGGGGACTTGTGCCGAAAGAGGCCGGCAACAGGCGCTTACCTTCGGACAGCTCCGGATGCCCGTCTCATGCGTCTCTTGTCGCCTACACGGCAGGGAAAAGCTTTTCCACTCTGTCTAGGAAGGAGAAAGTGTGCCAGCACAGCAAATGCCTCCCGGACTTTCCCTGGAATTCAGCAAGTGCTTTGCAGCTTGAAATTGGAAGGAAAGCCTCAGATTTAGCAGCCAGAGCTTCAGGAGGAGCAGCAGCGAGCACAGCATCGGTTTTGCAGCAGCTCCTTCCATGTGCATGTTTTTGGGAGTGGAAAGGCTTGCAGAGTGTTAAAGTAGCTTTTTCTCTCCGCTGGAAAGCTGCACGCTCAGTGCCAGTCTTCTGCAGCTTCTTTCTTCACGTTTCAGCAGCTAGCACGCTCTCCGTGTGCTGGAGAAGCGGCAGAGGCTTCCTTGCCGGAGAAGCGGCACCTTCGCCGGCAGAGAGCATCCTGCCGGCCGCGGTGCGCTCCGGAGCGGGGGCTTGTGCCGAAAGAGGCCGGCAACAGGCGCTTACCTTCGGACAGCTCCGGATCGCCGTCTAATGCGTCTCTTGTCGCCTACACGGCAGGGAAAAGCTTTTCCACTCTGTCTAGGAAGGAGAAAGTGTGCCAGCACAGCAAATGCCTCCCGGACTTTCCCTGGAATTCAGCAAGTGCTTTGCAGCTTGAAATTGGAAGGAAAGCCTCAGATTTAGCAGCCAGAGCTTCAGGAGGAGCAGCAGCGAGCACAGCATCGGTTTTGCAGCAGCTCCTTCCATGTGCATGTTTTTGGGAGTGGAAAGGCTTGCAGAGTGTTAAAGTAGCTTTTTCTCTCCGCTGGAAAGCTGCACGCTCAGTGCCAGTGTTCTGCAGCTTCTTTCTTCACGTTTCAGCAGCTAGCACGCTCTCCGTGTGCTGGAGAAGCGGCAGAGGCTTCCTTGCCGGAGAAGCGGCACCTTCGCCGGCAGAGAGCATCCTGCCGGCCGCGGTGCGCTCCGGAGCGGGGGCTTGTGCCGAAAGAGGCCGGCAACAGGCGCTTACCTTCGGACAGCTCCGGATCGCCGTCTAATGCGTCTCTTGTCGCCTACACGGCAGGGAAAAGCTTTTCCACTCTGTCTAGGAAGGAGAAAGTGTGCCAGCACAGCAAATGCCTCCCGGACTTTCTCTGGAATTCAGCAAGTGCTTTGCAGCTTGAAATTGGAAGGAAAGCCTCAGATTTAGCAGCCAGAGCTTCAGGAGGAGCAGCAGCGAGCACAGCATCGCTTTTGCAGCAGCTCCTTCCATGTGCATGTTTTTGGGAGTGGAAAGGCTTGCAGAGTGTTAAAGTAGCTTTTTCTCTCCGCTGGAAAGCTGCACGCTCAGTGCCAGTCTTCTGCAGCTTCTTTCTTCACGTTTCAGCAGCTAGCACGCTCTCCGTGTGCTGGAGAAGCGGCAGAGGCTTCCTTGCCGGAGAAGCGGCACCTTCGCCGGCAGAGAGCATCCTGCCGGCCGCGGTGCGCTCCGGAGCGGGGGCTTGTGCCGAAAGAGGCCGGCAACAGGCGCTTACCTTCGGACAGCTCCGGATCGCCGTCTAATGCGTCTCTTGTCGCCTACACGGCAGGGAAAAGCTTTTCCACTCTGTCTAGGAAGGAGAAAGTGTGCCAGCACAGCAAATGCCTCCCGGACTTTCCCTGGAATTCAGCAAGTGCTTTGCAGCTTGAAATTGGAAGGAAAGCCTCAGATTTAGCAGCCAGAGCTTCAGGAGGAGCAGCAGCGAGCACAGCATCGGTTTTGCAGCAGCTCCTTCCATGTGCATGTTTTTGGGAGTGGAAAGGCTTGCAGAGTGTTAAAGTAGCTTTTTCTCTCCGCTGGAAAGCTGCACGCTCAGTGCCAGTCTTCTGCAGCTTCTTTCTTCACGTTTCAGCAGCTAGCACGCTCTCCGTGTGCTGGAGAAGCGGCAGAGGCTTCCTTGCCGGAGAAGCGGCACCTTCGCCGGCAGAGAGCATCCTGCCGGCCGCGGTGCGCTCCGGAGCGGGGACTTGTGCCGAAAGAGGCCGGCAACAGGCGCTTACCTTCGGACAGCTCCGGATGCCCGTCTCATGCGTCTCTTGTCGCCTACACGGCAGGGAAAAGCTTTTCCACTCTGTCTAGGAAGGAGAAAGTGTGCCAGCACAGCAAATGCCTCCCGGACTTTCCCTGGAATTCAGCAAGTGCTTTGCAGCTTGAAATTGGAAGGAAAGCCTCAGATTTAGCAGCCAGAGCTTCAGGAGGAGCAGCAGCGAGCACAGCATCGGTTTTGCAGCAGCTCCTTCCATGTGCATGTTTTTGGGAGTGGAAAGGCTTGCAGAGTGTTAAAGTAGCTTTTTCTCTCCGCTGGAAAGCTGCACGCTCAGTGCCAGTCTTCTGCAGCTTCTTTCTTCACGTTTCAGCAGCTAGCACGCTCTCCGTGTGCTGGAGAAGCGGCAGAGGCTTCCTTGCCGGAGAAGCGGCACCTTCGCCGGCAGAGAGCATCCTGCCGGCCGCGGTGCGCTCCGGAGCGGGGGCTTGTGCCGAAAGAGGCCGGCAACAGGCGCTTACCTTCGGACAGCTCCGGATCGCCGTCTAATGCGTCTCTTGTCGCCTACACGGCAGGGAAAAGCTTTTCCACTCTGTCTAGGAAGGAGAAAGTGTGCCAGCACAGCAAATGCCTCCCGGACTTTCCCTGGAATTCAGCAAGTGCTTTGCAGCTTGAAATTGGAAGGAAAGCCTCAGATTTAGCAGCCAGAGCTTCAGGAGGAGCAGCAGCGAGCACAGCATCGGTTTTGCAGCAGCTCCTTCCATGTGCATGTTTTTGGGAGTGGAAAGGCTTGCAGAGTGTTAAAGTAGCTTTTTCTCTCCGCTGGAAAGCTGCACGCTCAGTGCCAGTCTTCTGCAGCTTCTTTCTTCACGTTTCAGCAGCTAGCACGCTCTCCGTGTGCTGGAGAAGCGGCAGAGGCTTCCTTGCCGGAGAAGCGGCACCTTCGCCGGCAGAGAGCATCCTGCCGGCCGCGGTGCGCTCCGGAGCGGGGGCTTGTGCCGAAAGAGGCCGGCAACAGGCGCTTACCTTCGGACAGCTCCGGATCGCCGTCTAATGCGTCTCTTGTCGCCTACACGGCAGGGAAAAGCTTTTCCACTCTGTCTAGGAAGGAGAAAGTGTGCCAGCACAGCAAATGCCTCCCGGACTTTCCCTGGAATTCAGCAAGTGCTTTGCAGCTTGAAATTGGAAGGAAAGCCTCAGATTTAGCAGCCAGAGCTTCAGGAGGAGCAGCAGCGAGCACAGCATCGGTTTTGCAGCAGCTCCTTCCATGTGCATGTTTTTGGGAGTGGAAAGGCTTGCAGAGTGTTAAAGTAGCTTTTTCTCTCCGCTGGAAAGCTGCACGCTCAGTGCCAGTGTTCTGCAGCTTCTTTCTTCACGTTTCAGCAGCTAGCACGCTCTCCGTGTGCTGGAGAAGCGGCAGAGGCTTCCTTGCCGGAGAAGCGGCACCTTCGCCGGCAGAGAGCATCCTGCCGGCCGCGGTGCGCTCCGGAGCGGGGGCTTGTGCCGAAAGAGGCCGGCAACAGGCGCTTACCTTCGGACAGCTCCGGATCGCCGTCTAATGCGTCTCTTGTCGCCTACACGGCAGGGAAAAGCTTTTCCACTCTGTCTAGGAAGGAGAAAGTGTGCCAGCACAGCAAATGCCTCCCGGACTTTCCCTGGAATTCAGCAAGTGCTTTGCAGCTTGAAATTGGAAGGAAAGCCTCAGATTTAGCAGCCAGAGCTTCAGGAGGAGCAGCAGCGAGCACAGCATCGGTTTTGCAGCAGCTCCTTCCATGTGCATGTTTTTGGGAGTGGAAAGGCTTGCAGAGTGTTAAAGTAGCTTTTTCTCTCCGCTGGAAAGCTGCACGCTCAGTGCCAGTGTTCTGCAGCTTCTTTCTTCACGTTTCAGCAGCTAGCACGCTCTCCGTGTGCTGGAGAAGCGGCAGAGGCTTCCTTGCCGGAGAAGCGGCACCTTCGCCGGCAGAGAGCATCCTGCCGGCCGCGGTGCGCTCCGGAGCGGGGGCTTGTGCCGAAAGAGGCCGGCAACAGGCGCTTACCTTCGGACAGCTCCGGATCGCCGTCTAATGCGTCTCTTGTCGCCTACACGGCAGGGAAAAGCTTTTCCACTCTGTCTAGGAAGGAGAAAGTGTGCCAGCACAGCAAATGCCTCCCGGACTTTCCCTGGAATTCAGCAAGTGCTTTGCAGCTTGAAATTGGAAGGAAAGCCTCAGATTTAGCAGCCAGAGCTTCAGGAGGAGCAGCAGCGAGCACAGCATCGGTTTTGCAGCAGCTCCTTCCATGTGCATGTTTTTGGGAGTGGAAAGGCTTGCAGAGTGTTAAAGTAGCTTTTTCTCTCCGCTGGAAAGCTGCACGCTCAGTGCCAGTCTTCTGCAGCTTCTTTCTTCACGTTTCAGCAGCTAGCACGCTCTCCGTGTGCTGGAGAAGCGGCAGAGGCTTCCTTGCCGGAGAAGCGGCACCTTCGCCGGCAGAGAGCATCCTGCCGGCCGCGGTGCGCTCCGGAGCGGGGGCTTGTGCCGAAAGAGGCCGGCAACAGGCGCTTACCTTCGGACAGCTCCGGATCGCCGTCTAATGCGTCTCTTGTCGCCTACACGGCAGGGAAAAGCTTTTCCACTCTGTCTAGGAAGGAGAAAGTGTGCCAGCACAGCAAATGCCTCCCGGACTTTCCCTGCAATTCAGCAAGTGCTTTGCAGCTTGAAATTGGAAGGAAAGCCTCAGATTTAGCAGCCAGAGCTTCAGGAGGAGCAGCAGCGAGCACAGCATCGCTTTTGCAGCAGCTCCTTCCATGTGCATGTTTTTGGGAGTGGAAAGGCTTGCAGAGTGTTAAAGTAGCTTTTTCTCTCCGCTGGAAAGCTGCACGCTCAGTGCCAGTCTTCTGCAGCTTCTTTCTTCACGTTTCAGCAGCTAGCACGCTCTCCGTGTGCTGGAGAAGCGGCAGAGGCTTCCTTGCCGGAGAAGCGGCACCTTCGCCGGCAGAGAGCATCCTGCCGGCCGCGGTGCGCTCCGGAGCGGGGACTTGTGCCGAAAGAGGCCGGCAACAGGCGCTTACCTTCGGACAGCTCCGGATGCCCGTCTCATGCGTCTCTTGTCGCCTACACGGCAGGGAAAAGCTTTTCCACTCTGTCTAGGAAGGAGAAAGTGTGCCAGCACAGCAAATGCCTCCCGGACTTTCCCTGGAATTCAGCAAGTGCTTTGCAGCTTGAAATTGGAAGGAAAGCCTCAGATTTAGCAGCCAGAGCTTCAGGAGGAGCAGCAGCGAGCACAGCATCGGTTTTGCAGCAGCTCCTTCCATGTGCATGTTTTTGGGAGTGGAAAGGCTTGCAGAGTGTTAAAGTAGCTTTTTCTCTCCGCTGGAAAGCTGCACGCTCAGTGCCAGTGTTCTGCAGCTTCTTTCTTCACGTTTCAGCAGCTAGCACGCTCTCCGTGTGCTGGAGAAGCGGCAGAGGCTTCCTTGCCGGAGAAGCGGCACCTTCGCCGGCAGAGAGCATCCTGCCGGCCGCGGTGCGCTCCGGAGCGGGGGCTTGTGCCGAAAGAGGCCGGCAACAGGCGCTTACCTTCGGACAGCTCCGGATCGCCGTCTAATGCGTCTCTTGTCGCCTACACGGCAGGGAAAAGCTTTTCCACTCTGTCTAGGAAGGAGAAAGTGTGCCAGCACAGCAAATGCCTCCCGGACTTTCCCTGCAATTCAGCAAGTGCTTTGCAGCTTGAAATTGGAAGGAAAGCCTCAGATTTAGCAGCCAGAGCTTCAGGAGGAGCAGCAGCGAGCACAGCATCGGTTTTGCAGCAGCTCCTTCCATGTGCATGTTTTTGGGAGTGGAAAGGCTTGCAGAGTGTTCAAGTAGCTTTTTCTCTCCGCTGGAAAGCTGCACGCTCAGTGCCAGTGTTCTGCAGCTTCTTTCTTCACGTTTCAGCAGCTAGCACGCTCTCCGTGTGCTGGAGAAGCGGCAGAGGCTTCCTTGCCGGAGAAGCGGCACCTTCGCCGGCAGAGAGCATCCTGCCGGCCGCGGTGCGCTCCGGAGCGGGGGCTTGTGCCGAAAGAGGCCGGCAACAGGCGCTTACCTTCGGACAGCTCCGGATCGCCGTCTAATGCGTCTCTTGTGGCCTACACGGCAGGGAAAAGCTTTTCCACTCTGTCTAGGAAGGAGAAAGTGTGCCAGCACAGCAAATGCCTCCCGGACTTTCCCTTGAATTCAGCAAGTGCTTTGCAGCTTGAAATTGGAAGGAAAGCCTCAGATTTAGCAGCCAGAGCTTCAGGAGGAGCAGCAGCGAGCACAGCATCGGTTTTGCAGCAGCTCCTTCCATGTGCATGTTTTTGGGAGTGGAAAGGCTTGCAGAGTGTTAAAGTAGCTTTTTCTCTCCGCTGGAAAGCTGCACGCTCAGTGCCAGTGTTCTGCAGCTTCTTTCTTCACGTTTCAGCAGCTAGCACGCTCTCCGTGTGCTGGAGAAGCGGCAGAGGCTTCCTTGCCGGAGAAGCGGCACCTTCGCCGGCAGAGAGCATCCTGCCGGCCGCGGTGCGCTCCGGAGCGGGGGCTTGTGCCGAAAGAGGCCGGCAACAGGCGCTTACCTTCGGACAGCTCCGGATCGCCGTCTAATGCGTCTCTTGTCGCCTACACGGCAGGGAAAAGCTTTTCCACTCTGTCTAGGAAGGAGAAAGTGTGCCAGCACAGCAAATGCCTCCCGGACTTTCCCTGGAATTCAGCAAGTGCTTTGCAGCTTGAAATTGGAAGGAAAGCCTCAGATTTAGCAGCCAGAGCTTCAGGAGGAGCAGCAGCGAGCACAGCATCGGTTTTGCAGCAGCTCCTTCCATGTGCATGTTTTTGGGAGTGGAAAGGCTTGCAGAGTGTTAAAGTAGCTTTTTCTCTCCGCTGGAAAGCTGCACGCTCAGTGCCAGTCTTCTGCAGCTTCTTTCTTCACGTTTCAGCAGCTAGCACGCTCTCCGTGTGCTGGAGAAGCGGCAGAGGCTTCCTTGCCGGAGAAGCGGCACCTTCGCCGGCAGAGAGCATCCTGCCGGCCGCGGTGCGCTCCGGAGCGGGGGCTTGTGCCGAAAGAGGCCGGCAACAGGCGCTTACCTTCGGACAGCTCCGGATGCCCGTCTCATGCGTCTCTTGTCGCCTACACGGCAGGGAAAAGCTTTTCCACTCTGTCTAGGAAGGAGAAAGTGTGCCAGCACAGCAAATGCCTCCCGGACTTTCCCTGGAATTCAGCAAGTGCTTTGCAGCTTGAAATTGGAAGGAAAGCCTCAGATTTAGCAGCCAGAGCTTCAGGAGGAGCAGCAGCGAGCACAGCATCGGTTTTGCAGCAGCTCCTTCCATGTGCATGTTTTTGGGAGTGGAAAGGCTTGCAGAGTGTTAAAGTAGCTTTTTCTCTCCGCTGGAAAGCTGCACGCTCAGTGCCAGTGTTCTGCAGCTTCTTTCTTCACGTTTCAGCAGCTAGCACGCTCTCCGTGTGCTGGAGAAGCGGCAGAGGCTTCCTTGCCGGAGAAGCGGCACCTTCGCCGGCAGAGAGCATCCTGCCGGCCGCGGTGCGCTCCGGAGCGGGGGCTTGTGCCGAAAGAGGCCGGCAACAGGCGCTTACCTTCGGACAGCTCCGGATCGCCGTCTAATGCGTCTCTTGTCGCCTACACGGCAGGGAAAAGCTTTTCCACTCTGTCTAGGAAGGAGAAAGTGTGCCAGCACAGCAAATGCCTCCCGGACTTTCCCTGGAATTCAGCAAGTGCTTTGCAGCTTGAAATTGGAAGGAAAGCCTCAGATTTAGCAGCCAGAGCTTCAGGAGGAGCAGCAGCGAGCACAGCATCGGTTTTGCAGCAGCTCCTTCCATGTGCATGTTTTTGGGAGTGGAAAGGCTTGCAGAGTGTTAAAGTAGCTTTTTCTCTCCGCTGGAAAGCTGCACGCTCAGTGCCAGTGTTCTGCAGCTTCTTTCTTCACGTTTCAGCAGCTAGCACGCTCTCCGTGTGCTGGAGAAGCGGCAGAGGCTTCCTTGCCGGAGAAGCGGCACC
Source organism: Fringilla coelebs (assembly GCF_963513975.1). NCBI lineage: Eukaryota > Metazoa > Chordata > Aves > Passeriformes > Fringillidae > Fringilla > Fringilla coelebs. The sequence goes on from NW_028167542.1 coordinate 960,841, forward strand.
TTCGCCGGCAGAGAGCATCCTGCCGGCCGCGGTGCGCTCCGGAGCGGGGGCTTGTGCCGAAAGAGGCCGGCAACAGGCGCTTACCTTCGGACAGCTCCGGATCGCCGTCTAATGCGTCTCTTGTCGCCTACACGGCAGGGAAAAGCTTTTCCACTCTGTCTAGGAAGGAGAAAGTGTGCCAGCACAGCAAATGCCTCCCGGACTTTCCCTGCAATTCAGCAAGTGCTTTGCAGCTTGAAATTGGAAGGAAAGCCTCAGATTTAGCAGCCAGAGCTTCAGGAGGAGCAGCAGCGAGCACAGCATCGGTTTTGCAGCAGCTCCTTCCATGTGCATGTTTTTGGGAGTGGAAAGGCTTGCAGAGTGTTAAAGTGGCTTTTTCTCTCCGCTGGAAAGCTGCACGCTCAGTGCCAGTCTTCTGCAGCTTCTTTCTTCACGTTTCAGCAGCTAGCACGCTCTCCGTGTGCTGGAGAAGCGGCAGAGGCTTCCTTGCCGGAGAAGCGGCACCTTCGCCGGCAGAGAGCATCCTGCCGGCCGCGGTGCGCTCCGGAGCGGGGGCTTGTGCCGAAAGAGGCCGGCAACAGGCGCTTACCTTCGGACAGCTCCGGATCGCCGTCTAATGCGTCTCTTGTCGCCTACACGGCAGGGAAAAGCTTTTCCACTCTGTCTAGGAAGGAGAAAGTGTGCCAGCACAGCAAATGCCTCCCGGACTTTCCCTGGAATTCAGCAAGTGCTTTGCAGCTTGAAATTGGAAGGAAAGCCTCAGATTTAGCAGCCAGAGCTTCAGGAGGAGCAGCAGCGAGCACAGCATCGGTTTTGCAGCAGCTCCTTCCATGTGCATGTTTTTGGGAGTGGAAAGGCTTGCAGAGTGTTAAAGTAGCTTTTTCTCTCCGCTGGAAAGCTGCACGCTCAGTGCCAGTCTTCTGCAGCTTCTTTCTTCACGTTTCAGCAGCTAGCACGCTCTCCGTGTGCTGGAGAAGCGGCAGAGGCTTCCTTGCCGGAGAAGCGGCACCTTCGCCGGCAGAGAGCATCCTGCCGGCCGCGGTGCGCTCCGGAGCGGGGGCTTGTGCCGAAAGAGGCCGGCAACAGGCGCTTACCTTCGGACAGCTCCGGATCGCCGTCTAATGCGTCTCTTGTCGCCTACACGGCAGGGAAAAGCTTTTCCACTCTGTCTAGGAAGGAGAAAGTGTGCCAGCACAGCAAATGCCTCCCGGACTTTCTCTGGAATTCAGCAAGTGCTTTGCAGCTTGAAATTGGAAGGAAAGCCTCAGATTTAGCAGCCAGAGCTTCAGGAGGAGCAGCAGCGAGCACAGCATCGCTTTTGCAGCAGCTCCTTCCATGTGCATGTTTTTGGGAGTGGAAAGGCTTGCAGAGTGTTCAAGTAGCTTTTTCTCTCCGCTGGAAAGCTGCACGCTCAGTGCCAGTCTTCTGCAGCTTCTTTCTTCACGTTTCAGCAGCTAGCACGCTCTCCGTGTGCTGGAGAAGCGGCAGAGGCTTCCTTGCCGGAGAAGCGGCACCTTCGCCGGCAGAGAGCATCCTGCCGGCCGCGGTGCGCTCCGGAGCGGGGGCTTGTGCCGAAAGAGGCCGGCAACAGGCGCTTACCTTCGGACAGCTCCGGATCGCCGTCTAATGCGTCTCTTGTCGCCTACACGGCAGGGAAAAGCTTTTCCACTCTGTCTAGGAAGGAGAAAGTGTGCCAGCACAGCAAATGCCTCCCGGACTTTCCCTGCAATTCAGCAAGTGCTTTGCAGCTTGAAATTGGAAGGAAAGCCTCAGATTTAGCAGCCAGAGCTTCAGGAGGAGCAGCAGCGAGCACAGCATCGGTTTTGCAGCAGCTCCTTCCATGTGCATGTTTTTGGGAGTGGAAAGGCTTGCAGAGTGTTAAAGTAGCTTTTTCTCTCCGCTGGAAAGCTGCACGCTCAGTGCCAGTCTTCTGCAGCTTCTTTCTTCACGTTTCAGCAGCTAGCACGCTCTCCGTGTGCTGGAGAAGCGGCAGAGGCTTCCTTGCCGGAGAAGCGGCACCTTCGCCGGCAGAGAGCATCCTGCCGGCCGCGGTGCGCTCCGGAGCGGGGACTTGTGCCGAAAGAGGCCGGCAACAGGCGCTTACCTTCGGACAGCTCCGGATGCCCGTCTCATGCGTCTCTTGTCGCCTACACGGCAGGGAAAAGCTTTTCCACTCTGTCTAGGAAGGAGAAAGTGTGCCAGCACAGCAAATGCCTCCCGGACTTTCCCTGGAATTCAGCAAGTGCTTTGCAGCTTGAAATTGGAAGGAAAGCCTCAGATTTAGCAGCCAGAGCTTCAGGAGGAGCAGCAGCGAGCACAGCATCGGTTTTGCAGCAGCTCCTTCCATGTGCATGTTTTTGGGAGTGGAAAGGCTTGCAGAGTGTTAAAGTAGCTTTTTCTCTCCGCTGGAAAGCTGCACGCTCAGTGCCAGTCTTCTGCAGCTTCTTTCTTCACGTTTCAGCAGCTAGCACGCTCTCCGTGTGCTGGAGAAGCGGCAGAGGCTTCCTTGCCGGAGAAGCGGCACCTTCGCCGGCAGAGAGCATCCTGCCGGCCGCGGTGCGCTCCGGAGCGGGGGCTTGTGCCGAAAGAGGCCGGCAACAGGCGCTTACCTTCGGACAGCTCCGGATCGCCGTCTAATGCGTCTCTTGTCGCCTACACGGCAGGGAAAAGCTTTTCCACTCTGTCTAGGAAGGAGAAAGTGTGCCAGCACAGCAAATGCCTCCCGGACTTTCCCTGGAATTCAGCAAGTGCTTTGCAGCTTGAAATTGGAAGGAAAGCCTCAGATTTAGCAGCCAGAGCTTCAGGAGGAGCAGCAGCGAGCACAGCATCGGTTTTGCAGCAGCTCCTTCCATGTGCATGTTTTTGGGAGTGGAAAGGCTTGCAGAGTGTTCAAGTAGCTTTTTCTCTCCGCTGGAAAGCTGCACGCTCAGTGCCAGTGTTCTGCAGCTTCTTTCTTCACGTTTCAGCAGCTAGCACGCTCTCCGTGTGCTGGAGAAGCGGCAGAGGCTTCCTTGCCGGAGAAGCGGCACCTTCGCCGGCAGAGAGCATCCTGCCGGCCGCGGTGCGCTCCGGAGCGGGGGCTTGTGCCGAAAGAGGCCGGCAACAGGCGCTTACCTTCGGACAGCTCCGGATCGCCGTCTAATGCGTCTCTTGTGGCCTACACGGCAGGGAAAAGCTTTTCCACTCTGTCTAGGAAGGAGAAAGTGTGCCAGCACAGCAAATGCCTCCCGGACTTTCCCTTGAATTCAGCAAGTGCTTTGCAGCTTGAAATTGGAAGGAAAGCCTCAGATTTAGCAGCCAGAGCTTCAGGAGGAGCAGCAGCGAGCACAGCATCGGTTTTGCAGCAGCTCCTTCCATGTGCATGTTTTTGGGAGTGGAAAGGCTTGCAGAGTGTTAAAGTAGCTTTTTCTCTCCGCTGGAAAGCTGCACGCTCAGTGCCAGTCTTCTGCAGCTTCTTTCTTCACGTTTCAGCAGCTAGCACGCTCTCCGTGTGCTGGAGAAGCGGCAGAGGCTTCCTTGCCGGAGAAGCGGCACCTTCGCCGGCAGAGAGCATCCTGCCGGCCGCGGTGCGCTCCGGAGCGGGGACTTGTGCCGAAAGAGGCCGGCAACAGGCGCTTACCTTCGGACAGCTCCGGATCGCCGTCTAATGCGTCTCTTGTGGCCTACACGGCAGGGAAAAGCTTTTCCACTCTGTCTAGGAAGGAGAAAGTGTGCCAGCACAGCAAATGCCTCCCGGACTTTCCCTGGAATTCAGCAAGTGCTTTGCAGCTTGAAATTGGAAGGAAAGCCTCAGATTTAGCAGCCAGAGCTTCAGGAGGAGCAGCAGCGAGCACAGCATCGGTTTTGCAGCAGCTCCTTCCATGTGCATGTTTTTGGGAGTGGAAAGGCTTGCAGAGTGTTAAAGTAGCTTTTTCTCTCCGCTGGAAAGCTGCACGCTCAGTGCCAGTCTTCTGCAGCTTCTTTCTTCACGTTTCAGCAGCTAGCACGCTCTCCGTGTGCTGGAGAAGCGGCAGAGGCTTCCTTGCCGGAGAAGCGGCACCTTCGCCGGCAGAGAGCATCCTGCCGGCCGCGGTGCGCTCCGGAGCGGGGGCTTGTGCCGAAAGAGGCCGGCAACAGGCGCTTACCTTCGGACAGCTCCGGATCGCCGTCTAATGCGTCTCTTGTCGCCTACACGGCAGGGAAAAGCTTTTCCACTCTGTCTAGGAAGGAGAAAGTGTGCCAGCACAGCAAATGCCTCCCGGACTTTCCCTGGAATTCAGCAAGTGCTTTGCAGCTTGAAATTGGAAGGAAAGCCTCAGATTTAGCAGCCAGAGCTTCAGGAGGAGCAGCAGCGAGCACAGCATCGGTTTTGCAGCAGCTCCTTCCATGTGCATGCTTTTGGGAGTGGAAAGGCTTGCAGAGTGTTAAAGTAGCTTTTTCTCTCCGCTGGAAAGCTGCACGCTCAGTGCCAGTGTTCTGCAGCTTCTTTCTTCACGTTTCAGCAGCTAGCACGCTCTCCGTGTGCTGGAGAAGCGGCAGAGGCTTCCTTGCCGGAGAAGCGGCACCTTCGCCGGCAGAGAGCATCCTGCCGGCCGCGGTGCGCTCCGGAGCGGGGGCTTGTGCCGAAAGAGGCCGGCAACAGGCGCTTACCTTCGGACAGCTCCGGATCGCCGTCTAATGCGTCTCTTGTCGCCTACACGGCAGGGAAAAGCTTTTCCACTCTGTCTAGGAAGGAGAAAGTGTGCCAGCACAGCAAATGCCTCCCGGACTTTCCCTGGAATTCAGCAAGTGCTTTGCAGCTTGAAATTGGAAGGAAAGCCTCAGATTTAGCAGCCAGAGCTTCAGGAGGAGCAGCAGCGAGCACAGCATCGGTTTTGCAGCAGCTCCTTCCATGTGCATGTTTTTGGGAGTGGAAAGGCTTGCAGAGTGTTAAAGTAGCTTTTTCTCTCCGCTGGAAAGCTGCACGCTCAGTGCCAGTGTTCTGCAGCTTCTTTCTTCACGTTTCAGCAGCTAGCACGCTCTCCGTGTGCTGGAGAAGCGGCAGAGGCTTCCTTGCCGGAGAAGCGGCACCTTCGCCGGCAGAGAGCATCCTGCCGGCCGCGGTGCGCTCCGGAGCGGGGGCTTGTGCCGAAAGAGGCCGGCAACAGGCGCTTACCTTCGGACAGCTCCGGATCGCCGTCTAATGCGTCTCTTGTCGCCTACACGGCAGGGAAAAGCTTTTCCACTCTGTCTAGGAAGGAGAAAGTGTGCCAGCACAGCAAATGCCTCCCGGACTTTCCCTGCAATTCAGCAAGTGCTTTGCAGCTTGAAATTGGAAGGAAAGCCTCAGATTTAGCAGCCAGAGCTTCAGGAGGAGCAGCAGCGAGCACAGCATCGGTTTTGCAGCAGCTCCTTCCATGTGCATGTTTTTGGGAGTGGAAAGGCTTGCAGAGTGTTAAAGTGGCTTTTTCTCTCCGCTGGAAAGCTGCACGCTCAGTGCCAGTCTTCTGCAGCTTCTTTCTTCACGTTTCAGCAGCTAGCACGCTCTCCGTGTGCTGGAGAAGCGGCAGAGGCTTCCTTGCCGGAGAAGCGGCACCTTCGCCGGCAGAGAGCATCCTGCCGGCCGCGGTGCGCTCCGGAGCGGGGACTTGTGCCGAAAGAGGCCGGCAACAGGCGCTTACCTTCGGACAGCTCCGGATCGCCGTCTAATGCGTCTCTTGTCGCCTACACGGCAGGGAAAAGCTTTTCCACTCTGTCTAGGAAGGAGAAAGTGTGCCAGCACAGCAAATGCCTCCCGGACTTTCCCTGCAATTCAGCAAGTGCTTTGCAGCTTGAAATTGGAAGGAAAGCCTCAGATTTAGCAGCCAGAGCTTCAGGAGGAGCAGCAGCGAGCACAGCATCGGTTTTGCAGCAGCTCCTTCCATGTGCATGTTTTTGGGAGTGGAAAGGCTTGCAGAGTGTTAAAGTAGCTTTTTCTCTCCGCTGGAAAGCTGCACGCTCAGTGCCAGTCTTCTGCAGCTTCTTTCTTCACGTTTCAGCAGCTAGCACGCTCTCCGTGTGCTGGAGAAGCGGCAGAGGCTTCCTTGCCGGAGAAGCGGCACCTTCGCCGGCAGAGAGCATCCTGCCGGCCGCGGTGCGCTCCGGAGCGGGGGCTTGTGCCGAAAGAGGCCGGCAACAGGCGCTTACCTTCGGACAGCTCCGGATCGCCGTCTAATGCGTCTCTTGTCGCCTACACGGCAGGGAAAAGCTTTTCCACTCTGTCTAGGAAGGAGAAAGTGTGCCAGCACAGCAAATGCCTCCCGGACTTTCCCTGGAATTCAGCAAGTGCTTTGCAGCTTGAAATTGGAAGGAAAGCCTCAGATTTAGCAGCCAGAGCTTCAGGAGGAGCAGCAGCGAGCACAGCATCGGTTTTGCAGCAGCTCCTTCCATGTGCATGTTTTTGGGAGTGGAAAGGCTTGCAGAGTGTTCAAGTAGCTTTTTCTCTCCGCTGGAAAGCTGCACGCTCAGTGCCAGTCTTCTGCAGCTTCTTTCTTCACGTTTCAGCAGCTAGCACGCTCTCCGTGTGCTGGAGAAGCGGCAGAGGCTTCCTTGCCGGAGAAGCGGCACCTTCGCCGGCAGAGAGCATCCTGCCGGCCGCGGTGCGCTCCGGAGCGGGGACTTGTGCCGAAAGAGGCCGGCAACAGGCGCTTACCTTCGGACAGCTCCGGATCGCCGTCTAATGCGCCTCTTGTCGCCTACACGGCAGGGAAAAGCTTTTCCACTCTGTCTAGGAAGGAGAAAGTGTGCCAGCACAGCAAATGCCTCCCGGACTTTCCCTGGAATTCAGCAAGTGCTTTGCAGCTTGAAATTGGAAGGAAAGCCTCAGATTTAGCAGCTAGAGCTTCAGGAGGAGCAGCAGCGAGCACAGCATCGGTTTTGCAGCAGCTCCTTCCATGTGCATGTTTTTGGGAGTGGAAAGGCTTGCAGAGTGTTAAAGTAGCTTTTTCTCTCCGCTGGAAAGCTGCACGCTCAGTGCCAGTGTTCTGCAGCTTCTTTCTTCACGTTTCAGCAGCTAGCACGCTCTCCGTGTGCTGGAGAAGCGGCAGAGGCTTCCTTGCCGGAGAAGCGGCACCTTCGCCGGCAGAGAGCATCCTGCCGGCCGCGGTGCGCTCCGGAGCGGGGGCTTGTGCCGAAAGAGGCCGGCAACAGGCGCTTACCTTCGGACAGCTCCGGATCGCCGTCTAATGCGTCTCTTGTCGCCTACACGGCAGGGAAAAGCTTTTCCACTCTGTCTAGGAAGGAGAAAGTGTGCCAGCACAGCAAATGCCTCCCGGACTTTCCCTGCAATTCAGCAAGTGCTTTGCAGCTTGAAATTGGAAGGAAAGCCTCAGATTTAGCAGCCAGAGCTTCAGGAGGAGCAGCAGCGAGCACAGCATCGGTTTTGCAGCAGCTCCTTCCATGTGCATGTTTTTGGGAGTGGAAAGGCTTGCAGAGTGTTAAAGTAGCTTTTTCTCTCCGCTGGAAAGCTGCACGCTCAGTGCCAGTGTTCTGCAGCTTCTTTCTTCACGTTTCAGCAGCTAGCACGCTCTCCGTGTGCTGGAGAAGCGGCAGAGGCTTCCTTGCCGGAGAAGCGGCACCTTCGCCGGCAGAGAGCATCCTGCCGGCCGCGGTGCGCTCCGGAGCGGGGGCTTGTGCCGAAAGAGGCCGGCAACAGGCGCTTACCTTCGGACAGCTCCGGATCGCCGTCTAATGCGTCTCTTGTCGCCTACACGGCAGGGAAAAGCTTTTCCACTCTGTCTAGGAAGGAGAAAGTGTGCCAGCACAGCAAATGCCTCCCGGACTTTCCCTGGAATTCAGCAAGTGCTTTGCAGCTTGAAATTGGAAGGAAAGCCTCAGATTTAGCAGCCAGAGCTTCAGGAGGAGCAGCAGCGAGCACAGCATCGGTTTTGCAGCAGCTCCTTCCATGTGCATGTTTTTGGGAGTGGAAAGGCTTGCAGAGTGTTAAAGTGGCTTTTTCTCTCCGCTGGAAAGCTGCACGCTCAGTGCCAGTCTTCTGCAGCTTCTTTCTTCACGTTTCAGCAGCTAGCACGCTCTCCGTGTGCTGGAGAAGCGGCAGAGGCTTCCTTGCCGGAGAAGCGGCACCTTCGCCGGCAGAGAGCATCCTGCCGGCCGCGGTGCGCTCCGGAGCGGGGACTTGTGCCGAAAGAGGCCGGCAACAGGCGCTTACCTTCGGACAGCTCCGGATCGCCGTCTAATGCGTCTCTTGTCGCCTACACGGCAGGGAAAAGCTTTTCCACTCTGTCTAGGAAGGAGAAAGTGTGCCAGCACAGCAAATGCCTCCCGGACTTTCCCTGGAATTCAGCAAGTGCTTTGCAGCTTGAAATTGGAAGGAAAGCCTCAGATTTAGCAGCCAGAGCTTCAGGAGGAGCAGCAGCGAGCACAGCATCGGTTTTGCAGCAGCTCCTTCCATGTGCATGTTTTTGGGAGTGGAAAGGCTTGCAGAGTGTTAAAGTAGCTTTTTCTCTCCGCTGGAAAGCTGCACGCTCAGTGCCAGTCTTCTGCAGCTTCTTTCTTCACGTTTCAGCAGCTAGCACGCTCTCCGTGTGCTGGAGAAGCGGCAGAGGCTTCCTTGCCGGAGAAGCGGCACCTTCGCCGGCAGAGAGCATCCTGCCGGCCGCGGTGCGCTCCGGAGCGGGGACTTGTGCCGAAAGAGGCCGGCAACAGGCGCTTACCTTCGGACAGCTCCGGATCGCCGTCTAATGCGCCTCTTGTCGCCTACACGGCAGGGAAAAGCTTTTCCACTCTGTCTAGGAAGGAGAAAGTGTGCCAGCACAGCAAATGCCTCCCGGACTTTCCCTGGAATTCAGCAAGTGCTTTGCAGCTTGAAATTGGAAGGAAAGCCTCAGATTTAGCAGCTAGAGCTTCAGGAGGAGCAGCAGCGAGCACAGCATCGGTTTTGCAGCAGCTCCTTCCATGTGCATGTTTTTGGGAGTGGAAAGGCTTGCAGAGTGTTAAAGTAGCTTTTTCTCTCCGCTGGAAAGCTGCACGCTCAGTGCCAGTGTTCTGCAGCTTCTTTCTTCACGTTTCAGCAGCTAGCACGCTCTCCGTGTGCTGGAGAAGCGGCAGAGGCTTCCTTGCCGGAGAAGCGGCACCTTCGCCGGCAGAGAGCATCCTGCCGGCCGCGGTGCGCTCCGGAGCGGGGGCTTGTGCCGAAAGAGGCCGGCAACAGGCGCTTACCTTCGGACAGCTCCGGATCGCCGTCTAATGCGTCTCTTGTCGCCTACACGGCAGGGAAAAGCTTTTCCACTCTGTCTAGGAAGGAGAAAGTGTGCCAGCACAGCAAATGCCTCCCGGACTTTCCCTGGAATTCAGCAAGTGCTTTGCAGCTTGAAATTGGAAGGAAAGCCTCAGATTTAGCAGCTAGAGCTTCAGGAGGAGCAGCAGCGAGCACAGCATCGGTTTTGCAGCAGCTCCTTCCATGTGCATGTTTTTGGGAGTGGAAAGGCTTGCAGAGTGTTCAAGTAGCTTTTTCTCTCCGCTGGAAAGCTGCACGCTCAGTGCCAGTCTTCTGCAGCTTCTTTCTTCACGTTTCAGCAGCTAGCACGCTCTCCGTGTGCTGGAGAAGCGGCAGAGGCTTCCTTGCCGGAGAAGCGGCACCTTCGCCGGCAGAGAGCATCCTGCCGGCCGCGGTGCGCTCCGGAGCGGGGGCTTGTGCCGAAAGAGGCCGGCAACAGGCGCTTACCTTCGGACAGCTCCGGATCGCCGTCTAATGCGTCTCTTGTCGCCTACACGGCAGGGAAAAGCTTTTCCACTCTGTCTAGGAAGGAGAAAGTGTGCCAGCACAGCAAATGCCTCCCGGACTTTCCCTGCAATTCAGCAAGTGCTTTGCAGCTTGAAATTGGAAGGAAAGCCTCAGATTTAGCAGCCAGAGCTTCAGGAGGAGCAGCAGCGAGCACAGCATCGGTTTTGCAGCAGCTCCTTCCATGTGCATGTTTTTGGGAGTGGAAAGGCTTGCAGAGTGTTAAAGTAGCTTTTTCTCTCCGCTGGAAAGCTGCACGCTCAGTGCCAGTGTTCTGCAGCTTCTTTCTTCACGTTTCAGCAGCTAGCACGCTCTCCGTGTGCTGGAGAAGCGGCAGAGGCTTCCTTGCCGGAGAAGCGGCACCTTCGCCGGCAGAGAGCATCCTGCCGGCCGCGGTGCGCTCCGGAGCGGGGGCTTGTGCCGAAAGAGGCCGGCAACAGGCGCTTACCTTCGGACAGCTCCGGATCGCCGTCTAATGCGTCTCTTGTCGCCTACACGGCAGGGAAAAGCTTTTCCACTCTGTCTAGGAAGGAGAAAGTGTGCCAGCACAGCAAATGCCTCCCGGACTTTCCCTGGAATTCAGCAAGTGCTTTGCAGCTTGAAATTGGAAGGAAAGCCTCAGATTTAGCAGCCAGAGCTTCAGGAGGAGCAGCAGCGAGCACAGCATCGGTTTTGCAGCAGCTCCTTCCATGTGCATGTTTTTGGGAGTGGAAAGGCTTGCAGAGTGTTAAAGTAGCTTTTTCTCTCCGCTGGAAAGCTGCACGCTCAGTGCCAGTCTTCTGCAGCTTCTTTCTTCACGTTTCAGCAGCTAGCACGCTCTCCGTGTGCTGGAGAAGCGGCAGAGGCTTCCTTGCCGGAGAAGCGGCACCTTCGCCGGCAGAGAGCATCCTGCCGGCCGCGGTGCGCTCCGGAGCGGGGGCTTGTGCCGAAAGAGGCCGGCAACAGGCGCTTACCTTCGGACAGCTCCGGATCGCCGTCTAATGCGTCTCTTGTCGCCTACACGGCAGGGAAAAGCTTTTCCACTCTGTCTAGGAAGGAGAAAGTGTGCCAGCACAGCAAATGCCTCCCGGACTTTCCCTGCAATTCAGCAAGTGCTTTGCAGCTTGAAATTGGAAGGAAAGCCTCAGATTTAGCAGCCAGAGCTTCAGGAGGAGCAGCAGCGAGCACAGCATCGGTTTTGCAGCAGCTCCTTCCATGTGCATGTTTTTGGGAGTGGAAAGGCTTGCAGAGTGTTAAAGTAGCTTTTTCTCTCCGCTGGAAAGCTGCACGCTCAGTGCCAGTGTTCTGCAGCTTCTTTCTTCACGTTTCAGCAGCTAGCACGCTCTCCGTGTGCTGGAGAAGCGGCAGAGGCTTCCTTGCCGGAGAAGCGGCACCTTCGCCGGCAGAGAGCATCCTGCCGGCCGCGGTGCGCTCCGGAGCGGGGGCTTGTGCCGAAAGAGGCCGGCAACAGGCGCTTACCTTCGGACAGCTCCGGATCGCCGTCTAATGCGTCTCTTGTCGCCTACACGGCAGGGAAAAGCTTTTCCACTCTGTCTAGGAAGGAGAAAGTGTGCCAGCACAGCAAATGCCTCCCGGACTTTCCCTGGAATTCAGCAAGTGCTTTGCAGCTTGAAATTGGAAGGAAAGCCTCAGATTTAGCAGCCAGAGCTTCAGGAGGAGCAGCAGCGAGCACAGCATCGGTTTTGCAGCAGCTCCTTCCATGTGCATGTTTTTGGGAGTGGAAAGGCTTGCAGAGTGTTAAAGTGGCTTTTTCTCTCCGCTGGAAAGCTGCACGCTCAGTGCCAGTCTTCTGCAGCTTCTTTCTTCACGTTTCAGCAGCTAGCACGCTCTCCGTGTGCTGGAGAAGCGGCAGAGGCTTCCTTGCCGGAGAAGCGGCACCTTCGCCGGCAGAGAGCATCCTGCCGGCCGCGGTGCGCTCCGGAGCGGGGACTTGTGCCGAAAGAGGCCGGCAACAGGCGCTTACCTTCGGACAGCTCCGGATCGCCGTCTAATGCGTCTCTTGTCGCCTACACGGCAGGGAAAAGCTTTTCCACTCTGTCTAGGAAGGAGAAAGTGTGCCAGCACAGCAAATGCCTCCCGGACTTTCCCTGGAATTCAGCAAGTGCTTTGCAGCTTGAAATTGGAAGGAAAGCCTCAGATTTAGCAGCCAGAGCTTCAGGAGGAGCAGCAGCGAGCACAGCATCGGTTTTGCAGCAGCTCCTTCCATGTGCATGTTTTTGGGAGTGGAAAGGCTTGCAGAGTGTTAAAGTAGCTTTTTCTCTCCGCTGGAAAGCTGCACGCTCAGTGCCAGTCTTCTGCAGCTTCTTTCTTCACGTTTCAGCAGCTAGCACGCTCTCCGTGTGCTGGAGAAGCGGCAGAGGCTTCCTTGCCGGAGAAGCGGCACCTTCGCCGGCAGAGAGCATCCTGCCGGCCGCGGTGCGCTCCGGAGCGGGGACTTGTGCCGAAAGAGGCCGGCAACAGGCGCTTACCTTCGGACAGCTCCGGATCGCCGTCTAATGCGCCTCTTGTCGCCTACACGGCAGGGAAAAGCTTTTCCACTCTGTCTAGGAAGGAGAAAGTGTGCCAGCACAGCAAATGCCTCCCGGACTTTCCCTGGAATTCAGCAAGTGCTTTGCAGCTTGAAATTGGAAGGAAAGCCTCAGATTTAGCAGCTAGAGCTTCAGGAGGAGCAGCAGCGAGCACAGCATCGGTTTTGCAGCAGCTCCTTCCATGTGCATGTTTTTGGGAGTGGAAAGGCTTGCAGAGTGTTAAAGTAGCTTTTTCTCTCCGCTGGAAAGCTGCACGCTCAGTGCCAGTGTTCTGCAGCTTCTTTCTTCACGTTTCAGCAGCTAGCACGCTCTCCGTGTGCTGGAGAAGCGGCAGAGGCTTCCTTGCCGGAGAAGCGGCACCTTCGCCGGCAGAGAGCATCCTGCCGGCCGCGGTGCGCTCCGGAGCGGGGGCTTGTGCCGAAAGAGGCCGGCAACAGGCGCTTACCTTCGGACAGCTCCGGATCGCCGTCTAATGCGTCTCTTGTCGCCTACACGGCAGGGAAAAGCTTTTCCACTCTGTCTAGGAAGGAGAAAGTGTGCCAGCACAGCAAATGCCTCCCGGACTTTCCCTGGAATTCAGCAAGTGCTTTGCAGCTTGAAATTGGAAGGAAAGCCTCAGATTTAGCAGCCAGAGCTTCAGGAGGAGCAGCAGCGAGCACAGCATCGGTTTTGCAGCAGCTCCTTCCATGTGCATGTTTTTGGGAGTGGAAAGGCTTGCAGAGTGTTCAAGTAGCTTTTTCTCTCCGCTGGAAAGCTGCACGCTCAGTGCCAGTCTTCTGCAGCTTCTTTCTTCACGTTTCAGCAGCTAGCACGCTCTCCGTGTGCTGGAGAAGCGGCAGAGGCTTCCTTGCCGGAGAAGCGGCACCTTCGCCGGCAGAGAGCATCCTGCCGGCCGCGGTGCGCTCCGGAGCGGGGACTTGTGCCGAAAGAGGCCGGCAACAGGCGCTTACCTTCGGACAGCTCCGGATCGCCGTCTAATGCGCCTCTTGTCGCCTACACGGCAGGGAAAAGCTTTTCCACTCTGTCTAGGAAGGAGAAAGTGTGCCAGCACAGCAAATGCCTCCCGGACTTTCCCTGGAATTCAGCAAGTGCTTTGCAGCTTGAAATTGGAAGGAAAGCCTCAGATTTAGCAGCTAGAGCTTCAGGAGGAGCAGCAGCGAGCACAGCATCGGTTTTGCAGCAGCTCCTTCCATGTGCATGTTTTTGGGAGTGGAAAGGCTTGCAGAGTGTTAAAGTAGCTTTTTCTCTCCGCTGGAAAGCTGCACGCTCAGTGCCAGTGTTCTGCAGCTTCTTTCTTCACGTTTCAGCAGCTAGCACGCTCTCCGTGTGCTGGAGAAGCGGCAGAGGCTTCCTTGCCGGAGAAGCGGCACCTTCGCCGGCAGAGAGCATCCTGCCGGCCGCGGTGCGCTCCGGAGCGGGGGCTTGTGCCGAAAGAGGCCGGCAACAGGCGCTTACCTTCGGACAGCTCCGGATCGCCGTCTAATGCGTCTCTTGTCGCCTACACGGCAGGGAAAAGCTTTTCCACTCTGTCTAGGAAGGAGAAAGTGTGCCAGCACAGCAAATGCCTCCCGGACTTTCCCTGCAATTCAGCAAGTGCTTTGCAGCTTGAAATTGGAAGGAAAGCCTCAGATTTAGCAGCCAGAGCTTCAGGAGGAGCAGCAGCGAGCACAGCATCGGTTTTGCAGCAGCTCCTTCCATGTGCATGTTTTTGGGAGTGGAAAGGCTTGCAGAGTGTTAAAGTAGCTTTTTCTCTCCGCTGGAAAGCTGCACGCTCAGTGCCAGTGTTCTGCAGCTTCTTTCTTCACGTTTCAGCAGCTAGCACGCTCTCCGTGTGCTGGAGAAGCGGCAGAGGCTTCCTTGCCGGAGAAGCGGCACCTTCGCCGGCAGAGAGCATCCTGCCGGCCGCGGTGCGCTCCGGAGCGGGGGCTTGTGCCGAAAGAGGCCGGCAACAGGCGCTTACCTTCGGACAGCTCCGGATCGCCGTCTAATGCGTCTCTTGTCGCCTACACGGCAGGGAAAAGCTTTTCCACTCTGTCTAGGAAGGAGAAAGTGTGCCAGCACAGCAAATGCCTCCCGGACTTTCCCTGCAATTCAGCAAGTGCTTTGCAGCTTGAAATTGGAAGGAAAGCCTCAGATTTAGCAGCCAGAGCTTCAGGAGGAGCAGCAGCGAGCACAGCATCGCTTTTGCAGCAGCTCCTTCCATGTGCATGTTTTTGGGAGTGGAAAGGCTTGCAGAGTGTTAAAGTAGCTTTTTCTCTCCGCTGGAAAGCTGCACGCTCAGTGCCAGTCTTCTGCAGCTTCTTTCTTCACGTTTCAGCAGCTAGCACGCTCTCCGTGTGCTGGAGAAGCGGCAGAGGCTTCCTTGCCGGAGAAGCGGCACCTTCGCCGGCAGAGAGCATCCTGCCGGCCGCGGTGCGCTCCGGAGCGGGGGCTTGTGCCGAAAGAGGCCGGCAACAGGCGCTTACCTTCGGACAGCTCCGGATCGCCGTCTAATGCGTCTCTTGTCGCCTACACGGCAGGGAAAAGCTTTTCCACTCTGTCTAGGAAGGAGAAAGTGTGCCAGCACAGCAAATGCCTCCCGGACTTTCCCTGGAATTCAGCAAGTGCTTTGCAGCTTGAAATTGGAAGGAAAGCCTCAGATTTAGCAGCCAGAGCTTCAGGAGGAGCAGCAGCGAGCACAGCATCGCTTTTGCAGCAGCTCCTTCCATGTGCATGTTTTTGGGAGTGGAAAGGCTTGCAGAGTGTTAAAGTAGCTTTTTCTCTCCGCTGGAAAGCTGCACGCTCAGTGCCAGTCTTCTGCAGCTTCTTTCTTCACGTTTCAGCAGCTAGCACGCTCTCCGTGTGCTGGAGAAGCGGCAGAGGCTTCCTTGCCGGAGAAGCGGCACCTTCGCCGGCAGAGAGCATCCTGCCGGCCGCGGTGCGCTCCGGAGCGGGGACTTGTGCCGAAAGAGGCCGGCAACAGGCGCTTACCTTCGGACAGCTCCGGATCGCCGTCTAATGCGCCTCTTGTCGCCTACACGGCAGGGAAAAGCTTTTCCACTCTGTCTAGGAAGGAGAAAGTGTGCCAGCACAGCAAATGCCTCCCGGACTTTCCCTGGAATTCAGCAAGTGCTTTGCAGCTTGAAATTGGAAGGAAAGCCTCAGATTTAGCAGCTAGAGCTTCAGGAGGAGCAGCAGCGAGCACAGCATCGGTTTTGCAGCAGCTCCTTCCATGTGCATGTTTTTGGGAGTGGAAAGGCTTGCAGAGTGTTAAAGTAGCTTTTTCTCTCCGCTGGAAAGCTGCACGCTCAGTGCCAGTCTTCTGCAGCTTCTTTCTTCACGTTTCAGCAGCTAGCACGCTCTCCGTGTGCTGGAGAAGCGGCAGAGGCTTCCTTGCCGGAGAAGCGGCACCTTCGCCGGCAGAGAGCATCCTGCCGGCCGCGGTGCGCTCCGGAGCGGGGGCTTGTGCCGAAAGAGGCCGGCAACAGGCGCTTACCTTCGGACAGCTCCGGATCGCCGTCTAATGCGTCTCTTGTCGCCTACACGGCAGGGAAAAGCTTTTCCACTCTGTCTAGGAAGGAGAAAGTGTGCCAGCACAGCAAATGCCTCCCGGACTTTCCCTGGAATTCAGCAAGTGCTTTGCAGCTTGAAATTGGAAGGAAAGCCTCAGATTTAGCAGCCAGAGCTTCAGGAGGAGCAGCAGCGAGCACAGCATCGGTTTTGCAGCAGCTCCTTCCATGTGCATGTTTTTGGGAGTGGAAAGGCTTGCAGAGTGTTAAAGTAGCTTTTTCTCTCCGCTGGAAAGCTGCACGCTCAGTGCCAGTCTTCTGCAGCTTCTTTCTTCACGTTTCAGCAGCTAGCACGCTCTCCGTGTGCTGGAGAAGCGGCAGAGGCTTCCTTGCCGGAGAAGCGGCACCTTCGCCGGCAGAGAGCATCCTGCCGGCCGCGGTGCGCTCCGGAGCGGGGGCTTGTGCCGAAAGAGGCCGGCAACAGGCGCTTACCTTCGGACAGCTCCGGATCGCCGTCTAATGCGTCTCTTGTCGCCTACACGGCAGGGAAAAGCTTTTCCACTCTGTCTAGGAAGGAGAAAGTGTGCCAGCACAGCAAATGCCTCCCGGACTTTCCCTGCAATTCAGCAAGTGCTTTGCAGCTTGAAATTGGAAGGAAAGCCTCAGATTTAGCAGCCAGAGCTTCAGGAGGAGCAGCAGCGAGCACAGCATCGGTTTTGCAGCAGCTCCTTCCATGTGCATGTTTTTGGGAGTGGAAAGGCTTGCAGAGTGTTAAAGTAGCTTTTTCTCTCCGCTGGAAAGCTGCACGCTCAGTGCCAGTCTTCTGCAGCTTCTTTCTTCACGTTTCAGCAGCTAGCACGCTCTCCGTGTGCTGGAGAAGCGGCAGAGGCTTCCTTGCCGGAGAAGCGGCACCTTTGCCGGCAGAGAGCATCCTGCCGGCCGCGGTGCGCTCCGGAGCGGGGGCTTGTGCCGAAAGAGGCCGGCAACAGGCGCTTACCTTCGGACAGCTCCGGATCGCCGTCTAATGCGTCTCTTGTCGCCTACACGGCAGGGAAAAGCTTTTCCACTCTGTCTAGGAAGGAGAAAGTGTGCCAGCACAGCAAATGCCTCCCGGACTTTCCCTGGAATTCAGCAAGTGCTTTGCAGCTTGAAATTGGAAGGAAAGCCTCAGATTTAGCAGCCAGAGCTTCAGGAGGAGCAGCAGCGAGCACAGCATCGGTTTTGCAGCAGCTCCTTCCATGTGCATGTTTTTGGGAGTGGAGAGGCTTGCAGAGTGTTAAAGTAGCTTTTTCTCTCCGCTGGAAAGCTGCACGCTCAGTGCCAGTCTTCTGCAGCTTCTTTCTTCACGTTTCAGCAGCTAGCACGCTCTCCGTGTGCTGGAGAAGCGGCAGAGGCTTCCTTGCCGGAGAAGCGGCACCTTCGCCGGCAGAGAGCATCCTGCCGGCCGCGGTGCGCTCCGGAGCGGGGGCTTGTGCCGAAAGAGGCCGGCAACAGGCGCTTACCTTCGGACAGCTCCGGATCGCCGTCTAATGCGTCTCTTGTCGCCTACACGGCAGGGAAAAGCTTTTCCACTCTGTCTAGGAAGGAGAAAGTGTGCCAGCACAGCAAATGCCTCCCGGACTTTCCCTGGAATTCAGCAAGTGCTTTGCAGCTTGAAATTGGAAGGAAAGCCTCAGATTTAGCAGCCAGAGCTTCAGGAGGAGCAGCAGCGAGCACAGCATCGGTTTTGCAGCAGCTCCTTCCATGTGCATGTTTTTGGGAGTGGAAAGGCTTGCAGAGTGTTAAAGTAGCTTTTTCTCTCCGCTGGAAAGCTGCACGCTCAGTGCCAGTCTTCTGCAGCTTCTTTCTTCACGTTTCAGCAGCTAGCACGCTCTCCGTGTGCTGGAGAAGCGGCAGAGGCTTCCTTGCCGGAGAAGCGGCACCTTCGCCGGCAGAGAGCATCCTGCCGGCCGCGGTGCGCTCCGGAGCGGGGGCTTGTGCCGAAAGAGGCCGGCAACAGGCGCTTACCTTCGGACAGCTCCGGATCGCCGTCTAATGCGTCTCTTGTCGCCTACACGGCAGGGAAAAGCTTTTCCACTCTGTCTAGGAAGGAGAAAGTGTGCCAGCACAGCAAATGCCTCCCGGACTTTCCCTGCAATTCAGCAAGTGCTTTGCAGCTTGAAATTGGAAGGAAAGCCTCAGATTTAGCAGCCAGAGCTTCAGGAGGAGCAGCAGCGAGCACAGCATCGGTTTTGCAGCAGCTCCTTCCATGTGCATGTTTTTGGGAGTGGAAAGGCTTGCAGAGTGTTAAAGTAGCTTTTTCTCTCCGCTGGAAAGCTGCACGCTGAGTGCCAGTCTTCTGCAGCTTCTTTCTTCACGTTTCAGCAGCTAGCACGCTCTCCGTGTGCTGGAGAAGCGGCAGAGGCTTCCTTGCCGGAGAAGCGGCACCTTCGCCGGCAGAGAGCATCCTGCCGGCCGCGGTGCGCTCCGGAGCGGGGGCTTGTGCCGAAAGAGGCCGGCAACAGGCGCTTACCTTCGGACAGCTCCGGATCGCCGTCTAATGCGTCTCTTGTCGCCTACACGGCAGGGAAAAGCTTTTCCACTCTGTCTAGGAAGGAGAAAGTGTGCCAGCACAGCAAATGCCTCCCGGACTTTCCCTGCAATTCAGCAAGTGCTTTGCAGCTTGAAATTGGAAGGAAAGCCTCAGATTTAGCAGCCAGAGCTTCAGGAGGAGCAGCAGCGAGCACAGCATCGGTTTTGCAGCAGCTCCTTCCATGTGCATGTTTTTGGGAGTGGAGAGGCTTGCAGAGTGTTAAAGTAGCTTTTTCTCTCCGCTGGAAAGCTGCACGCTCAGTGCCAGTCTTCTGCAGCTTCTTTCTTCACGTTTCAGCAGCTAGCACGCTCTCCGTGTGCTGGAGAAGCGGCAGAGGCTTCCTTGCCGGAGAAGCGGCACCTTCGCCGGCAGAGAGCATCCTGCCGGCCGCGGTGCGCTCCGGAGCGGGGGCTTGTGCCGAAAGAGGCCGGCAACAGGCGCTTACCTTCGGACAGCTCCGGATCGCCGTCTAATGCGTCTCTTGTCGCCTACACGGCAGGGAAAAGCTTTTCCACTCTGTCTAGGAAGGAGAAAGTGTGCCAGCACAGCAAATGCCTCCCGGACTTTCCCTGCAATTCAGCAAGTGCTTTGCAGCTTGAAATTGGAAGGAAAGCCTCAGATTTAGCAGCCAGAGCTTCAGGAGGAGCAGCAGCGAGCACAGCATCGGTTTTGCAGCAGCTCCTTCCATGTGCATGTTTTTGGGAGTGGAAAGGCTTGCAGAGTGTTAAAGTAGCTTTTTCTCTCCGCTGGAAAGCTGCACGCTCAGTGCCAGTCTTCTGCAGCTTCTTTCTTCACGTTTCAGCAGCTAGCACGCTCTCCGTGTGCTGGAGAAGCGGCAGAGGCTTCCTTGCCGGAGAAGCGGCACCTTTGCCGGCAGAGAGCATCCTGCCGGCCGCGGTGCGCTCCGGAGCGGGGGCTTGTGCCGAAAGAGGCCGGCAACAGGCGCTTACCTTCGGACAGCTCCGGATCGCCGTCTAATGCGTCTCTTGTCGCCTACACGGCAGGGAAAAGCTTTTCCACTCTGTCTAGGAAGGAGAAAGTGTGCCAGCACAGCAAATGCCTCCCGGACTTTCCCTGCAATTCAGCAAGTGCTTTGCAGCTTGAAATTGGAAGGAAAGCCTCAGATTTAGCAGCCAGAGCTTCAGGAGGAGCAGCAGCGAGCACAGCATCGGTTTTGCAGCAGCTCCTTCCATGTGCATGTTTTTGGGAGTGGAAAGGCTTGCAGAGTGTTAAAGTAGCTTTTTCTCTCCGCTGGAAAGCTGCACGCTCAGTGCCAGTCTTCTGCAGCTTCTTTCTTCACGTTTCAGCAGCTAGCACGCTCTCCGTGTGCTGGAGAAGCGGCAGAGGCTTCCTTGCCGGAGAAGCGGCACCTTCGCCGGCAGAGAGCATCCTGCCGGCCGCGGTGCGCTCCGGAGCGGGGGCTTGTGCCGAAAGAGGCCGGCAACAGGCGCTTACCTTCGGACAGCTCCGGATCGCCGTCTAATGCGTCTCTTGTCGCCTACACGGCAGGGAAAAGCTTTTCCACTCTGTCTAGGAAGGAGAAAGTGTGCCAGCACAGCAAATGCCTCCCGGACTTTCCCTGGAATTCAGCAAGTGCTTTGCAGCTTGAAATTGGAAGGAAAGCCTCAGATTTAGCAGCCAGAGCTTCAGGAGGAGCAGCAGCGAGCACAGCATCGGTTTTGCAGCAGCTCCTTCCATGTGCATGTTTTTGGGAGTGGAAAGGCTTGCAGAGTGTTAAAGTAGCTTTTTCTCTCCGCTGGAAAGCTGCACGCTCAGTGCCAGTGTTCTGCAGCTTCTTTCTTCACGTTTCAGCAGCTAGCACGCTCTCCGTGTGCTGGAGAAGCGGCAGAGGCTTCCTTGCCGGAGAAGCGGCACCTTTGCCGGCAGAGAGCATCCTGCCGGCCGCGGTGCGCTCCGGAGCGGGGGCTTGTGCCGAAAGAGGCCGGCAACAGGCGCTTACCTTCGGACAGCTCCGGATCGCCGTCTAATGCGTCTCTTGTCGCCTACACGGCAGGGAAAAGCTTTTCCACTCTGTCTAGGAAGGAGAAAGTGTGCCAGCACAGCAAATGCCTCCCGGACTTTCCCTGGAATTCAGCAAGTGCTTTGCAGCTTGAAATTGGAAGGAAAGCCTCAGATTTAGCAGCCAGAGCTTCAGGAGGAGCAGCAGCGAGCACAGCATCGGTTTTGCAGCAGCTCCTTCCATGTGCATGTTTTTGGGAGTGGAGAGGCTTGCAGAGTGTTAAAGTAGCTTTTTCTCTCCGCTGGAAAGCTGCACGCTCAGTGCCAGTCTTCTGCAGCTTCTTTCTTCACGTTTCAGCAGCTAGCACGCTCTCCGTGTGCTGGAGAAGCGGCAGAGGCTTCCTTGCCGGAGAAGCGGCACCTTCGCCGGCAGAGAGCATCCTGCCGGCCGCGGTGCGCTCCGGAGCGGGGGCTTGTGCCGAAAGAGGCCGGCAACAGGCGCTTACCTTCGGACAGCTCCGGATCGCCGTCTAATGCGTCTCTTGTCGCCTACACGGCAGGGAAAAGCTTTTCCACTCTGTCTAGGAAGGAGAAAGTGTGCCAGCACAGCAAATGCCTCCCGGACTTTCCCTGCAATTCAGCAAGTGCTTTGCAGCTTGAAATTGGAAGGAAAGCCTCAGATTTAGCAGCCAGAGCTTCAGGAGGAGCAGCAGCGAGCACAGCATCGGTTTTGCAGCAGCTCCTTCCATGTGCATGTTTTTGGGAGTGGAAAGGCTTGCAGAGTGTTAAAGTAGCTTTTTCTCTCCGCTGGAAAGCTGCACGCTCAGTGCCAGTCTTCTGCAGCTTCTTTCTTCACGTTTCAGCAGCTAGCACGCTCTCCGTGTGCTGGAGAAGCGGCAGAGGCTTCCTTGCCGGAGAAGCGGCACCTTCGCCGGCAGAGAGCATCCTGCCGGCCGCGGTGCGCTCCGGAGCGGGGGCTTGTGCCGAAAGAGGCCGGCAACAGGCGCTTACCTTCGGACAGCTCCGGATCGCCGTCTAATGCGTCTCTTGTCGCCTACACGGCAGGGAAAAGCTTTTCCACTCTGTCTAGGAAGGAGAAAGTGTGCCAGCACAGCAAATGCCTCTCGGACTTTCCCTGCAATTCAGCAAGTGCTTTGCAGCTTGAAATTGGAAGGAAAGCCTCAGATTTAGCAGCCAGAGCTTCAGGAGGAGCAGCAGCGAGCACAGCATCGGTTTTGCAGCAGCTCCTTCCATGTGCATGTTTTTGGGAGTGGAGAGGCTTGCAGAGTGTTAAAGTAGCTTTTTCTCTCCGCTGGAAAGCTGCACGCTGAGTGCCAGTCTTCTGCAGCTTCTTTCTTCACGTTTCAGCAGCTAGCACGCTCTCCGTGTGCTGGAGAAGCGGCAGAGGCTTCCTTGCCGGAGAAGCGGCACCTTCGCCGGCAGAGAGCATCCTGCCGGCCGCGGTGCGCTCCGGAGCGGGGGCTTGTGCCGAAAGAGGCCGGCAACAGGCGCTTACCTTCGGACAGCTCCGGATCGCCGTCTAATGCGTCTCTTGTCGCCTACACGGCAGGGAAAAGCTTTTCCACTCTGTCTAGGAAGGAGAAAGTGTGCCAGCACAGCAAATGCCTCCCGGACTTTCCCTGCAATTCAGCAAGTGCTTTGCAGCTTGAAATTGGAAGGAAAGCCTCAGATTTAGCAGCCAGAGCTTCAGGAGGAGCAGCAGCGAGCACAGCATCGGTTTTGCAGCAGCTCCTTCCATGTGCATGTTTTTGGGAGTGGAAAGGCTTGCAGAGTGTTAAAGTAGCTTTTTCTCTCCGCTGGAAAGCTGCACGCTCAGTGCCAGTCTTCTGCAGCTTCTTTCTTCACGTTTCAGCAGCTAGCACGCTCTCCGTGTGCTGGAGAAGCGGCAGAGGCTTCCTTGCCGGAGAAGCGGCACCTTCGCCGGCAGAGAGCATCCTGCCGGCCGCGGTGCGCTCCGGAGCGGGGGCTTGTGCCGAAAGAGGCCGGCAACAGGCGCTTACCTTCGGACAGCTCCGGATGCCCGTCTAATGCGTCTCTTGTCGCCTACACGGCAGGGAAAAGCTTTTCCACTCTGTCTAGGAAGGAGAAAGTGTGCCAGCACAGCAAATGCCTCCCGGACTTTCCCTGCAATTCAGCAAGTGCTTTGCAGCTTGAAATTGGAAGGAAAGCCTCAGATTTAGCAGCCAGAGCTTCAGGAGGAGCAGCAGCGAGCACAGCATCGGTTTTGCAGCAGCTCCTTCCATGTGCATGTTTTTGGGAGTGGAAAGGCTTGCAGAGTGTTAAAGTAGCTTTTTCTCTCCGCTGGAAAGCTGCACGCTCAGTGCCAGTCTTCTGCAGCTTCTTTCTTCACGTTTCAGCAGCTAGCACGCTCTCCGTGTGCTGGAGAAGCGGCAGAGGCTTCCTTGCCGGAGAAGAGGCACCTTCGCCGGCAGAGAGCATCCTGCCGGCCGCGGTGCGCTCCGGAGCGGGGACTTGTGCCGAAAGAGGCCGGCAACAGGCGCTTACCTTCGGACAGCTCCGGATCGCCGTCTAATGCGTCTCTTGTCGCCTACACGGCAGGGAAAAGCTTTTCCACTCTGTCTAGGAAGGAGAAAGTGTGCCAGCACAGCAAATGCCTCCCGGACTTTCCCTGGAATTCAGCAAGTGCTTTGCAGCTTGAAATTGGAAGGAAAGCCTCAGATTTAGCAGCTAGAGCTTCAGGAGGAGCAGCACCGAGCACGGCATCGGTTTTGCAGCAGCTCCTTCCATGTGCATGTTTTTGGGAGTGGAAAGGCTTGCAGAGTGTTAAAATAGCTTTTTCTCTCCGCTGGAAAGCTGCACGCTCAGTGCCAGTGTTCTGCAGCTTTTCCCTGCCGTGTAGGCGACAAGAGACGCATTAGACGGCGATCCGGAGCTGTCCGAAGGTAAGCGCCTGTTGCCGGCCTCTTTCGGCACAAGCCCCCGCTCCGGAGCGCACCGCGGCCGGCAGGATGCTCTCTGCCGGCGAAGGTGCCGCTTCTCCGGCAAGGAAGCCTCTGCCGCTTCTCCAGCACACGGAGAGCGTGCTAGCTGCTGAAACGTGAAGAAAGAAGCTGCAGAAGACTGGCACTGAGCGTGCAGCTTTCCAGCGGAGAGAAAAAGCTACTTTAACACTCTGCAAGCCTTTCCACTCCCAAAAACATGCACATGGAAGGAGCTGCTGCAAAACCGATGCTGTGCTCGCTGCTGCTCCTCCTGAAGCTCTGGCTGCTAAATCTGAGGCTTTCCTTCCAATTTCAAGCTGCAAAGCACTTGCTGAATTGCAGGGAAAGTCCGGGAGGCATTTGCTGTGATGGCACACTTTCTCCTTCCTAGACAGAGTGGAAAAGCTTTTCCCTGCCGTGTAGGCGACAAGAGACGCATTAGACGGCGATCCGGAGCTGTCCGAAGGTAAGCGCCTGTTGCCGGCCTCTTTCGGCACAAGCCCCCGCTCCGGAGCGCACCGCGGCCGGCCGGATGCTCTCTGCCGGCGAAGGTGCCGCTTCTCCGGCAAGGAAGCCTCTGCCGCTTCTCCAGCACACGGAGAGCGTGCTAGCTGCTGAAACGTGAAGAAAGAAGCTGCAGAAGACTGGCACTGAGCGTGCAGCTTTCCAGCGGAGAGAAAAAGCTACTTTAACACTCTGCAAGCCTTTCAACTCCCAAAAACATGCACATGGAAGGAGCTGCTGCAAAACCGATACTGTGCTCGCTGCTGCTCCTCCTGAAGCTCTGGCTGCTAAATCTGAGGCTTTCCTTCCAATTTCAAGCTGCAAAGCACTTGCTGAATTGCAGGGAAAGTCCGGGAGGCATTTGCTGTGCTGGCACACTTTCTCCTTCCTAGACAGAGTGGAAAAGCTTTTCCCTGCCGTGTAGGCGACAAGAGACGCATTAGACGGCGATCCGGAGCTGTCCGAAGGTAAGCGCCTGTTGCCGGCCTCTTTCGGCACAAGCCCCCGCTCCGGAGCGCACCGCGGCCGGCAGGATGCTCTCTGCCGGCGAAGGTGCCCCTTCTCCGGCAAGGAAGCCTCTGCCGCTTCTCCAGCACACGGAGAGCGTGCTAGCTGCTGAAACGTGAAGAAAGAAGCTGCAGAAGACTGGCACTGAGCGTGCAGCTTTCCAGCGGAGAGAAAAAGCTACTTTAACACTCTGCAAGCCTTTCCACTCCCAAAAACATGCACATGGAAGGAGCTGCTGCAAAACCGATGCTGTGCTCGCTGCTGCTCCTCCTGAAGCTCTGGCTGCTAAATCTGAGGCTTTCCTTCCAATTTCAAGCTGCAAAGCACTTGCTGAATTCCAGGGAAAGTCCGGGAGGCATTTGCTGTGCTGGCACACTTTCTCTTTCCTAGACAGAGTGGAAAAGCTTTTCCCTGCCGTGTAGGCGACAAGAGACGCATTAGACGGCGATCCGGAGCTGTCCGAAGGTAAGCGCCTGTTGCCGGCCTCTTTCGGCACAAGCCCCCGCTCCGGAGCGCACCGCGGCCGGCAGGATGCTCTCTGCCGGCGAAGGTGCCCCTTCTCCGGCAAGGAAGCCTCTGCCGCTTCTCCAGCACACGGAGAGCGTGCTAGCTGCTGAAACGTGAAGAAAGAAGCTGCAGAAGACTGGCACTGAGCGTGCAGCTTTCCAGCGGAGAGAAAAAGCTACTTTAACACTCTGCAAGCCTTTCCACTCCCAAAAACATGCACATGGAAGGAGCTGCTGCAAAACCGATGCTGTGCTCGCTGCTGCTCCTCCTGAAGCTCTGGCTGCTAAATCTGAGGCTTTCCTTCCAATTTCAAGCTGCAAAGCACTTGCTGAATTGCAGGGAAAGTCCGGGAGGCATTTGCTGTGCTGGCACACTTTCTCCTTCCTAGACAGAGTGGAAAAGCTTTTCCCTGCCGTGTAGGCGACAAGAGACGCATTAGACGGCGATCCGGAGCTGTCCGAAGGTAAGCGCCTGTTGCCGGCCTCTTTCGGCACAAGCCCCCGCTCCGGAGCGCACCGCGGCCGGCAGGATGCTCTCTGCCGGCGAAGGTGCCGCTTCTCCGGCAAGGAAGC
The DNA here is from genome assembly GCF_963513975.1 of Fringilla coelebs. Lineage (NCBI taxonomy): Eukaryota > Metazoa > Chordata > Aves > Passeriformes > Fringillidae > Fringilla > Fringilla coelebs. The sequence goes on from NW_028167542.1 coordinate 986,177, forward strand.
CTCTGCCGCTTCTCCAGCACACGGAGAGCGTGCTAGCTGCTGAAACGTGAAGAAAGAAGCTGCAGAAGACTGGCACTGAGCGTGCAGCTTTCCAGCGGAGAGAAAAAGCTACTTTAACACTCTGCAAGCCTTTCAACTCCCAAAAACATGCACATGGAAGGAGCTGCTGCAAAACCGATGCTGTGCTCGCTGCTGCTCCTCCTGAAGCTCTGGCTGCTAAATCTGAGGCTTTCCTTCCAATTTCAAGCTGCAAAGCACTTGCTGAATTGCAGGGAAAGTCCGGGAGGCATTTGCTGTGCTGGCACACTTTCTCCTTCCTAGACAGAGTGGAAAAGCTTTTCCCTGCCGTGTAGGCGACAAGAGACGCATTAGACGGCGATCCGGAGCTGTCCGAAGGTAAGCGCCTGTTGCCGGCCTCTTTCGGCACAAGCCCCCGCTCCGGAGCGCACCGCGGCCGGCCGGATGCTCTCTGCCGGCGAAGGTGCCGCTTCTCCGGCAAGGAAGCCTCTGCCGCTTCTCCAGCACACGGAGAGCGTGCTAGCTGCTGAAACGTGAAGAAAGAAGCTGCAGAAGACTGGCACTGAGCGTGCAGCTTTCCAGCGGAGAGAAAAAGCTACTTTAACACTCTGCAAGCCTTTCCACTCCCAAAAACATGCACATGGAAGGAGCTGCTGCAAAACCGATGCTGTGCTCGCTGCTGCTCCTCCTGAAGCTCTGGCTGCTAAATCTGAGGCTTTCCTTCCAATTTCAAGCTGCAAAGCACTTGCTGAATTGCAGGGAAAGTCCGGGAGGCATTTGCTGTGCTGGCACACTTTCTCTTTCCTAGACAGAGTGGAAAAGCTTTTCCCTGCCGTGTAGGCGACAAGAGACGCATTAGACGGCGATCCGGAGCTGTCCGAAGGTAAGCGCCTGTTGCCGGCCTCTTTCGGCACAAGCCCCCGCTCCGGAGCGCACCGCGGCCGGCAGGATGCTCTCTGCCGGCGAAGGTGCCCCTTCTCCGGCAAGGAAGCCTCTGCCGCTTCTCCAGCACACGGAGAGCGTGCTAGCTGCTGAAACGTGAAGAAAGAAGCTGCAGAAGACTGGCACTGAGCGTGCAGCTTTCCAGCGGAGAGAAAAAGCTACTTTAACACTCTGCAAGCCTTTCCACTCCCAAAAACATGCACATGGAAGGAGCTGCTGCAAAACCGATGCTGTGCTCGCTGCTGCTCCTCCTGAAGCTCTGGCTGCTAAATCTGAGGCTTTCCTTCCAATTTCAAGCTGCAAAGCACTTGCTGAATTGCAGGGAAAGTCCGGGAGGCATTTGCTGTGCTGGCACACTTTCTCCTTCCTAGACAGAGTGGAAAAGCTTTTCCCTGCCGTGTAGGCGACAAGAGACGCATTAGACGGCGATCCGGAGCTGTCCGAAGGTAAGCGCCTGTTGCCGGCCTCTTTCGGCACAAGCCCCCGCTCCGGAGCGCACCGCGGCCGGCAGGATGCTCTCTGCCGGCGAAGGTGCCGCTTCTCCGGCAAGGAAGCCTCTGCCGCTTCTCCAGCACACGGAGAGCGTGCTAGCTGCTGAAACGTGAAGAAAGAAGCTGCAGAAGACTGGCACTGAGCGTGCAGCTTTCCAGCGGAGAGAAAAAGCTACTTTAACACTCTGCAAGCCTTTCAACTCCCAAAAACATGCACATGGAAGGAGCTGCTGCAAAACCGATGCTGTGCTCGCTGCTGCTCCTCCTGAAGCTCTGGCTGCTAAATCTGAGGCTTTCCTTCCAATTTCAAGCTGCAAAGCACTTGCTGAATTGCAGGGAAAGTCCGGGAGGCATTTGCTGTGCTGGCACACTTTCTCCTTCCTAGACAGAGTGGAAAAGCTTTTCCCTGCCGTGTAGGCGACAAGAGACGCATTAGACGGCGATCCGGAGCTGTCCGAAGGTAAGCGCCTGTTGCCGGCCTCTTTCGGCACAAGCCCCCGCTCCGGAGCGCACCGCGGCCGGCCGGATGCTCTCTGCCGGCGAAGGTGCCGCTTCTCCGGCAAGGAAGCCTCTGCCGCTTCTCCAGCACACGGAGAGCGTGCTAGCTGCTGAAACGTGAAGAAAGAAGCTGCAGAACACTGGCACTGAGCGTGCAGCTTTCCAGCGGAGAGAAAAAGCTACTTTAACACTCTGCAAGCCTTTCCACTCCCAAAAACATGCACATGGAAGGAGCTGCTGCAAAACCGATACTGTGCTCGCTGCTGCTCCTCCTGAAGCTCTGGCTGCTAAATCTGAGGCTTTCCTTCCAATTTCAAGCTGCAAAGCACTTGCTGAATTGCAGGGAAAGTCCGGGAGGCATTTGCTGTGCTGGCACACTTTCTCCTTCCTAGACAGAGTGGAAAAGCTTTTCCCTGCCGTGTAGGCGACAAGAGACGCATTAGACGGCGATCCGGAGCTGTCCGAAGGTAAGCGCCTGTTGCCGGCCTCTTTCGGCACAAGCCCCCGCTCCGGAGCGCACCGCGGCCGGCAGGATGCTCTCTGCCGGCGAAGGTGCCCCTTCTCCGGCAAGGAAGCCTCTGCCGCTTCTCCAGCACACGGAGAGCGTGCTAGCTGCTGAAACGTGAAGAAAGAAGCTGCAGAAGACTGGCACTGAGCGTGCAGCTTTCCAGCGGAGAGAAAAAGCTACTTTAACACTCTGCAAGCCTTTCCACTCCCAAAAACATGCACATGGAAGGAGCTGCTGCAAAACCGATGCTGTGCTCGCTGCTGCTCCTCCTGAAGCTCTGGCTGCTAAATCTGAGGCTTTCCTTCCAATTTCAAGCTGCAAAGCACTTGCTGAATTCCAGGGAAAGTCCGGGAGGCATTTGCTGTGCTGGCACACTTTCTCTTTCCTAGACAGAGTGGAAAAGCTTTTCCCTGCCGTGTAGGCGACAAGAGACGCATTAGACGGCGATCCGGAGCTGTCCGAAGGTAAGCGCCTGTTGCCGGCCTCTTTCGGCACAAGCCCCCGCTCCGGAGCGCACCGCGGCCGGCAGGATGCTCTCTGCCGGCGAAGGTGCCGCTTCTCCGGCAAGGAAGCCTCTGCCGCTTCTCCAGCACACGGAGAGCGTGCTAGCTGCTGAAACGTGAAGAAAGAAGCTGCAGAAGACTGGCACTGAGCGTGCAGCTTTCCAGCGGAGAGAAAAAGCTACTTTAACACTCTGCAAGCCTTTCCACTCCCAAAAACATGCACATGGAAGGAGCTGCTGCAAAACCGATGCTGTGCTCGCTGCTGCTCCTCCTGAAGCTCTGGCTGCTAAATCTGAGGCTTTCCTTCCAATTTCAAGCTGCAAAGCACTTGCTGAATTGCAGGGAAAGTCCGGGAGGCATTTGCTGTGCTGGCACACTTTCTCCTTCCTAGACAGAGTGGAAAAGCTTTTCCCTGCCGTGTAGGCGACAAGAGACGCATTAGACGGCGATCCGGAGCTGTCCGAAGGTAAGCGCCTGTTGCCGGCCTCTTTCGGCACAAGCCCCCGCTCCGGAGCGCACCGCGGCCGGCAGGATGCTCTCTGCCGGCGAAGGTGCCGCTTCTCCGGCAAGGAAGCCTCTGCCGCTTCTCCAGCACACGGAGAGCGTGCTAGCTGCTGAAACGTGAAGAAAGAAGCTGCAGAAGACTGGCACTGAGCGTGCAGCTTTCCAGCGGAGAGAAAAAGCTACTTTAACACTCTGCAAGCCTTTCAACTCCCAAAAACATGCACATGGAAGGAGCTGCTGCAAAACCGATGCTGTGCTCGCTGCTGCTCCTCCTGAAGCTCTGGCTGCTAAATCTGAGGCTTTCCTTCCAATTTCAAGCTGCAAAGCACTTGCTGAATTGCAGGGAAAGTCCGGGAGGCATTTGCTGTGCTGGCACACTTTCTCCTTCCTAGACAGAGTGGAAAAGCTTTTCCCTGCCGTGTAGGCGACAAGAGACGCATTAGACGGCGATCCGGAGCTGTCCGAAGGTAAGCGCCTGTTGCCGGCCTCTTTCGGCACAAGCCCCCGCTCCGGAGCGCACCGCGGCCGGCAGGATGCTCTCTGCCGGCGAAGGTGCCGCTTCTCCGGCAAGGAAGCCTCTGCCGCTTCTCCAGCACACGGAGAGCGTGCTAGCTGCTGAAACGTGAAGAAAGAAGCTGCAGAAGACTGGCACTGAGCGTGCAGCTTTCCAGCGGAGAGAAAAAGCTACTTTAACACTCTGCAAGCCTTTCAACTCCCAAAAACATGCACATGGAAGGAGCTGCTGCAAAACCGATGCTGTGCTCGCTGCTGCTCCTCCTGAAGCTCTGGCTGCTAAATCTGAGGCTTTCCTTCCAATTTCAAGCTGCAAAGCACTTGCTGAATTGCAGGGAAAGTCCGGGAGGCATTTGCTGTGCTGGCACACTTTCTCCTTCCTAGACAGAGTGGAAAAGCTTTTCCCTGCCGTGTAGGCGACAAGAGACGCATTAGACGGCGATCCGGAGCTGTCCGAAGGTAAGCGCCTGTTGCCGGCCTCTTTCGGCACAAGCCCCCGCTCCGGAGCGCACCGCGGCCGGCAGGATGCTCTCTGCCGGCGAAGGTGCCGCTTCTCCGGCAAGGAAGCCTCTGCCGCTTCTCCAGCACACGGAGAGCGTGCTAGCTGCTGAAACGTGAAGAAAGAAGCTGCAGAACACTGGCACTGAGCGTGCAGCTTTCCAGCGGAGAGAAAAAGCTACTTTAACACTCTGCAAGCCTTTCCACTCCCAAAAACATGCACATGGAAGGAGCTGCTGCAAAACCGATGCTGTGCTCGCTGCTGCTCCTCCTGAAGCTCTGGCTGCTAAATCTGAGGCTTTCCTTCCAATTTCAAGCTGCAAAGCACTTGCTGAATTGCAGGGAAAGTCCGGGAGGCATTTGCTGTGCTGGCACACTTTCTCCTTCCTAGACAGAGTGGAAAAGCTTTTCCCTGCCGTGTAGGCGACAAGAGACGCATTAGACTGCGATCCGGAGCTGTCCGAAGGTAAGCGCCTGTTGCCGGCCTCTTTCGGCACAAGTCCCCGCTCCGGAGCGCACCGCGGCCGGCAGGATGCTCTCTGCCGGCGAAGGTGCCGCTTCTCCGGCAAGGAAGCCTCTGCCGCTTCTCCAGCACACGGAGAGCGTGCTAGCTGCTGAAACGTGAAGAAAGAAGCTGCAGAAGACTGGCACTGAGCGTGCAGCTTTCCAGCGGAGAGAAAAAGCTACTTTAACACTCTGCAAGCCTTTCCACTCCCAAAAACATGCACATGGAAGGAGCTGCTGCAAAACCGATGCTGTGCTCGCTGCTGCTCCTCCTGAAGCTCTGGCTGCTAAATCTGAGGCTTTCCTTCCAATTTCAAGCTGCAAAGCACTTGCTGAATTGCAGGGAAAGTCCGGGAGGCATTTGCTGTGCTGGCACACTTTCTCCTTCCTAGACAGAGTGGAAAAGCTTTTCCCTGTCGTGTAGGCGACAAGAGACGCATTAGACGGCGATCCGGAGCTATCCGAAGGTAAGCGCCTGTTGCCGGCCTCTTTCGGCACAAGCCCCCGCTCCGGAGCGCACCGCGGCCGGCAGGATGCTCTCTGCCGGCGAAGGTGCCGCTTCTCCGGCAAGGAAGCCTCTGCCGCTTCTCCAGCACACGGAGAGCGTGCTAGCTGCTGAAACGTGAAGAAAGAAGCTGCAGAAGACTGGCACTGAGCGTGCAGCTTTCCAGCGGAGAGAAAAAGCTACTTTAACACTCTGCAAGCCTTTCCACTCCCAAAAACATGCACATGGAAGGAGCTGCTGCAAAACCGATGCTGTGCTCGCTGCTGCTCCTCCTGAAGCTCTGGCTGCTAAATCTGAGGCTTTCCTTCCAATTTCAAGCTGCAAAGCACTTGCTGAATTGCAGGGAAAGTCCGGGAGGCATTTGCTGTGCTGGCACACTTTCTCCTTCCTAGACAGAGTGGAAAAGCTTTTCCCTGCCGTGTAGGCGACAAGAGACGCATTAGACTGCGATCCGGAGCTGTCCGAAGGTAAGCGCCTGTTGCCGGCCTCTTTCGGCACAAGCCCCCGCTCCGGAGCGCACCGCGGCCGGCAGGATGCTCTCTGCCGGCGAAGGTGCCGCTTCTCCGGCAAGGAAGCCTCTGCCGCTTCTCCAGCACACGGAGAGCGTGCTAGCTGCTGAAACGTGAAGAAAGAAGCTGCAGAACACTGGCACTGAGCGTGCAGCTTTCCAGCGGAGAGAAAAAGCTACTTTAACACTCTGCAAGCCTTTCCACTCCCAAAAACATGCACATGGAAGGAGCTGCTGCAAAACCGATGCTGTGCTCGCTGCTGCTCCTCCTGAAGCTCTGGCTGCTAAATCTGAGGCTTTCCTTCCAATTTCAAGCTGCAAAGCACTTGCTGAATTGCAGGGAAAGTCCGGGAGGCATTTGCTGTGCTGGCACACTTTCTCCTTCCTAGACAGAGTGGAAAAGCTTTTCCCTGCCGTGTAGGCGACAAGAGACGCATTAGACGGCGATCCGGAGCTGTCCGAAGGTAAGCGCCTGTTGCCGGCCTCTTTCGGCACAAGCCCCCGCTCCGGAGCGCACCGCGGCCGGCAGGATGCTCTCTGCCGGCGAAGGTGCCGCTTCTCCGGCAAGGAAGCCTCTGCCGCTTCTCCAGCACACGGAGAGCGTGCTAGCTGCTGAAACGTGAAGAAAGAAGCTGCAGAACACTGGCACTGAGCGTGCAGCTTTCCAGCGGAGAGAAAAAGCTACTTTAACACTCTGCAAGCCTTTCCACTCCCAAAAACATGCACATGGAAGGAGCTGCTGCAAAACCGATGCTGTGCTCGCTGCTGCTCCTCCTGAAGCTCTGGCTGCTAAATCTGAGGCTTTCCTTCCAATTTCAAGCTGCAAAGCACTTGCTGAATTGCAGGGAAAGTCCGGGAGGCATTTGCTGTGCTGGCACACTTTCTCCTTCCTAGACAGAGTGGAAAAGCTTTTCCCTGCCGTGTAGGCGACAAGAGACGCATTAGACTGCGATCCGGAGCTGTCCGAAGGTAAGCGCCTGTTGCCGGCCTCTTTCGGCACAAGCCCCCGCTCCGGAGCGCACCGCGGCCGGCAGGATGCTCTCTGCCGGCGAAGGTGCCGCTTCTCCGGCAAGGAAGCCTCTGCCGCTTCTCCAGCACACGGAGAGCGTGCTAGCTGCTGAAACGTGAAGAAAGAAGCTGCAGAAGACTGGCACTGAGCGTGCAGCTTTCCAGCGGAGAGAAAAAGCTACTTTAACACTCTGCAAGCCTTTCCACTCCCAAAAACATGCACATGGAAGGAGCTGCTGCAAAACCGATGCTGTGCTCGCTGCTGCTCCTCCTGAAGCTCTGGCTGCTAAATCTGAGGCTTTCCTTCCAATTTCAAGCTGCAAAGCACTTGCTGAATTGCAGGGAAAGTCCGGGAGGCATTTGCTGTGCTGGCACACTTTCTCCTTCCTAGACAGAGTGGAAAAGCTTTTCCCTGTCGTGTAGGCGACAAGAGACGCATTAGACGGCGATCCGGAGCTATCCGAAGGTAAGCGCCTGTTGCCGGCCTCTTTCGGCACAAGCCCCCGCTCCGGAGCGCACCGCGGCCGGCAGGATGCTCTCTGCCGGCGAAGGTGCCGCTTCTCCGGCAAGGAAGCCTCTGCCGCTTCTCCAGCACACGGAGAGCGTGCTAGCTGCTGAAACGTGAAGAAAGAAGCTGCAGAAGACTGGCACTGAGCGTGCAGCTTTCCAGCGGAGAGAAAAAGCTACTTTAACACTCTGCAAGCCTTTCCACTCCCAAAAACATGCACATGGAAGGAGCTGCTGCAAAACCGATGCTGTGCTCGCTGCTGCTCCTCCTGAAGCTCTGGCTGCTAAATCTGAGGCTTTCCTTCCAATTTCAAGCTGCAAAGCACTTGCTGAATTGCAGGGAAAGTCCGGGAGGCATTTGCTGTGCTGGCACACTTTCTCCTTCCTAGACAGAGTGGAAAAGCTTTTCCCTGCCGTGTAGGCGACAAGAGACGCATTAGACGGCGATCCGGAGCTGTCCGAAGGTAAGCGCCTGTTGCCGGCCTCTTTCGGCACAAGCCCCCGCTCCGGAGCGCACCGCGGCCGGCAGGATGCTCTCTGCCGGCGAAGGTGCCTCGTCTCCGGCAAGGAAGCCTCTGCCGCTTCTCCAGCACACGGAGAGCGTGCTAGCTGCTGAAACGTGAAGAAAGAAGCTGCAGAAGACTGGCACTGAGCGTGCAGCTTTCCAGCGGAGAGAAAAAGCTACTTTAACACTCTGCAAGCCTTTCCACTCCCAAAAACATGCACATGGAAGGAGCTGCTGCAAAACCGATGCTGTGCTCGCTGCTGCTCCTCCTGAAGCTCTGGCTGCTAAATCTGAGGCTTTCCTTCCAATTTCAAGCTGCAAAGCACTTGCTGAATTGCAGGGAAAGTCCGGGAGGCATTTGCTGTGCTGGCACACTTTCTCCTTCCTAGACAGAGTGGAAAAGCTTTTCCCTGCCGTGTAGGCGACAAGAGACGCATTAGACGGCGATCCGGAGCTGTCCGAAGGTAAGCGCCTGTTGCCGGCCTCTTTCGGCACAAGCCCCCGCTCCGGAGCGGACCGCGGCCGGCAGGATGCTCTCTGCCGGCGAAGGTGCCGCTTCTCCGGCAAGGAAGCCTCTGCCGCTTCTCCAGCACACGGAGAGCGTGCTAGCTGCTGAAACGTGAAGAAAGAAGCTGCAGAACACTGGCACTGAGCGTGCAGCTTTCCAGCGGAGAGAAAAAGCTACTTTAACACTCTGCAAGCCTTTCCACTCCCAAAAACATGCACATGGAAGGAGCTGCTGCAAAACCGATGCTGTGCTCGCTGCTGCTCCTCCTGAAGCTCTGGCTGCTAAATCTGAGGCTTTCCTTCCAATTTCAAGCTGCAAAGCACTTGCTGAATTGCAGGGAAAGTCCGGGAGGCATTTGCTGTGCTGGCACACTTTCTCCTTCCTAGACAGAGTGGAAAAGCTTTTCCCTGCCGTGTAGGCGACAAGAGACGCATTAGACGGCGATCCGGAGCTGTCCGAAGGTAAGCGCCTGTTGCCGGCCTCTTTCGGCACAAGCCCCCGCTCCGGAGCGCACCGCGGCCGGCAGGATGCTCTCTGCCGGCGAAGGTGCCGCTTCTCCGGCAAGGAAGCCTCTGCCGCTTCTCCAGCACACGGAGAGCGTGCTAGCTGCTGAAACGTGAAGAAAGAAGCTGCAGAAGACTGGCACTGAGCGTGCAGCTTTCCAGCGGAGAGAAAAAGCTACTTTAACACTCTGCAAGCCTTTCAACTCCCAAAAACATGCACATGGAAGGAGCTGCTGCAAAACCGATGCTGTGCTCGCTGCTGCTCCTCCTGAAGCTCTGGCTGCTAAATCTGAGGCTTTCCTTCCAATTTCAAGCTGCAAAGCACTTGCTGAATTGCAGGGAAAGTCCGGGAGGCATTTGCTGTGCTGGCACACTTTCTCCTTCCTAGACAGAGTGGAAAAGCTTTTCCCTGCCGTGTAGGCGACAAGAGACGCATTAGACGGCGATCCGGAGCTGTCCGAAGGTAAGCGCCTGTTGCCGGCCTCTTTCGGCACAAGCCCCCGCTCCGGAGCGCACCGCGGCCGGCAGGATGCTCTCTGCCGGCGAAGGTGCCGCTTCTCCGGCAAGGAAGCCTCTGCCGCTTCTCCAGCACACGGAGAGCGTGCTAGCTGCTGAAACGTGAAGAAAGAAGCTGCAGAAGACTGGCACTGAGCGTGCAGCTTTCCAGCGGAGAGAAAAAGCTACTTTAACACTCTGCAAGCCTTTCCACTCCCAAAAACATGCACATGGAAGGAGCTGCTGCAAAACCGATGCTGTGCTCGCTGCTGCTCCTCCTGAAGCTCTGGCTGCTAAATCTGAGGCTTTCCTTCCAATTTCAAGCTGCAAAGCACTTGCTGAATTGCAGGGAAAGTCCGGGAGGCATTTGCTGTGCTGGCACACTTTCTCCTTCCTAGACAGAGTGGAAAAGCTTTTCCCTGCCGTGTAGGCGACAAGAGACGCATTAGACTGCGATCCGGAGCTGTCCGAAGGTAAGCGCCTGTTGCCGGCCTCTTTCGGCACAAGTCCCCGCTCCGGAGCGCACCGCGGCCGGCAGGATGCTCTCTGCCGGCGAAGGTGCCGCTTCTCCGGCAAGGAAGCCTCTGCCGCTTCTCCAGCACACGGAGAGCGTGCTAGCTGCTGAAACGTGAAGAAAGAAGCTGCAGAAGACTGGCACTGAGCGTGCAGCTTTCCAGCGGAGAGAAAAAGCTACTTTAACACTCTGCAAGCCTTTCCACTCCCAAAAACATGCACATGGAAGGAGCTGCTGCAAAACCGATGCTGTGCTCGCTGCTGCTCCTCCTGAAGCTCTGGCTGCTAAATCTGAGGCTTTCCTTCCAATTTCAAGCTGCAAAGCACTTGCTGAATTGCAGGGAAAGTCCGGGAGGCATTTGCTGTGCTGGCACACTTTCTCCTTCCTAGACAGAGTGGAAAAGCTTTTCCCTGTCGTGTAGGCGACAAGAGACGCATTAGACGGCGATCCGGAGCTATCCGAAGGTAAGCGCCTGTTGCCGGCCTCTTTCGGCACAAGCCCCCGCTCCGGAGCGCACCGCGGCCGGCAGGATGCTCTCTGCCGGCGAAGGTGCCGCTTCTCCGGCAAGGAAGCCTCTGCCGCTTCTCCAGCACACGGAGAGCGTGCTAGCTGCTGAAACGTGAAGAAAGAAGCTGCAGAAGACTGGCACTGAGCGTGCAGCTTTCCAGCGGAGAGAAAAAGCTACTTTAACACTCTGCAAGCCTTTCCACTCCCAAAAACATGCACATGGAAGGAGCTGCTGCAAAACCGATGCTGTGCTCGCTGCTGCTCCTCCTGAAGCTCTGGCTGCTAAATCTGAGGCTTTCCTTCCAATTTCAAGCTGCAAAGCACTTGCTGAATTGCAGGGAAAGTCCGGGAGGCATTTGCTGTGCTGGCACACTTTCTCCTTCCTAGACAGAGTGGAAAAGCTTTTCCCTGCCGTGTAGGCGACAAGAGACGCATTAGACTGCGATCCGGAGCTGTCCGAAGGTAAGCGCCTGTTGCCGGCCTCTTTCGGCACAAGCCCCCGCTCCGGAGCGCACCGCGGCCGGCAGGATGCTCTCTGCCGGCGAAGGTGCCGCTTCTCCGGCAAGGAAGCCTCTGCCGCTTCTCCAGCACACGGAGAGCGTGCTAGCTGCTGAAACGTGAAGAAAGAAGCTGCAGAACACTGGCACTGAGCGTGCAGCTTTCCAGCGGAGAGAAAAAGCTACTTTAACACTCTGCAAGCCTTTCCACTCCCAAAAACATGCACATGGAAGGAGCTGCTGCAAAACCGATGCTGTGCTCGCTGCTGCTCCTCCTGAAGCTCTGGCTGCTAAATCTGAGGCTTTCCTTCCAATTTCAAGCTGCAAAGCACTTGCTGAATTGCAGGGAAAGTCCGGGAGGCATTTGCTGTGCTGGCACACTTTCTCCTTCCTAGACAGAGTGGAAAAGCTTTTCCCTGCCGTGTAGGCGACAAGAGACGCATTAGACGGCGATCCGGAGCTGTCCGAAGGTAAGCGCCTGTTGCCGGCCTCTTTCGGCACAAGCCCCCGCTCCGGAGCGCACCGCGGCCGGCAGGATGCTCTCTGCCGGCGAAGGTGCCGCTTCTCCGGCAAGGAAGCCTCTGCCGCTTCTCCAGCACACGGAGAGCGTGCTAGCTGCTGAAACGTGAAGAAAGAAGCTGCAGAACACTGGCACTGAGCGTGCAGCTTTCCAGCGGAGAGAAAAAGCTACTTTAACACTCTGCAAGCCTTTCCACTCCCAAAAACATGCACATGGAAGGAGCTGCTGCAAAACCGATGCTGTGCTCGCTGCTGCTCCTCCTGAAGCTCTGGCTGCTAAATCTGAGGCTTTCCTTCCAATTTCAAGCTGCAAAGCACTTGCTGAATTGCAGGGAAAGTCCGGGAGGCATTTGCTGTGCTGGCACACTTTCTCCTTCCTAGACAGAGTGGAAAAGCTTTTCCCTGCCGTGTAGGCGACAAGAGACGCATTAGACTGCGATCCGGAGCTGTCCGAAGGTAAGCGCCTGTTGCCGGCCTCTTTCGGCACAAGCCCCCGCTCCGGAGCGCACCGCGGCCGGCAGGATGCTCTCTGCCGGCGAAGGTGCCGCTTCTCCGGCAAGGAAGCCTCTGCCGCTTCTCCAGCACACGGAGAGCGTGCTAGCTGCTGAAACGTGAAGAAAGAAGCTGCAGAAGACTGGCACTGAGCGTGCAGCTTTCCAGCGGAGAGAAAAAGCTACTTTAACACTCTGCAAGCCTTTCCACTCCCAAAAACATGCACATGGAAGGAGCTGCTGCAAAACCGATGCTGTGCTCGCTGCTGCTCCTCCTGAAGCTCTGGCTGCTAAATCTGAGGCTTTCCTTCCAATTTCAAGCTGCAAAGCACTTGCTGAATTGCAGGGAAAGTCCGGGAGGCATTTGCTGTGCTGGCACACTTTCTCCTTCCTAGACAGAGTGGAAAAGCTTTTCCCTGTCGTGTAGGCGACAAGAGACGCATTAGACGGCGATCCGGAGCTATCCGAAGGTAAGCGCCTGTTGCCGGCCTCTTTCGGCACAAGCCCCCGCTCCGGAGCGCACCGCGGCCGGCAGGATGCTCTCTGCCGGCGAAGGTGCCGCTTCTCCGGCAAGGAAGCCTCTGCCGCTTCTCCAGCACACGGAGAGCGTGCTAGCTGCTGAAACGTGAAGAAAGAAGCTGCAGAAGACTGGCACTGAGCGTGCAGCTTTCCAGCGGAGAGAAAAAGCTACTTTAACACTCTGCAAGCCTTTCCACTCCCAAAAACATGCACATGGAAGGAGCTGCTGCAAAACCGATGCTGTGCTCGCTGCTGCTCCTCCTGAAGCTCTGGCTGCTAAATCTGAGGCTTTCCTTCCAATTTCAAGCTGCAAAGCACTTGCTGAATTGCAGGGAAAGTCCGGGAGGCATTTGCTGTGCTGGCACACTTTCTCCTTCCTAGACAGAGTGGAAAAGCTTTTCCCTGCCGTGTAGGCGACAAGAGACGCATTAGACGGCGATCCGGAGCTGTCCGAAGGTAAGCGCCTGTTGCCGGCCTCTTTCGGCACAAGCCCCCGCTCCGGAGCGCACCGCGGCCGGCAGGATGCTCTCTGCCGGCGAAGGTGCCGCTTCTCCGGCAAGGAAGCCTCTGCCGCTTCTCCAGCACACGGAGAGCGTGCTAGCTGCTGAAACGTGAAGAAAGAAGCTGCAGAAGACTGGCACTGAGCGTGCAGCTTTCCAGCGGAGAGAAAAAGCTACTTTAACACTCTGCAAGCCTTTCAACTCCCAAAAACATGCACATGGAAGGAGCTGCTGCAAAACCGATGCTGTGCTCGCTGCTGCTCCTCCTGAAGCTCTGGCTGCTAAATCTGAGGCTTTCCTTCCAATTTCAAGCTGCAAAGCACTTGCTGAATTGCAGGGAAAGTCCGGGAGGCATTTGCTGTGCTGGCACACTTTCTCCTTCCTAGACAGAGTGGAAAAGCTTTTCCCTGCCGTGTAGGCGACAAGAGACGCATTAGACGGCGATCCGGAGCTGTCCGAAGGTAAGCGCCTGTTGCCGGCCTCTTTCGGCACAAGCCCCCGCTCCGGAGCGCACCGCGGCCGGCAGGATGCTCTCTGCCGGCGAAGGTGCCGCTTCTCCGGCAAGGAAGCCTCTGCCGCTTCTCCAGCACACGGAGAGCGTGCTAGCTGCTGAAACGTGAAGAAAGAAGCTGCAGAACACTGGCACTGAGCGTGCAGCTTTCCAGCGGAGAGAAAAAGCTACTTTAACACTCTGCAAGCCTTTCCACTCCCAAAAACATGCACATGGAAGGAGCTGCTGCAAAACCGATGCTGTGCTCGCTGCTGCTCCTCCTGAAGCTCTGGCTGCTAAATCTGAGGCTTTCCTTCCAATTTCAAGCTGCAAAGCACTTGCTGAATTGCAGGGAAAGTCCGGGAGGCATTTGCTGTGCTGGCACACTTTCTCCTTCCTAGACAGAGTGGAAAAGCTTTTCCCTGCCGTGTAGGCGACAAGAGACGCATTAGACGGCGATCCGGAGCTGTCCGAAGGTAAGCGCCTGTTGCCGGCCTCTTTCGGCACAAGCCCCCGCTCCGGAGCGCACCGCGGCCGGCAGGATGCTCTCTGCCGGCGAAGGTGCCGCTTCTCCGGCAAGGAAGCCTCTGCCGCTTCTCCAGCACACGGAGAGCGTGCTAGCTGCTGAAACGTGAAGAAAGAAGCTGCAGAAGACTGGCACTGAGCGTGCAGCTTTCCAGCGGAGAGAAAAAGCTACTTTAACACTCTGCAAGCCTTTCAACTCCCAAAAACATGCACATGGAAGGAGCTGCTGCAAAACCGATGCTGTGCTCGCTGCTGCTCCTCCTGAAGCTCTGGCTGCTAAATCTGAGGCTTTCCTTCCAATTTCAAGCTGCAAAGCACTTGCTGAATTGCAGGGAAAGTCCGGGAGGCATTTGCTGTGCTGGCACACTTTCTCCTTCCTAGACAGAGTGGAAAAGCTTTTCCCTGCCGTGTAGGCGACAAGAGACGCATTAGACGGCGATCCGGAGCTGTCCGAAGGTAAGCGCCTGTTGCCGGCCTCTTTCGGCACAAGCCCCCGCTCCGGAGCGCACCGCGGCCGGCAGGATGCTCTCTGCCGGCGAAGGTGCCGCTTCTCCGGCAAGGAAGCCTCTGCCGCTTCTCCAGCACACGGAGAGCGTGCTAGCTGCTGAAACGTGAAGAAAGAAGCTGCAGAAGACTGGCACTGAGCGTGCAGCTTTCCAGCGGAGAGAAAAAGCTACTTTAACACTCTGCAAGCCTTTCCACTCCCAAAAACATGCACATGGAAGGAGCTGCTGCAAAACCGATGCTGTGCTCGCTGCTGCTCCTCCTGAAGCTCTGGCTGCTAAATCTGAGGCTTTCCTTCCAATTTCAAGCTGCAAAGCACTTGCTGAATTGCAGGGAAAGTCCGGGAGGCATTTGCTGTGCTGGCACACTTTCTCCTTCCTAGACAGAGTGGAAAAGCTTTTCCCTGCCGTGTAGGCGACAAGAGACGCATTAGACTGCGATCCGGAGCTGTCCGAAGGTAAGCGCCTGTTGCCGGCCTCTTTCGGCACAAGCCCCCGCTCCGGAGCGCACCGCGGCCGGCAGGATGCTCTCTGCCGGCGAAGGTGCCGCTTCTCCGGCAAGGAAGCCTCTGCCGCTTCTCCAGCACACGGAGAGCGTGCTAGCTGCTGAAACGTGAAGAAAGAAGCTGCAGAAGACTGGCACTGAGCGTGCAGCTTTCCAGCGGAGAGAAAAAGCTACTTTAACACTCTGCAAGCCTTTCCACTCCCAAAAACATGCACATGGAAGGAGCTGCTGCAAAACCGATGCTGTGCTCGCTGCTGCTCCTCCTGAAGCTCTGGCTGCTAAATCTGAGGCTTTCCTTCCAATTTCAAGCTGCAAAGCACTTGCTGAATTGCAGGGAAAGTCCGGGAGGCATTTGCTGTGCTGGCACACTTTCTCCTTCCTAGACAGAGTGGAAAAGCTTTTCCCTGTCGTGTAGGCGACAAGAGACGCATTAGACGGCGATCCGGAGCTATCCGAAGGTAAGCGCCTGTTGCCGGCCTCTTTCGGCACAAGCCCCCGCTCCGGAGCGCACCGCGGCCGGCAGGATGCTCTCTGCCGGCGAAGGTGCCGCTTCTCCGGCAAGGAAGCCTCTGCCGCTTCTCCAGCACACGGAGAGCGTGCTAGCTGCTGAAACGTGAAGAAAGAAGCTGCAGAAGACTGGCACTGAGCGTGCAGCTTTCCAGCGGAGAGAAAAAGCTACTTTAACACTCTGCAAGCCTTTCCACTCCCAAAAACATGCACATGGAAGGAGCTGCTGCAAAACCGATGCTGTGCTCGCTGCTGCTCCTCCTGAAGCTCTGGCTGCTAAATCTGAGGCTTTCCTTCCAATTTCAAGCTGCAAAGCACTTGCTGAATTCCAGGGAAAGTCCGGGAGGCATTTGCTGTGCTGGCACACTTTCTCCTTCCTAGACAGAGTGGAAAAGCTTTTCCCTGCCGTGTAGGCGACAAGAGACGCATTAGACGGCGATCCGGAGCTGTCCGAAGGTAAGCGCCTGTTGCCGGCCTCTTTCGGCACAAGCCCCCGCTCCGGAGCGCACCGCGGCCGGCAGGATGCTCTCTGCCGGCGAAGGTGCCGCTTCTCCGGCAAGGAAGCCTCTGCCGCTTCTCCAGCACACGGAGAGCGTGCTAGCTGCTGAAACGTGAAGAAAGAAGCTGCAGAAGACTGGCACTGAGCGTGCAGCTTTCCAGCGGAGAGAAAAAGCTACTTTAACACTCTGCAAGCCTTTCCACTCCCAAAAACATGCACATGGAAGGAGCTGCTGCAAAACCGATGCTGTGCTCGCTGCTGCTCCTCCTGAAGCTCTGGCTGCTAAATCTGAGGCTTTCCTTCCAATTTCAAGCTGCAAAGCACTTGCTGAATTCCAGGGAAAGTCCGGGAGGCATTTGCTGTGCTGGCACACTTTCTCCTTCCTAGACAGAGTGGAAAAGCTTTTCCCTGCCGTGTAGGCGACAAGAGACGCATTAGACTGCGATCCGGAGCTGTCCGAAGGTAAGCGCCTGTTGCCGGCCTCTTTCGGCACAAGCCCCCGCTCCGGAGCGCACCGCGGCCGGCAGGATGCTCTCTGCCGGCGAAGGTGCCGCTTCTCCGGCAAGGAAGCCTCTGCCGCTTCTCCAGCACACGGAGAGCGTGCTAGCTGCTGAAACGTGAAGAAAGAAGCTGCAGAACACTGGCACTGAGCGTGCAGCTTTCCAGCGGAGAGAAAAAGCTACTTTAACACTCTGCAAGCCTTTCCACTCCCAAAAACATGCACATGGAAGGAGCTGCTGCAAAACCGATGCTGTGCTCGCTGCTGCTCCTCCTGAAGCTCTGGCTGCTAAATCTGAGGCTTTCCTTCCAATTTCAAGCTGCAAAGCACTTGCTGAATTGCAGGGAAAGTCCGGGAGGCATTTGCTGTGCTGGCACACTTTCTCCTTCCTAGACAGAGTGGAAAAGCTTTTCCCTGCCGTGTAGGCGACAAGAGACGCATTAGACGGCGATCCGGAGCTGTCCGAAGGTAAGCGCCTGTTGCCGGCCTCTTTCGGCACAAGCCCCCGCTCCGGAGCGCACCGCGGCCGGCAGGATGCTCTCTGCCGGCGAAGGTGCCGCTTCTCCGGCAAGGAAGCCTCTGCCGCTTCTCCAGCACACGGAGAGCGTGCTAGCTGCTGAAACGTGAAGAAAGAAGCTGCAGAAGACTGGCACTGAGCGTGCAGCTTTCCAGCGGAGAGAAAAAGCTACTTTAACACTCTGCAAGCCTTTCCACTCCCAAAAACATGCACATGGAAGGAGCTGCTGCAAAACCGATGCTGTGCTCGCTGCTGCTCCTCCTGAAGCTCTGGCTGCTAAATCTGAGGCTTTCCTTCCAATTTCAAGCTGCAAAGCACTTGCTGAATTGCAGGGAAAGTCCGGGAGGCATTTGCTGTGCTGGCACACTTTCTCCTTCCTAGACAGAGTGGAAAAGCTTTTCCCTGCCGTGTAGGCGACAAGAGACGCATTAGACGGCGATCCGGAGCTGTCCGAAGGTAAGCGCCTGTTGCCGGCCTCTTTCGGCACAAGCCCCCGCTCCGGAGCGCACCGCGGCCGGCCGGATGCTCTCTGCCGGCGAAGGTGCCGCTTCTCCGGCAAGGAAGCCTCTGCCGCTTCTCCAGCACACGGAGAGCGTGCTAGCTGCTGAAACGTGAAGAAAGAAGCTGCAGAACACTGGCACTGAGCGTGCAGCTTTCCAGCGGAGAGAAAAAGCTACTTTAACACTCTGCAAGCCTTTCAACTCCCAAAAACATGCACATGGAAGGAGCTGCTGCAAAACCGATACTGTGCTCGCTGCTGCTCCTCCTGAAGCTCTGGCTGCTAAATCTGAGGCTTTCCTTCCAATTTCAAGCTGCAAAGCACTTGCTGAATTGCAGGGAAAGTCCGGGAGGCATTTGCTGTGCTGGCACACTTTCTCCTTCCTAGACAGAGTGGAAAAGCTTTTCCCTGCCGTGTAGGCGACAAGAGACGCATTAGACGGCGATCCGGAGCTGTCCGAAGGTAAGCGCCTGTTGCCGGCCTCTTTCGGCACAAGCCCCCGCTCCGGAGCGCACCGCGGCCGGCAGGATGCTCTCTGCCGGCGAAGGTGCCCCTTCTCCGGCAAGGAAGCCTCTGCCGCTTCTCCAGCACACGGAGAGCGTGCTAGCTGCTGAAACGTGAAGAAAGAAGCTGCAGAAGACTGGCACTGAGCGTGCAGCTTTCCAGCGGAGAGAAAAAGCTACTTTAACACTCTGCAAGCCTTTCCACTCCCAAAAACATGCACATGGAAGGAGCTGCTGCAAAACCGATGCTGTGCTCGCTGCTGCTCCTCCTGAAGCTCTGGCTGCTAAATCTGAGGCTTTCCTTCCAATTTCAAGCTGCAAAGCACTTGCTGAATTGCAGGGAAAGTCCGGGAGGCATTTGCTGTGCTGGCACACTTTCTCCTTCCTAGACAGAGTGGAAAAGCTTTTCCCTGCCGTGTAGGCGACAAGAGACGCATTAGACGGCGATCCGGAGCTGTCCGAAGGTAAGCGCCTGTTGCCGGCCTCTTTCGGCACAAGCCCCCGCTCCGGAGCGCACCGCGGCCGGCAGGATGCTCTCTGCCGGCGAAGGTGCCGCTTCTCCGGCAAGGAAGCCTCTGCCGCTTCTCCAGCACACGGAGAGCGTGCTAGCTGCTGAAACGTGAAGAAAGAAGCTGCAGAAGACTGGCACTGAGCGTGCAGCTTTCCAGCGGAGAGAAAAAGCTACTTTAACACTCTGCAAGCCTTTCAACTCCCAAAAACATGCACATGGAAGGAGCTGCTGCAAAACCGATGCTGTGCTCGCTGCTGCTCCTCCTGAAGCTCTGGCTGCTAAATCTGAGGCTTTCCTTCCAATTTCAAGCTGCAAAGCACTTGCTGAATTGCAGGGAAAGTCCGGGAGGCATTTGCTGTGCTGGCACACTTTCTCCTTCCTAGACAGAGTGGAAAAGCTTTTCCCTGCCGTGTAGGCGACAAGAGACGCATTAGACGGCGATCCGGAGCTGTCCGAAGGTAAGCGCCTGTTGCCGGCCTCTTTCGGCACAAGCCCCCGCTCCGGAGCGCACCGCGGCCGGCAGGATGCTCTCTGCCGGCGAAGGTGCCGCTTCTCCGGCAAGGAAGCCTCTGCCGCTTCTCCAGCACACGGAGAGCGTGCTAGCTGCTGAAACGTGAAGAAAGAAGCTGCAGAACACTGGCACTGAGCGTGCAGCTTTCCAGCGGAGAGAAAAAGCTACTTTAACACTCTGCAAGCCTTTCCACTCCCAAAAACATGCACATGGAAGGAGCTGCTGCAAAACCGATGCTGTGCTCGCTGCTGCTCCTCCTGAAGCTCTGGCTGCTAAATCTGAGGCTTTCCTTCCAATTTCAAGCTGCAAAGCACTTGCTGAATTGCAGGGAAAGTCCGGGAGGCATTTGCTGTGCTGGCACACTTTCTCCTTCCTAGACAGAGTGGAAAAGCTTTTCCCTGCCGTGTAGGCGACAAGAGACGCATTAGACGGCGATCCGGAGCTGTCCGAAGGTAAGCGCCTGTTGCCGGCCTCTTTCGGCACAAGCCCCCGCTCCGGAGCGCACCGCGGCCGGCAGGATGCTCTCTGCCGGCGAAGGTGCCGCTTCTCCGGCAAGGAAGCCTCTGCCGCTTCTCCAGCACACGGAGAGCGTGCTAGCTGCTGAAACGTGAAGAAAGAAGCTGCAGAACACTGGCACTGAGCGTGCAGCTTTCCAGCGGAGAGAAAAAGCTACTTTAACACTCTGCAAGCCTTTCAACTCCCAAAAACATGCACATGGAAGGAGCTGCTGCAAAACCGATACTGTGCTCGCTGCTGCTCCTCCTGAAGCTCTGGCTGCTAAATCTGAGGCTTTCCTTCCAATTTTAAGCTGCAAAGCACTTGCTGAATTGCAGGGAAAGTCCGGGAGGCATTTGCTGTGCTGGCACACTTTCTCCTTCCTAGACAGAGTGGAAAAGCTTTTCCCTGCCGTGTAGGCGACAAGAGACGCATTAGACGGCGATCCGGAGCTGTCCGAAGGTAAGCGCCTGTTGCCGGCCTCTTTCGGCACAAGCCCCCGCTCCGGAGCGCACCGCGGCCGGCAGGATGCTCTCTGCCGGCGAAGGTGCCCCTTCTCCGGCAAGGAAGCCTCTGCCGCTTCTCCAGCACACGGAGAGCGTGCTAGCTGCTGAAACGTGAAGAAAGAAGCTGCAGAAGACTGGCACTGAGCGTGCAGCTTTCCAGCGGAGAGAAAAAGCTACTTTAACACTCTGCAAGCCTTTCCACTCCCAAAAACATGCACAGGGAAGGAGCTGCTGCAAAACCGATGCTGTGCTCGCTGCTGCTCCTCCTGAAGCTCTGGCTGCTAAATCTGAGGCTTTCCTTCCAATTTCAAGCTGCAAAGCACTTGCTGAATTGCAGGGAAAGTCCGGGAGGCATTTGCTGTGCTGGCACACTTTCTCTTTCCTAGACAGAGTGGAAAAGCTTTTCCCTGCCGTGTAGGCGACAAGAGACGCATTAGACGGCGATCCGGAGCTGTCCGAAGGTAAGCGCCTGTTGCCGGCCTCTTTCGGCACAAGCCCCCGCTCCGGAGCGCACCGCGGCCGGCAGGATGCTCTCTGCCGGCGAAGGTGCCGCTTCTCCGGCAAGGAAGCCTCTGCCGCTTCTCCTGCACACGGAGAGCGTGCTAGCTGCTGAAACGTGAAGAAAGAAGCTGCAGAAGACTGGCACTGAGCGTGCAGCTTTCCAGCGGAGAGAAAAAGCTACTTTAACACTCTGCAAGCCTTTCCACTCCCAAAAACATGCACATGGAAGGAGCTGCTGCAAAACCGATGCTGTGCTCGCTGCTGCTCCTCCTGAAGCTCTGGCTGCTAAATCTGAGGCTTTCCTTCCAATTTCAAGCTGCAAAGCACTTGCTGAATTCCAGGGAAAGTCCGGGAGGCATTTGCTGTGCTGGCACACTTTCTCCTTCCTAGACAGAGTGGAAAAGCTTTTCCCTGCCGTGTAGGCGACAAGAGACGCATTAGACGGCGATCCGGAGCTGTCCGAAGGTAAGCGCCTGTTGCCGGCCTCTTTCGGCACAAGCCCCCGCTCCGGAGCGCACCGCGGCCGGCAGGATGCTCTCTGCCGGCGAAGGTGCCCCTTCTCCGGCAAGGAAGCCTCTGCCGCTTCTCCAGCACACGGAGAGCGTGCTAGCTGCTGAAACGTGAAGAAAGAAGCTGCAGAAGACTGGCACTGAGCGTGCAGCTTTCCAGCGGAGAGAAAAAGCTACTTTAACACTCTGCAAGCCTTTCCACTCCCAAAAACATGCACAGGGAAGGAGCTGCTGCAAAACCGATGCTGTGCTCGCTGCTGCTCCTCCTGAAGCTCTGGCTGCTAAATCTGAGGCTTTCCTTCCAATTTCAAGCTGCAAAGCACTTGCTGAATTGCAGGGAAAGTCCGGGAGGCATTTGCTGTGCTGGCACACTTTCTCTTTCCTAGACAGAGTGGAAAAGCTTTTCCCTGCCGTGTAGGCGACAAGAGACGCATTAGACGGCGATCCGGAGCTGTCCGAAGGTAAGCGCCTGTTGCCGGCCTCTTTCGGCACAAGCCCCCGCTCCGGAGCGCACCGCGGCCGGCAGGATGCTCTCTGCCGGCGAAGGTGCCGCTTCTCCGGCAAGGAAGCCTCTGCCGCTTCTCCAGCACACGGAGAGCGTGCTAGCTGCTGAAACGTGAAGAAAGAAGCTGCAGAAGACTGGCACTGAGCGTGCAGCTTTCCAGCGGAGAGAAAAAGCTACTTTAACACTCTGCAAGCCTTTCCACTCCCAAAAACATGCACATGGAAGGAGCTGCTGCAAAACCGATGCTGTGCTCGCTGCTGCTCCTCCTGAAGCTCTGGCTGCTAAATCTGAGGCTTTCCTTCCAATTTCAAGCTGCAAAGCACTTGCTGAATTCCAGGGAAAGTCCGGGAGGCATTTGCTGTGCTGGCACACTTTCTCCTTCCTAGACAGAGTGGAAAAGCTTTTCCCTGCCGTGTAGGCGACAAGAGACGCATTAGACGGCGATCCGGAGCTGTCCGAAGGTAAGCGCCTGTTGCCGGCCTCTTTCGGCACAAGCCCCCGCTCCGGAGCGCACCGCGGCCGGCAGGATGCTCTCTGCCGGCGAAGGTGCCGCTTCTCCGGCAAGGAAGCCTCGGCCGCTTCTCCAGCACACGGAGAGCGTGCTAGCTGCTGAAACGTGAAGAAAGAAGCTGCAGAAGACTGGCACTGAGCGTGCAGCTTTCCAGCGGAGAGAAAAAGCTACTTTAACACTCTGCAAGCCTTTCCACTCCCAAAAACATGCACATGGAAGGAGCTGCTGCAAAACCGATGCTGTGCTCGCTGCTGCTCCTCCTGAAGCTCTGGCTGCTAAATCTGAGGCTTTCCTTCCAATTTCAAGCTGCAAAGCACTTGCTGAATTGCAGGGAATGTCCGGGAGGCATTTGCTGTGCTGGCACACTTTCTCCTTCCTAGACAGAGTGGAAAAGCTTTTCCCTGCCGTGTAGGCGACAAGAGACGCATTAGACTGCGATCCGGAGCTGTCCGAAGGTAAGCGCCTGTTGCCGGCCTCTTTCGGCACAAGCCCCCGCTCCGGAGCGCACCGCGGCCGGCAGGATGCTCTCTGCCGGCGAAGGTGCCGCTTCTCCGGCAAGGAAGCCTCTGCCGCTTCTCCAGCACACGGAGAGCGTGCTAGCTGCTGAAACGTGAAGAAAGAAGCTGCAGAAGACTGGCACTGAGCGTGCAGCTTTCCAGCGGAGAGAAAAAGCTACTTTAACACTCTGCAAGCCTTTCCACTCCCAAAAACATGCACATGGAAGGAGCTGCTGCAAAACCGATGCTGTGCTCGCTGCTGCTCCTCCTGAAGCTCTGGCTGCTAAATCTGAGGCTTTCCTTCCAATTTCAAGCTGCAAAGCACTTGCTGAATTGCAGGGAAAGTCCGGGAGGCATTTGCTGTGCTGGCACACTTTCTCCTTCCTAGACAGAGTGGAAAAGCTTTTCCCTGCCGTGTAGGCGACAAGAGACGCATTAGACGGCGATCCGGAGCTGTCCGAAGGTAAGCGCCTGTTGCCGGCCTCTTTCGGCACAAGCCCCCGCTCCGGAGCGCACCGCGGCCGGCAGGATGCTCTCTGCCGGCGAAGGTGCCGCTTCTCCGGCAAGGAAGCCTCTGCCGCTTCTCCAGCACACGGAGAGCGTGCTAGCTGCTGAAACGTGAAGAAAGAAGCTGCAGAAGACTGGCACTGAGCGTGCAGCTTTCCAGCGGAGAGAAAAAGCTACTTTAACACTCTGCAAGCCTTTCAACTCCCAAAAACATGCACATGGAAGGAGCTGCTGCAAAACCGATACTGTGCTCGCTGCTGCTCCTCCTGAAGCTCTGGCTGCTAAATCTGAGGCTTTCCTTCCAATTTCAAGCTGCAAAGCACTTGCTGAATTGCAGGGAAAGTCCGGGAGGCATTTGCTGTGCTGGCACACTTTCTCCTTCCTAGACAGAGTGGAAAAGCTTTTCCCTGCCGTGTAGGCGACAAGAGACGCATTAGACGGCGATCCGGAGCTGTCCGAAGGTAAGCGCCTGTTGCCGGCCTCTTTCGGCACAAGCCCCCGCTCCGGAGCGCACCGCGGCCGGCAGGATGCTCTCTGCCGGCGAAGGTGCCGCTTCTCCGGCAAGGAAGCCTCTGCCGCTTCTCCAGCACACGGAGAGCGTGCTAGCTGCTGAAACGTGAAGAAAGAAGCTGCAGAAGACTGGCACTGAGCGTGCAGCTTTCCAGCGGAGAGAAAAAGCTACTTTAACACTCTGCAAGCCTTTCCACTCCCAAAAACATGCACATGGAAGGAGCTGCTGCAAAACCGATGCTGTGCTCGCTGCTGCTCCTCCTGAAGCTCTGGCTGCTAAATCTGAGGCTTTCCTTCCAATTTCAAGCTGCAAAGCACTTGCTGAATTGCAGGGAAAGTCCGGGAGGCATTTGCTGTGCTGGCACACTTTCTCCTTCCTAGACAGAGTGGAAAAGCTTTTCCCTGCCGTGTAGGCGACAAGAGACGCATTAGACGGCGATCCGGAGCTGTCGGAAGGTAAGCGCCTGTTGCCGGCCTCTTTCGGCACAAGCCCCCGCTCCGGAGCGCACCGCGGCCGGCCGGATGCTCTCTGCCGGCGAAGGTGCCGCTTCTCCGGCAAGGAAGCCTCTGCCGCTTCTCCAGCACACGGAGAGCGTGCTAGCTGCTGAAACGTGAAGAAAGAAGCTGCAGAACACTGGCACTGAGCGTGCAGCTTTCCAGCGGAGAGAAAAAGCTACTTTAACACTCTGCAAGCCTTTCAACTCCCAAAAACATGCACATGGAAGGAGCTGCTGCAAAACCGATACTGTGCTCGCTGCTGCTCCTCCTGAAGCTCTGGCTGCTAAATCTGAGGCTTTCCTTCCAATTTCAAGCTGCAAAGCACTTGCTGAATTGCAGGGAAAGTCCGGGAGGCATTTGCTGTGCTGGCACACTTTCTCCTTCCTAGACAGAGTGGAAAAGCTTTTCCCTGCCGTGTAGGCGACAAGAGACGCATTAGACGGCGATCCGGAGCTGTCCGAAGGTAAGCGCCTGTTGCCGGCCTCTTTCGGCACAAGCCCCCGCTCCGGAGCGCACCGCGGCCGGCAGGATGCTCTCTGCCGGCGAAGGTGCCGCTTCTCCGGCAAGGAAGCCTCTGCCGCTTCTCCAGCACACGGAGAGCGTGCTAGCTGCTGAAACGTGAAGAAAGAAGCTGCAGAAGACTGGCACTGAGCGTGCAGCTTTCCAGCGGAGAGAAAAAGCTACTTTAACACTCTGCAAGCCTTTCCACTCCCAAAAACATGCACATGGAAGGAGCTGCTGCAAAACCGATGCTGTGCTCGCTGCTGCTCCTCCTGAAGCTCTGGCTGCTAAATCTGAGGCTTTCCTTCCAATTTCAAGCTGCAAAGCACTTGCTGAATTCCAGGGAAAGTCCGGGAGGCATTTGCTGTGCTGGCACACTTTCTCCTTCCTAGACAGAGTGGAAAAGCTTTTCCCTGCCGTGTAGGCGACAAGAGACGCATTAGACGGCGATCCGGAGCTGTCCGAAGGTAAGCGCCTGTTGCCGGCCTCTTTCGGCACAAGCCCCCGCTCCGGAGCGCACCGCGGCCGGCAGGATGCTCTCTGCCGGCGAAGGTGCCGCTTCTCCGGCAAGGAAGCCTCTGCCGCTTCTCCAGCACACGGAGAGCGTGCTAGCTGCTGAAACGTGAAGAAAGAAGCTGCAGAAGACTGGCACTGAGCGTGCAGCTTTCCAGCGGAGAGAAAAAGCTACTTTAACACTCTGCAAGCCTTTCAACTCCCAAAAACATGCACATGGAAGGAGCTGCTGCAAAACCGATGCTGTGCTCGCTGCTGCTCCTCCTGAAGCTCTGGCTGCTAAATCTGAGGCTTTCCTTCCAATTTCAAGCTGCAAAGCACTTGCTGAATTGCAGGGAAAGTCCGGGAGGCATTTGCTGTGCTGGCACACTTTCTCCTTCCTAGACAGAGTGGAAAAGCTTTTCCCTGCCGTGTAGGCGACAAGAGACGCATTAGACGGCGATCCGGAGCTGTCCGAAGGTAAGCGCCTGTTGCCGGCCTCTTTCGGCACAAGCCCCCGCTCCGGAGCGCACCGCGGCCGGCAGGATGCTCTCTGCCGGCGAAGGTGCCGCTTCTCCGGCAAGGAAGCCTCTGCCGCTTCTCCAGCACACGGAGAGCGTGCTAGCTGCTGAAACGTGAAGAAAGAAGCTGCAGAAGACTGGCACTGAGCGTGCAGCTTTCCAGCGGAGAGAAAAAGCTACTTTAACACTCTGCAAGCCTTTCCACTCCCAAAAACATGCACATGGAAGGAGCTGCTGCAAAACCGATGCTGTGCTCGCTGCTGCTCCTCCTGAAGCTCAGGCTGCTAAATCTGAGGCTTTCCTTCCAATTTCAAGCTGCAAAGCACTTGCTGAATTGCAGGGAAAGTCCGGGAGGCATTTGCTGTGCTGGCACACTTTCTCCTTCCTAGACAGAGTGGAAAAGCTTTTCCCTGCCGTGTAGGCGACAAGAGACGCATTAGACGGCGATCCGGAGCTGTCCGAAGGTAAGCGCCTGTTGCCGGCCTCTTTCGGCACAAGCCCCCGCTCCGGAGCGCACCGCGGCCGGCAGGATGCTCTCTGCCGGCGAAGGTGCCGCTTCTCCGGCAAGGAAGCCTCTGCCGCTTCTCCAGCACACGGAGAGCGTGCTAGCTGCTGAAACGTGAAGAAAGAAGCTGCAGAACACTGGCACTGAGCGTGCAGCTTTCCAGCGGAGAGAAAAAGCTACTTTAACACTCTGCAAGCCTTTCCACTCCCAAAAACATGCACATGGAAGGAGCTGCTGCAAAACCGATGCTGTGCTCGCTGCTGCTCCTCCTGAAGCTCTGGCTGCTAAATCTGAGGCTTTCCTTCCAATTTCAAGCTGCAAAGCACTTGCTGAATTGCAGGGAAAGTCCGGGAGGCATTTGCTGTGCTGGCACACTTTCTCCTTCCTAGACAGAGTGGAAAAGCTTTTCCCTGCCGTGTAGGCGACAAGAGACGCATTAGACTGCGATCCGGAGCTGTCCGAAGGTAAGCGCCTGTTGCCGGCCTCTTTCGGCACAAGCCCCCGCTCCGGAGCGCACCGCGGCCGGCAGGATGCTCTCTGCCGGCGAAGGTGCCGCTTCTCCGGCAAGGAAGCCTCTGCCGCTTCTCCAGCACACGGAGAGCGTGCTAGCTGCTGAAACGTGAAGAAAGAAGCTGCAGAAGACTGGCACTGAGCGTGCAGCTTTCCAGCGGAGAGAAAAAGCTACTTTAACACTCTGCAAGCCTTTCCACTCCCAAAAACATGCACATGGAAGGAGCTGCTGCAAAACCGATGCTGTGCTCGCTGCTGCTCCTCCTGAAGCTCTGGCTGCTAAATCTGAGGCTTTCCTTCCAATTTCAAGCTGCAAAGCACTTGCTGAATTGCAGGGAAAGTCCGGGAGGCATTTGCTGTGCTGGCACACTTTCTCCTTCCTAGACAGAGTGGAAAAGCTTTTCCCTGTCGTGTAGGCGACAAGAGACGCATTAGACGGCGATCCGGAGCTATCCGAAGGTAAGCGCCTGTTGCCGGCCTCTTTCGGCACAAGCCCCCGCTCCGGAGCGCACCGCGGCCGGCAGGATGCTCTCTGCCGGCGAAGGTGCCGCTTCTCCGGCAAGGAAGCCTCTGCCGCTTCTCCAGCACACGGAGAGCGTGCTAGCTGCTGAAACGTGAAGAAAGAAGCTGCAGAACACTGGCACTGAGCGTGCAGCTTTCCAGCGGAGAGAAAAAGCTACTTTAACACTCTGCAAGCCTTTCCACTCCCAAAAACATGCACATGGAAGGAGCTGCTGCAAAACCGATGCTGTGCTCGCTGCTGCTCCTCCTGAAGCTCTGGCTGCTAAATCTGAGGCTTTCCTTCCAATTTCAAGCTGCAAAGCACTTGCTGAATTGCAGGGAAAGTCCGGGAGGCATTTGCTGTGCTGGCACACTTTCTCCTTCCTAGACAGAGTGGAAAAGCTTTTCCCTGCCGTGTAGGCGACAAGAGACGCATTAGACGGCGATCCGGAGCTGTCCGAAGGTAAGCGCCTGTTGCCGGCCTCTTTCGGCACAAGCCCCCGCTCCGGAGCGCACCGCGGCCGGCAGGATGCTCTCTGCCGGCGAAGGTGCCGCTTCTCCGGCAAGGAAGCCTCGGCCGCTTCTCCAGCACACGGAGAGCGTGCTAGCTGCTGAAACGTGAAGAAAGAAGCTGCAGAAGACTGGCACTGAGCGTGCAGCTTTCCAGCGGAGAGAAAAAGCTACTTTAACACTCTGCAAGCCTTTCCACTCCCAAAAACATGCACATGGAAGGAGCTGCTGCAAAACCGATGCTGTGCTCGCTGCTGCTCCTCCTGAAGCTCTGGCTGCTAAATCTGAGGCTTTCCTTCCAATTTCAAGCTGCAAAGCACTTGCTGAATTCCAGGGAAAGTCCGGGAGGCATTTGCTGTGCTGGCACACTTTCTCCATCCTAGACAGAGTGGAAAAGCTTTTCCCTGCCGTGTAGGCGACAAGAGACGCATTAGACGGCGATCCGGAGCTGTCCGAAGGTAAGCGCCTGTTGCCGGCCTCTTTCGGCACAAGCCCCCGCTCCGGAGCGCACCGCGGCCGGCAGGATGCTCTCTGCCGGCGAAGGTGCCGCTTCTCCGGCAAGGAAGCCTCTGCCGCTTCTCCAGCACACGGAGAGCGTGCTAGCTGCTGAAACGTGAAGAAAGAAGCTGCAGAACACTGGCACTGAGCGTGCAGCTTTCCAGCGGAGAGAAAAAGCTACTTTAACACTCTGCAAGCCTTTCCACTCCCAAAAACATGCACATGGAAGGAGCTGCTGCAAAACCGATGCTGTGCTCGCTGCTGCTCCTCCTGAAGCTCTGGCTGCTAAATCTGAGGCTTTCCTTCCAATTTCAAGCTGCAAAGCACTTGCTGAATTCCAGGGAAAGTCCGGGAGGCATTTGCTGTGCTGGCACACTTTCTCCTTCCTAGACAGAGTGGAAAAGCTTTTCCCTGCCGTGTAGGCGACAAGAGACGCATTAGACGGCGATCCGGAGCTGTCCGAAGGTAAGCGCCTGTTGCCGGCCTCTTTCGGCACAAGCCCCCGCTCCGGAGCGCACCGCGGCCGGCAGGATGCTCTCTGCCGGCGAAGGTGCCGCTTCTCCGGCAAGGAAGCCTCTGCCGCTTCTCCAGCACACGGAGAGCGTGCTAGCTGCTGAAACGTGAAGAAAGAAGCTGCAGAAGACTGGCACTGAGCGTGCAGCTTTCCAGCGGAGAGAAAAAGCTACTTTAACACTCTGCAAGCCTTTCCACTCCCAAAAACATGCACATGGAAGGAGCTGCTGCAAAACCGATGCTGTGCTCGCTGCTGCTCCTCCTGAAGCTCTGGCTGCTAAATCTGAGGCTTTCCTTCCAATTTCAAGCTGCAAAGCACTTGCTGAATTGCAGGGAAAGTCCGGGAGGCATTTGCTGTGCTGGCACACTTTCTCCTTCCTAGACAGAGTGGAAAAGCTTTTCCCTGTCGTGTAGGCGACAAGAGACGCATTAGACGGCGATCCGGAGCTGTCCGAAGGTAAGCGCCTGTTGCCGGCCTCTTTCGGCACAAGCCCCCGCTCCGGAGCGCACCGCGGCCGGCAGGATGCTCTCTGCCGGCGAAGGTGCCGCTTCTCCGGCAAGGAAGCCTCTGCCGCTTCTCCAGCACACGGAGAGCGTGCTAGCTGCTGAAACGTGAAGAAAGAAGCTGCAGAAGACTGGCACTGAGCGTGCAGCTTTCCAGCGGAGAGAAAAAGCTACTTTAACACTCTGCAAGCCTTTCCACTCCCAAAAACATGCACATGGAAGGAGCTGCTGCAAAACCGATGCTGTGCTCGCTGCTGCTCCTCCTGAAGCTCTGGCTGCTAAATCTGAGGCTTTCCTTCCAATTTCAAGCTGCAAAGCACTTGCTGAATTCCAGGGAAAGTCCGGGAGGCATTTGCTGTGCTGGCACACTTTCTCCTTCCTAGACAGAGTGGAAAAGCTTTTCCCTGCCGTGTAGGCGACAAGAGACGCATTAGACGGCGATCCGGAGCTGTCCGAAGGTAAGCGCCTGTTGCCGGCCTCTTTCGGCACAAGCCCCCGCTCCGGAGCGCACCGCGGCCGGCCGGATGCTCTCTGCCGGCGAAGGTGCCGCTTCTCCGGCAAGGAAGCCTCTGCCGCTTCTCCAGCACACGGAGAGCGTGCTAGCTGCTGAAACGTGAAGAAAGAAGCTGCAGAACACTGGCACTGAGCGTGCAGCTTTCCAGCGGAGAGAAAAAGCTACTTTAACACTCTGCAAGCCTTTCAACTCCCAAAAACATGCACATGGAAGGAGCTGCTGCAAAACCGATACTGTGCTCGCTGCTGCTCCTCCTGAAGCTCTGGCTGCTAAATCTGAGGCTTTCCTTCCAATTTCAAGCTGCAAAGCACTTGCTGAATTCCAGGGAAAGTCCGGGAGGCATTTGCTGTGCTGGCACACTTTCTCCTTCCTAGACAGAGTGGAAAAGCTTTTCCCTGCCGTGTAGGCGACAAGAGACGCATTAGACGGCGATCCGGAGCTGTCCGAAGGTAAGCGCCTGTTGCCGGCCTCTTTCGGCACA
This sequence comes from Fringilla coelebs, assembly GCF_963513975.1. NCBI lineage: Eukaryota > Metazoa > Chordata > Aves > Passeriformes > Fringillidae > Fringilla > Fringilla coelebs. The sequence continues at coordinate 1,016,400 of NW_028167542.1, forward strand.
AGCCCCCGCTCCGGAGCGCACCGCGGCCGGCAGGATGCTCTCTGCCGGCGAAGGTGCCCCTTCTCCGGCAAGGAAGCCTCTGCCGCTTCTCCAGCACACGGAGAGCGTGCTAGCTGCTGAAACGTGAAGAAAGAAGCTGCAGAAGACTGGCACTGAGCGTGCAGCTTTCCAGCGGAGAGAAAAAGCTACTTTAACACTCTGCAAGCCTTTCCACTCCCAAAAACATGCACATGGAAGGAGCTGCTGCAAAACCGATGCTGTGCTCGCTGCTGCTCCTCCTGAAGCTCTGGCTGCTAAATCTGAGGCTTTCCTTCCAATTTCAAGCTGCAAAGCACTTGCTGAATTCCAGGGAAAGTCCGGGAGGCATTTGCTGTGCTGGCACACTTTCTCTTTCCTAGACAGAGTGGAAAAGCTTTTCCCTGCCGTGTAGGCGACAAGAGACGCATTAGACGGCGATCCGGAGCTGTCCGAAGGTAAGCGCCTGTTGCCGGCCTCTTTCGGCACAAGCCCCCGCTCCGGAGCGCACCGCGGCCGGCAGGATGCTCTCTGCCGGCGAAGGTGCCGCTTCTCCGGCAAGGAAGCCTCTGCCGCTTCTCCAGCACACGGAGAGCGTGCTAGCTGCTGAAACGTGAAGAAAGAAGCTGCAGAAGACTGGCACTGAGCGTGCAGCTTTCCAGCGGAGAGAAAAAGCTACTTTAACACTCTGCAAGCCTTTCAACTCCCAAAAACATGCACATGGAAGGAGCTGCTGCAAAACCGATGCTGTGCTCGCTGCTGCTCCTCCTGAAGCTCTGGCTGCTAAATCTGAGGCTTTCCTTCCAATTTCAAGCTGCAAAGCACTTGCTGAATTGCAGGGAAAGTCCGGGAGGCATTTGCTGTGCTGGCACACTTTCTCCTTCCTAGACAGAGTGGAAAAGCTTTTCCCTGCCGTGTAGGCGACAAGAGACGCATTAGACGGCGATCCGGAGCTGTCCGAAGGTAAGCGCCTGTTGCCGGCCTCTTTCGGCACAAGCCCCCGCTCCGGAGCGCACCGCGGCCGGCAGGATGCTCTCTGCCGGCGAAGGTGCCGCTTCTCCGGCAAGGAAGCCTCTGCCGCTTCTCCAGCACACGGAGAGCGTGCTAGCTGCTGAAACGTGAAGAAAGAAGCTGCAGAAGACTGGCACTGAGCGTGCAGCTTTCCAGCGGAGAGAAAAAGCTACTTTAACACTCTGCAAGCCTTTCCACTCCCAAAAACATGCACATGGAAGGAGCTGCTGCAAAACCGATGCTGTGCTCGCTGCTGCTCCTCCTGAAGCTCTGGCTGCTAAATCTGAGGCTTTCCTTCCAATTTCAAGCTGCAAAGCACTTGCTGAATTGCAGGGAAAGTCCGGGAGGCATTTGCTGTGCTGGCACACTTTCTCCTTCCTAGACAGAGTGGAAAAGCTTTTCCCTGCCGTGTAGGCGACAAGAGACGCATTAGACGGCGATCCGGAGCTGTCCGAAGGTAAGCGCCTGTTGCCGGCCTCTTTCGGCACAAGCCCCCGCTCCGGAGCGCACCGCGGCTGGCAGGATGCTCTCTTCCGGCGAAGGTGCCGCTTCTCCGGCAAGGAAGCCTCTGCCGCTTCTCCAGCACACGGAGAGCGTGCTAGCTGCTGAAACGTGAAGAAAGAAGCTGCAGAAGACTGGCACTGAGCGTGCAGCTTTCCAGCGGAGAGAAAAAGCTACTTTAACACTCTGCAAGCCTTTCAACTCCCAAAAACATGCACATGGAAGGAGCTGCTGCAAAACCGATACTGTGCTCGCTGCTGCTCCTCCTGAAGCTCTGGCTGCTAAATCTGAGGCTTTCCTTCCAATTTCAAGCTGCAAAGCACTTGCTGAATTGCAGGGAAAGTCCGGGAGGCATTTGCTGTGCTGGCACACTTTCTCCTTCCTAGACAGAGTGGAAAAGCTTTTCCCTGCCGTGTAGGCGACAAGAGACGCATTAGACGGCGATCCGGAGCTGTCCGAAGGTAAGCGCCTGTTGCCGGCCTCTTTCGGCACAAGCCCCCGCTCCGGAGCGCACCGCGGCCGGCAGGATGCTCTCTGCCGGCGAAGGTGCCCCTTCTCCGGCAAGGAAGCCTCTGCCGCTTCTCCAGCACACGGAGAGCGTGCTAGCTGCTGAAACGTGAAGAAAGAAGCTGCAGAAGACTGGCACTGAGCGTGCAGCTTTCCAGCGGAGAGAAAAAGCTACTTTAACACTCTGCAAGCCTTTCCACTCCCAAAAACATGCACATGGAAGGAGCTGCTGCAAAACCGATGCTGTGCTCGCTGCTGCTCCTCCTGAAGCTCTGGCTGCTAAATCTGAGGCTTTCCTTCCAATTTCAAGCTGCAAAGCACTTGCTGAATTCCAGGGAAAGTCCGGGAGGCATTTGCTGTGCTGGCACACTTTCTCTTTCCTAGACAGAGTGGAAAAGCTTTTCCCTGCCGTGTAGGCGACAAGAGACGCATTAGACGGCGATCCGGAGCTGTCCGAAGGTAAGCGCCTGTTGCCGGCCTCTTTCGGCACAAGCCCCCGCTCCGGAGCGCACCGCGGCCGGCAGGATGCTCTCTGCCGGCGAAGGTGCCGCTTCTCCGGCAAGGAAGCCTCTGCCGCTTCTCCAGCACACGGAGAGCGTGCTAGCTGCTGAAACGTGAAGAAAGAAGCTGCAGAAGACTGGCACTGAGCGTGCAGCTTTCCAGCGGAGAGAAAAAGCTACTTTAACACTCTGCAAGCCTTTCAACTCCCAAAAACATGCACATGGAAGGAGCTGCTGCAAAACCGATGCTGTGCTCGCTGCTGCTCCTCCTGAAGCTCTGGCTGCTAAATCTGAGGCTTTCCTTCCAATTTCAAGCTGCAAAGCACTTGCTGAATTGCAGGGAAAGTCCGGGAGGCATTTGCTGTGCTGGCACACTTTCTCCTTCCTAGACAGAGTGGAAAAGCTTTTCCCTGCCGTGTAGGCGACAAGAGACGCATTAGACGGCGATCCGGAGCTGTCCGAAGGTAAGCGCCTGTTGCCGGCCTCTTTCGGCACAAGCCCCCGCTCCGGAGCGCACCGCGGCCGGCAGGATGCTCTCTGCCGGCGAAGGTGCCGCTTCTCCGGCAAGGAAGCCTCTGCCGCTTCTCCAGCACACGGAGAGCGTGCTAGCTGCTGAAACGTGAAGAAAGAAGCTGCAGAAGACTGGCACTGAGCGTGCAGCTTTCCAGCGGAGAGAAAAAGCTACTTTAACACTCTGCAAGCCTTTCCACTCCCAAAAACATGCACATGGAAGGAGCTGCTGCAAAACCGATGCTGTGCTCGCTGCTGCTCCTCCTGAAGCTCTGGCTGCTAAATCTGAGGCTTTCCTTCCAATTTCAAGCTGCAAAGCACTTGCTGAATTGCAGGGAAAGTCCGGGAGGCATTTGCTGTGCTGGCACACTTTCTCCTTCCTAGACAGAGTGGAAAAGCTTTTCCCTGCCGTGTAGGCGACAAGAGACGCATTAGACGGCGATCCGGAGCTGTCCGAAGGTAAGCGCCTGTTGCCGGCCTCTTTCGGCACAAGCCCCCGCTCCGGAGCGCACCGCGGCCGGCAGGATGCTCTCTGCCGGCGAAGGTGCCGCTTCTCCGGCAAGGAAGCCTCTGCCGCTTCTCCAGCACACGGAGAGCGTGCTAGCTGCTGAAACGTGAAGAAAGAAGCTGCAGAAGACTGGCACTGAGCGTGCAGCTTTCCAGCGGAGAGAAAAAGCTACTTTAACACTCTGCAAGCCTTTCCACTCCCAAAAACATGCACATGGAAGGAGCTGCTGCAAAACCGATGCTGTGCTCGCTGCTGCTCCTCCTGAAGCTCTGGCTGCTAAATCTGAGGCTTTCCTTCCAATTTCAAGCTGCAAAGCACTTGCTGAATTGCAGGGAAAGTCCGGGAGGCATTTGCTGTGCTGGCACACTTTCTCCTTCCTAGACAGAGTGGAAAAGCTTTTCCCTGCCGTGTAGGCGACAAGAGACGCATTAGACTGCGATCCGGAGCTGTCCGAAGGTAAGCGCCTGTTGCCGGCCTCTTTCGGCACAAGCCCCCGCTCCGGAGCGCACCGCGGCCGGCAGGATGCTCTCTGCCGGCGAAGGTGCCGCTTCTCCGGCAAGGAAGCCTCTGCCGCTTCTCCAGCACACGGAGAGCGTGCTAGCTGCTGAAACGTGAAGAAAGAAGCTGCAGAAGACTGGCACTGAGCGTGCAGCTTTCCAGCGGAGAGAAAAAGCTACTTTAACACTCTGCAAGCCTTTCCACTCCCAAAAACATGCACATGGAAGGAGCTGCTGCAAAACCGATGCTGTGCTCGCTGCTGCTCCTCCTGAAGCTCTGGCTGCTAAATCTGAGGCTTTCCTTCCAATTTCAAGCTGCAAAGCACTTGCTGAATTCCAGGGAAAGTCCGGGAGGCATTTGCTGTGCTGGCACACTTTCTCCTTCCTAGACAGAGTGGAAAAGCTTTTCCCTGCCGTGTAGGCGACAAGAGACGCATTAGACGGCGATCCGGAGCTGTCCGAAGGTAAGCGCCTGTTGCCGGCCTCTTTCGGCACAAGCCCCCGCTCCGGAGCGCACCGCGGCCGGCAGGATGCTCTCTGCCGGCGAAGGTGCCGCTTCTCCGGCAAGGAAGCCTCTGCCGCTTCTCCAGCACACGGAGAGCGTGCTAGCTGCTGAAACGTGAAGAAAGAAGCTGCAGAAGACTGGCACTGAGCGTGCAGCTTTCCAGCGGAGAGAAAAAGCTACTTTAACACTCTGCAAGCCTTTCCACTCCCAAAAACATGCACATGGAAGGAGCTGCTGCAAAACCGATGCTGTGCTCGCTGCTGCTCCTCCTGAAGCTCTGGCTGCTAAATCTGAGGCTTTCCTTCCAATTTCAAGCTGCAAAGCACTTGCTGAATTGCAGGGAAAGTCCGGGAGGCATTTGCTGTGCTGGCACACTTTCTCCTTCCTAGACAGAGTGGAAAAGCTTTTCCCTGCCGTGTAGGCGACAAGAGACGCATTAGACGGCGATCCGGAGCTGTCCGAAGGTAAGCGCCTGTTGCCGGCCTCTTTCGGCACAAGCCCCCGCTCCGGAGCGCACCGCGGCCGGCAGGATGCTCTCTGCCGGCGAAGGTGCCGCTTCTCCGGCAAGGAAGCCTCTGCCGCTTCTCCAGCACACGGAGAGCGTGCTAGCTGCTGAAACGTGAAGAAAGAAGCTGCAGAACACTGGCACTGAGCGTGCAGCTTTCCAGCGGAGAGAAAAAGCTACTTTAACACTCTGCAAGCCTTTCCACTCCCAAAAACATGCACATGGAAGGAGCTGCTGCAAAACCGATGCTGTGCTCGCTGCTGCTCCTCCTGAAGCTCTGGCTGCTAAATCTGAGGCTTTCCTTCCAATTTCAAGCTGCAAAGCACTTGCTGAATTGCAGGGAAAGTCCGGGAGGCATTTGCTGTGCTGGCACACTTTCTCCTTCCTAGACAGAGTGGAAAAGCTTTTCCCTGCCGTGTAGGCGACAAGAGACGCATTAGACGGCGATCCGGAGCTGTCCGAAGGTAAGCGCCTGTTGCCGGCCTCTTTCGGCACAAGCCCCCGCTCCGGAGCGCACCGCGGCCGGCAGGATGCTCTCTGCCGGCGAAGGTGCCGCTTCTCCGGCAAGGAAGCCTCTGCCGCTTCTCCAGCACACGGAGAGCGTGCTAGCTGCTGAAACGTGAAGAAAGAAGCTGCAGAAGACTGGCACTGAGCGTGCAGCTTTCCAGCGGAGAGAAAAAGCTACTTTAACACTCTGCAAGCCTTTCCACTCCCAAAAACATGCACATGGAAGGAGCTGCTGCAAAACCGATGCTGTGCTCGCTGCTGCTCCTCCTGAAGCTCTGGCTGCTAAATCTGAGGCTTTCCTTCCAATTTCAAGCTGCAAAGCACTTGCTGAATTCCAGGGAAAGTCCGGGAGGCATTTGCTGTGCTGGCACACTTTCTCCTTCCTAGACAGAGTGGAAAAGCTTTTCCCTGCCGTGTAGGCGACAAGAGACGCATTAGACGGCGATCCGGAGCTGTCCGAAGGTAAGCGCCTGTTGCCGGCCTCTTTCGGCACAAGCCCCCGCTCCGGAGCGCACCGCGGCCGGCAGGATGCTCTCTGCCGGCGAAGGTGCCGCTTCTCCGGCAAGGAAGCCTCTGCCGCTTCTCCAGCACACGGAGAGCGTGCTAGCTGCTGAAACGTGAAGAAAGAAGCTGCAGAAGACTGGCACTGAGCGTGCAGCTTTCCAGCGGAGAGAAAAAGCTACTTTAACACTCTGCAAGCCTTTCCACTCCCAAAAACATGCACATGGAAGGAGCTGCTGCAAAACCGATGCTGTGCTCGCTGCTGCTCCTCCTGAAGCTCTGGCTGCTAAATCTGAGGCTTTCCTTCCAATTTCAAGCTGCAAAGCACTTGCTGAATTCCAGGGAAAGTCCGGGAGGCATTTGCTGTGCTGGCACACTTTCTCCTTCCTAGACAGAGTGGAAAAGCTTTTCCCTGCCGTGTAGGCGACAAGAGACGCATTAGACGGCGATCCGGAGCTGTCCGAAGGTAAGCGCCTGTTGCCGGCCTCTTTCGGCACAAGCCCCCGCTCCGGAGCGCACCGCGGCCGGCAGGATGCTCTCTGCCGGCGAAGGTGCCGCTTCTCCGGCAAGGAAGCCTCTGCCGCTTCTCCAGCACACGGAGAGCGTGCTAGCTGCTGAAACGTGAAGAAAGAAGCTGCAGAACACTGGCACTGAGCGTGCAGCTTTCCAGCGGAGAGAAAAAGCTACTTTAACACTCTGCAAGCCTTTCCACTCCCAAAAACATGCACATGGAAGGAGCTGCTGCAAAACTGATGCTGTGCTCGCTGCTGCTCCTCCTGAAGCTCTGGCTGCTAAATCTGAGGCTTTCCTTCCAATTTCAAGCTGCAAAGCACTTGCTGAATTCCAGGGAAAGTCCGGGAGGCATTTGCTGTGCTGGCACACTTTCTCCTTCCTAGACAGAGTGGAAAAGCTTTTCCCTGCCGTGTAGGCGACAAGAGACGCATTAGACGGCGATCCGGAGCTGTCCGAAGGTAAGCGCCTGTTGCCGGCCTCTTTCGGCACAAGCCCCCGCTCCGGAGCGCACCGCGGCCGGCAGGATGCTCTCTGCCGGCGAAGGTGCCGCTTCTCCGGCAAGGAAGCCTCTGCCGCTTCTCCAGCACACGGAGAGCGTGCTAGCTGCTGAAACGTGAAGAAAGAAGCTGCAGAAGACTGGCACTGAGCGTGCAGCTTTCCAGCGGAGAGAAAAAGCTACTTTAACACTCTGCAAGCCTTTCCACTCCCAAAAACATGCACATGGAAGGAGCTGCTGCAAAACCGATGCTGTGCTCGCTGCTGCTCCTCCTGAAGCTCTGGCTGCTAAATCTGAGGCTTTCCTTCCAATTTCAAGCTGCAAAGCACTTGCTGAATTGCAGGGAAAGTCCGGGAGGCATTTGCTGTGCTGGCACACTTTCTCCTTCCTAGACAGAGTGGAAAAGCTTTTCCCTGCCGTGTAGGCGACAAGAGACGCATTAGACGGCGATCCGGAGCTGTCCGAAGGTAAGCGCCTGTTGCCGGCCTCTTTCGGCACAAGCCCCCGCTCCGGAGCGCACCGCGGCCGGCAGGATGCTCTCTGCCGGCGAAGGTGCCGCTTCTCCGGCAAGGAAGCCTCTGCCGCTTCTCCAGCACACGGAGAGCGTGCTAGCTGCTGAAACGTGAAGAAAGAAGCTGCAGAACACTGGCACTGAGCGTGCAGCTTTCCAGCGGAGAGAAAAAGCTACTTTAACACTCTGCAAGCCTTTCCACTCCCAAAAACATGCACATGGAAGGAGCTGCTGCAAAACCGATGCTGTGCTCGCTGCTGCTCCTCCTGAAGCTCTGGCTGCTAAATCTGAGGCTTTCCTTCCAATTTCAAGCTGCAAAGCACTTGCTGAATTGCAGGGAAAGTCCGGGAGGCATTTGCTGTGCTGGCACACTTTCTCCTTCCTAGACAGAGTGGAAAAGCTTTTCCCTGCCGTGTAGGCGACAAGAGACGCATTAGACGGCGATCCGGAGCTGTCCGAAGGTAAGCGCCTGTTGCCGGCCTCTTTCGGCACAAGCCCCCGCTCCGGAGCGCACCGCGGCCGGCAGGATGCTCTCTGCCGGCGAAGGTGCCGCTTCTCCGGCAAGGAAGCCTCTGCCGCTTCTCCAGCACACGGAGAGCGTGCTAGCTGCTGAAACGTGAAGAAAGAAGCTGCAGAAGACTGGCACTGAGCGTGCAGCTTTCCAGCGGAGAGAAAAAGCTACTTTAACACTCTGCAAGCCTTTCCACTCCCAAAAACATGCACATGGAAGGAGCTGCTGCAAAACCGATGCTGTGCTCGCTGCTGCTCCTCCTGAAGCTCTGGCTGCTAAATCTGAGGCTTTCCTTCCAATTTCAAGCTGCAAAGCACTTGCTGAATTCCAGGGAAAGTCCGGGAGGCATTTGCTGTGCTGGCACACTTTCTCCTTCCTAGACAGAGTGGAAAAGCTTTTCCCTGCCGTGTAGGCGACAAGAGACGCATTAGACGGCGATCCGGAGCTGTCCGAAGGTAAGCGCCTGTTGCCGGCCTCTTTCGGCACAAGCCCCCGCTCCGGAGCGCACCGCGGCCGGCAGGATGCTCTCTGCCGGCGAAGGTGCCGCTTCTCCGGCAAGGAAGCCTCTGCCGCTTCTCCAGCACACGGAGAGCGTGCTAGCTGCTGAAACGTGAAGAAAGAAGCTGCAGAAGACTGGCACTGAGCGTGCAGCTTTCCAGCGGAGAGAAAAAGCTACTTTAACACTCTGCAAGCCTTTCCACTCCCAAAAACATGCACATGGAAGGAGCTGCTGCAAAACCGATGCTGTGCTCGCTGCTGCTCCTCCTGAAGCTCTGGCTGCTAAATCTGAGGCTTTCCTTCCAATTTCAAGCTGCAAAGCACTTGCTGAATTCCAGGGAAAGTCCGGGAGGCATTTGCTGTGCTGGCACACTTTCTCCTTCCTAGACAGAGTGGAAAAGCTTTTCCCTGCCGTGTAGGCGACAAGAGACGCATTAGACGGCGATCCGGAGCTGTCCGAAGGTAAGCGCCTGTTGCCGGCCTCTTTCGGCACAAGCCCCCGCTCCGGAGCGCACCGCGGCCGGCAGGATGCTCTCTGCCGGCGAAGGTGCCGCTTCTCCGGCAAGGAAGCCTCTGCCGCTTCTCCAGCACACGGAGAGCGTGCTAGCTGCTGAAACGTGAAGAAAGAAGCTGCAGAACACTGGCACTGAGCGTGCAGCTTTCCAGCGGAGAGAAAAAGCTACTTTAACACTCTGCAAGCCTTTCCACTCCCAAAAACATGCACATGGAAGGAGCTGCTGCAAAACTGATGCTGTGCTCGCTGCTGCTCCTCCTGAAGCTCTGGCTGCTAAATCTGAGGCTTTCCTTCCAATTTCAAGCTGCAAAGCACTTGCTGAATTCCAGGGAAAGTCCGGGAGGCATTTGCTGTGCTGGCACACTTTCTCCTTCCTAGACAGAGTGGAAAAGCTTTTCCCTGCCGTGTAGGCGACAAGAGACGCATTAGACGGCGATCCGGAGCTGTCCGAAGGTAAGCGCCTGTTGCCGGCCTCTTTCGGCACAAGCCCCCGCTCCGGAGCGCACCGCGGCCGGCAGGATGCTCTCTGCCGGCGAAGGTGCCGCTTCTCCGGCAAGGAAGCCTCTGCCGCTTCTCCAGCACACGGAGAGCGTGCTAGCTGCTGAAACGTGAAGAAAGAAGCTGCAGAAGACTGGCACTGAGCGTGCAGCTTTCCAGCGGAGAGAAAAAGCTACTTTAACACTCTGCAAGCCTTTCCACTCCCAAAAACATGCACATGGAAGGAGCTGCTGCAAAACCGATGCTGTGCTCGCTGCTGCTCCTCCTGAAGCTCTGGCTGCTAAATCTGAGGCTTTCCTTCCAATTTCAAGCTGCAAAGCACTTGCTGAATTGCAGGGAAAGTCCGGGAGGCATTTGCTGTGCTGGCACACTTTCTCCTTCCTAGACAGAGTGGAAAAGCTTTTCCCTGCCGTGTAGGCGACAAGAGACGCATTAGACGGCGATCCGGAGCTGTCCGAAGGTAAGCGCCTGTTGCCGGCCTCTTTCGGCACAAGCCCCCGCTCCGGAGCGCACCGCGGCCGGCAGGATGCTCTCTGCCGGCGAAGGTGCCGCTTCTCCGGCAAGGAAGCCTCTGCCGCTTCTCCAGCACACGGAGAGCGTGCTAGCTGCTGAAACGTGAAGAAAGAAGCTGCAGAAGACTGGCACTGAGCGTGCAGCTTTCCAGCGGAGAGAAAAAGCTACTTTAACACTCTGCAAGCCTTTCCACTCCCAAAAACATGCACATGGAAGGAGCTGCTGCAAAACCGATGCTGTGCTCGCTGCTGCTCCTCCTGAAGCTCTGGCTGCTAAATCTGAGGCTTTCCTTCCAATTTCAAGCTGCAAAGCACTTGCTGAATTGCAGGGAAAGTCCGGGAGGCATTTGCTGTGCTGGCACACTTTCTCCTTCCTAGACAGAGTGGAAAAGCTTTTCCCTGCCGTGTAGGCGACAAGAGACGCATTAGACGGCGATCCGGAGCTGTCCGAAGGTAAGCGCCTGTTGCCGGCCTCTTTCGGCACAAGCCCCCGCTCCGGAGCGCACCGCGGCCGGCAGGATGCTCTCTGCCGGCGAAGGTGCCGCTTCTCCGGCAAGGAAGCCTCTGCCGCTTCTCCAGCACACGGAGAGCGTGCTAGCTGCTGAAACGTGAAGAAAGAAGCTGCAGAAGACTGGCACTGAGCGTGCAGCTTTCCAGCGGAGAGAAAAAGCTACTTTAACACTCTGCAAGCCTTTCCACTCCCAAAAACATGCACATGGAAGGAGCTGCTGCAAAACCGATGCTGTGCTCGCTGCTGCTCCTCCTGAAGCTCTGGCTGCTAAATCTGAGGCTTTCCTTCCAATTTCAAGCTGCAAAGCACTTGCTGAATTGCAGGGAAAGTCCGGGAGGCATTTGCTGTGCTGGCACACTTTCTCCTTCCTAGACAGAGTGGAAAAGCTTTTCCCTGCCGTGTAGGCGACAAGAGACGCATTAGACTGCGATCCGGAGCTGTCCGAAGGTAAGCGCCTGTTGCCGGCCTCTTTCGGCACAAGCCCCCGCTCCGGAGCGCACCGCGGCCGGCCGGATGCTCTCTGCCGGCGAAGGTGCCGCTTCTCCGGCAAGGAAGCCTCTGCCGCTTCTCCAGCACACGGAGAGCGTGCTAGCTGCTGAAACGTGAAGAAAGAAGCTGCAGAAGACTGGCACTGAGCGTGCAGCTTTCCAGCGGAGAGAAAAAGCTACTTTAACACTCTGCAAGCCTTTCCACTCCCAAAAACATGCACATGGAAGGAGCTGCTGCAAAACCGATGCTGTGCTCGCTGCTGCTCCTCCTGAAGCTCTGGCTGCTAAATCTGAGGCTTTCCTTCCAATTTCAAGCTGCAAAGCACTTGCTGAATTGCAGGGAAAGTCCGGGAGGCATTTGCTGTGCTGGCACACTTTCTCCTTCCTAGACAGAGTGGAAAAGCTTTTCCCTGCCGTGTAGGCGACAAGAGACGCATTAGACGGCGATCCGGAGCTGTCCGAAGGTAAGCGCCTGTTGCCGGCCTCTTTCGGCACAAGCCCCCGCTCCGGAGCGCACCGCGGCCGGCAGGATGCTCTCTGCCGGCGAAGGTGCCGCTTCTCCGGCAAGGAAGCCTCTGCCGCTTCTCCAGCACACGGAGAGCGTGCTAGCTGCTGAAACGTGAAGAAAGAAGCTGCAGAAGACTGGCACTGAGCGTGCAGCTTTCCAGCGGAGAGAAAAAGCTACTTTAACACTCTGCAAGCCTTTCCACTCCCAAAAACATGCACATGGAAGGAGCTGCTGCAAAACCGATGCTGTGCTCGCTGCTGCTCCTCCTGAAGCTCTGGCTGCTAAATCTGAGGCTTTCCTTCCAATTTCAAGCTGCAAAGCACTTGCTGAATTGCAGGGAAAGTCCGGGAGGCATTTGCTGTGCTGGCACACTTTCTCCTTCCTAGACAGAGTGGAAAAGCTTTTCCCTGCCGTGTAGGCGACAAGAGACGCATTAGACGGCGATCCGGAGCTGTCCGAAGGTAAGCGCCTGTTGCCGGCCTCTTTCGGCACAAGCCCCCGCTCCGGAGCGCACCGCGGCCGGCAGGATGCTCTCTGCCGGCGAAGGTGCCGCTTCTCCGGCAAGGAAGCCTCTGCCGCTTCTCCAGCACACGGAGAGCGTGCTAGCTGCTGAAACGTGAAGAAAGAAGCTGCAGAAGACTGGCACTGAGCGTGCAGCTTTCCAGCGGAGAGAAAAAGCTACTTTAACACTCTGCAAGCCTTTCCACTCCCAAAAACATGCACATGGAAGGAGCTGCTGCAAAACCGATGCTGTGCTCGCTGCTGCTCCTCCTGAAGCTCTGGCTGCTAAATCTGAGGCTTTCCTTCCAATTTCAAGCTGCAAAGCACTTGCTGAATTGCAGGGAAAGTCCGGGAGGCATTTGCTGTGCTGGCACACTTTCTCCTTCCTAGACAGAGTGGAAAAGCTTTTCCCTGCCGTGTAGGCGACAAGAGACGCATTAGACGGCGATCCGGAGCTGTCCGAAGGTAAGCGCCTGTTGCCGGCCTCTTTCGGCACAAGCCCCCGCTCCGGAGCGCACCGCGGCCGGCAGGATGCTCTCTGCCGGCGAAGGTGCCGCTTCTCCGGCAAGGAAGCCTCTGCCGCTTCTCCAGCACACGGAGAGCGTGCTAGCTGCTGAAACGTGAAGAAAGAAGCTGCAGAAGACTGGCACTGAGCGTGCAGCTTTCCAGCGGAGAGAAAAAGCTACTTTAACACTCTGCAAGCCTTTCCACTCCCAAAAACATGCACATGGAAGGAGCTGCTGCAAAACCGATGCTGTGCTCGCTGCTGCTCCTCCTGAAGCTCTGGCTGCTAAATCTGAGGCTTTCCTTCCAATTTCAAGCTGCAAAGCACTTGCTGAATTGCAGGGAAAGTCCGGGAGGCATTTGCTGTGCTGGCACACTTTCTCCTTCCTAGACAGAGTGGAAAAGCTTTTCCCTGCCGTGTAGGCGACAAGAGACGCATTAGACTGCGATCCGGAGCTGTCCGAAGGTAAGCGCCTGTTGCCGGCCTCTTTCGGCACAAGCCCCCGCTCCGGAGCGCACCGCGGCCGGCCGGATGCTCTCTGCCGGCGAAGGTGCCGCTTCTCCGGCAAGGAAGCCTCTGCCGCTTCTCCAGCACACGGAGAGCGTGCTAGCTGCTGAAACGTGAAGAAAGAAGCTGCAGAAGACTGGCACTGAGCGTGCAGCTTTCCAGCGGAGAGAAAAAGCTACTTTAACACTCTGCAAGCCTTTCCACTCCCAAAAACATGCACATGGAAGGAGCTGCTGCAAAACCGATGCTGTGCTCGCTGCTGCTCCTCCTGAAGCTCTGGCTGCTAAATCTGAGGCTTTCCTTCCAATTTCAAGCTGCAAAGCACTTGCTGAATTCCAGGGAAAGTCCGGGAGGCATTTGCTGTGCTGGCACACTTTCTCCTTCCTAGACAGAGTGGAAAAGCTTTTCCCTGCCGTGTAGGCGACAAGAGACGCATTAGACGGCGATCCGGAGCTGTCCGAAGGTAAGCGCCTGTTGCCGGCCTCTTTCGGCACAAGCCCCCGCTCCGGAGCGCACCGCGGCCGGCAGGATGCTCTCTGCCGGCGAAGGTGCCACTTCTCCGGCAAGGAAGCCTCTGCCGCTTCTCCAGCACACGGAGAGCGAGCTAGCTGCTGAAACGTGAAGAAAGAAGCTGCAGAACACTGGCACTGAGCGTGCAGCTTTCCAGCGGAGAGAAAAAGCTACTTTAACACTCTGCAAGCCTTTCCACTCCCAAAAACATGCACATGGAAGGAGCTGCTGCAAAACCGATGCTGTGCTCGCTGCTGCTCCTCCTGAAGCTCTGGCTGCTAAATCTGAGGCTTTCCTTCCAATTTCAAGCTGCAAAGCACTTGCTGAATTGCAGGGAAAGTCCGGGAGGCATTTGCTGTGCTGGCACACTTTCTCCTTCCTAGACAGAGTGGAAAAGCTTTTCCCTGCCGTGTAGGCGACAAGAGACGCATTAGACGGCGATCCGGAGCTGTCCGAAGGTAAGCGCCTGTTGCCGGCCTCTTTCGGCACAAGCCCCCGCTCCGGAGCGCACCGCGGCCGGCAGGATGCTCTCTGCCGGCGAAGGTGCCGCTTCTCCGGCAAGGAAGCCTCTGCCGCTTCTCCAGCACACGGAGAGCGTGCTAGCTGCTGAAACGTGAAGAAAGAAGCTGCAGAACACTGGCACTGAGCGTGCAGCTTTCCAGCGGAGAGAAAAAGCTACTTTAACACTCTGCAAGCCTTTCCACTCCCAAAAACATGCACATGGAAGGAGCTGCTGCAAAACCGATGCTGTGCTCGCTGCTGCTCCTCCTGAAGCTCTGGCTGCTAAATCTGAGGCTTTCCTTCCAATTTCAAGCTGCAAAGCACTTGCTGAATTCCAGGGAAAGTCCGGGAGGCATTTGCTGTGCTGGCACACTTTCTCCTTCCTAGACAGAGTGGAAAAGCTTTTCCCTGCCGTGTAGGCGACAAGAGACGCATTAGACGGCGATCCGGAGCTGTCCGAAGGTAAGCGCCTGTTGCCGGCCTCTTTCGGCACAAGCCCCCGCTCCGGAGCGCACCGCGGCCGGCAGGATGCTCTCTGCCGGCGAAGGTGCCGCTTCTCCGGCAAGGAAGCCTCTGCCGCTTCTCCAGCACACGGAGAGCGTGCTAGCTGCTGAAACGTGAAGAAAGAAGCTGCAGAAGACTGGCACTGAGCGTGCAGCTTTCCAGCGGAGAGAAAAAGCTACTTTAACACTCTGCAAGCCTTTCCACTCCCAAAAACATGCACATGGAAGGAGCTGCTGCAAAACCGATGCTGTGCTCGCTGCTGCTCCTCCTGAAGCTCTGGCTGCTAAATCTGAGGCTTTCCTTCCAATTTCAAGCTGCAAAGCACTTGCTGAATTCCAGGGAAAGTCCGGGAGGCATTTGCTGTGCTGGCACACTTTCTCCTTCCTAGACAGAGTGGAAAAGCTTTTCCCTGCCGTGTAGGCGACAAGAGACGCATTAGACGGCGATCCGGAGCTGTCCGAAGGTAAGCGCCTGTTGCCGGCCTCTTTCGGCACAAGCCCCCGCTCCGGAGCGCACCGCGGCCGGCAGGATGCTCTCTGCCGGCGAAGGTGCCGCTTCTCCGGCAAGGAAGCCTCTGCCGCTTCTCCAGCACACGGAGAGCGTGCTAGCTGCTGAAACGTGAAGAAAGAAGCTGCAGAAGACTGGCACTGAGCGTGCAGCTTTCCAGCGGAGAGAAAAAGCTACTTTAACACTCTGCAAGCCTTTCCACTCCCAAAAACATGCACATGGAAGGAGCTGCTGCAAAACCGATGCTGTGCTCGCTGCTGCTCCTCCTGAAGCTCTGGCTGCTAAATCTGAGGCTTTCCTTCCAATTTCAAGCTGCAAAGCACTTGCTGAATTGCAGGGAAAGTCCGGGAGGCATTTGCTGTGCTGGCACACTTTCTCCTTCCTAGACAGAGTGGAAAAGCTTTTCCCTGCCGTGTAGGCGACAAGAGACGCATTAGACGGCGATCCGGAGCTGTCCGAAGGTAAGCGCCTGTTGCCGGCCTCTTTCGGCACAAGCCCCCGCTCCGGAGCGCACCGCGGCCGGCAGGATGCTCTCTGCCGGCGAAGGTGCCGCTTCTCCGGCAAGGAAGCCTCTGCCGCTTCTCCAGCACACGGAGAGCGTGCTAGCTGCTGAAACGTGAAGAAAGAAGCTGCAGAACACTGGCACTGAGCGTGCAGCTTTCCAGCGGAGAGAAAAAGCTACTTTAACACTCTGCAAGCCTTTCCACTCCCAAAAACATGCACATGGAAGGAGCTGCTGCAAAACCGATGCTGTGCTCGCTGCTGCTCCTCCTGAAGCTCTGGCTGCTAAATCTGAGGCTTTCCTTCCAATTTCAAGCTGCAAAGCACTTGCTGAATTCCAGGGAAAGTCCGGGAGGCATTTGCTGTGCTGGCACACTTTCTCCTTCCTAGACAGAGTGGAAAAGCTTTTCCCTGCCGTGTAGGCGACAAGAGACGCATTAGACGGCGATCCGGAGCTGTCCGAAGGTAAGCGCCTGTTGCCGGCCTCTTTCGGCACAAGCCCCCGCTCCGGAGCGCACCGCGGCCGGCAGGATGCTCTCTGCCGGCGAAGGTGCCGCTTCTCCGGCAAGGAAGCCTCTGCCGCTTCTCCAGCACACGGAGAGCGTGCTAGCTGCTGAAACGTGAAGAAAGAAGCTGCAGAAGACTGGCACTGAGCGTGCAGCTTTCCAGCGGAGAGAAAAAGCTACTTTAACACTCTGCAAGCCTTTCCACTCCCAAAAACATGCACATGGAAGGAGCTGCTGCAAAACCGATGCTGTGCTCGCTGCTGCTCCTCCTGAAGCTCTGGCTGCTAAATCTGAGGCTTTCCTTCCAATTTCAAGCTGCAAAGCACTTGCTGAATTGCAGGGAAAGTCCGGGAGGCATTTGCTGTGCTGGCACACTTTCTCCTTCCTAGACAGAGTGGAAAAGCTTTTCCCTGCCGTGTAGGCGACAAGAGACGCATTAGACGGCGATCCGGAGCTGTCCGAAGGTAAGCGCCTGTTGCCGGCCTCTTTCGGCACAAGCCCCCGCTCCGGAGCGCACCGCGGCCGGCAGGATGCTCTCTGCCGGCGAAGGTGCCGCTTCTCCGGCAAGGAAGCCTCTGCCGCTTCTCCAGCACACGGAGAGCGTGCTAGCTGCTGAAACGTGAAGAAAGAAGCTGCAGAAGACTGGCACTGAGCGTGCAGCTTTCCAGCGGAGAGAAAAAGCTACTTTAACACTCTGCAAGCCTTTCCACTCCCAAAAACATGCACATGGAAGGAGCTGCTGCAAAACCGATGCTGTGCTCGCTGCTGCTCCTCCTGAAGCTCTGGCTGCTAAATCTGAGGCTTTCCTTCCAATTTCAAGCTGCAAAGCACTTGCTGAATTGCAGGGAAAGTCCGGGAGGCATTTGCTGTGCTGGCACACTTTCTCCTTCCTAGACAGAGTGGAAAAGCTTTTCCCTGCCGTGTAGGCGACAAGAGACGCATTAGACTGCGATCCGGAGCTGTCCGAAGGTAAGCGCCTGTTGCCGGCCTCTTTCGGCACAAGCCCCCGCTCCGGAGCGCACCGCGGCCGGCCGGATGCTCTCTGCCGGCGAAGGTGCCGCTTCTCCGGCAAGGAAGCCTCTGCCGCTTCTCCAGCACACGGAGAGCGTGCTAGCTGCTGAAACGTGAAGAAAGAAGCTGCAGAAGACTGGCACTGAGCGTGCAGCTTTCCAGCGGAGAGAAAAAGCTACTTTAACACTCTGCAAGCCTTTCCACTCCCAAAAACATGCACATGGAAGGAGCTGCTGCAAAACCGATGCTGTGCTCGCTGCTGCTCCTCCTGAAGCTCTGGCTGCTAAATCTGAGGCTTTCCTTCCAATTTCAAGCTGCAAAGCACTTGCTGAATTCCAGGGAAAGTCCGGGAGGCATTTGCTGTGCTGGCACACTTTCTCCTTCCTAGACAGAGTGGAAAAGCTTTTCCCTGCCGTGTAGGCGACAAGAGACGCATTAGACGGCGATCCGGAGCTGTCCGAAGGTAAGCGCCTGTTGCCGGCCTCTTTCGGCACAAGCCCCCGCTCCGGAGCGCACCGCGGCCGGCAGGATGCTCTCTGCCGGCGAAGGTGCCGCTTCTCCGGCAAGGAAGCCTCTGCCGCTTCTCCAGCACACGGAGAGCGAGCTAGCTGCTGAAACGTGAAGAAAGAAGCTGCAGAACACTGGCACTGAGCGTGCAGCTTTCCAGCGGAGAGAAAAAGCTACTTTAACACTCTGCAAGCCTTTCCACTCCCAAAAACATGCACATGGAAGGAGCTGCTGCAAAACCGATGCTGTGCTCGCTGCTGCTCCTCCTGAAGCTCTGGCTGCTAAATCTGAGGCTTTCCTTCCAATTTCAAGCTGCAAAGCACTTGCTGAATTGCAGGGAAAGTCCGGGAGGCATTTGCTGTGCTGGCACACTTTCTCCTTCCTAGACAGAGTGGAAAAGCTTTTCCCTGCCGTGTAGGCGACAAGAGACGCATTAGACGGCGATCCGGAGCTGTCCGAAGGTAAGCGCCTGTTGCCGGCCTCTTTCGGCACAAGCCCCCGCTCCGGAGCGCACCGCGGCCGGCAGGATGCTCTCTGCCGGCGAAGGTGCCGCTTCTCCGGCAAGGAAGCCTCTGCCGCTTCTCCAGCACACGGAGAGCGTGCTAGCTGCTGAAACGTGAAGAAAGAAGCTGCAGAACACTGGCACTGAGCGTGCAGCTTTCCAGCGGAGAGAAAAAGCTACTTTAACACTCTGCAAGCCTTTCCACTCCCAAAAACATGCACATGGAAGGAGCTGCTGCAAAACCGATGCTGTGCTCGCTGCTGCTCCTCCTGAAGCTCTGGCTGCTAAATCTGAGGCTTTCCTTCCAATTTCAAGCTGCAAAGCACTTGCTGAATTCCAGGGAAAGTCCGGGAGGCATTTGCTGTGCTGGCACACTTTCTCCTTCCTAGACAGAGTGGAAAAGCTTTTCCCTGCCGTGTAGGCGACAAGAGACGCATTAGACGGCGATCCGGAGCTGTCCGAAGGTAAGCGCCTGTTGCCGGCCTCTTTCGGCACAAGCCCCCGCTCCGGAGCGCACCGCGGCCGGCAGGATGCTCTCTGCCGGCGAAGGTGCCGCTTCTCCGGCAAGGAAGCCTCTGCCGCTTCTCCAGCACACGGAGAGCGTGCTAGCTGCTGAAACGTGAAGAAAGAAGCTGCAGAAGACTGGCACTGAGCGTGCAGCTTTCCAGCGGAGAGAAAAAGCTACTTTAACACTCTGCAAGCCTTTCCACTCCCAAAAACATGCACATGGAAGGAGCTGCTGCAAAACCGATGCTGTGCTCGCTGCTGCTCCTCCTGAAGCTCTGGCTGCTAAATCTGAGGCTTTCCTTCCAATTTCAAGCTGCAAAGCACTTGCTGAATTCCAGGGAAAGTCCGGGAGGCATTTGCTGTGCTGGCACACTTTCTCCTTCCTAGACAGAGTGGAAAAGCTTTTCCCTGCCGTGTAGGCGACAAGAGACGCATTAGACGGCGATCCGGAGCTGTCCGAAGGTAAGCGCCTGTTGCCGGCCTCTTTCGGCACAAGCCCCCGCTCCGGAGCGCACCGCGGCCGGCAGGATGCTCTCTGCCGGCGAAGGTGCCGCTTCTCCGGCAAGGAAGCCTCTGCCGCTTCTCCAGCACACGGAGAGCGTGCTAGCTGCTGAAACGTGAAGAAAGAAGCTGCAGAAGACTGGCACTGAGCGTGCAGCTTTCCAGCGGAGAGAAAAAGCTACTTTAACACTCTGCAAGCCTTTCCACTCCCAAAAACATGCACATGGAAGGAGCTGCTGCAAAACCGATGCTGTGCTCGCTGCTGCTCCTCCTGAAGCTCTGGCTGCTAAATCTGAGGCTTTCCTTCCAATTTCAAGCTGCAAAGCACTTGCTGAATTGCAGGGAAAGTCCGGGAGGCATTTGCTGTGCTGGCACACTTTCTCCTTCCTAGACAGAGTGGAAAAGCTTTTCCCTGCCGTGTAGGCGACAAGAGACGCATTAGACGGCGATCCGGAGCTGTCCGAAGGTAAGCGCCTGTTGCCGGCCTCTTTCGGCACAAGCCCCCGCTCCGGAGCGCACCGCGGCCGGCAGGATGCTCTCTGCCGGCGAAGGTGCCGCTTCTCCGGCAAGGAAGCCTCTGCCGCTTCTCCAGCACACGGAGAGCGTGCTAGCTGCTGAAACGTGAAGAAAGAAGCTGCAGAACACTGGCACTGAGCGTGCAGCTTTCCAGCGGAGAGAAAAAGCTACTTTAACACTCTGCAAGCCTTTCCACTCCCAAAAACATGCACATGGAAGGAGCTGCTGCAAAACTGATGCTGTGCTCGCTGCTGCTCCTCCTGAAGCTCTGGCTGCTAAATCTGAGGCTTTCCTTCCAATTTCAAGCTGCAAAGCACTTGCTGAATTCCAGGGAAAGTCCGGGAGGCATTTGCTGTGCTGGCACACTTTCTCCTTCCTAGACAGAGTGGAAAAGCTTTTCCCTGCCGTGTAGGCGACAAGAGACGCATTAGACGGCGATCCGGAGCTGTCCGAAGGTAAGCGCCTGTTGCCGGCCTCTTTCGGCACAAGCCCCCGCTCCGGAGCGCACCGCGGCCGGCAGGATGCTCTCTGCCGGCGAAGGTGCCGCTTCTCCGGCAAGGAAGCCTCTGCCGCTTCTCCAGCACACGGAGAGCGTGCTAGCTGCTGAAACGTGAAGAAAGAAGCTGCAGAAGACTGGCACTGAGCGTGCAGCTTTCCAGCGGAGAGAAAAAGCTACTTTAACACTCTGCAAGCCTTTCCACTCCCAAAAACATGCACATGGAAGGAGCTGCTGCAAAACCGATGCTGTGCTCGCTGCTGCTCCTCCTGAAGCTCTGGCTGCTAAATCTGAGGCTTTCCTTCCAATTTCAAGCTGCAAAGCACTTGCTGAATTGCAGGGAAAGTCCGGGAGGCATTTGCTGTGCTGGCACACTTTCTCCTTCCTAGACAGAGTGGAAAAGCTTTTCCCTGCCGTGTAGGCGACAAGAGACGCATTAGACGGCGATCCGGAGCTGTCCGAAGGTAAGCGCCTGTTGCCGGCCTCTTTCGGCACAAGCCCCCGCTCCGGAGCGCACCGCGGCCGGCAGGATGCTCTCTGCCGGCGAAGGTGCCGCTTCTCCGGCAAGGAAGCCTCTGCCGCTTCTCCAGCACACGGAGAGCGTGCTAGCTGCTGAAACGTGAAGAAAGAAGCTGCAGAAGACTGGCACTGAGCGTGCAGCTTTCCAGCGGAGAGAAAAAGCTACTTTAACACTCTGCAAGCCTTTCCACTCCCAAAAACATGCACATGGAAGGAGCTGCTGCAAAACCGATGCTGTGCTCGCTGCTGCTCCTCCTGAAGCTCTGGCTGCTAAATCTGAGGCTTTCCTTCCAATTTCAAGCTGCAAAGCACTTGCTGAATTCCAGGGAAAGTCCGGGAGGCATTTGCTGTGCTGGCACACTTTCTCCTTCCTAGACAGAGTGGAAAAGCTTTTCCCTGCCGTGTAGGCGACAAGAGACGCATTAGACGGCGATCCGGAGCTGTCCGAAGGTAAGCGCCTGTTGCCGGCCTCTTTCGGCACAAGCCCCCGCTCCGGAGCGCACCGCGGCCGGCAGGATGCTCTCTGCCGGCGAAGGTGCCGCTTCTCCGGCAAGGAAGCCTCTGCCGCTTCTCCAGCACACGGAGAGCGTGCTAGCTGCTGAAACGTGAAGAAAGAAGCTGCAGAAGACTGGCACTGAGCGTGCAGCTTTCCAGCGGAGAGAAAAAGCTACTTTAACACTCTGCAAGCCTTTCCACTCCCAAAAACATGCACATGGAAGGAGCTGCTGCAAAACCGATGCTGTGCTCGCTGCTGCTCCTCCTGAAGCTCTGGCTGCTAAATCTGAGGCTTTCCTTCCAATTTCAAGCTGCAAAGCACTTGCTGAATTCCAGGGAAAGTCCGGGAGGCATTTGCTGTGCTGGCACACTTTCTCCTTCCTAGACAGAGTGGAAAAGCTTTTCCCTGCCGTGTAGGCGACAAGAGACGCATTAGACGGCGATCCGGAGCTGTCCGAAGGTAAGCGCCTGTTGCCGGCCTCTTTCGGCACAAGCCCCCGCTCCGGAGCGCACCGCGGCCGGCAGGATGCTCTCTGCCGGCGAAGGTGCCGCTTCTCCGGCAAGGAAGCCTCTGCCGCTTCTCCAGCACACGGAGAGCGTGCTAGCTGCTGAAACGTGAAGAAAGAAGCTGCAGAACACTGGCACTGAGCGTGCAGCTTTCCAGCGGAGAGAAAAAGCTACTTTAACACTCTGCAAGCCTTTCCACTCCCAAAAACATGCACATGGAAGGAGCTGCTGCAAAACTGATGCTGTGCTCGCTGCTGCTCCTCCTGAAGCTCTGGCTGCTAAATCTGAGGCTTTCCTTCCAATTTCAAGCTGCAAAGCACTTGCTGAATTGCAGGGAAAGTCCGGGAGGCATTTGCTGTGCTGGCACACTTTCTCCTTCCTAGACAGAGTGGAAAAGCTTTTCCCTGCCGTGTAGGCGACAAGAGACGCATTAGACGGGCATCCGGAGCTGTCCGAAGGTAAGCGCCTGTTGCCGGCCTCTTTCGGCACAAGCCCCCGCTCCGGAGCGCACCGCGGCCGGCAGGATGCTCTCTGCCGGCGAAGGTGCCGCTTCTCCGGCAAGGAAGCCTCTGCCGCTTCTCCAGCACACGGAGAGCGTGCTAGCTGCTGAAACGTGAAGAAAGAAGCTGCAGAAGACTGGCACTGAGCGTGCAGCTTTCCAGCGGAGAGAAAAAGCTACTTTAACACTCTGCAAGCCTTTCCACTCCCAAAAACATGCACATGGAAGGAGCTGCTGCAAAACCGATGCTGTGCTCGCTGCTGCTCCTCCTGAAGCTCTGGCTGCTAAATCTGAGGCTTTCCTTCCAATTTCAAGCTGCAAAGCACTTGCTGAATTGCAGGGAAAGTCCGGGAGGCATTTGCTGTGCTGGCACACTTTCTCCTTCCTAGACAGAGTGGAAAAGCTTTTCCCTGCCGTGTAGGCGACAAGAGACGCATTAGACGGCGATCCGGAGCTGTCCGAAGGTAAGCGCCTGTTGCCGGCCTCTTTCGGCACAAGCCCCCGCTCCGGAGCGCACCGCGGCCGGCAGGATGCTCTCTGCCGGCGAAGGTGCCGCTTCTCCGGCAAGGAAGCCTCGGCCGCTTCTCCAGCACACGGAGAGCGAGCTAGCTGCTGAAACGTGAAGAAAGAAGCTGCAGAACACTGGCACTGAGCGTGCAGCTTTCCAGCGGAGAGAAAAAGCTACTTTAACACTCTGCAAGCCTTTCCACTCCCAAAAACATGCACATGGAAGGAGCTGCTGCAAAACCGATGCTGTGCTCGCTGCTGCTCCTCCTGAAGCTCTGGCTGCTAAATCTGAGGCTTTCCTTCCAATTTCAAGCTGCAAAGCACTTGCTGAATTGCAGGGAAAGTCCGGGAGGCATTTGCTGTGCTGGCACACTTTCTCCTTCCTAGACAGAGTGGAAAAGCTTTTCCCTGCCGTGTAGGCGACAAGAGACGCATTAGACGGCGATCCGGAGCTGTCCGAAGGTAAGCGCCTGTTGCCGGCCTCTTTCGGCACAAGCCCCCGCTCCGGAGCGCACCGCGGCCGGCAGGATGCTCTCTGCCGGCGAAGGTGCCGCTTCTCCGGCAAGGAAGCCTCTGCCGCTTCTCCAGCACACGGAGAGCGTGCTAGCTGCTGAAACGTGAAGAAAGAAGCTGCAGAAGACTGGCACTGAGCGTGCAGCTTTCCAGCGGAGAGAAAAAGCTACTTTAACACTCTGCAAGCCTTTCCACTCCCAAAAACATGCACATGGAAGGAGCTGCTGCAAAACCGATGCTGTGCTCGCTGCTGCTCCTCCTGAAGCTCTGGCTGCTAAATCTGAGGCTTTCCTTCCAATTTCAAGCTGCAAAGCACTTGCTGAATTGCAGGGAAAGTCCGGGAGGCATTTGCTGTGCTGGCACACTTTCTCCTTCCT
This sequence comes from Fringilla coelebs, assembly GCF_963513975.1. NCBI lineage: Eukaryota > Metazoa > Chordata > Aves > Passeriformes > Fringillidae > Fringilla > Fringilla coelebs. Next base: position 1,040,026 of record NW_028167542.1, read on the forward strand.
AGACAGAGTGGAAAAGCTTTTCCCTGCCGTGTAGGCGACAAGAGACGCATTAGACGGCGATCCGGAGCTGTCCGAAGGTAAGCGCCTGTTGCCGGCCTCTTTCGGCACAAGCCCCCGCTCCGGAGCGCACCGCGGCCGGCAGGATGCTCTCTGCCGGCGAAGGTGCCGCTTCTCCGGCAAGGAAGCCTCTGCCGCTTCTCCAGCACACGGAGAGCGTGCTAGCTGCTGAAACGTGAAGAAAGAAGCTGCAGAAGACTGGCACTGAGCGTGCAGCTTTCCAGCGGAGAGAAAAAGCTACTTTAACACTCTGCAAGCCTTTCCACTCCCAAAAACATGCACATGGAAGGAGCTGCTGCAAAACCGATGCTGTGCTCGCTGCTGCTCCTCCTGAAGCTCTGGCTGCTAAATCTGAGGCTTTCCTTCCAATTTCAAGCTGCAAAGCACTTGCTGAATTGCAGGGAAAGTCCGGGAGGCATTTGCTGTGCTGGCACACTTTCTCCTTCCTAGACAGAGTGGAAAAGCTTTTCCCTGCCGTGTAGGCGACAAGAGACGCATTAGACGGCGATCCGGAGCTGTCCGAAGGTAAGCGCCTGTTGCCGGCCTCTTTCGGCACAAGCCCCCGCTCCGGAGCGCACCGCGGCCGGCAGGATGCTCTCTGCCGGCGAAGGTGCCGCTTCTCCGGCAAGGAAGCCTCTGCCGCTTCTCCAGCACACGGAGAGCGTGCTAGCTGCTGAAACGTGAAGAAAGAAGCTGCAGAAGACTGGCACTGAGCGTGCAGCTTTCCAGCGGAGAGAAAAAGCTACTTTAACACTCTGCAAGCCTTTCCACTCCCAAAAACATGCACATGGAAGGAGCTGCTGCAAAACCGATGCTGTGCTCGCTGCTGCTCCTCCTGAAGCTCTGGCTGCTAAATCTGAGGCTTTCCTTCCAATTTCAAGCTGCAAAGCACTTGCTGAATTGCAGGGAAAGTCCGGGAGGCATTTGCTGTGCTGGCACACTTTCTCCTTCCTAGACAGAGTGGAAAAGCTTTTCCCTGCCGTGTAGGCGACAAGAGACGCATTAGACGGCGATCCGGAGCTGTCCGAAGGTAAGCGCCTGTTGCCGGCCTCTTTCGGCACAAGCCCCCGCTCCGGAGCGCACCGCGGCCGGCAGGATGCTCTCTGCCGGCGAAGGTGCCGCTTCTCCGGCAAGGAAGCCTCTGCCGCTTCTCCAGCACACGGAGAGCGTGCTAGCTGCTGAAACGTGAAGAAAGAAGCTGCAGAACACTGGCACTGAGCGTGCAGCTTTCCAGCGGAGAGAAAAAGCTACTTTAACACTCTGCAAGCCTTTCCACTCCCAAAAACATGCACATGGAAGGAGCTGCTGCAAAACCGATGCTGTGCTCGCTGCTGCTCCTCCTGAAGCTCTGGCTGCTAAATCTGAGGCTTTCCTTCCAATTTCAAGCTGCAAAGCACTTGCTGAATTGCAGGGAAAGTCCGGGAGGCATTTGCTGTGCTGGCACACTTTCTCCTTCCTAGACAGAGTGGAAAAGCTTTTCCCTGCCGTGTAGGCGACAAGAGACGCATTAGACGGCGATCCGGAGCTGTCCGAAGGTAAGCGCCTGTTGCCGGCCTCTTTCGGCACAAGCCCCCGCTCCGGAGCGCACCGCGGCCGGCAGGATGCTCTCTGCCGGCGAAGGTGCCGCTTCTCCGGCAAGGAAGCCTCGGCCGCTTCTCCAGCACACGGAGAGCGAGCTAGCTGCTGAAACGTGAAGAAAGAAGCTGCAGAACACTGGCACTGAGCGTGCAGCTTTCCAGCGGAGAGAAAAAGCTACTTTAACACTCTGCAAGCCTCTCAACTCCCAAAAACATGCACATGGAAGGAGCTGCTGCAAAACCGATGCTATGCTCGCTGCTGCTCCTCCTGAAGCTCTGGCTGCTAAATCTGAGGCTTTCCTTCCAATTTCAAGCTGCAAAGCACTTGCTGAATTGCAGGGAAAGTCCGGGAGGCATTTGCTGTGCTGGCACACTTTCTCCTTCCTAGACAGAGTGGAAAAGCTTTTCCCTGCCGTGTAGGCGACAAGAGACGCATTAGACGGCGATCCGGAGCTGTCCGAAGGTAAGCGCCTGTTGCCGGCCTCTTTCGGCACAAGCCCCCGCTCCGGAGCGCACCGCGGCCGGCAGGATGCTCTCTGCCGGCGAAGGTGCCGCTTCTCCGGCAAGGAAGCCTCTGCCGCTTCTCCAGCACACGGAGAGCGTGCTAGCTGCTGAAACGTGAAGAAAGAAGCTGCAGAAGACTGGCACTGAGCGTGCAGCTTTCCAGCGGAGAGAAAAAGCTACTTTAACACTCTGCAAGCCTTTCCACTCCCAAAAACATGCACATGGAAGGAGCTGCTGCAAAACCGATGCTATGCTCGCTGCTGCTCCTCCTGAAGCTCTGGCTGCTAAATCTGAGGCTTTCCTTCCAATTTCAAGCTGCAAAGCACTTGCTGAATTGCAGGGAAAGTCCGGGAGGCATTTGCTGTGCTGGCACACTTTCTCCTTCCTAGACAGAGTGGAAAAGCTTTTCCCTGCCGTGTAGGCGACAAGAGACGCATTAGACGGCGATCCGGAGCTGTCCGAAGGTAAGCGCCTGTTGCCGGCCTCTTTCGGCACAAGCCCCCGCTCCGGAGCGCACCGCGGCCGGCAGGATGCTCTCTGCCGGCGAAGGTGCCGCTTCTCCGGCAAGGAAGCCTCGGCCGCTTCTCCAGCACACGGAGAGCGAGCTAGCTGCTGAAACGTGAAGAAAGAAGCTGCAGAACACTGGCACTGAGCGTGCAGCTTTCCAGCGGAGAGAAAAAGCTACTTTAACACTCTGTAAGCCTTTCCACTCCCAAAAACATGCACATGGAAGGAGCTGCTGCAAAACCGATGCTGTGCTCGCTGCTGCTCCTCCTGAAGCTCTGGCTGCTAAATCTGAGGCTTTCCTTCCAATTTCAAGCTGCAAAGCACTTGCTGAATTCCAGGGAAAGTCCGGGAGGCATTTGCTGTGCTGGCACACTTTCTCCTTCCTAGACAGAGTGGAAAAGCTTTTCCCTGCCGTGTAGGCGACAAGAGACGCATTAGACGGCGATCCGGAGCTGTCCGAAGGTAAGCGCCTGTTGCCGGCCTCTTTCGGCACAAGCCCCCGCTCCGGAGCGCACCGCGGCCGGCAGGATGCTCTCTGCCGGCGAAGGTGCCGCTTCTCCGGCAAGGAAGCCTCTGCCGCTTCTCCAGCACACGGAGAGCGTGCTAGCTGCTGAAACGTGAAGAAAGAAGCTGCAGAAGACTGGCACTGAGCGTGCAGCTTTCCAGCGGAGAGAAAAAGCTACTTTAACACTCTGCAAGCCTTTCCACTCCCAAAAACATGCACATGGAAGGAGCTGCTGCAAAACCGATGCTGTGCTCGCTGCTGCTCCTCCTGAAGCTCTGGCTGCTAAATCTGAGGCTTTCCTTCCAATTTCAAGCTGCAAAGCACTTGCTGAATTCCAGGGAAAGTCCGGGAGGCATTTGCTGTGCTGGCACACTTTCTCCTTCCTAGACAGAGTGGAAAAGCTTTTCCCTGCCGTGTAGGCGACAAGAGACGCATTAGACGGCGATCCGGAGCTGTCCGAAGGTAAGCGCCTGTTGCCGGCCTCTTTCGGCACAAGCCCCCGCTCCGGAGCGCACCGCGGCCGGCAGGATGCTCTCTGCCGGCGAAGGTGCCGCTTCTCCGGCAAGGAAGCCTCTGCCGCTTCTCCAGCACACGGAGAGCGTGCTAGCTGCTGAAACGTGAAGAAAGAAGCTGCAGAAGACTGGCACTGAGCGTGCAGCTTTCCAGCGGAGAGAAAAAGCTACTTTAACACTCTGCAAGCCTTTCCACTCCCAAAAACATGCACATGGAAGGAGCTGCTGCAAAACCGATGCTGTGCTCGCTGCTGCTCCTCCTGAAGCTCTGGCTGCTAAATCTGAGGCTTTCCTTCCAATTTCAAGCTGCAAAGCACTTGCTGAATTCCAGGGAAAGTCCGGGAGGCATTTGCTGTGCTGGCACACTTTCTCCTTCCTAGACAGAGTGGAAAAGCTTTTCCCTGCCGTGTAGGCGACAAGAGACGCATTAGACGGCGATCCGGAGCTGTCCGAAGGTAAGCGCCTGTTGCCGGCCTCTTTCGGCACAAGCCCCCGCTCCGGAGCGCACCGCGGCCGGCAGGATGCTCTCTGCCGGCGAAGGTGCCGCTTCTCCGGCAAGGAAGCCTCTGCCGCTTCTCCAGCACACGGAGAGCGTGCTAGCTGCTGAAACGTGAAGAAAGAAGCTGCAGAAGACTGGCACTGAGCGTGCAGCTTTCCAGCGGAGAGAAAAAGCTACTTTAACACTCTGCAAGCCTTTCCACTCCCAAAAACATGCACATGGAAGGAGCTGCTGCAAAACCGATGCTGTGCTCGCTGCTGCTCCTCCTGAAGCTCTGGCTGCTAAATCTGAGGCTTTCCTTCCAATTTCAAGCTGCAAAGCACTTGCTGAATTGCAGGGAAAGTCCGGGAGGCATTTGCTGTGCTGGCACACTTTCTCCTTCCTAGACAGAGTGGAAAAGCTTTTCCCTGCCGTGTAGGCGACAAGAGACGCATTAGACGGCGATCCGGAGCTGTCCGAAGGTAAGCGCCTGTTGCCGGCCTCTTTCGGCACAAGCCCCCGCTCCGGAGCGCACCGCGGCCGGCAGGATGCTCTCTGCCGGCGAAGGTGCCGCTTCTCCGGCAAGGAAGCCTCTGCCGCTTCTCCAGCACACGGAGAGCGTGCTAGCTGCTGAAACGTGAAGAAAGAAGCTGCAGAACACTGGCACTGAGCGTGCAGCTTTCCAGCGGAGAGAAAAAGCTACTTTAACACTCTGCAAGCCTTTCCACTCCCAAAAACATGCACATGGAAGGAGCTGCTGCAAAACCGATGCTGTGCTCGCTGCTGCTCCTCCTGAAGCTCTGGCTGCTAAATCTGAGGCTTTCCTTCCAATTTCAAGCTGCAAAGCACTTGCTGAATTCCAGGGAAAGTCCGGGAGGCATTTGCTGTGCTGGCACACTTTCTCCTTCCTAGACAGAGTGGAAAAGCTTTTCCCTGCCGTGTAGGCGACAAGAGGCGCATTAGACGGGCATCCGGAGCTGTCCGAAGGTAAGCGCCTGTTGCCGGCCTCTTTCGGCACAAGTCCCCGCTCCGGAGCGCACCGCGGCCGGCAGGATGCTCTCTGCCGGCGAAGGTGCCGCTTCTCCGGCAAGGAAGCCTCTGCCGCTTCTCCAGCACACGGAGAGCGTGCTAGCTGCTGAAACGTGAAGAAAGAAGCTGCAGAACACTGGCACTGAGCGTGCAGCTTTCCAGCGGAGAGAAAAAGCTACTTTAACACTCTGCAAGCCTTTCCACTCCCAAAAACATGCACATGGAAGGAGCTGCTGCAAAACTGATGCTGTGCTCGCTGCTGCTCCTCCTGAAGCTCTGGCTGCTAAATCTGAGGCTTTCCTTCCAATTTCAAGCTGCAAAGCACTTGCTGAATTCCAGGGAAAGTCCGGGAGGCATTTGCTGTGCTGGCACACTTTCTCCTTCCTAGACAGAGTGGAAAAGCTTTTCCCTGCCGTGTAGGCGACAAGAGACGCATTAGACGGCGATCCGGAGCTGTCCGAAGGTAAGCGCCTGTTGCCGGCCTCTTTCGGCACAAGCCCCCGCTCCGGAGCGCACCGCGGCCGGCAGGATGCTCTCTGCCGGCGAAGGTGCCGCTTCTCCGGCAAGGAAGCCTCTGCCGCTTCTCCAGCACACGGAGAGCGTGCTAGCTGCTGAAACGTGAAGAAAGAAGCTGCAGAAGACTGGCACTGAGCGTGCAGCTTTCCAGCGGAGAGAAAAAGCTACTTTAACACTCTGCAAGCCTTTCCACTCCCAAAAACATGCACATGGAAGGAGCTGCTGCAAAACCGATGCTGTGCTCGCTGCTGCTCCTCCTGAAGCTCTGGCTGCTAAATCTGAGGCTTTCCTTCCAATTTCAAGCTGCAAAGCACTTGCTGAATTGCAGGGAAAGTCCGGGAGGCATTTGCTGTGCTGGCACACTTTCTCCTTCCTAGACAGAGTGGAAAAGCTTTTCCCTGCCGTGTAGGCGACAAGAGACGCATTAGACGGCGATCCGGAGCTGTCCGAAGGTAAGCGCCTGTTGCCGGCCTCTTTCGGCACAAGCCCCCGCTCCGGAGCGCACCGCGGCCGGCAGGATGCTCTCTGCCGGCGAAGGTGCCGCTTCTCCGGCAAGGAAGCCTCTGCCGCTTCTCCAGCACACGGAGAGCGTGCTAGCTGCTGAAACGTGAAGAAAGAAGCTGCAGAAGACTGGCACTGAGCGTGCAGCTTTCCAGCGGAGAGAAAAAGCTACTTTAACACTCTGCAAGCCTTTCCACTCCCAAAAACATGCACATGGAAGGAGCTGCTGCAAAACCGATGCTGTGCTCGCTGCTGCTCCTCCTGAAGCTCTGGCTGCTAAATCTGAGGCTTTCCTTCCAATTTCAAGCTGCAAAGCACTTGCTGAATTGCAGGGAAAGTCCGGGAGGCATTTGCTGTGCTGGCACACTTTCTCCTTCCTAGACAGAGTGGAAAAGCTTTTCCCTGCCGTGTAGGCGACAAGAGACGCATTAGACTGCGATCCGGAGCTGTCCGAAGGTAAGCGCCTGTTGCCGGCCTCTTTCGGCACAAGCCCCCGCTCCGGAGCGCACCGCGGCCGGCAGGATGCTCTCTGCCGGCGAAGGTGCCGCTTCTCCGGCAAGGAAGCCTCTGCCGCTTCTCCAGCACACGGAGAGCGTGCTAGCTGCTGAAACGTGAAGAAAGAAGCTGCAGAAGACTGGCACTGAGCGTGCAGCTTTCCAGCGGAGAGAAAAAGCTACTTTAACACTCTGCAAGCCTTTCCACTCCCAAAAACATGCACATGGAAGGAGCTGCTGCAAAACCGATGCTGTGCTCGCTGCTGCTCCTCCTGAAGCTCTGGCTGCTAAATCTGAGGCTTTCCTTCCAATTTCAAGCTGCAAAGCACTTGCTGAATTCCAGGGAAAGTCCGGGAGGCATTTGCTGTGCTGGCACACTTTCTCCTTCCTAGACAGAGTGGAAAAGCTTTTCCCTGCCGTGTAGGCGACAAGAGACGCATTAGACGGCGATCCGGAGCTGTCCGAAGGTAAGCGCCTGTTGCCGGCCTCTTTCGGCACAAGCCCCCGCTCCGGAGCGCACCGCGGCCGGCAGGATGCTCTCTGCCGGCGAAGGTGCCGCTTCTCCGGCAAGGAAGCCTCTGCCGCTTCTCCAGCACACGGAGAGCGTGCTAGCTGCTGAAACGTGAAGAAAGAAGCTGCAGAAGACTGGCACTGAGCGTGCAGCTTTCCAGCGGAGAGAAAAAGCTACTTTAACACTCTGCAAGCCTTTCCACTCCCAAAAACATGCACATGGAAGGAGCTGCTGCAAAACCGATGCTGTGCTCGCTGCTGCTCCTCCTGAAGCTCTGGCTGCTAAATCTGAGGCTTTCCTTCCAATTTCAAGCTGCAAAGCACTTGCTGAATTGCAGGGAAAGTCCGGGAGGCATTTGCTGTGCTGGCACACTTTCTCCTTCCTAGACAGAGTGGAAAAGCTTTTCCCTGCCGTGTAGGCGACAAGAGACGCATTAGACGGCGATCCGGAGCTGTCCGAAGGTAAGCGCCTGTTGCCGGCCTCTTTCGGCACAAGCCCCCGCTCCGGAGCGCACCGCGGCCGGCAGGATGCTCTCTGCCGGCGAAGGTGCCGCTTCTCCGGCAAGGAAGCCTCTGCCGCTTCTCCAGCACACGGAGAGCGTGCTAGCTGCTGAAACGTGAAGAAAGAAGCTGCAGAAGACTGGCACTGAGCGTGCAGCTTTCCAGCGGAGAGAAAAAGCTACTTTAACACTCTGCAAGCCTTTCCACTCCCAAAAACATGCACATGGAAGGAGCTGCTGCAAAACCGATGCTGTGCTCGCTGCTGCTCCTCCTGAAGCTCTGGCTGCTAAATCTGAGGCTTTCCTTCCAATTTCAAGCTGCAAAGCACTTGCTGAATTGCAGGGAAAGTCCGGGAGGCATTTGCTGTGCTGGCACACTTTCTCCTTCCTAGACAGAGTGGAAAAGCTTTTCCCTGCCGTGTAGGCGACAAGAGACGCATTAGACGGCGATCCGGAGCTGTCCGAAGGTAAGCGCCTGTTGCCGGCCTCTTTCGGCACAAGCCCCCGCTCCGGAGCGCACCGCGGCCGGCAGGATGCTCTCTGCCGGCGAAGGTGCCGCTTCTCCGGCAAGGAAGCCTCTGCCGCTTCTCCAGCACACGGAGAGCGTGCTAGCTGCTGAAACGTGAAGAAAGAAGCTGCAGAAGACTGGCACTGAGCGTGCAGCTTTCCAGCGGAGAGAAAAAGCTACTTTAACACTCTGCAAGCCTTTCCACTCCCAAAAACATGCACATGGAAGGAGCTGCTGCAAAACCGATGCTGTGCTCGCTGCTGCTCCTCCTGAAGCTCTGGCTGCTAAATCTGAGGCTTTCCTTCCAATTTCAAGCTGCAAAGCACTTGCTGAATTGCAGGGAAAGTCCGGGAGGCATTTGCTGTGCTGGCACACTTTCTCCTTCCTAGACAGAGTGGAAAAGCTTTTCCCTGCCGTGTAGGCGACAAGAGACGCATTAGACGGCGATCCGGAGCTGTCCGAAGGTAAGCGCCTGTTGCCGGCCTCTTTCGGCACAAGCCCCCGCTCCGGAGCGCACCGCGGCCGGCAGGATGCTCTCTGCCGGCGAAGGTGCCGCTTCTCCGGCAAGGAAGCCTCTGCCGCTTCTCCAGCACACGGAGAGCGTGCTAGCTGCTGAAACGTGAAGAAAGAAGCTGCAGAAGACTGGCACTGAGCGTGCAGCTTTCCAGCGGAGAGAAAAAGCTACTTTAACACTCTGCAAGCCTTTCCACTCCCAAAAACATGCACATGGAAGGAGCTGCTGCAAAACCGATGCTGTGCTCGCTGCTGCTCCTCCTGAAGCTCTGGCTGCTAAATCTGAGGCTTTCCTTCCAATTTCAAGCTGCAAAGCACTTGCTGAATTGCAGGGAAAGTCCGGGAGGCATTTGCTGTGCTGGCACACTTTCTCCTTCCTAGACAGAGTGGAAAAGCTTTTCCCTGCCGTGTAGGCGACAAGAGACGCATTAGACGGCGATCCGGAGCTGTCCGAAGGTAAGCGCCTGTTGCCGGCCTCTTTCGGCACAAGCCCCCGCTCCGGAGCGCACCGCGGCCGGCAGGATGCTCTCTGCCGGCGAAGGTGCCGCTTCTCCGGCAAGGAAGCCTCTGCCGCTTCTCCAGCACACGGAGAGCGTGCTAGCTGCTGAAACGTGAAGAAAGAAGCTGCAGAAGACTGGCACTGAGCGTGCAGCTTTCCAGCGGAGAGAAAAAGCTACTTTAACACTCTGCAAGCCTTTCCACTCCCAAAAACATGCACATGGAAGGAGCTGCTGCAAAACCGATGCTGTGCTCGCTGCTGCTCCTCCTGAAGCTCTGGCTGCTAAATCTGAGGCTTTCCTTACAATTTCAAGCTGCAAAGCACTTGCTGAATTCCAGGGAAAGTCCGGGAGGCATTTGCTGTGCTGGCACACTTTCTCCTTCCTAGACAGAGTGGAAAAGCTTTTCCCTGCCGTGTAGGCGACAAGAGACGCATTAGACGGCGATCCGGAGCTGTCCGAAGGTAAGCGCCTGTTGCCGGCCTCTTTCGGCACAAGCCCCCGCTCCGGAGCGCACCGCGGCCGGCAGGATGCTCTCTGCCGGCGAAGGTGCCGCTTCTCCGGCAAGGAAGCCTCTGCCGCTTCTCCAGCACACGGAGAGCGTGCTAGCTGCTGAAACGTGAAGAAAGAAGCTGCAGAAGACTGGCACTGAGCGTGCAGCTTTCCAGCGGAGAGAAAAAGCTACTTTAACACTCTGCAAGCCTTTCCACTCCCAAAAACATGCACATGGAAGGAGCTGCTGCAAAACCGATGCTGTGCTCGCTGCTGCTCCTCCTGAAGCTCTGGCTGCTAAATCTGAGGCTTTCCTTCCAATTTCAAGCTGCAAAGCACTTGCTGAATTGCAGGGAAAGTCCGGGAGGCATTTGCTGTGCTGGCACACTTTCTCCTTCCTAGACAGAGTGGAAAAGCTTTTCCCTGCCGTGTAGGCGACAAGAGACGCATTAGACGGCGATCCGGAGCTGTCCGAAGGTAAGCGCCTGTTGCCGGCCTCTTTCGGCACAAGCCCCCGCTCCGGAGCGCACCGCGGCCGGCAGGATGCTCTCTGCCGGCGAAGGTGCCGCTTCTCCGGCAAGGAAGCCTCTGCCGCTTCTCCAGCACACGGAGAGCGTGCTAGCTGCTGAAACGTGAAGAAAGAAGCTGCAGAAGACTGGCACTGAGCGTGCAGCTTTCCAGCGGAGAGAAAAAGCTACTTTAACACTCTGCAAGCCTTTCCACTCCCAAAAACATGCACATGGAAGGAGCTGCTGCAAAACCGATGCTGTGCTCGCTGCTGCTCCTCCTGAAGCTCTGGCTGCTAAATCTGAGGCTTTCCTTCCAATTTCAAGCTGCAAAGCACTTGCTGAATTGCAGGGAAAGTCCGGGAGGCATTTGCTGTGCTGGCACACTTTCTCCTTCCTAGACAGAGTGGAAAAGCTTTTCCCTGCCGTGTAGGCGACAAGAGACGCATTAGACGGCGATCCGGAGCTGTCCGAAGGTAAGCGCCTGTTGCCGGCCTCTTTCGGCACAAGCCCCCGCTCCGGAGCGCACCGCGGCCGGCAGGATGCTCTCTGCCGGCGAAGGTGCCGCTTCTCCGGCAAGGAAGCCTCTGCCGCTTCTCCAGCACACGGAGAGCGTGCTAGCTGCTGAAACGTGAAGAAAGAAGCTGCAGAAGACTGGCACTGAGCGTGCAGCTTTCCAGCGGAGAGAAAAAGCTACTTTAACACTCTGCAAGCCTTTCCACTCCCAAAAACATGCACATGGAAGGAGCTGCTGCAAAACCGATGCTGTGCTCGCTGCTGCTCCTCCTGAAGCTCTGGCTGCTAAATCTGAGGCTTTCCTTCCAATTTCAAGCTGCAAAGCACTTGCTGAATTGCAGGGAAAGTCCGGGAGGCATTTGCTGTGCTGGCACACTTTCTCCTTCCTAGACAGAGTGGAAAAGCTTTTCCCTGCCGTGTAGGCGACAAGAGACGCATTAGACGGCGATCCGGAGCTGTCCGAAGGTAAGCGCCTGTTGCCGGCCTCTTTCGGCACAAGCCCCCGCTCCGGAGCGCACCGCGGCCGGCAGGATGCTCTCTGCCGGCGAAGGTGCCGCTTCTCCGGCAAGGAAGCCTCTGCCGCTTCTCCAGCACACGGAGAGCGTGCTAGCTGCTGAAACGTGAAGAAAGAAGCTGCAGAAGACTGGCACTGAGCGTGCAGCTTTCCAGCGGAGAGAAAAAGCTACTTTAACACTCTGCAAGCCTTTCCACTCCCAAAAACATGCACATGGAAGGAGCTGCTGCAAAACCGATGCTGTGCTCGCTGCTGCTCCTCCTGAAGCTCTGGCTGCTAAATCTGAGGCTTTCCTTCCAATTTCAAGCTGCAAAGCACTTGCTGAATTGCAGGGAAAGTCCGGGAGGCATTTGCTGTGCTGGCACACTTTCTCCTTCCTAGACAGAGTGGAAAAGCTTTTCCCTGCCGTGTAGGCGACAAGAGACGCATTAGACGGCGATCCGGAGCTGTCCGAAGGTAAGCGCCTGTTGCCGGCCTCTTTCGGCACAAGCCCCCGCTCCGGAGCGCACCGCGGCCGGCAGGATGCTCTCTGCCGGCGAAGGTGCCGCTTCTCCGGCAAGGAAGCCTCTGCCGCTTCTCCAGCACACGGAGAGCGTGCTAGCTGCTGAAACGTGAAGAAAGAAGCTGCAGAACACTGGCACTGAGCGTGCAGCTTTCCAGCGGAGAGAAAAAGCTACTTTAACACTCTGCAAGCCTTTCCACTCCCAAAAACATGCACATGGAAGGAGCTGCTGCAAAACCGATGCTGTGCTCGCTGCTGCTCCTCCTGAAGCTCTGGCTGCTAAATCTGAGGCTTTCCTTCCAATTTCAAGCTGCAAAGCACTTGCTGAATTGCAGGGAAAGTCCGGGAGGCATTTGCTGTGCTGGCACACTTTCTCCTTCCTAGACAGAGTGGAAAAGCTTTTCCCTGCCGTGTAGGCGACAAGAGACGCATTAGACGGCGATCCGGAGCTGTCCGAAGGTAAGCGCCTGTTGCCGGCCTCTTTCGGCACAAGCCCCCGCTCCGGAGCGCACCGCGGCCGGCAGGATGCTCTCTGCCGGCGAAGGTGCCGCTTCTCCGGCAAGGAAGCCTCTGCCGCTTCTCCAGCACACGGAGAGCGTGCTAGCTGCTGAAACGTGAAGAAAGAAGCTGCAGAAGACTGGCACTGAGCGTGCAGCTTTCCAGCGGAGAGAAAAAGCTACTTTAACACTCTGCAAGCCTTTCCACTCCCAAAAACATGCACATGGAAGGAGCTGCTGCAAAACCGATGCTGTGCTCGCTGCTGCTCCTCCTGAAGCTCTGGCTGCTAAATCTGAGGCTTTCCTTCCAATTTCAAGCTGCAAAGCACTTGCTGAATTCCAGGGAAAGTCCGGGAGGCATTTACTGTGCTGGCACACTTTCTCCTTCCTAGACAGAGTGGAAAAGCTTTTCCCTGCCGTGTAGGCGACAAGAGACGCATTAGACGGCGATCCGGAGCTGTCCGAAGGTAAGCGCCTGTTGCCGGCCTCTTTCGGCACAAGCCCCCGCTCCGGAGCGCACCGCGGCCGGCAGGATGCTCTCTGCCGGCGAAGGTGCCGCTTCTCCGGCAAGGAAGCCTCTGCCGCTTCTCCAGCACACGGAGAGCGTGCTAGCTGCTGAAACGTGAAGAAAGAAGCTGCAGAAGACTGGCACTGAGCGTGCAGCTTTCCAGCGGAGAGAAAAAGCTACTTTAACACTCTGCAAGCCTTTCCACTCCCAAAAACATGCACATGGAAGGAGCTGCTGCAAAACCGATGCTGTGCTCGCTGCTGCTCCTCCTGAAGCTCTGGCTGCTAAATCTGAGGCTTTCCTTCCAATTTCAAGCTGCAAAGCACTTGCTGAATTGCAGGGAAAGTCCGGGAGGCATTTGCTGTGCTGGCACACTTTCTCCTTCCTAGACAGAGTGGAAAAGCTTTTCCCTGCCGTGTAGGCGACAAGAGACGCATTAGACGGCGATCCGGAGCTGTCCGAAGGTAAGCGCCTGTTGCCGGCCTCTTTCGGCACAAGCCCCCGCTCCGGAGCGCACCGCGGCCGGCAGGATGCTCTCTGCCGGCGAAGGTGCCGCTTCTCCGGCAAGGAAGCCTCTGCCGCTTCTCCAGCACACGGAGAGCGTGCTAGCTGCTGAAACGTGAAGAAAGAAGCTGCAGAAGACTGGCACTCAGCGTGCAGCTTTCCAGCGGAGAGAAAAAGCTACTTTAACACTCTGCAAGCCTTTCCACTCCCAAAAACATGCACATGGAAGGAGCTGCTGCAAAACCGATGCTGTGCTCGCTGCTGCTCCTCCTGAAGCTCTGGCTGCTAAATCTGAGGCTTTCCTTCCAATTTCAAGCTGCAAAGCACTTGCTGAATTGCAGGGAAAGTCCGGGAGGCATTTGCTGTGCTGGCACACTTTCTCCTTCCTAGACAGAGTGGAAAAGCTTTTCCCTGCCGTGTAGGCGACAAGAGACGCATTAGACGGCGATCCGGAGCTGTCCGAAGGTAAGCGCCTGTTGCCGGCCTCTTTCGGCACAAGCCCCCGCTCCGGAGCGCACCGCGGCCGGCAGGATGCTCTCTGCCGGCGAAGGTGCCGCTTCTCCGGCAAGGAAGCCTCTGCCGCTTCTCCAGCACACGGAGAGCGTGCTAGCTGCTGAAACGTGAAGAAAGAAGCTGCAGAAGACTGGCACTGAGCGTGCAGCTTTCCAGCGGAGAGAAAAAGCTACTTTAACACTCTGCAAGCCTTTCCACTCCCAAAAACATGCACATGGAAGGAGCTGCTGCAAAACCGATGCTGTGCTCGCTGCTGCTCCTCCTGAAGCTCTGGCTGCTAAATCTGAGGCTTTCCTTCCAATTTCAAGCTGCAAAGCACTTGCTGAATTGCAGGGAAAGTCCGGGAGGCATTTGCTGTGCTGGCACACTTTCTCCTTCCTAGACAGAGTGGAAAAGCTTTTCCCTGCCGTGTAGGCGACAAGAGACGCATTAGACGGCGATCCGGAGCTGTCCGAAGGTAAGCGCCTGTTGCCGGCCTCTTTCGGCACAAGCCCCCGCTCCGGAGCGCACCGCGGCCGGCAGGATGCTCTCTGCCGGCGAAGGTGCCGCTTCTCCGGCAAGGAAGCCTCTGCCGCTTCTCCAGCACACGGAGAGCGTGCTAGCTGCTGAAACGTGAAGAAAGAAGCTGCAGAAGACTGGCACTGAGCGTGCAGCTTTCCAGCGGAGAGAAAAAGCTACTTTAACACTCTGCAAGCCTTTCCACTCCCAAAAACATGCACATGGAAGGAGCTGCTGCAAAACCGATGCTGTGCTCGCTGCTGCTCCTCCTGAAGCTCTGGCTGCTAAATCTGAGGCTTTCCTTCCAATTTCAAGCTGCAAAGCACTTGCTGAATTGCAGGGAAAGTCCGGGAGGCATTTGCTGTGCTGGCACACTTTCTCCTTCCTAGACAGAGTGGAAAAGCTTTTCCCTGCCGTGTAGGCGACAAGAGACGCATTAGACGGCGATCCGGAGCTGTCCGAAGGTAAGCGCCTGTTGCCGGCCTCTTTCGGCACAAGCCCCCGCTCCGGAGCGCACCGCGGCCGGCAGGATGCTCTCTGCCGGCGAAGGTGCCGCTTCTCCGGCAAGGAAGCCTCTGCCGCTTCTCCAGCACACGGAGAGCGTGCTAGCTGCTGAAACGTGAAGAAAGAAGCTGCAGAAGACTGGCACTGAGCGTGCAGCTTTCCAGCGGAGAGAAAAAGCTACTTTAACACTCTGCAAGCCTTTCCACTCCCAAAAACATGCACATGGAAGGAGCTGCTGCAAAACCGATGCTGTGCTCGCTGCTGCTCCTCCTGAAGCTCTGGCTGCTAAATCTGAGGCTTTCCTTCCAATTTCAAGCTGCAAAGCACTTGCTGAATTGCAGGGAAAGTCCGGGAGGCATTTGCTGTGCTGGCACACTTTCTCCTTCCTAGACAGAGTGGAAAAGCTTTTCCCTGCCGTGTAGGCGACAAGAGACGCATTAGACGGCGATCCGGAGCTGTCCGAAGGTAAGCGCCTGTTGCCGGCCTCTTTCGGCACAAGCCCCCGCTCCGGAGCGCACCGCGGCCGGCAGGATGCTCTCTGCCGGCGAAGGTGCCGCTTCTCCGGCAAGGAAGCCTCTGCCGCTTCTCCAGCACACGGAGAGCGTGCTAGCTGCTGAAACGTGAAGAAAGAAGCTGCAGAAGACTGGCACTGAGCGTGCAGCTTTCCAGCGGAGAGAAAAAGCTACTTTAACACTCTGCAAGCCTTTCCACTCCCAAAAACATGCACATGGAAGGAGCTGCTGCAAAACCGATGCTGTGCTCGCTGCTGCTCCTCCTGAAGCTCTGGCTGCTAAATCTGAGGCTTTCCTTCCAATTTCAAGCTGCAAAGCACTTGCTGAATTGCAGGGAAAGTCCGGGAGGCATTTGCTGTGCTGGCACACTTTCTCCTTCCTAGACAGAGTGGAAAAGCTTTTCCCTGCCGTGTAGGCGACAAGAGACGCATTAGACGGCGATCCGGAGCTGTCCGAAGGTAAGCGCCTGTTGCCGGCCTCTTTCGGCACAAGCCCCCGCTCCGGAGCGCACCGCGGCCGGCAGGATGCTCTCTGCCGGCGAAGGTGCCGCTTCTCCGGCAAGGAAGCCTCTGCCGCTTCTCCAGCACACGGAGAGCGTGCTAGCTGCTGAAACGTGAAGAAAGAAGCTGCAGAAGACTGGCACTGAGCGTGCAGCTTTCCAGCGGAGAGAAAAAGCTACTTTAACACTCTGCAAGCCTTTCCACTCCCAAAAACATGCACATGGAAGGAGCTGCTGCAAAACCGATGCTGTGCTCGCTGCTGCTCCTCCTGAAGCTCTGGCTGCTAAATCTGAGGCTTTCCTTCCAATTTCAAGCTGCAAAGCACTTGCTGAATTCCAGGGAAAGTCCGGGAGGCATTTGCTGTGCTGGCACACTTTCTCCTTCCTAGACAGAGTGGAAAAGCTTTTCCCTGCCGTGTAGGCGACAAGAGACGCATTAGACGGCGATCCGGAGCTGTCCGAAGGTAAGCGCCTGTTGCCGGCCTCTTTCGGCACAAGCCCCCGCTCCGGAGCGCACCGCGGCCGGCAGGATGCTCTCTGCCGGCGAAGGTGCCGCTTCTCCGGCAAGGAAGCCTCTGCCGCTTCTCCAGCACACGGAGAGCGTGCTAGCTGCTGAAACGTGAAGAAAGAAGCTGCAGAAGACTGGCACTGAGCGTGCAGCTTTCCAGCGGAGAGAAAAAGCTACTTTAACACTCTGCAAGCCTTTCCACTCCCAAAAACATGCACATGGAAGGAGCTGCTGCAAAACCGATGCTGTGCTCGCTGCTGCTCCTCCTGAAGCTCTGGCTGCTAAATCTGAGGCTTTCCTTCCAATTTCAAGCTGCAAAGCACTTGCTGAATTCCAGGGAAAGTCCGGGAGGCATTTGCTGTGCTGGCACACTTTCTCCTTCCTAGACAGAGTGGAAAAGCTTTTCCCTGCCGTGTAGGCGACAAGAGACGCATTAGACGGCGATCCGGAGCTGTCCGAAGGTAAGCGCCTGTTGCCGGCCTCTTTCGGCACAAGCCCCCGCTCCCGAGCGCACCGCGGCCGGCAGGATGCTCTCTGCCGGCGAAGGTGCCGCTTCTCCGGCAAGGAAGCCTCTGCCGCTTCTCCAGCACACGGAGAGCGTGCTAGCTGCTGAAACGTGAAGAAAGAAGCTGCAGAAGACTGGCACTGAGCGTGCAGCTTTCCAGCGGAGAGAAAAAGCTACTTTAACACTCTGCAAGCCTTTCCACTCCCAAAAACATGCACATGGAAGGAGCTGCTGCAAAACCGATGCTGTGCTCGCTGCTGCTCCTCCTGAAGCTCTGGCTGCTAAATCTGAGGCTTTCCTTCCAATTTCAAGCTGCAAAGCACTTGCTGAATTGCAGGGAAAGTCCGGGAGGCATTTGCTGTGCTGGCACACTTTCTCCTTCCTAGACAGAGTGGAAAAGCTTTTCCCTGCCGTGTAGGCGACAAGAGACGCATTAGACGGCGATCCGGAGCTGTCCGAAGGTAAGCGCCTGTTGCCGGCCTCTTTCGGCACAAGCCCCCGCTCCGGAGCGCACCGCGGCCGGCAGGATGCTCTCTGCCGGCGAAGGTGCCGCTTCTCCGGCAAGGAAGCCTCTGCCGCTTCTCCAGCACACGGAGAGCGTGCTAGCTGCTGAAACGTGAAGAAAGAAGCTGCAGAAGACTGGCACTGAGCGTGCAGCTTTCCAGCGGAGAGAAAAAGCTACTTTAACACTCTGCAAGCCTTTCCACTCCCAAAAACATGCACATGGAAGGAGCTGCTGCAAAACCGATGCTGTGCTCGCTGCTGCTCCTCCTGAAGCTCTGGCTGCTAAATCTGAGGCTTTCCTTCCAATTTCAAGCTGCAAAGCACTTGCTGAATTCCAGGGAAAGTCCGGGAGGCATTTGCTGTGCTGGCACACTTTCTCCTTCCTAGACAGAGTGGAAAAGCTTTTCCCTGCCGTGTAGGCGACAAGAGACGCATTAGACGGCGATCCGGAGCTGTCCGAAGGTAAGCGCCTGTTGCCGGCCTCTTTCGGCACAAGCCCCCGCTCCGGAGCGCACCGCGGCCGGCAGGATGCTCTCTGCCGGCGAAGGTGCCGCTTCTCCGGCAAGGAAGCCTCTGCCGCTTCTCCAGCACACGGAGAGCGTGCTAGCTGCTGAAACGTGAAGAAAGAAGCTGCAGAACACTGGCACTGAGCGTGCAGCTTTCCAGCGGAGAGAAAAAGCTACTTTAACACTCTGCAAGCCTTTCCACTCCCAAAAACATGCACATGGAAGGAGCTGCTGCAAAACCGATGCTGTGCTCGCTGCTGCTCCTCCTGAAGCTCTGGCTGCTAAATCTGAGGCTTTCCTTCCAATTTCAAGCTGCAAAGCACTTGCTGAATTGCAGGGAAAGTCCGGGAGGCATTTGCTGTGCTGGCACACTTTCTCCTTCCTAGACAGAGTGGAAAAGCTTTTCCCTGCCGTGTAGGCGACAAGAGACGCATTAGACGGCGATCCGGAGCTGTCCGAAGGTAAGCGCCTGTTGCCGGCCTCTTTCGGCACAAGCCCCCGCTCCGGAGCGCACCGCGGCCGGCAGGATGCTCTCTGCCGGCGAAGGTGCCGCTTCTCCGGCAAGGAAGCCTCTGCCGCTTCTCCAGCACACGGAGAGCGTGCTAGCTGCTGAAACGTGAAGAAAGAAGCTGCAGAAGACTGGCACTGAGCGTGCAGCTTTCCAGCGGAGAGAAAAAGCTACTTTAACACTCTGCAAGCCTTTCCACTCCCAAAAACATGCACATGGAAGGAGCTGCTGCAAAACCGATGCTGTGCTCGCTGCTGCTCCTCCTGAAGCTCTGGCTGCTAAATCTGAGGCTTTCCTTCCAATTTCAAGCTGCAAAGCACTTGCTGAATTCCAGGGAAAGTCCGGGAGGCATTTACTGTGCTGGCACACTTTCTCCTTCCTAGACAGAGTGGAAAAGCTTTTCCCTGCCGTGTAGGCGACAAGAGACGCATTAGACGGCGATCCGGAGCTGTCCGAAGGTAAGCGCCTGTTGCCGGCCTCTTTCGGCACAAGCCCCCGCTCCGGAGCGCACCGCGGCCGGCAGGATGCTCTCTGCCGGCGAAGGTGCCGCTTCTCCGGCAAGGAAGCCTCTGCCGCTTCTCCAGCACACGGAGAGCGTGCTAGCTGCTGAAACGTGAAGAAAGAAGCTGCAGAAGACTGGCACTGAGCGTGCAGCTTTCCAGCGGAGAGAAAAAGCTACTTTAACACTCTGCAAGCCTTTCCACTCCCAAAAACATGCACATGGAAGGAGCTGCTGCAAAACCGATGCTGTGCTCGCTGCTGCTCCTCCTGAAGCTCTGGCTGCTAAATCTGAGGCTTTCCTTCCAATTTCAAGCTGCAAAGCACTTGCTGAATTGCAGGGAAAGTCCGGGAGGCATTTGCTGTGCTGGCACACTTTCTCCTTCCTAGACAGAGTGGAAAAGCTTTTCCCTGCCGTGTAGGCGACAAGAGACGCATTAGACGGCGATCCGGAGCTGTCCGAAGGTAAGCGCCTGTTGCCGGCCTCTTTCGGCACAAGCCCCCGCTCCGGAGCGCACCGCGGCCGGCAGGATGCTCTCTGCCGGCGAAGGTGCCGCTTCTCCGGCAAGGAAGCCTCTGCCGCTTCTCCAGCACACGGAGAGCGTGCTAGCTGCTGAAACGTGAAGAAAGAAGCTGCAGAACACTGGCACTGAGCGTGCAGCTTTCCAGCGGAGAGAAAAAGCTACTTTAACACTCTGCAAGCCTTTCCACTCCCAAAAACATGCACATGGAAGGAGCTGCTGCAAAACCGATGCTGTGCTCGCTGCTGCTCCTCCTGAAGCTCTGGCTGCTAAATCTGAGGCTTTCCTTCCAATTTCAAGCTGCAAAGCACTTGCTGAATTGCAGGGAAAGTCCGGGAGGCATTTGCTGTGCTGGCACACTTTCTCCTTCCTAGACAGAGTGGAAAAGCTTTTCCCTGCCGTGTAGGCGACAAGAGACGCATTAGACGGCGATCCGGAGCTGTCCGAAGGTAAGCGCCTGTTGCCGGCCTCTTTCGGCACAAGCCCCCGCTCCGGAGCGCACCGCGGCCGGCAGGATGCTCTCTGCCGGCGAAGGTGCCGCTTCTCCGGCAAGGAAGCCTCTGCCGCTTCTCCAGCACACGGAGAGCGTGCTAGCTGCTGAAACGTGAAGAAAGAAGCTGCAGAACACTGGCACTGAGCGTGCAGCTTTCCAGCGGAGAGAAAAAGCTACTTTAACACTCTGCAAGCCTTTCCACTCCCAAAAACATGCACATGGAAGGAGCTGCTGCAAAACCGATGCTGTGCTCGCTGCTGCTCCTCCTGAAGCTCTGGCTGCTAAATCTGAGGCTTTCCTTCCAATTTCAAGCTGCAAAGCACTTGCTGAATTGCAGGGAAAGTCCGGGAGGCATTTGCTGTGCTGGCACACTTTCTCCTTCCTAGACAGAGTGGAAAAGCTTTTCCCTGCCGTGTAGGCGACAAGAGACGCATTAGACGGCGATCCGGAGCTGTCCGAAGGTAAGCGCCTGTTGCCGGCCTCTTTCGGCACAAGCCCCCGCTCCGGAGCGCACCGCGGCCGGCAGGATGCTCTCTGCCGGCGAAGGTGCCGCTTCTCCGGCAAGGAAGCCTCTGCCGCTTCTCCAGCACACGGAGAGCGTGCTAGCTGCTGAAACGTGAAGAAAGAAGCTGCAGAAGACTGGCACTGAGCGTGCAGCTTTCCAGCGGAGAGAAAAAGCTACTTTAACACTCTGCAAGCCTTTCCACTCCCAAAAACATGCACATGGAAGGAGCTGCTGCAAAACCGATGCTGTGCTCGCTGCTGCTCCTCCTGAAGCTCTGGCTGCTAAATCTGAGGCTTTCCTTCCAATTTCAAGCTGCAAAGCACTTGCTGAATTCCAGGGAAAGTCCGGGAGGCATTTGCTGTGCTGGCACACTTTCTCCTTCCTAGACAGAGTGGAAAAGCTTTTCCCTGCCGTGTAGGCGACAAGAGACGCATTAGACGGCGATCCGGAGCTGTCCGAAGGTAAGCGCCTGTTGCCGGCCTCTTTCGGCACAAGCCCCCGCTCCCGAGCGCACCGCGGCCGGCAGGATGCTCTCTGCCGGCGAAGGTGCCGCTTCTCCGGCAAGGAAGCCTCTGCCGCTTCTCCAGCACACGGAGAGCGTGCTAGCTGCTGAAACGTGAAGAAAGAAGCTGCAGAAGACTGGCACTGAGCGTGCAGCTTTCCAGCGGAGAGAAAAAGCTACTTTAACACTCTGCAAGCCTTTCCACTCCCAAAAACATGCACATGGAAGGAGCTGCTGCAAAACCGATGCTGTGCTCGCTGCTGCTCCTCCTGAAGCTCTGGCTGCTAAATCTGAGGCTTTCCTTCCAATTTCAAGCTGCAAAGCACTTGCTGAATTCCAGGGAAAGTCCGGGAGGCATTTGCTGTGCTGGCACACTTTCTCCTTCCTAGACAGAGTGGAAAAGCTTTTCCCTGCCGTGTAGGCGACAAGAGACGCATTAGACGGCGATCCGGAGCTGTCCGAAGGTAAGCGCCTGTTGCCGGCCTCTTTCGGCACAAGCCCCCGCTCCGGAGCGCACCGCGGCCGGCAGGATGCTCTCTGCCGGCGAAGGTGCCGCTTCTCCGGCAAGGAAGCCTCTGCCGCTTCTCCAGCACACGGAGAGCGTGCTAGCTGCTGAAACGTGAAGAAAGAAGCTGCAGAAGACTGGCACTGAGCGTGCAGCTTTCCAGCGGAGAGAAAAAGCTACTTTAACACTCTGCAAGCCTTTCCACTCCCAAAAACATGCACATGGAAGGAGCTGCTGCAAAACCGATGCTGTGCTCGCTGCTGCTCCTCCTGAAGCTCTGGCTGCTAAATCTGAGGCTTTCCTTCCAATTTCAAGCTGCAAAGCACTTGCTGAATTCCAGGGAAAGTCCGGGAGGCATTTGCTGTGCTGGCACACTTTCTCCTTCCTAGACAGAGTGGAAAAGCTTTTCCCTGCCGTGTAGGCGACAAGAGACGCATTAGACGGCGATCCGGAGCTGTCCGAAGGTAAGCGCCTGTTGCCGGCCTCTTTCGGCACAAGCCCCCGCTCCGGAGCGCACCGCGGCCGGCAGGATGCTCTCTGCCGGCGAAGGTGCCGCTTCTCCGGCAAGGAAGCCTCTGCCGCTTCTCCAGCACACGGAGAGCGTGCTAGCTGCTGAAACGTGAAGAAAGAAGCTGCAGAACACTGGCACTGAGCGTGCAGCTTTCCAGCGGAGAGAAAAAGCTACTTTAACACTCTGCAAGCCTTTCCACTCCCAAAAACATGCACATGGAAGGAGCTGCTGCAAAACCGATGCTGTGCTCGCTGCTGCTCCTCCTGAAGCTCTGGCTGCTAAATCTGAGGCTTTCCTTCCAATTTCAAGCTGCAAAGCACTTGCTGAATTCCAGGGAAAGTCCGGGAGGCATTTGCTGTGCTGGCACACTTTCTCCTTCCTAGACAGAGTGGAAAAGCTTTTCCCTGCCGTGTAGGCGACAAGAGACGCATTAGACGGCGATCCGGAGCTGTCCGAAGGTAAGCGCCTGTTGCCGGCCTCTTTCGGCACAAGCCCCCGCTCCGGAGCGCACCGCGGCCGGCAGGATGCTCTCTGCCGGCGAAGGTGCCGCTTCTCCGGCAAGGAAGCCTCTGCCGCTTCTCCAGCACACGGAGAGCGTGCTAGCTGCTGAAACGTGAAGAAAGAAGCTGCAGAAGACTGGCACTGAGCGTGCAGCTTTCCAGCGGAGAGAAAAAGCTACTTTAACACTCTGCAAGCCTTTCCACTCCCAAAAACATGCACATGGAAGGAGCTGCTGCAAAACCGATGCTGTGCTCGCTGCTGCTCCTCCTGAAGCTCTGGCTGCTAAATCTGAGGCTTTCCTTCCAATTTCAAGCTGCAAAGCACTTGCTGAATTGCAGGGAAAGTCCGGGAGGCATTTGCTGTGCTGGCACACTTTCTCCTTCCTAGACAGAGTGGAAAAGCTTTTCCCTGCCGTGTAGGCGACAAGAGACGCATTAGACGGCGATCCGGAGCTGTCCGAAGGTAAGCGCCTGTTGCCGGCCTCTTTCGGCACAAGCCCCCGCTCCGGAGCGCACCGCGGCCGGCAGGATGCTCTCTGCCGGCGAAGGTGCCGCTTCTCCGGCAAGGAAGCCTCTGCCGCTTCTCCAGCACACGGAGAGCGTGCTAGCTGCTGAAACGTGAAGAAAGAAGCTGCAGAACACTGGCACTGAGCGTGCAGCTTTCCAGCGGAGAGAAAAAGCTACTTTAACACTCTGCAAGCCTTTCCACTCCCAAAAACATGCACATGGAAGGAGCTGCTGCAAAACCGATGCTGTGCTCGCTGCTGCTCCTCCTGAAGCTCTGGCTGCTAAATCTGAGGCTTTCCTTCCAATTTCAAGCTGCAAAGCACTTGCTGAATTGCAGGGAAAGTCCGGGAGGCATTTGCTGTGCTGGCACACTTTCTCCTTCCTAGACAGAGTGGAAAAGCTTTTCCCTGCCGTGTAGGCGACAAGAGACGCATTAGACGGCGATCCGGAGCTGTCCGAAGGTAAGCGCCTGTTGCCGGCCTCTTTCGGCACAAGCCCCCGCTCCGGAGCGCACCGCGGCCGGCAGGATGCTCTCTGCCGGCGAAGGTGCCGCTTCTCCGGCAAGGAAGCCTCTGCCGCTTCTCCAGCACACGGAGAGCGTGCTAGCTGCTGAAACGTGAAGAAAGAAGCTGCAGAAGACTGGCACTGAGCGTGCAGCTTTCCAGCGGAGAGAAAAAGCTACTTTAACACTCTGCAAGCCTTTCCACTCCCAAAAACATGCACATGGAAGGAGCTGCTGCAAAACCGATGCTGTGCTCGCTGCTGCTCCTCCTGAAGCTCTGGCTGCTAAATCTGAGGCTTTCCTTCCAATTTCAAGCTGCAAAGCACTTGCTGAATTCCAGGGAAAGTCCGGGAGGCATTTGCTGTGCTGGCACACTTTCTCCTTCCTAGACAGAGTGGAAAAGCTTTTCCCTGCCGTGTAGGCGACAAGAGACGCATTAGACGGCGATCCGGAGCTGTCCGAAGGTAAGCGCCTGTTGCCGGCCTCTTTCGGCACAAGCCCCCGCTCCGGAGCGCACCGCGGCCGGCAGGATGCTCTCTGCCGGCGAAGGTGCCGCTTCTCCGGCAAGGAAGCCTCTGCCGCTTCTCCAGCACACGGAGAGCGTGCTAGCTGCTGAAACGTGAAGAAAGAAGCTGCAGAACACTGGCACTGAGCGTGCAGCTTTCCAGCGGAGAGAAAAAGCTACTTTAACACTCTGCAAGCCTTTCCACTCCCAAAAACATGCACATGGAAGGAGCTGCTGCAAAACCGATGCTGTGCTCGCTGCTGCTCCTCCTGAAGCTCTGGCTGCTAAATCTGAGGCTTTCCTTCCAATTTCAAGCTGCAAAGCACTTGCTGAATTGCAGGGAAAGTCCGGGAGGCATTTGCTGTGCTGGCACACTTTCTCCTTCCTAGACAGAGTGGAAAAGCTTTTCCCTGCCGTGTAGGCGACAAGAGACGCATTAGACGGCGATCCGGAGCTGTCCGAAGGTAAGCGCCTGTTGCCGGCCTCTTTCGGCACAAGCCCCCGCTCCGGAGCGCACCGCGGCCGGCAGGATGCTCTCTGCCGGCGAAGGTGCCGCTTCTCCGGCAAGGAAGCCTCTGCCGCTTCTCCAGCACACGGAGAGCGTGCTAGCTGCTGAAACGTGAAGAAAGAAGCTGCAGAACACTGGCACTGAGCGTGCAGCTTTCCAGCGGAGAGAAAAAGCTACTTTAACACTCTGCAAGCCTTTCCACTCCCAAAAACATGCACATGGAAGGAGCTGCTGCAAAACCGATGCTGTGCTCGCTGCTGCTCCTCCTGAAGCTCTGGCTGCTAAATCTGAGGCTTTCCTTCCAATTTCAAGCTGCAAAGCACTTGCTGAATTGCAGGGAAAGTCCGGGAGGCATTTGCTGTGCTGGCACACTTTCTCCTTCCTAGACAGAGTGGAAAAGCTTTTCCCTGCCGTGTAGGCGACAAGAGACGCATTAGACGGCGATCCGGAGCTGTCCGAAGGTAAGCGCCTGTTGCCGGCCTCTTTCGGCACAAGCCCCCGCTCCGGAGCGCACCGCGGCCGGCAGGATGCTCTCTGCCGGCGAAGGTGCCGCTTCTCCGGCAAGGAAGCCTCTGCCGCTTCTCCAGCACACGGAGAGCGTGCTAGCTGCTGAAACGTGAAGAAAGAAGCTGCAGAAGACTGGCACTGAGCGTGCAGCTTTCCAGCGGAGAGAAAAAGCTACTTTAACACTCTGCAAGCCTCTCAACTCCCAAAAACATACACATGGAAGGAGCTGCTGCAAAACCGATGCTGTGCTCGCTGCTGCTCCTCCTGAAGCTCTGGCTGCTAAATCTGAGGCTTTCCTTCCAATTTCAAGCTGCAAAGCACTTGCTGAATTCCAGGGAAAGTCCGGGAGGCATTTGCTGTGCTGGCACACTTTCTCCTTCCTAGACAGAGTGGAAAAGCTTTTCCCTGCCGTGTAGGCGACAAGAGACGCATTAGACGGCGATCCGGAGCTGTCCGAAGGTAAGCGCCTGTTGCCGGCCTCTTTCGGCACAAGCCCCCGCTCCGGAGCGCACCGCGGCCGGCAGGATGCTCTCTGCCGGCGAAGGTGCCGCTTCTCCGGCAAGGAAGCCTCTGCCGCTTCTCCAGCACACGGAGAGCGTGCTAGCTGCTGAAACGTGAAGAAAGAAGCTGCAGAACACTGGCACTGAGCGTGCAGCTTTCCAGCGGAGAGAAAAAGCTACTTTAACACTCTGCAAGCCTTTCCACTCCCAAAAACATGCACATGGAAGGAGCTGCTGCAAAAGCGATGCTGTGCTCGCTGCTGCTCCTCCTGAAGCTCTGGCTGCTAAATCTGAGGCTTTCCTTCCAATTTCAAGCTGCAAAGCACTTGCTGAATTGCAGGGAAAGTCCGGGAGGCATTTGCTGTGCTGGCACACTTTCTCCTTCCTAGACAGAGTGGAAAAGCTTTTCCCTGCCGTGTAGGCGACAAGAGACGCATTAGACGGCGATCCGGAGCTGTCCGAAGGTAAGCGCCTGTTGCCGGCCTCTTTCGGCACAAGCCCCCGCTCCGGAGCGCACCGCGGCCGGCAGGATGCTCTCTGCCGGCGAAGGTGCCGCTTCTCCGGCAAGGAAGCCTCTGCCGCTTCTCCAGCACACGGAGAGCGTGCTAGCTGCTGAAACGTGAAGAAAGAAGCTGCAGAAGACTGGCACTGAGCGTGCAGCTTTCCAGCGGAGAGAAAAAGCTACTTTAACACTCTGCAAGCCTTTCCACTCCCAAAAACATGCACATGGAAGGAGCTGCTGCAAAACCGATGCTGTGCTCGCTGCTGCTCCTCCTGAAGCTCTGGCTGCTAAATCTGAGGCTTTCCTTCCAATTTAAAGCTGCAAAGCACTTGCTGAATTGCAGGGAAAGTCCGGGAGGCATTTGCTGTGCTGGCACACTTTCTCCTTCCTAGACAGAGTGGAAAAGCTTTTCCCTGCCGTGTAGGCGACAAGAGACGCATTAGACGGCGATCCGGAGCTGTCCGAAGGTAAGCGCCTGTTGCCGGCCTCTTTCGGCACAAGTCCCCGCTCCGGAGCGCACCGCGGCCGGCAGGATGCTCTCTGCCGGCGAAGGTGCCGCTTCTCCGGCAAGGAAGCCTCTGCCGCTTCTCCAGCACACGGAGAGCGTGCTAGCTGCTGAAACGTGAAGAAAGAAGCTGCAGAAGACTGGCACTGAGCGTGCAGCTTTCCAGCGGAGAGAAAAAGCTACTTTAACACTCTGCAAGCCTTTCCACTCCCAAAAACATGCACATGGAAGGAGCTGCTGCAAAACCGATGCTGTGCTCGCTGCTGCTCCTCCTGAAGCTCTGGCTGCTAAATCTGAGGCTTTCCTTCCAATTTCAAGCTGCAAAGCACTTGCTGAATTCCAGGGAAAGTCCGGGAGGCATTTGCTGTGCTGGCACACTTTCTCCTTCCTAGACAGAGTGGAAAAGCTTTTCCCTGCCGTGTAGGCGACAAGAGACGCATTAGACGGCGATCCGGAGCTGTCCGAAGGTAAGCGCCTGTTGCCGGCCTCTTTCGGCACAAGCCCCCGCTCCGGAGCGCACCGCGGCCGGCAGGATGCTCTCTGCCGGCGAAGGTGCCGCTTCTCCGGCAAGGAAGCCTCTGCCGCTTCTCCAGCACACGGAGAGCGTGCTAGCTGCTGAAACGTGAAGAAAGAAGCTGCAGAAGACTGGCACTGAGCGTGCAGCTTTCCAGCGGAGAGAAAAAGCTACTTTAACACTCTGCAAGCCTCTCAACTCCCAAAAACATACACATGGAAGGAGCTGCTGCAAAACCGATGCTGTGCTCGCTGCTGCTCCTCCTGAAGCTCTGGCTGCTAAATCTGAGGCTTTCCTTCCAATTTCAAGCTGCAAAGCACTTGCTGAATTCCAGGGAAAGTCCGGGAGGCATTTGCTGTGCTGGCACACTTTCTCCTTCCTAGACAGAGTGGAAAAGCTTTTCCCTGCCGTGTAGGCGACAAGAGACGCATTAGACGGCGATCCGGAGCTGTCCGAAGGTAAGCGCCTGTTGCCGGCCTCTTTCGGCACAAGCCCCCGCTCCGGAGCGCACCGCGGCCGGCAGGATGCTCTCTGCCGGCGAAGGTGCCGCTTCTCCGGCAAGGAAGCCTCTGCCGCTTCTCCAGCACACGGAGAGCGTGCTAGCTGCTGAAACGTGAAGAAAGAAGCTGCAGAACACTGGCACTGAGCGTGCAGCTTTCCAGCGGAGAGAAAAAGCTACTTTAACACTCTGCAAGCCTTTCCACTCCCAAAAACATGCACATGGAAGGAGCTGCTGCAAAACCGATGCTGTGCTCGCTGCTGCTCCTCCTGAAGCTCTGGCTGCTAAATCTGAGGCTTTCCTTCCAATTTCAAGCTGCAAAGCACTTGCTGAATTCCAGGGAAAGTCCGGGAGGCATTTGCTGTGCTGGCACACTTTCTCCTTCCTAGACAGAGTGGAAAAGCTTTTCCCTGCCGTGTAGGCGACAAGAGACGCATTAGACGGCGATCCGGAGCTGTCCGAAGGTAAGCGCCTGTTGCCGGCCTCTTTCGGCACAAGCCCCCGCTCCGGAGCGCACCGCGGCCGGCAGGATGCTCTCTGCCGGCGAAGGTGCCGCTTCTCCGGCAAGGAAGCCTCTGCCGCTTCTCCAGCACACGGAGAGCGTGCTAGCTGCTGAAACGTGAAGAAAGAAGCTGCAGAAGACTGGCACTGAGCGTGCAGCTTTCCAGCGGAGAGAAAAAGCTACTTTAACACTCTGCAAGCCTTTCCACTCCCAAAAACATGCACATGGAAGGAGCTGCTGCAAAACCGATGCTGTGCTCGCTGCTGCTCCTCCTGAAGCTCTGGCTGCTAAATCTGAGGCTTTCCTTCCAATTTCAAGCTGCAAAGCACTTGCTGAATTGCAGGGAAAGTCCGGGAGGCATTTGCTGTGCTGGCACACTTTCTCCTTCCTAGACAGAGTGGAAAAGCTTTTCCCTGCCGTGTAGGCGACAAGAGACGCATTAGACGGCGATCCGGAGCTGTCCGAAGGTAAGCGCCTGTTGCCGGCCTCTTTCGGCACAAGCCCCCGCTCCGGAGCGCACCGCGGCCGGCAGGATGCTCTCTGCCGGCGAAGGTGCCGCTTCTCCGGCAAGGAAGCCTCTGCCGCTTCTCCAGCACACGGAGAGCGTGCTAGCTGCTGAAACGTGAAGAAAGAAGCTGCAGAAGACTGGCACTGAGCGTGCAGCTTTCCAGCGGAGAGAAAAAGCTACTTTAACACTCTGCAAGCCTTTCCACTCCCAAAAACATGCACATGGAAGGAGCTGCTGCAAAACCGATGCTGTGCTCGCTGCTGCTCCTCCTGAAGCTCTGGCTGCTAAATCTGAGGCTTTCCTTCCAATTTCAAGCTGCAAAGCACTTGCTGAATTCCAGGGAAAGTCCGGGAGGCATTTGCTGTGCTGGCACACTTTCTCCTTCCTAGACAGAGTGGAAAAGCTTTTCCCTGCCGTGTAGGCGACAAGAGACGCATTAGACGGCGATCCGGAGCTGTCCGAAGGTAAGCGCCTGTTGCCGGCCTCTTTCGGCACAAGCCCCCGCTCCGGAGCGCACCGCGGCCGGCAGGATGCTCTCTGCCGGCGAAGGTGCCGCTTCTCCGGCAAGGAAGCCTCTGCCGCTTCTCCAGCACACGGAGAGCGTGCTAGCTGCTGAAACGTGAAGAAAGAAGCTGCAGAAGACTGGCACTGAGCGTGCAGCTTTCCAGCGGAGAGAAAAAGCTACTTTAACACTCTGCAAGCCTTTCCACTCCCAAAAACATGCACATGGAAGGAGCTGCTGCAAAACCGATGCTGTGCTCGCTGCTGCTCCTCCTGAAGCTCTGGCTGCTAAATCTGAGGCTTTCCTTCCAATTTCAAGCTGCAAAGCACTTGCTGAATTGCAGGGAAAGTCCGGGAGGCATTTGCTGTGCTGGCACACTTTCTCCTTCCTAGACAGAGTGGAAAAGCTTTTCCCTGCCGTGTAGGCGACAAGAGACGCATTAGACGGCGATCCGGAGCTGTCCGAAGGTAAGCGCCTGTTGCCGGCCTCTTTCGGCACAAGCCCCCGCTCCGGAGCGCACCGCGGCCGGCAGGATGCTCTCTGCCGGCGAAGGTGCCGCTTCTCCGGCAAGGAAGCCTCTGCCGCTTCTCCAGCACACGGAGAGCGTGCTAGCTGCTGAAACGTGAAGAAAGAAGCTGCAGAACACTGGCACTGAGCGTGCAGCTTTCCAGCGGAGAGAAAAAGCTACTTTAACACTCTGCAAGCCTTTCCACTCCCAAAAACATGCACATGGAAGGAGCTGCTGCAAAACCGATGCTGTGCTCGCTGCTGCTCCTCCTGAAGCTCTGGCTGCTAAATCTGAGGCTTTCCTTCCAATTTCAAGCTGCAAAGCACTTGCTGAATTCCAGGGAAAGTCCGGGAGGCATTTGCTGTGCTGGCACACTTTCTCCTTCCTAGACAGAGTGGAAAAGCTTTTCCCTGCCGTGTAGGCGACAAGAGACGCATTAGACGGCGATCCGGAGCTGTCCGAAGGTAAGCGCCTGTTGCCGGCCTCTTTCGGCACAAGCCCCCGCTCCGGAGCGCACCGCGGCCGGCAGGATGCTCTCTGCCGGCGAAGGTGCCGCTTCTCCGGCAAGGAAGCCTCTGCCGCTTCTCCAGCACACGGAGAGCGTGCTAGCTGCTGAAACGTGAAGAAAGAAGCTGCAGAACACTGGCACTGAGCGTGCAGCTTTCCAGCGGAGAGAAAAAGCTACTTTAACACTCTGCAAGCCTTTCCACTCCCAAAAACATGCACATGGAAGGAGCTGCTGCAAAACCGATGCTGTGCTCGCTGCTGCTCCTCCTGAAGCTCTGGCTGCTAAATCTGAGGCTTTCCTTCCAATTTCAAGCTGCAAAGCACTTGCTGAATTCCAGGGAAAGTCCGGGAGGCATTTGCTGTGCTGGCACACTTTCTCCTTCCTAGACAGAGTGGAAAAGCTTTTCCCTGCCGTGTAGGCGACAAGAGACGCATTAGACGGCGATCCGGAGCTGTCCGAAGGTAAGCGCCTGTTGCCGGCCTCTTTCGGCACAAGCCCCCGCTCCGGAGCGCACCGCGGCCGGCAGGATGCTCTCTGCCGGCGAAGGTGCCGCTTCTCCGGCAAGGAAGCCTCTGCCGCTTCTCCAGCACACGGAGAGCGTGCTAGCTGCTGAAACGTGAAGAAAGAAGCTGCAGAAGACTGGCACTGAGCGTGCAGCTTTCCAGCGGAGAGAAAAAGCTACTTTAACACTCTGCAAGCCTCTCAACTCCCAAAAACATACACATGGAAGGAGCTGCTGCAAAACCGATGCTGTGCTCGCTGCTGCTCCTCCTGAAGCTCTGGCTGCTAAATCTGAGGCTTTCCTTCCAATTTCAAGCTGCAAAGCACTTGCTGAATTGCAGGGAAAGTCCGGGAGGCATTTGCTGTGCTGGCACACTTTCTCCTTCCTAGACAGAGTGGAAAAGCTTTTCCCTGCCGTGTAGGCGACAAGAGACGCATTAGACTGCGATCCGGAGCTGTCCGAAGGTAAGCGCCTGTTGCCGGCCTCTTTCGGCACAAGCCCCCGCTCCGGAGCGCACCGCGGCCGGCAGGATGCTCTCTGCCGGCGAAGGTGCCGCTTCTCCGGCAAGGAAGCCTCTGCCGCTTCTCCAGCACACGGAGAGCGTGCTAGCTGCTGAAACGTGAAGAAAGAAGCTGCAGAAGACTGGCACTGAGCGTGCAGCTTTCCAGCGGAGAGAAAAAGCTACTTTAACACTCTGCAAGCCTTTCCACTCCCAAAAACATGCACATGGAAGGAGCTGCTGCAAAACCGATGCTGTGCTCGCTGCTGCTCCTCCTGAAGCTCTGGCTGCTAAATCTGAGGCTTTCCTTCCAATTTAAAGCTGCAAAGCACTTGCTGAATTCCAGGGAAAGTCCGGGAGGCATTTGCTGTGCTGGCACACTTTCTCCTTCCTAGACAGAGTGGAAAAGCTTTTCCCTGCCGTGTAGGCGACAAGAGACGCATTAGACGGCGATCCGGAGCTGTCCGAAGGTAAGCGCCTGTTGCCGGCCTCTTTCGGCACAAGTCCCCGCTCCGGAGCGCACCGCGGCCGGCAGGATGCTCTCTGCCGGCGAAGGTGCCGCTTCTCCGGCAAGGAAGCCTCTGCCGCTTCTCCAGCACACGGAGAGCGTGCTAGCTGCTGAAACGTGAAGAAAGAAGC
Organism: Fringilla coelebs; assembly: GCF_963513975.1. Taxonomy (NCBI): domain Eukaryota; kingdom Metazoa; phylum Chordata; class Aves; order Passeriformes; family Fringillidae; genus Fringilla; species Fringilla coelebs. Next base: position 1,071,582 of record NW_028167542.1, read on the forward strand.
TGCAGAACACTGGCACTGAGCGTGCAGCTTTCCAGCGGAGAGAAAAAGCTACTTTAACACTCTGCAAGCCTTTCCACTCCCAAAAACATGCACATGGAAGGCGCTGCTGCAAAACCGATGCTGTGCTCGCTGCTGCTCCTCCTGAAGCTCTGGCTGCTAAATCTGAGGCTTTCCTTCCAATTTCAAGCTGCAAAGCACTTGCTGAATTCCAGGGAAAGTCCGGGAGGCATTTGCTGTGCTGGCACACTTTCTCCTTCCTAGACAGAGTGGAAAAGCTTTTCCCTGCCGTGTAGGCGACAAGAGACGCATTAGACGGCGATCCGGAGCTGTCCGAAGGTAAGCGCCTGTTGCCGGCCTCTTTCGGCACAAGCCCCCGCTCCGGAGCGCACCGCGGCCGGCAGGATGCTCTCTGCCGGCGAAGGTGCCGCTTCTCCGGCAAGGAAGCCTCTGCCGCTTCTCCAGCACACGGAGAGCGTGCTAGCTGCTGAAACGTGAAGAAAGAAGCTGCAGAACACTGGCACTGAGCGTGCAGCTTTCCAGCGGAGAGAAAAAGCTACTTTAACACTCTGCAAGCCTTTCCACTCCCAAAAACATGCACATGGAAGGAGCTGCTGCAAAACCGATGCTGTGCTCGCTGCTGCTCCTCCTGAAGCTCTGGCTGCTAAATCTGAGGCTTTCCTTCCAATTTCAAGCTGCAAAGCACTTGCTGAATTCCAGGGAAAGTCCGGGAGGCATTTGCTGTGCTGGCACACTTTCTCCTTCCTAGACAGAGTGGAAAAGCTTTTCCCTGCCGTGTAGGCGACAAGAGACGCATTAGACGGCGATCCGGAGCTGTCCGAAGGTAAGCGCCTGTTGCCGGCCTCTTTCGGCACAAGCCCCCGCTCCGGAGCGCACCGCGGCCGGCAGGATGCTCTCTGCCGGCGAAGGTGCCGCTTCTCCGGCAAGGAAGCCTCTGCCGCTTCTCCAGCACACGGAGAGCGTGCTAGCTGCTGAAACGTGAAGAAAGAAGCTGCAGAAGACTGGCACTGAGCGTGCAGCTTTCCAGCGGAGAGAAAAAGCTACTTTAACACTCTGCAAGCCTTTCCACTCCCAAAAACATGCACATGGAAGGAGCTGCTGCAAAACCGATGCTGTGCTCGCTGCTGCTCCTCCTGAAGCTCTGGCTGCTAAATCTGAGGCTTTCCTTCCAATTTCAAGCTGCAAAGCACTTGCTGAATTCCAGGGAAAGTCCGGGAGGCATTTGCTGTGCTGGCACACTTTCTCCTTCCTAGACAGAGTGGAAAAGCTTTTCCCTGCCGTGTAGGCGACAAGAGACGCATTAGACGGCGATCCGGAGCTGTCCGAAGGTAAGCGCCTGTTGCCGGCCTCTTTCGGCACAAGCCCCCGCTCCGGAGCGCACCGCGGCCGGCAGGATGCTCTCTGCCGGCGAAGGTGCCGCTTCTCCGGCAAGGAAGCCTCTGCCGCTTCTCCAGCACACGGAGAGCGTGCTAGCTGCTGAAACGTGAAGAAAGAAGCTGCAGAAGACTGGCACTGAGCGTGCAGCTTTCCAGCGGAGAGAAAAAGCTACTTTAACACTCTGCAAGCCTCTCAACTCCCAAAAACATACACATGGAAGGAGCTGCTGCAAAACCGATGCTGTGCTCGCTGCTGCTCCTCCTGAAGCTCTGGCTGCTAAATCTGAGGCTTTCCTTCCAATTTCAAGCTGCAAAGCACTTGCTGAATTCCAGGGAAAGTCCGGGAGGCATTTGCTGTGCTGGCACACTTTCTCCTTCCTAGACAGAGTGGAAAAGCTTTTCCCTGCCGTGTAGGCGACAAGAGACGCATTAGACGGCGATCCGGAGCTGTCCGAAGGTAAGCGCCTGTTGCCGGCCTCTTTCGGCACAAGCCCCCGCTCCGGAGCGCACCGCGGCCGGCAGGATGCTCTCTGCCGGCGAAGGTGCCGCTTCTCCGGCAAGGAAGCCTCTGCCGCTTCTCCAGCACACGGAGAGCGTGCTAGCTGCTGAAACGTGAAGAAAGAAGCTGCAGAACACTGGCACTGAGCGTGCAGCTTTCCAGCGGAGAGAAAAAGCTACTTTAACACTCTGCAAGCCTTTCCACTCCCAAAAACATGCACATGGAAGGAGCTGCTGCAAAACCGATGCTGTGCTCGCTGCTGCTCCTCCTGAAGCTCTGGCTGCTAAATCTGAGGCTTTCCTTCCAATTTCAAGCTGCAAAGCACTTGCTGAATTGCAGGGAAAGTCCGGGAGGCATTTGCTGTGCTGGCACACTTTCTCCTTCCTAGACAGAGTGGAAAAGCTTTTCCCTGCCGTGTAGGCGACAAGAGACGCATTAGACGGCGATCCGGAGCTGTCCGAAGGTAAGCGCCTGTTGCCGGCCTCTTTCGGCACAAGCCCCCGCTCCGGAGCGCACCGCGGCCGGCAGGATGCTCTCTGCCGGCGAAGGTGCCGCTTCTCCGGCAAGGAAGCCTCTGCCGCTTCTCCAGCACACGGAGAGCGTGCTAGCTGCTGAAACGTGAAGAAAGAAGCTGCAGAAGACTGGCACTGAGCGTGCAGCTTTCCAGCGGAGAGAAAAAGCTACTTTAACACTCTGCAAGCCTTTCCACTCCCAAAAACATGCACATGGAAGGAGCTGCTGCAAAACCGATGCTGTGCTCGCTGCTGCTCCTCCTGAAGCTCTGGCTGCTAAATCTGAGGCTTTCCTTCCAATTTCAAGCTGCAAAGCACTTGCTGAATTCCAGGGAAAGTCCGGGAGGCATTTGCTGTGCTGGCACACTTTCTCCTTCCTAGACAGAGTGGAAAAGCTTTTCCCTGCCGTGTAGGCGACAAGAGACGCATTAGACGGCGATCCGGAGCTGTCCGAAGGTAAGCGCCTGTTGCCGGCCTCTTTCGGCACAAGTCCCCGCTCCGGAGCGCACCGCGGCCGGCAGGATGCTCTCTGCCGGCGAAGGTGCCGCTTCTCCGGCAAGGAAGCCTCTGCCGCTTCTCCAGCACACGGAGAGCGTGCTAGCTGCTGAAACGTGAAGAAAGAAGCTGCAGAACACTGGCACTGAGCGTGCAGCTTTCCAGCGGAGAGAAAAAGCTACTTTAACACTCTGCAAGCCTTTCCACTCCCAAAAACATGCACATGGAAGGAGCTGCTGCAAAACCGATGCTGTGCTCGCTGCTGCTCCTCCTGAAGCTCTGGCTGCTAAATCTGAGGCTTTCCTTCCAATTTCAAGCTGCAAAGCACTTGCTGAATTGCAGGGAAAGTCCGGGAGGCATTTGCTGTGCTGGCACACTTTCTCCTTCCTAGACAGAGTGGAAAAGCTTTTCCCTGCCGTGTAGGCGACAAGAGACGCATTAGACGGCGATCCGGAGCTGTCCGAAGGTAAGCGCCTGTTGCCGGCCTCTTTCGGCACAAGCCCCCGCTCCGGAGCGCACCGCGGCCGGCAGGATGCTCTCTGCCGGCGAAGGTGCCGCTTCTCCGGCAAGGAAGCCTCTGCCGCTTCTCCAGCACACGGAGAGCGTGCTAGCTGCTGAAACGTGAAGAAAGAAGCTGCAGAACACTGGCACTGAGCGTGCAGCTTTCCAGCGGAGAGAAAAAGCTACTTTAACACTCTGCAAGCCTTTCCACTCCCAAAAACATGCACATGGAAGGAGCTGCTGCAAAACCGATGCTGTGCTCGCTGCTGCTCCTCCTGAAGCTCTGGCTGCTAAATCTGAGGCTTTCCTTCCAATTTCAAGCTGCAAAGCACTTGCTGAATTGCAGGGAAAGTCCGGGAGGCATTTGCTGTGCTGGCACACTTTCTCCTTCCTAGACAGAGTGGAAAAGCTTTTCCCTGCCGTGTAGGCGACAAGAGACGCATTAGACGGCGATCCGGAGCTGTCCGAAGGTAAGCGCCTGTTGCCGGCCTCTTTCGGCACAAGCCCCCGCTCCGGAGCGCACCGCGGCCGGCAGGATGCTCTCTGCCGGCGAAGGTGCCGCTTCTCCGGCAAGGAAGCCTCTGCCGCTTCTCCAGCACACGGAGAGCGTGCTAGCTGCTGAAACGTGAAGAAAGAAGCTGCAGAACACTGGCACTGAGCGTGCAGCTTTCCAGCGGAGAGAAAAAGCTACTTTAACACTCTGCAAGCCTTTCCACTCCCAAAAACATGCACATGGAAGGAGCTGCTGCAAAACCGATGCTGTGCTCGCTGCTGCTCCTCCTGAAGCTCTGGCTGCTAAATCTGAGGCTTTCCTTCCAATTTCAAGCTGCAAAGCACTTGCTGAATTGCAGGGAAAGTCCGGGAGGCATTTGCTGTGCTGGCACACTTTCTCCTTCCTAGACAGAGTGGAAAAGCTTTTCCCTGCCGTGTAGGCGACAAGAGACGCATTAGACGGCGATCCGGAGCTGTCCGAAGGTAAGCGCCTGTTGCCGGCCTCTTTCGGCACAAGCCCCCGCTCCGGAGCGCACCGCGGCCGGCAGGATGCTCTCTGCCGGCGAAGGTGCCGCTTCTCCGGCAAGGAAGCCTCTGCCGCTTCTCCAGCACACGGAGAGCGTGCTAGCTGCTGAAACGTGAAGAAAGAAGCTGCAGAACACTGGCACTGAGCGTGCAGCTTTCCAGCGGAGAGAAAAAGCTACTTTAACACTCTGCAAGCCTTTCCACTCCCAAAAACATGCACATGGAAGGAGCTGCTGCAAAACCGATGCTGTGCTCGCTGCTGCTCCTCCTGAAGCTCTGGCTGCTAAATCTGAGGCTTTCCTTCCAATTTCAAGCTGCAAAGCACTTGCTGAATTGCAGGGAAAGTCCGGGAGGCATTTGCTGTGCTGGCACACTTTCTCCTTCCTAGACAGAGTGGAAAAGCTTTTCCCTGCCGTGTAGGCGACAAGAGACGCATTAGACGGCGATCCGGAGCTGTCCGAAGGTAAGCGCCTGTTGCCGGCCTCTTTCGGCACAAGCCCCCGCTCCGGAGCGCACCGCGGCCGGCAGGATGCTCTCTGCCGGCGAAGGTGCCGCTTCTCCGGCAAGGAAGCCTCTGCCGCTTCTCCAGCACACGGAGAGCGTGCTAGCTGCTGAAACGTGAAGAAAGAAGCTGCAGAACACTGGCACTGAGCGTGCAGCTTTCCAGCGGAGAGAAAAAGCTACTTTAACACTCTGCAAGCCTTTCCACTCCCAAAAACATGCACATGGAAGGAGCTGCTGCAAAACCGATGCTGTGCTCGCTGCTGCTCCTCCTGAAGCTCTGGCTGCTAAATCTGAGGCTTTCCTTCCAATTTCAAGCTGCAAAGCACTTGCTGAATTCCAGGGAAAGTCCGGGAGGCATTTGCTGTGCTGGCACACTTTCTCCTTCCTAGACAGAGTGGAAAAGCTTTTCCCTGCCGTGTAGGCGACAAGAGACGCATTAGACGGCGATCCGGAGCTGTCCGAAGGTAAGCGCCTGTTGCCGGCCTCTTTCGGCACAAGCCCCCGCTCCGGAGCGCACCGCGGCCGGCAGGATGCTCTCTGCCGGCGAAGGTGCCGCTTCTCCGGCAAGGAAGCCTCTGCCGCTTCTCCAGCACACGGAGAGCGTGCTAGCTGCTGAAACGTGAAGAAAGAAGCTGCAGAACACTGGCACTGAGCGTGCAGCTTTCCAGCGGAGAGAAAAAGCTACTTTAACACTCTGCAAGCCTTTCCACTCCCAAAAACATGCACATGGAAGGAGCTGCTGCAAAACCGATGCTGTGCTCGCTGCTGCTCCTCCTGAAGCTCTGGCTGCTAAATCTGAGGCTTTCCTTCCAATTTCAAGCTGCAAAGCACTTGCTGAATTCCAGGGAAAGTCCGGGAGGCATTTGCTGTGCTGGCACACTTTCTCCTTCCTAGACAGAGTGGAAAAGCTTTTCCCTGCCGTGTAGGCGACAAGAGACGCATTAGACGGCGATCCGGAGCTGTCCGAAGGTAAGCGCCTGTTGCCGGCCTCTTTCGGCACAAGCCCCCGCTCCGGAGCGCACCGCGGCCGGCAGGATGCTCTCTGCCGGCGAAGGTGCCGCTTCTCCGGCAAGGAAGCCTCTGCCGCTTCTCCAGCACACGGAGAGCGTGCTAGCTGCTGAAACGTGAAGAAAGAAGCTGCAGAACACTGGCACTGAGCGTGCAGCTTTCCAGCGGAGAGAAAAAGCTACTTTAACACTCTGCAAGCCTTTCCACTCCCAAAAACATGCACATGGAAGGAGCTGCTGCAAAACCGATGCTGTGCTCGCTGCTGCTCCTCCTGAAGCTCTGGCTGCTAAATCTGAGGCTTTCCTTCCAATTTCAAGCTGCAAAGCACTTGCTGAATTGCAGGGAAAGTCCGGGAGGCATTTGCTGTGCTGGCACACTTTCTCCTTCCTAGACAGAGTGGAAAAGCTTTTCCCTGCCGTGTAGGCGACAAGAGACGCATTAGACGGCGATCCGGAGCTGTCCGAAGGTAAGCGCCTGTTGCCGGCCTCTTTCGGCACAAGCCCCCGCTCCGGAGCGCACCGCGGCCGGCAGGATGCTCTCTGCCGGCGAAGGTGCCGCTTCTCCGGCAAGGAAGCCTCTGCCGCTTCTCCAGCACACGGAGAGCGTGCTAGCTGCTGAAACGTGAAGAAAGAAGCTGCAGAACACTGGCACTGAGCGTGCAGCTTTCCAGCGGAGAGAAAAAGCTACTTTAACACTCTGCAAGCCTTTCCACTCCCAAAAACATGCACATGGAAGGAGCTGCTGCAAAACCGATGCTGTGCTCGCTGCTGCTCCTCCTGAAGCTCTGGCTGCTAAATCTGAGGCTTTCCTTCCAATTTCAAGCTGCAAAGCACTTGCTGAATTCCAGGGAAAGTCCGGGAGGCATTTGCTGTGCTGGCACACTTTCTCCTTCCTAGACAGAGTGGAAAAGCTTTTCCCTGCCGTGTAGGCGACAAGAGACGCATTAGACGGCGATCCGGAGCTGTCCGAAGGTAAGCGCCTGTTGCCGGCCTCTTTCGGCACAAGTCCCCGCTCCGGAGCGCACCGCGGCCGGCAGGATGCTCTCTGCCGGCGAAGGTGCCGCTTCTCCGGCAAGGAAGCCTCTGCCGCTTCTCCAGCACACGGAGAGCGTGCTAGCTGCTGAAACGTGAAGAAAGAAGCTGCAGAAGACTGGCACTGAGCGTGCAGCTTTCCAGCGGAGAGAAAAAGCTACTTTAACACTCTGCAAGCCTTTCCACTCCCAAAAACATGCACATGGAAGGAGCTGCTGCAAAACCGATGCTGTGCTCGCTGCTGCTCCTCCTGAAGCTCTGGCTGCTAAATCTGAGGCTTTCCTTCCAATTTCAAGCTGCAAAGCACTTGCTGAATTCCAGGGAAAGTCCGGGAGGCATTTGCTGTGCTGGCACACTTTCTCCTTCCTAGACAGAGTGGAAAAGCTTTTCCCTGCCGTGTAGGCGACAAGAGACGCATTAGACGGCGATCCGGAGCTGTCCGAAGGTAAGCGCCTGTTGCCGGCCTCTTTCGGCACAAGCCCCCGCTCCGGAGCGCACCGCGGCCGGCAGGATGCTCTCTGCCGGCGAAGGTGCCGCTTCTCCGGCAAGGAAGCCTCTGCCGCTTCTCCAGCACACGGAGAGCGTGCTAGCTGCTGAAACGTGAAGAAAGAAGCTGCAGAACACTGGCACTGAGCGTGCAGCTTTCCAGCGGAGAGAAAAAGCTACTTTAACACTCTGCAAGCCTTTCCACTCCCAAAAACATGCACATGGAAGGAGCTGCTGCAAAACCGATGCTGTGCTCGCTGCTGCTCCTCCTGAAGCTCTGGCTGCTAAATCTGAGGCTTTCCTTCCAATTTCAAGCTGCAAAGCACTTGCTGAATTGCAGGGAAAGTCCGGGAGGCATTTGCTGTGCTGGCACACTTTCTCCTTCCTAGACAGAGTGGAAAAGCTTTTCCCTGCCGTGTAGGCGACAAGAGACGCATTAGACGGCGATCCGGAGCTGTCCGAAGGTAAGCGCCTGTTGCCGGCCTCTTTCGGCACAAGCCCCCGCTCCGGAGCGCACCGCGGCCGGCAGGATGCTCTCTGCCGGCGAAGGTGCCGCTTCTCCGGCAAGGAAGCCTCTGCCGCTTCTCCAGCACACGGAGAGCGTGCTAGCTGCTGAAACGTGAAGAAAGAAGCTGCAGAAGACTGGCACTGAGCGTGCAGCTTTCCAGCGGAGAGAAAAAGCTACTTTAACACTCTGCAAGCCTTTCCACTCCCAAAAACATGCACATGGAAGGAGCTGCTGCAAAACCGATGCTGTGCTCGCTGCTGCTCCTCCTGAAGCTCTGGCTGCTAAATCTGAGGCTTTCCTTCCAATTTCAAGCTGCAAAGCACTTGCTGAATTGCAGGGAAAGTCCGGGAGGCATTTGCTGTGCTGGCACACTTTCTCCTTCCTAGACAGAGTGGAAAAGCTTTTCCCTGCCGTGTAGGCGACAAGAGACGCATTAGACGGCGATCCGGAGCTGTCCGAAGGTAAGCGCCTGTTGCCGGCCTCTTTCGGCACAAGCCCCCGCTCCGGAGCGCACCGCGGCCGGCAGGATGCTCTCTGCCGGCGAAGGTGCCGCTTCTCCGGCAAGGAAGCCTCTGCCGCTTCTCCAGCACACGGAGAGCGTGCTAGCTGCTGAAACGTGAAGAAAGAAGCTGCAGAAGACTGGCACTGAGCGTGCAGCTTTCCAGCGGAGAGAAAAAGCTACTTTAACACTCTGCAAGCCTTTCCACTCCCAAAAACATGCACATGGAAGGAGCTGCTGCAAAACCGATGCTGTGCTCGCTGCTGCTCCTCCTGAAGCTCTGGCTGCTAAATCTGAGGCTTTCCTTCCAATTTCAAGCTGCAAAGCACTTGCTGAATTGCAGGGAAAGTCCGGGAGGCATTTGCTGTGCTGGCACACTTTCTCCTTCCTAGACAGAGTGGAAAAGCTTTTCCCTGCCGTGTAGGCGACAAGAGACGCATTAGACGGCGATCCGGAGCTGTCCGAAGGTAAGCGCCTGTTGCCGGCCTCTTTCGGCACAAGCCCCCGCTCCGGAGCGCACCGCGGCCGGCCGGATGCTCTCTGCCGGCGAAGGTGCCGCTTCTCCGGCAAGGAAGCCTCTGCCGCTTCTCCAGCACACGGAGAGCGTGCTAGCTGCTGAAACGTGAAGAAAGAAGCTGCAGAAGACTGGCACTGAGCGTGCAGCTTTCCAGCGGAGAGAAAAAGCTACTTTAACACTCTGCAAGCCTTTCCACTCCCAAAAACATGCACTTGGAAGGAGCTGCTGCAAAACCGATGCTGTGCTCGCTGCTGCTCCTCCTGAAGCTCTGGCTGCTAAATCTGAGGCTTTCCTTCCAATTTCAAGCTGCAAAGCACTTGCTGAATTGCAGGGAAAGTCCGGGAGGCATTTGCTGTGCTGGCACACTTTCTCCTTCCTAGACAGAGTGGAAAAGCTTTTCCCTGCCGTGTAGGCGACAAGAGACGCATTAGACGGCGATCCGGAGCTGTCCGAAGGTAAGCGCCTGCTGCCGGCCTCTTTCGGCACAAGCCCCCGCTCCGGAGCGCACCGCGGCCGGCAGGATGCTCTCTGCCGGCGAAGGTGCCGCTTCTCCGGCAAGGAAGCCTCTGCCGCTTCTCCAGCACACGGAGAGCGTGCTAGCTGCTGAAACGTGAAGAAAGAAGCTGCAGAACACTGGCACTGAGCGTGCAGCTTTCCAGCGGAGAGAAAAAGCTACTTTAACACTCTGCAAGCCTTTCCACTCCCAAAAACATGCACATGGAAGGAGCTGCTGCAAAACCGATGCTGTGCTCGCTGCTGCTCCTCCTGAAGTTCTGGCTGCTAAATCTGAGGCTTTCCTTCCAATTTCAAGCTGCAAAGCACTTGCTGAATTCCAGGGAAAGTCCGGGAGGCATTTGCTGTGCTGGCACACTTTCTCCTTCCTAGACAGAGTGGAAAAGCTTTTCCCTGCCGTGTAGGCGACAAGAGACGCATTAGACGGCGATCCGGAGCTGTCCGAAGGTAAGCGCCTGTTGCCGGCCTCTTTCGGCACAAGCCCCCGCTCCGGAGCGCACCGCGGCCGGCAGGATGCTCTCTGCCGGCGAAGGTGCCCCTTCTCCGGCAAGGAAGCCTCTGCCGCTTCTCCAGCACACGGAGAGCGTGCTAGCTGCTGAAACGTGAAGAAAGAAGCTGCAGAACACTGGCACTGAGCGTGCAGCTTTCCAGCGGAGAGAAAAAGCTACTTTAACACTCTGCAAGCCTTTCCACTCCCAAAAACATGCACATGGAAGGAGCTGCTGCAAAACCGATGCTGTGCTCGCTGCTGCTCCTCCTGAAGCTCTGGCTGCTAAATCTGAGGCTTTCCTTCCAATTTCAAGCTGCAAAGCACTTGCTGAATTCCAGGGAAAGTCCGGGAGGCATTTGCTGTGCTGGCACACTTTCTCCTTCCTAGACAGAGTGGAAAAGCTTTTCCCTGCCGTGTAGGCGACAAGAGACGCATTAGACGGCGATCCGGAGCTGTCCGAAGGTAAGCGCCTGCTGCCGGCCTCTTTCGGCACAAGCCCCCGCTCCGGAGCGCACCGCGGCCGGCAGGATGCTCTCTGCCGGCGAAGGTGCCGCTTCTCCGGCAAGGAAGCCTCTGCCGCTTCTCCAGCACACGGAGAGCGTGCTAGCTGCTGAAACGTGAAGAAAGAAGCTGCAGAAGACTGGCACTGAGCGTGCAGCTTTCCAGCGGAGAGAAAAAGCTACTTTAACACTCTGCAAGCCTTTCCACTCCCAAAAACATGCACATGGAAGGAGCTGCTGCAAAACCGATGCTGTGCTCGCTGCTGCTCCTCCTGAAGCTCTGGCTGCTAAATCTGAGGCTTTCCTTCCAATTTCAAGCTGCAAAGCACTTGCTGAATTGCAGGGAAAGTCCGGGAGGCATTTGCTGTGCTGGCACACTTTCTCCTTCCTAGACAGAGTGGAAAAGCTTTTCCCTGCCGTGTAGGCGACAAGAGACGCATTAGACGGCGATCCGGAGCTGTCCGAAGGTAAGCGCCTGTTGCCGGCCTCTTTCGGCACAAGCCCCCGCTCCGGAGCGCACCGCGGCCGGCAGGATGCTCTCTGCCGGCGAAGGTGCCGCTTCTCCGGCAAGGAAGCCTCTGCCGCTTCTCCAGCACACGGAGAGCGTGCTAGCTGCTGAAACGTGAAGAAAGAAGCTGCAGAAGACTGGCACTGAGCGTGCAGCTTTCCAGCGGAGAGAAAAAGCTACTTTAACACTCTGCAAGCCTTTCCACTCCCAAAAACATGCACATGGAAGGAGCTGCTGCAAAACCGATGCTGTGCTCGCTGCTGCTCCTCCTGAAGCTCTGGCTGCTAAATCTGAGGCTTTCCTTCCAATTTCAAGCTGCAAAGCACTTGCTGAATTGCAGGGAAAGTCCGGGAGGCATTTGCTGTGCTGGCACACTTTCTCCTTCCTAGACAGAGTGGAAAAGCTTTTCCCTGCCGTGTAGGCGACAAGAGACGCATTAGACGGCGATCCGGAGCTGTCCGAAGGTAAGCGCCTGTTGCCGGCCTCTTTCGGCACAAGCCCCCGCTCCGGAGCGCACCGCGGCCGGCAGGATGCTCTCTGCCGGCGAAGGTGCCGCTTCTCCGGCAAGGAAGCCTCTGCCGCTTCTCCAGCACACGGAGAGCGTGCTAGCTGCTGAAACGTGAAGAAAGAAGCTGCAGAAGACTGGCACTGAGCGTGCAGCTTTCCAGCGGAGAGAAAAAGCTACTTTAACACTCTGCAAGCCTTTCCACTCCCAAAAACATGCACATGGAAGGAGCTGCTGCAAAACCGATGCTGTGCTCGCTGCTGCTCCTCCTGAAGCTCTGGCTGCTAAATCTGAGGCTTTCCTTCCAATTTCAAGCTGCAAAGCACTTGCTGAATTGCAGGGAAAGTCCGGGAGGCATTTGCTGTGCTGGCACACTTTCTCCTTCCTAGACAGAGTGGAAAAGCTTTTCCCTGCCGTGTAGGCGACAAGAGACGCATTAGACGGCGATCCGGAGCTGTCCGAAGGTAAGCGCCTGTTGCCGGCCTCTTTCGGCACAAGCCCCCGCTCCGGAGCGCACCGCGGCCGGCAGGATGCTCTCTGCCGGCGAAGGTGCCGCTTCTCCGGCAAGGAAGCCTCTGCCGCTTCTCCAGCACACGGAGAGCGTGCTAGCTGCTGAAACGTGAAGAAAGAAGCTGCAGAAGACTGGCACTGAGCGTGCAGCTTTCCAGCGGAGAGAAAAAGCTACTTTAACACTCTGCAAGCCTTTCCACTCCCAAAAACATGCACTTGGAAGGAGCTGCTGCAAAACCGATGCTGTGCTCGCTGCTGCTCCTCCTGAAGCTCTGGCTGCTAAATCTGAGGCTTTCCTTCCAATTTCAAGCTGCAAAGCACTTGCTGAATTGCAGGGAAAGTCCGGGAGGCATTTGCTGTGCTGGCACACTTTCTCCTTCCTAGACAGAGTGGAAAAGCTTTTCCCTGCCGTGTAGGCGACAAGAGACGCATTAGACGGCGATCCGGAGCTGTCCGAAGGTAAGCGCCTGCTGCCGGCCTCTTTCGGCACAAGCCCCCGCTCCGGAGCGCACCGCGGCCGGCAGGATGCTCTCTGCCGGCGAAGGTGCCGCTTCTCCGGCAAGGAAGCCTCTGCCGCTTCTCCAGCACACGGAGAGCGTGCTAGCTGCTGAAACGTGAAGAAAGAAGCTGCAGAACACTGGCACTGAGCGTGCAGCTTTCCAGCGGAGAGAAAAAGCTACTTTAACACTCTGCAAGCCTTTCCACTCCCAAAAACATGCACATGGAAGGAGCTGCTGCAAAACCGATGCTGTGCTCGCTGCTGCTCCTCCTGAAGTTCTGGCTGCTAAATCTGAGGCTTTCCTTCCAATTTCAAGCTGCAAAGCACTTGCTGAATTCCAGGGAAAGTCCGGGAGGCATTTGCTGTGCTGGCACACTTTCTCCTTCCTAGACAGAGTGGAAAAGCTTTTCCCTGCCGTGTAGGCGACAAGAGACGCATTAGACGGCGATCCGGAGCTGTCCGAAGGTAAGCGCCTGTTGCCGGCCTCTTTCGGCACAAGCCCCCGCTCCGGAGCGCACCGCGGCCGGCAGGATGCTCTCTGCCGGCGAAGGTGCCCCTTCTCCGGCAAGGAAGCCTCTGCCGCTTCTCCAGCACACGGAGAGCGTGCTAGCTGCTGAAACGTGAAGAAAGAAGCTGCAGAACACTGGCACTGAGCGTGCAGCTTTCCAGCGGAGAGAAAAAGCTACTTTAACACTCTGCAAGCCTTTCCACTCCCAAAAACATGCACATGGAAGGAGCTGCTGCAAAACCGATGCTGTGCTCGCTGCTGCTCCTCCTGAAGCTCTGGCTGCTAAATCTGAGGCTTTCCTTCCAATTTCAAGCTGCAAAGCACTTGCTGAATTCCAGGGAAAGTCCGGGAGGCATTTGCTGTGCTGGCACACTTTCTCCTTCCTAGACAGAGTGGAAAAGCTTTTCCCTGCCGTGTAGGCGACAAGAGACGCATTAGACGGCGATCCGGAGCTGTCCGAAGGTAAGCGCCTGCTGCCGGCCTCTTTCGGCACAAGCCCCCGCTCCGGAGCGCACCGCGGCCGGCAGGATGCTCTCTGCCGGCGAAGGTGCCGCTTCTCCGGCAAGGAAGCCTCTGCCGCTTCTCCAGCACACGGAGAGCGTGCTAGCTGCTGAAACGTGAAGAAAGAAGCTGCAGAAGACTGGCACTGAGCGTGCAGCTTTCCAGCGGAGAGAAAAAGCTACTTTAACACTCTGCAAGCCTTTCCACTCCCAAAAACATGCACATGGAAGGAGCTGCTGCAAAACCGATGCTGTGCTCGCTGCTGCTCCTCCTGAAGCTCTGGCTGCTAAATCTGAGGCTTTCCTTCCAATTTCAAGCTGCAAAGCACTTGCTGAATTGCAGGGAAAGTCCGGGAGGCATTTGCTGTGCTGGCACACTTTCTCCTTCCTAGACAGAGTGGAAAAGCTTTTCCCTGCCGTGTAGGCGACAAGAGACGCATTAGACGGCGATCCGGAGCTGTCCGAAGGTAAGCGCCTGTTGCCGGCCTCTTTCGGCACAAGCCCCCGCTCCGGAGCGCACCGCGGCCGGCAGGATGCTCTCTGCCGGCGAAGGTGCCGCTTCTCCGGCAAGGAAGCCTCTGCCGCTTCTCCAGCACACGGAGAGCGTGCTAGCTGCTGAAACGTGAAGAAAGAAGCTGCAGAAGACTGGCACTGAGCGTGCAGCTTTCCAGCGGAGAGAAAAAGCTACTTTAACACTCTGCAAGCCTTTCCACTCCCAAAAACATGCACATGGAAGGAGCTGCTGCAAAACCGATGCTGTGCTCGCTGCTGCTCCTCCTGAAGCTCTGGCTGCTAAATCTGAGGCTTTCCTTCCAATTTCAAGCTGCAAAGCACTTGCTGAATTGCAGGGAAAGTCCGGGAGGCATTTGCTGTGCTGGCACACTTTCTCCTTCCTAGACAGAGTGGAAAAGCTTTTCCCTGCCGTGTAGGCGACAAGAGACGCATTAGACGGCGATCCGGAGCTGTCCGAAGGTAAGCGCCTGTTGCCGGCCTCTTTCGGCACAAGCCCCCGCTCCGGAGCGCACCGCGGCCGGCAGGATGCTCTCTGCCGGCGAAGGTGCCGCTTCTCCGGCAAGGAAGCCTCTGCCGCTTCTCCAGCACACGGAGAGCGTGCTAGCTGCTGAAACGTGAAGAAAGAAGCTGCAGAAGACTGGCACTGAGCGTGCAGCTTTCCAGCGGAGAGAAAAAGCTACTTTAACACTCTGCAAGCCTTTCCACTCCCAAAAACATGCACATGGAAGGAGCTGCTGCAAAACCGATGCTGTGCTCGCTGCTGCTCCTCCTGAAGCTCTGGCTGCTAAATCTGAGGCTTTCCTTCCAATTTCAAGCTGCAAAGCACTTGCTGAATTGCAGGGAAAGTCCGGGAGGCATTTGCTGTGCTGGCACACTTTCTCCTTCCTAGACAGAGTGGAAAAGCTTTTCCCTGCCGTGTAGGCGACAAGAGACGCATTAGACGGCGATCCGGAGCTGTCCGAAGGTAAGCGCCTGTTGCCGGCCTCTTTCGGCACAAGCCCCCGCTCCGGAGCGCACCGCGGCCGGCAGGATGCTCTCTGCCGGCGAAGGTGCCGCTTCTCCGGCAAGGAAGCCTCTGCCGCTTCTCCAGCACACGGAGAGCGTGCTAGCTGCTGAAACGTGAAGAAAGAAGCTGCAGAAGACTGGCACTGAGCGTGCAGCTTTCCAGCGGAGAGAAAAAGCTACTTTAACACTCTGCAAGCCTTTCCACTCCCAAAAACATGCACATGGAAGGAGCTGCTGCAAAACCGATGCTGTGCTCGCTGCTGCTCCTCCTGAAGCTCTGGCTGCTAAATCTGAGGCTTTCCTTCCAATTTCAAGCTGCAAAGCACTTGCTGAATTCCAGGGAAAGTCCGGGAGGCATTTGCTGTGCTGGCACACTTTCTCCTTCCTAGACAGAGTGGAAAAGCTTTTCCCTGCCGTGTAGGCGACAAGAGACGCATTAGACGGCGATCCGGAGCTGTCCGAAGGTAAGCGCCTGTTGCCGGCCTCTTTCGGCACAAGCCCCCGCTCCGGAGCGCACCGCGGCCGGCAGGATGCTCTCTGCCGGCGAAGGTGCCGCTTCTCCGGCAAGGAAGCCTCTGCCGCTTCTCCAGCACACGGAGAGCGTGCTAGCTGCTGAAACGTGAAGAAAGAAGCTGCAGAAGACTGGCACTGAGCGTGCAGCTTTCCAGCGGAGAGAAAAAGCTACTTTAACACTCTGCAAGCCTTTCCACTCCCAAAAACATGCACATGGAAGGAGCTGCTGCAAAACCGATGCTGTGCTCGCTGCTGCTCCTCCTGAAGCTCTGGCTGCTAAATCTGAGGCTTTCCTTCCAATTTCAAGCTGCAAAGCACTTGCTGAATTGCAGGGAAAGTCCGGGAGGCATTTGCTGTGCTGGCACACTTTCTCCTTCCTAGACAGAGTGGAAAAGCTTTTCCCTGCCGTGTAGGCGACAAGAGACGCATTAGACGGCGATCCGGAGCTGTCCGAAGGTAAGCGCCTGTTGCCGGCCTCTTTCGGCACAAGCCCCCGCTCCGGAGCGCACCGCGGCCGGCAGGATGCTCTCTGCCGGCGAAGGTGCCGCTTCTCCGGCAAGGAAGCCTCTGCCGCTTCTCCAGCACACGGAGAGCGTGCTAGCTGCTGAAACGTGAAGAAAGAAGCTGCAGAAGACTGGCACCGAGCGTGCAGCTTTCCAGCGGAGAGAAAAAGCTACTTTAACACTCTGCAAGCCTTTCCACTCCCAAAAACATGCACATGGAAGGAGCTGCTGCAAAACCGATGCTGTGCTCGCTGCTGCTCCTCCTGAAGCTCTGGCTGCTAAATCTGAGGCTTTCCTTCCAATTTCAAGCTGCAAAGCACTTGCTGAATTCCAGGGAAAGTCCGGGAGGCATTTGCTGTGCTGGCACACTTTCTCCTTCCTAGACAGAGTGGAAAAGCTTTTCCCTGCCGTGTAGGCGACAAGAGACGCATTAGACGGCGATCCGGAGCTGTCCGAAGGTAAGCGCCTGTTGCCGGCCTCTTTCGGCACAAGCCCCCGCTCCGGAGCGCACCGCGGCCGGCAGGATGCTCTCTGCCGGCGAAGGTGCCGCTTCTCCGGCAAGGAAGCCTCTGCCGCTTCTCCAGCACACGGAGAGCGTGCTAGCTGCTGAAACGTGAAGAAAGAAGCTGCAGAACACTGGCACTGAGCGTGCAGCTTTCCAGCGGAGAGAAAAAGCTACTTTAACACTCTGCAAGCCTTTCCACTCCCAAAAACATGCACATGGAAGGAGCTGCTGCAAAACCGATGCTGTGCTCGCTGCTGCTCCTCCTGAAGCTCTGGCTGCTAAATCTGAGGCTTTCCTTCCAATTTCAAGCTGCAAAGCACTTGCTGAATTGCAGGGAAAGTCCGGGAGGCATTTGCTGTGCTGGCACACTTTCTCCTTCCTAGACAGAGTGGAAAAGCTTTTCCCTGCCGTGTAGGCGACAAGAGACGCATTAGACGGCGATCCGGAGCTGTCCGAAGGTAAGCGCCTGTTGCCGGCCTCTTTCGGCACAAGCCCCCGCTCCGGAGCGCACCGCGGCCGGCAGGATGCTCTCTGCCGGCGAAGGTGCCGCTTCTCCGGCAAGGAAGCCTCTGCCGCTTCTCCAGCACACGGAGAGCGTGCTAGCTGCTGAAACGTGAAGAAAGAAGCTGCAGAACACTGGCACTGAGCGTGCAGCTTTCCAGCGGAGAGAAAAAGCTACTTTAACACTCTGCAAGCCTTTCCACTCCCAAAAACATGCACATGGAAGGAGCTGCTGCAAAACCGATGCTGTGCTCGCTGCTGCTCCTCCTGAAGCTCTGGCTGCTAAATCTGAGGCTTTCCTTCCAATTTCAAGCTGCAAAGCACTTGCTGAATTCCAGGGAAAGTCCGGGAGGCATTTGCTGTGCTGGCACACTTTCTCCTTCCTAGACAGAGTGGAAAAGCTTTTCCCTGCCGTGTAGGCGACAAGAGACGCATTAGACGGCGATCCGGAGCTGTCCGAAGGTAAGCGCCTGTTGCCGGCCTCTTTCGGCACAAGTCCCCGCTCCGGAGCGCACCGCGGCCGGCAGGATGCTCTCTGCCGGCGAAGGTGCCGCTTCTCCGGCAAGGAAGCCTCTGCCGCTTCTCCAGCACACGGAGAGCGTGCTAGCTGCTGAAACGTGAAGAAAGAAGCTGCAGAAGACTGGCACTGAGCGTGCAGCTTTCCAGCGGAGAGAAAAAGCTACTTTAACACTCTGCAAGCCTTTCCACTCCCAAAAACATGCACATGGAAGGAGCTGCTGCAAAACCGATGCTGTGCTCGCTGCTGCTCCTCCTGAAGCTCTGGCTGCTAAATCTGAGGCTTTCCTTCCAATTTCAAGCTGCAAAGCACTTGCTGAATTCCAGGGAAAGTCCGGGAGGCATTTGCTGTGCTGGCACACTTTCTCCTTCCTAGACAGAGTGGAAAAGCTTTTCCCTGCCGTGTAGGCGACAAGAGACGCATTAGACGGCGATCCGGAGCTGTCCGAAGGTAAGCGCCTGTTGCCGGCCTCTTTCGGCACAAGCCCCCGCTCCGGAGCGCACCGCGGCCGGCAGGATGCTCTCTGCCGGCGAAGGTGCCGCTTCTCCGGCAAGGAAGCCTCTGCCGCTTCTCCAGCACACGGAGAGCGTGCTAGCTGCTGAAACGTGAAGAAAGAAGCTGCAGAAGACTGGCACTGAGCGTGCAGCTTTCCAGCGGAGAGAAAAAGCTACTTTAACACTCTGCAAGCCTTTCCACTCCCAAAAACATGCACATGGAAGGAGCTGCTGCAAAACCGATGCTGTGCTCGCTGCTGCTCCTCCTGAAGCTCTGGCTGCTAAATCTGAGGCTTTCCTTCCAATTTCAAGCTGCAAAGCACTTGCTGAATTCCAGGGAAAGTCCGGGAGGCATTTGCTGTGCTGGCACACTTTCTCCTTCCTAGACAGAGTGGAAAAGCTTTTCCCTGCCGTGTAGGCGACAAGAGACGCATTAGACGGCGATCCGGAGCTGTCCGAAGGTAAGCGCCTGTTGCCGGCCTCTTTCGGCACAAGCCCCCGCTCCGGAGCGCACCGCGGCCGGCCGGATGCTCTCTGCCGGCGAAGGTGCCGCTTCTCCGGCAAGGAAGCCTCTGCCGCTTCTCCAGCACACGGAGAGCGTGCTAGCTGCTGAAACGTGAAGAAAGAAGCTGCAGAACACTGGCACTGAGCGTGCAGCTTTCCAGCGGAGAGAAAAAGCTACTTTAACACTCTGCAAGCCTTTCCACTCCCAAAAACATGCACTTGGAAGGAGCTGCTGCAAAACCGATGCTGTGCTCGCTGCTGCTCCTCCTGAAGCTCTGGCTGCTAAATCTGAGGCTTTCCTTCCAATTTCAAGCTGCAAAGCACTTGCTGAATTGCAGGGAAAGTCCGGGAGGCATTTGCTGTGCTGGCACACTTTCTCCTTCCTAGACAGAGTGGAAAAGCTTTTCCCTGCCGTGTAGGCGACAAGAGACGCATTAGACGGCGATCCGGAGCTGTCCGAAGGTAAGCGCCTGTTGCCGGCCTCTTTCGGCACAAGCCCCCGCTCCGGAGCGCACCGCGGCCGGCAGGATGCTCTCTGCCGGCGAAGGTGCCGCTTCTCCGGCAAGGAAGCCTCTGCCGCTTCTCCAGCACACGGAGAGCGTGCTAGCTGCTGAAACGTGAAGAAAGAAGCTGCAGAACACTGGCACTGAGCGTGCAGCTTTCCAGCGGAGAGAAAAAGCTACTTTAACACTCTGCAAGCCTTTCCACTCCCAAAAACATGCACATGGAAGGAGCTGCTGCAAAACCGATGCTGTGCTCGCTGCTGCTCCTCCTGAAGCTCTGGCTGCTAAATCTGAGGCTTTCCTTCCAATTTCAAGCTGCAAAGCACTTGCTGAATTGCAGGGAAAGTCCGGGAGGCATTTGCTGTGCTGGCACACTTTCTCCTTCCTAGACAGAGTGGAAAAGCTTTTCCCTGCCGTGTAGGCGACAAGAGACGCATTAGACGGCGATCCGGAGCTGTCCGAAGGTAAGCGCCTGTTGCCGGCCTCTTTCGGCACAAGCCCCCGCTCCGGAGCGCACCGCGGCCGGCAGGATGCTCTCTGCCGGCGAAGGTGCCGCTTCTCCGGCAAGGAAGCCTCTGCCGCTTCTCCAGCACACGGAGAGCGTGCTAGCTGCTGAAACGTGAAGAAAGAAGCTGCAGAACACTGGCACTGAGCGTGCAGCTTTCCAGCGGAGAGAAAAAGCTACTTTAACACTCTGCAAGCCTTTCCACTCCCAAAAACATGCACATGGAAGGAGCTGCTGCAAAACCGATGCTGTGCTCGCTGCTGCTCCTCCTGAAGCTCTGGCTGCTAAATCTGAGGCTTTCCTTCCAATTTCAAGCTGCAAAGCACTTGCTGAATTCCAGGGAAAGTCCGGGAGGCATTTGCTGTGCTGGCACACTTTCTCCTTCCTAGACAGAGTGGAAAAGCTTTTCCCTGCCGTGTAGGCGACAAGAGACGCATTAGACGGCGATCCGGAGCTGTCCGAAGGTAAGCGCCTGTTGCCGGCCTCTTTCGGCACAAGTCCCCGCTCCGGAGCGCACCGCGGCCGGCAGGATGCTCTCTGCCGGCGAAGGTGCCGCTTCTCCGGCAAGGAAGCCTCTGCCGCTTCTCCAGCACACGGAGAGCGTGCTAGCTGCTGAAACGTGAAGAAAGAAGCTGCAGAAGACTGGCACTGAGCGTGCAGCTTTCCAGCGGAGAGAAAAAGCTACTTTAACACTCTGCAAGCCTTTCCACTCCCAAAAACATGCACATGGAAGGAGCTGCTGCAAAACCGATGCTGTGCTCGCTGCTGCTCCTCCTGAAGCTCTGGCTGCTAAATCTGAGGCTTTCCTTCCAATTTCAAGCTGCAAAGCACTTGCTGAATTCCAGGGAAAGTCCGGGAGGCATTTGCTGTGCTGGCACACTTTCTCCTTCCTAGACAGAGTGGAAAAGCTTTTCCCTGCCGTGTAGGCGACAAGAGACGCATTAGACGGCGATCCGGAGCTGTCCGAAGGTAAGCGCCTGTTGCCGGCCTCTTTCGGCACAAGCCCCCGCTCCGGAGCGCACCGCGGCCGGCAGGATGCTCTCTGCCGGCGAAGGTGCCGCTTCTCCGGCAAGGAAGCCTCTGCCGCTTCTCCAGCACACGGAGAGCGTGCTAGCTGCTGAAACGTGAAGAAAGAAGCTGCAGAAGACTGGCACTGAGCGTGCAGCTTTCCAGCGGAGAGAAAAAGCTACTTTAACACTCTGCAAGCCTTTCCACTCCCAAAAACATGCACATGGAAGGAGCTGCTGCAAAACCGATGCTGTGCTCGCTGCTGCTCCTCCTGAAGCTCTGGCTGCTAAATCTGAGGCTTTCCTTCCAATTTCAAGCTGCAAAGCACTTGCTGAATTCCAGGGAAAGTCCGGGAGGCATTTGCTGTGCTGGCACACTTTCTCCTTCCTAGACAGAGTGGAAAAGCTTTTCCCTGCCGTGTAGGCGACAAGAGACGCATTAGACGGCGATCCGGAGCTGTCCGAAGGTAAGCGCCTGTTGCCGGCCTCTTTCGGCACAAGCCCCCGCTCCGGAGCGCACCGCGGCCGGCCGGATGCTCTCTGCCGGCGAAGGTGCCGCTTCTCCGGCAAGGAAGCCTCTGCCGCTTCTCCAGCACACGGAGAGCGTGCTAGCTGCTGAAACGTGAAGAAAGAAGCTGCAGAACACTGGCACTGAGCGTGCAGCTTTCCAGCGGAGAGAAAAAGCTACTTTAACACTCTGCAAGCCTTTCCACTCCCAAAAACATGCACTTGGAAGGAGCTGCTGCAAAACCGATGCTGTGCTCGCTGCTGCTCCTCCTGAAGCTCTGGCTGCTAAATCTGAGGCTTTCCTTCCAATTTCAAGCTGCAAAGCACTTGCTGAATTGCAGGGAAAGTCCGGGAGGCATTTGCTGTGCTGGCACACTTTCTCCTTCCTAGACAGAGTGGAAAAGCTTTTCCCTGCCGTGTAGGCGACAAGAGACGCATTAGACGGCGATCCGGAGCTGTCCGAAGGTAAGCGCCTGCTGCCGGCCTCTTTCGGCACAAGCCCCCGCTCCGGAGCGCACCGCGGCCGGCAGGATGCTCTCTGCCGGCGAAGGTGCCGCTTCTCCGGCAAGGAAGCCTCTGCCGCTTCTCCAGCACACGGAGAGCGTGCTAGCTGCTGAAACGTGAAGAAAGAAGCTGCAGAACACTGGCACTGAGCGTGCAGCTTTCCAGCGGAGAGAAAAAGCTACTTTAACACTCTGCAAGCCTTTCCACTCCCAAAAACATGCACATGGAAGGAGCTGCTGCAAAACCGATGCTGTGCTCGCTGCTGCTCCTCCTGAAGTTCTGGCTGCTAAATCTGAGGCTTTCCTTCCAATTTCAAGCTGCAAAGCACTTGCTGAATTCCAGGGAAAGTCCGGGAGGCATTTGCTGTGCTGGCACACTTTCTCCTTCCTAGACAGAGTGGAAAAGCTTTTCCCTGCCGTGTAGGCGACAAGAGACGCATTAGACGGCGATCCGGAGCTGTCCGAAGGTAAGCGCCTGTTGCCGGCCTCTTTCGGCACAAGCCCCCGCTCCGGAGCGCACCGCGGCCGGCAGGATGCTCTCTGCCGGCGAAGGTGCCCCTTCTCCGGCAAGGAAGCCTCTGCCGCTTCTCCAGCACACGGAGAGCGTGCTAGCTGCTGAAACGTGAAGAAAGAAGCTGCAGAACACTGGCACTGAGCGTGCAGCTTTCCAGCGGAGAGAAAAAGCTACTTTAACACTCTGCAAGCCTTTCCACTCCCAAAAACATGCACATGGAAGGAGCTGCTGCAAAACCGATGCTGTGCTCGCTGCTGCTCCTCCTGAAGCTCTGGCTGCTAAATCTGAGGCTTTCCTTCCAATTTCAAGCTGCAAAGCACTTGCTGAATTCCAGGGAAAGTCCGGGAGGCATTTGCTGTGCTGGCACACTTTCTCCTTCCTAGACAGAGTGGAAAAGCTTTTCCCTGCCGTGTAGGCGACAAGAGACGCATTAGACGGCGATCCGGAGCTGTCCGAAGGTAAGCGCCTGCTGCCGGCCTCTTTCGGCACAAGCCCCCGCTCCGGAGCGCACCGCGGCCGGCAGGATGCTCTCTGCCGGCGAAGGTGCCGCTTCTCCGGCAAGGAAGCCTCTGCCGCTTCTCCAGCACACGGAGAGCGTGCTAGCTGCTGAAACGTGAAGAAAGAAGCTGCAGAACACTGGCACTGAGCGTGCAGCTTTCCAGCGGAGAGAAAAAGCTACTTTAACACTCTGCAAGCCTTTCCACTCCCAAAAACATGCACATGGAAGGAGCTGCTGCAAAACCGATGCTGTGCTCGCTGCTGCTCCTCCTGAAGTTCTGGCTGCTAAATCTGAGGCTTTCCTTCCAATTTCAAGCTGCAAAGCACTTGCTGAATTCCAGGGAAAGTCCGGGAGGCATTTGCTGTGCTGGCACACTTTCTCCTTCCTAGACAGAGTGGAAAAGCTTTTCCCTGCCGTGTAGGCGACAAGAGACGCATTAGACGGCGATCCGGAGCTGTCCGAAGGTAAGCGCCTGTTGCCGGCCTCTTTCGGCACAAGCCCCCGCTCCGGAGCGCACCGCGGCCGGCAGGATGCTCTCTGCCGGCGAAGGTGCCCCTTCTCCGGCAAGGAAGCCTCTGCCGCTTCTCCAGCACACGGAGAGCGTGCTAGCTGCTGAAACGTGAAGAAAGAAGCTGCAGAAGACTGGCACTGAGCGTGCAGCTTTCCAGCGGAGAGAAAAAGCTACTTTAACACTCTGCAAGCCTCTCAACTCCCAAAAACATGCACATGGAAGGAGCTGCTGCAAAACCGATGCTGTGCTCGCTGCTGCTCCTCCTGAAGCTCTGGCTGCTAAATCTGAGGCTTTCCTTCCAATTTCAAGCTGCAAAGCACTTGCTGAATTGCAGGGAAAGTCCGGGAGGCATTTGCTGTGCTGGCACACTTTCTCCTTCCTAGACAGAGTGGAAAAGCTTTTCCCTGCCGTGTAGGCGACAAGAGACGCATTAGACGGCGATCCGGAGCTGTCCGAAGGTAAGCGCCTGTTGCCGGCCTCTTTCGGCACAAGCCCCCGCTCCGGAGCGCACCGCGGCCGGCAGGATGCTCTCTGCCGGCGAAGGTGCCGCTTCTCCGGCAAGGAAGCCTCTGCCGCTTCTCCAGCACACGGAGAGCGTGCTAGCTGCTGAAACGTGAAGAAAGAAGCTGCAGAAGACTGGCACTGAGCGTGCAGCTTTCCAGCGGAGAGAAAAAGCTACTTTAACACTCTGCAAGCCTTTCCACTCCCAAAAACATGCACATGGAAGGAGCTGCTGCAAAACCGATGCTGTGCTCGCTGCTGCTCCTCCTGAAGCTCTGGCTGCTAAATCTGAGGCTTTCCTTCCAATTTCAAGCTGCAAAGCACTTGCTGAATTCCAGGGAAAGTCCGGGAGGCATTTGCTGTGCTGGCACACTTTCTCCTTCCTAGACAGAGTGGAAAAGCTTTTCCCTGCCGTGTAGGCGACAAGAGACGCATTAGACGGCGATCCGGAGCTGTCCGAAGGTAAGCGCCTGTTGCCGGCCTCTTTCGGCACAAGCCCCCGCTCCGGAGCGCACCGCGGCCGGCAGGATGCTCTCTGCCGGCGAAGGTGCCGCTTCTCCGGCAAGGAAGCCTCTGCCGCTTCTCCAGCACACGGAGAGCGTGCTAGCTGCTGAAACGTGAAGAAAGAAGCTGCAGAAGACTGGCACTGAGCGTGCAGCTTTCCAGCGGAGAGAAAAAGCTACTTTAACACTCTGCAAGCCTTTCCACTCCCAAAAACATGCACATGGAAGGAGCTGCTGCAAAACCGATGCTGTGCTCGCTGCTGCTCCTCCTGAAGCTCTGGCTGCTAAATCTGAGGCTTTCCTTCCAATTTCAAGCTGCAAAGCACTTGCTGAATTCCAGGGAAAGTCCGGGAGGCATTTGCTGTGCTGGCACACTTTCTCCTTCCTAGACAGAGTGGAAAAGCTTTTCCCTGCCGTGTAGGCGACAAGAGACGCATTAGACGGCGATCCG
Source organism: Fringilla coelebs (assembly GCF_963513975.1). NCBI lineage: Eukaryota > Metazoa > Chordata > Aves > Passeriformes > Fringillidae > Fringilla > Fringilla coelebs. The sequence continues at coordinate 1,096,145 of NW_028167542.1, forward strand.
GAGCTGTCCGAAGGTAAGCGCCTGTTGCCGGCCTCTTTCGGCACAAGCCCCCGCTCCGGAGCGCACCGCGGCCGGCCGGATGCTCTCTGCCGGCGAAGGTGCCGCTTCTCCGGCAAGGAAGCCTCTGCCGCTTCTCCAGCACACGGAGAGCGTGCTAGCTGCTGAAACGTGAAGAAAGAAGCTGCAGAACACTGGCACTGAGCGTGCAGCTTTCCAGCGGAGAGAAAAAGCTACTTTAACACTCTGCAAGCCTTTCCACTCCCAAAAACATGCACTTGGAAGGAGCTGCTGCAAAACCGATGCTGTGCTCGCTGCTGCTCCTCCTGAAGCTCTGGCTGCTAAATCTGAGGCTTTCCTTCCAATTTCAAGCTGCAAAGCACTTGCTGAATTGCAGGGAAAGTCCGGGAGGCATTTGCTGTGCTGGCACACTTTCTCCTTCCTAGACAGAGTGGAAAAGCTTTTCCCTGCCGTGTAGGCGACAAGAGACGCATTAGACGGCGATCCGGAGCTGTCCGAAGGTAAGCGCCTGCTGCCGGCCTCTTTCGGCACAAGCCCCCGCTCCGGAGCGCACCGCGGCCGGCAGGATGCTCTCTGCCGGCGAAGGTGCCGCTTCTCCGGCAAGGAAGCCTCTGCCGCTTCTCCAGCACACGGAGAGCGTGCTAGCTGCTGAAACGTGAAGAAAGAAGCTGCAGAACACTGGCACTGAGCGTGCAGCTTTCCAGCGGAGAGAAAAAGCTACTTTAACACTCTGCAAGCCTTTCCACTCCCAAAAACATGCACATGGAAGGAGCTGCTGCAAAACCGATGCTGTGCTCGCTGCTGCTCCTCCTGAAGTTCTGGCTGCTAAATCTGAGGCTTTCCTTCCAATTTCAAGCTGCAAAGCACTTGCTGAATTCCAGGGAAAGTCCGGGAGGCATTTGCTGTGCTGGCACACTTTCTCCTTCCTAGACAGAGTGGAAAAGCTTTTCCCTGCCGTGTAGGCGACAAGAGACGCATTAGACGGCGATCCGGAGCTGTCCGAAGGTAAGCGCCTGTTGCCGGCCTCTTTCGGCACAAGCCCCCGCTCCGGAGCGCACCGCGGCCGGCAGGATGCTCTCTGCCGGCGAAGGTGCCCCTTCTCCGGCAAGGAAGCCTCTGCCGCTTCTCCAGCACACGGAGAGCGTGCTAGCTGCTGAAACGTGAAGAAAGAAGCTGCAGAACACTGGCACTGAGCGTGCAGCTTTCCAGCGGAGAGAAAAAGCTACTTTAACACTCTGCAAGCCTTTCCACTCCCAAAAACATGCACATGGAAGGAGCTGCTGCAAAACCGATGCTGTGCTCGCTGCTGCTCCTCCTGAAGCTCTGGCTGCTAAATCTGAGGCTTTCCTTCCAATTTCAAGCTGCAAAGCACTTGCTGAATTCCAGGGAAAGTCCGGGAGGCATTTGCTGTGCTGGCACACTTTCTCCTTCCTAGACAGAGTGGAAAAGCTTTTCCCTGCCGTGTAGGCGACAAGAGACGCATTAGACGGCGATCCGGAGCTGTCCGAAGGTAAGCGCCTGCTGCCGGCCTCTTTCGGCACAAGCCCCCGCTCCGGAGCGCACCGCGGCCGGCAGGATGCTCTCTGCCGGCGAAGGTGCCGCTTCTCCGGCAAGGAAGCCTCTGCCGCTTCTCCAGCACACGGAGAGCGTGCTAGCTGCTGAAACGTGAAGAAAGAAGCTGCAGAACACTGGCACTGAGCGTGCAGCTTTCCAGCGGAGAGAAAAAGCTACTTTAACACTCTGCAAGCCTTTCCACTCCCAAAAACATGCACATGGAAGGAGCTGCTGCAAAACCGATGCTGTGCTCGCTGCTGCTCCTCCTGAAGTTCTGGCTGCTAAATCTGAGGCTTTCCTTCCAATTTCAAGCTGCAAAGCACTTGCTGAATTCCAGGGAAAGTCCGGGAGGCATTTGCTGTGCTGGCACACTTTCTCCTTCCTAGACAGAGTGGAAAAGCTTTTCCCTGCCGTGTAGGCGACAAGAGACGCATTAGACGGCGATCCGGAGCTGTCCGAAGGTAAGCGCCTGTTGCCGGCCTCTTTCGGCACAAGCCCCCGCTCCGGAGCGCACCGCGGCCGGCAGGATGCTCTCTGCCGGCGAAGGTGCCCCTTCTCCGGCAAGGAAGCCTCTGCCGCTTCTCCAGCACACGGAGAGCGTGCTAGCTGCTGAAACGTGAAGAAAGAAGCTGCAGAAGACTGGCACTGAGCGTGCAGCTTTCCAGCGGAGAGAAAAAGCTACTTTAACACTCTGCAAGCCTCTCAACTCCCAAAAACATGCACATGGAAGGAGCTGCTGCAAAACCGATGCTGTGCTCGCTGCTGCTCCTCCTGAAGCTCTGGCTGCTAAATCTGAGGCTTTCCTTCCAATTTCAAGCTGCAAAGCACTTGCTGAATTGCAGGGAAAGTCCGGGAGGCATTTGCTGTGCTGGCACACTTTCTCCTTCCTAGACAGAGTGGAAAAGCTTTTCCCTGCCGTGTAGGCGACAAGAGACGCATTAGACGGCGATCCGGAGCTGTCCGAAGGTAAGCGCCTGTTGCCGGCCTCTTTCGGCACAAGCCCCCGCTCCGGAGCGCACCGCGGCCGGCAGGATGCTCTCTGCCGGCGAAGGTGCCGCTTCTCCGGCAAGGAAGCCTCTGCCGCTTCTCCAGCACACGGAGAGCGTGCTAGCTGCTGAAACGTGAAGAAAGAAGCTGCAGAACACTGGCACTGAGCGTGCAGCTTTCCAGCGGAGAGAAAAAGCTACTTTAACACTCTGCAAGCCTTTCCACTCCCAAAAACATGCACATGGAAGGAGCTGCTGCAAAACCGATGCTGTGCTCGCTGCTGCTCCTCCTGAAGCTCTGGCTGCTAAATCTGAGGCTTTCCTTCCAATTTCAAGCTGCAAAGCACTTGCTGAATTGCAGGGAAAGTCCGGGAGGCATTTGCTGTGCTGGCACACTTTCTCCTTCCTAGACAGAGTGGAAAAGCTTTTCCCTGCCGTGTAGGCGACAAGAGACGCATTAGACGGCGATCCGGAGCTGTCCGAAGGTAAGCGCCTGTTGCCGGCCTCTTTCGGCACAAGCCCCCGCTCCGGAGCGCACCGCGGCCGGCAGGATGCTCTCTGCCGGCGAAGGTGCCGCTTCTCCGGCAAGGAAGCCTCTGCCGCTTCTCCAGCACACGGAGAGCGTGCTAGCTGCTGAAACGTGAAGAAAGAAGCTGCAGAAGACTGGCACTGAGCGTGCAGCTTTCCAGCGGAGAGAAAAAGCTACTTTAACACTCTGCAAGCCTTTCCACTCCCAAAAACATGCACTTGGAAGGAGCTGCTGCAAAACCGATGCTGTGCTCGCTGCTGCTCCTCCTGAAGCTCTGGCTGCTAAATCTGAGGCTTTCCTTCCAATTTCAAGCTGCAAAGCACTTGCTGAATTGCAGGGAAAGTCCGGGAGGCATTTGCTGTGCTGGCACACTTTCTCCTTCCTAGACAGAGTGGAAAAGCTTTTCCCTGCCGTGTAGGCGACAAGAGACGCATTAGACGGCGATCCGGAGCTGTCCGAAGGTAAGCGCCTGCTGCCGGCCTCTTTCGGCACAAGCCCCCGCTCCGGAGCGCACCGCGGCCGGCAGGATGCTCTCTGCCGGCGAAGGTGCCGCTTCTCCGGCAAGGAAGCCTCTGCCGCTTCTCCAGCACACGGAGAGCGTGCTAGCTGCTGAAACGTGAAGAAAGAAGCTGCAGAACACTGGCACTGAGCGTGCAGCTTTCCAGCGGAGAGAAAAAGCTACTTTAACACTCTGCAAGCCTTTCCACTCCCAAAAACATGCACATGGAAGGAGCTGCTGCAAAACCGATGCTGTGCTCGCTGCTGCTCCTCCTGAAGTTCTGGCTGCTAAATCTGAGGCTTTCCTTCCAATTTCAAGCTGCAAAGCACTTGCTGAATTGCAGGGAAAGTCCGGGAGGCATTTGCTGTGCTGGCACACTTTCTCCTTCCTAGACAGAGTGGAAAAGCTTTTCCCTGCCGTGTAGGCGACAAGAGACGCATTAGACGGCGATCCGGAGCTGTCCGAAGGTAAGCGCCTGTTGCCGGCCTCTTTCGGCACAAGCCCCCGCTCCGGAGCGCACCGCGGCCGGCAGGATGCTCTCTGCCGGCGAAGGTGCCCCTTCTCCGGCAAGGAAGCCTCTGCCGCTTCTCCAGCACACGGAGAGCGTGCTAGCTGCTGAAACGTGAAGAAAGAAGCTGCAGAACACTGGCACTGAGCGTGCAGCTTTCCAGCGGAGAGAAAAAGCTACTTTAACACTCTGCAAGCCTTTCCACTCCCAAAAACATGCACATGGAAGGAGCTGCTGCAAAACCGATGCTGTGCTCGCTGCTGCTCCTCCTGAAGCTCTGGCTGCTAAATCTGAGGCTTTCCTTCCAATTTCAAGCTGCAAAGCACTTGCTGAATTGCAGGGAAAGTCCGGGAGGCATTTGCTGTGCTGGCACACTTTCTCCTTCCTAGACAGAGTGGAAAAGCTTTTCCCTGCCGTGTAGGCGACAAGAGACGCATTAGACTGCGATCCGGAGCTGTCCGAAGGTAAGCGCCTGTTGCCGGCCTCTTTCGGCACAAGCCCCCGCTCCGGAGCGCACCGCGGCCGGCAGGATGCTCTCTGCCGGCGAAGGTGCCGCTTCTCCGGCAAGGAAGCCTCTGCCGCTTCTCCAGCACACGGAGAGCGTGCTAGCTGCTGAAACGTGAAGAAAGAAGCTGCAGAAGACTGGCACTGAGCGTGCAGCTTTCCAGCGGAGAGAAAAAGCTACTTTAACACTCTGCAAGCCTTTCCACTCCCAAAAACATGCACATGGAAGGAGCTGCTGCAAAACCGATGCTGTGCTCGCTGCTGCTCCTCCTGAAGCTCTGGCTGCTAAATCTGAGGCTTTCCTTCCAATTTCAAGCTGCAAAGCACTTGCTGAATTCCAGGGAAAGTCCGGGAGGCATTTGCTGTGCTGGCACACTTTCTCCTTCCTAGACAGAGTGGAAAAGCTTTTCCCTGCCGTGTAGGCGACAAGAGACGCATTAGACGGCGATCCGGAGCTGTCCGAAGGTAAGCGCCTGTTGCCGGCCTCTTTCGGCACAAGCCCCCGCTCCGGAGCGCACCGCGGCCGGCAGGATGCTCTCTGCCGGCGAAGGTGCCCCTTCTCCGGCAAGGAAGCCTCTGCCGCTTCTCCAGCACACGGAGAGCGTGCTAGCTGCTGAAACGTGAAGAAAGAAGCTGCAGAACACTGGCACTGAGCGTGCAGCTTTCCAGCGGAGAGAAAAAGCTACTTTAACACTCTGCAAGCCTTTCCACTCCCAAAAACATGCACATGGAAGGAGCTGCTGCAAAACCGATGCTGTGCTCGCTGCTGCTCCTCCTGAAGCTCTGGCTGCTAAATCTGAGGCTTTCCTTCCAATTTCAAGCTGCAAAGCACTTGCTGAATTCCAGGGAAAGTCCGGGAGGCATTTGCTGTGCTGGCACACTTTCTCCTTCCTAGACAGAGTGGAAAAGCTTTTCCCTGCCGTGTAGGCGACAAGAGACGCATTAGACGGCGATCCGGAGCTGTCCGAAGGTAAGCGCCTGTTGCCGGCCTCTTTCGGCACAAGCCCCCGCTCCGGAGCGCACCGCGGCCGGCAGGATGCTCTCTGCCGGCGAAGGTGCCGCTTCTCCGGCAAGGAAGCCTCTGCCGCTTCTCCAGCACACGGAGAGCGTGCTAGCTGCTGAAACGTGAAGAAAGAAGCTGCAGAAGACTGGCACTGAGCGTGCAGCTTTCCAGCGGAGAGAAAAAGCTACTTTAACACTCTGCAAGCCTTTCCACTCCCAAAAACATGCACTTGGAAGGAGCTGCTGCAAAACCGATGCTGTGCTCGCTGCTGCTCCTCCTGAAGCTCTGGCTGCTAAATCTGAGGCTTTCCTTCCAATTTCAAGCTGCAAAGCACTTGCTGAATTGCAGGGAAAGTCCGGGAGGCATTTGCTGTGCTGGCACACTTTCTCCTTCCTAGACAGAGTGGAAAAGCTTTTCCCTGCCGTGTAGGCGACAAGAGACGCATTAGACGGCGATCCGGAGCTGTCCGAAGGTAAGCGCCTGCTGCCGGCCTCTTTCGGCACAAGCCCCCGCTCCGGAGCGCACCGCGGCCGGCAGGATGCTCTCTGCCGGCGAAGGTGCCGCTTCTCCGGCAAGGAAGCCTCTGCCGCTTCTCCAGCACACGGAGAGCGTGCTAGCTGCTGAAACGTGAAGAAAGAAGCTGCAGAACACTGGCACTGAGCGTGCAGCTTTCCAGCGGAGAGAAAAAGCTACTTTAACACTCTGCAAGCCTTTCCACTCCCAAAAACATGCACATGGAAGGAGCTGCTGCAAAACCGATGCTGTGCTCGCTGCTGCTCCTCCTGAAGTTCTGGCTGCTAAATCTGAGGCTTTCCTTCCAATTTCAAGCTGCAAAGCACTTGCTGAATTGCAGGGAAAGTCCGGGAGGCATTTGCTGTGCTGGCACACTTTCTCCTTCCTAGACAGAGTGGAAAAGCTTTTCCCTGCCGTGTAGGCGACAAGAGACGCATTAGACGGCGATCCGGAGCTGTCCGAAGGTAAGCGCCTGTTGCCGGCCTCTTTCGGCACAAGCCCCCGCTCCGGAGCGCACCGCGGCCGGCAGGATGCTCTCTGCCGGCGAAGGTGCCCCTTCTCCGGCAAGGAAGCCTCTGCCGCTTCTCCAGCACACGGAGAGCGTGCTAGCTGCTGAAACGTGAAGAAAGAAGCTGCAGAACACTGGCACTGAGCGTGCAGCTTTCCAGCGGAGAGAAAAAGCTACTTTAACACTCTGCAAGCCTTTCCACTCCCAAAAACATGCACATGGAAGGAGCTGCTGCAAAACCGATGCTGTGCTCGCTGCTGCTCCTCCTGAAGCTCTGGCTGCTAAATCTGAGGCTTTCCTTCCAATTTCAAGCTGCAAAGCACTTGCTGAATTGCAGGGAAAGTCCGGGAGGCATTTGCTGTGCTGGCACACTTTCTCCTTCCTAGACAGAGTGGAAAAGCTTTTCCCTGCCGTGTAGGCGACAAGAGACGCATTAGACGGCGATCCGGAGCTGTCCGAAGGTAAGCGCCTGCTGCCGGCCTCTTTCGGCACAAGCCCCCGCTCCGGAGCGCACCGCGGCCGGCAGGATGCTCTCTGCCGGCGAAGGTGCCGCTTCTCCGGCAAGGAAGCCTCTGCCGCTTCTCCAGCACACGGAGAGCGTGCTAGCTGCTGAAACGTGAAGAAAGAAGCTGCAGAAGACTGGCACTGAGCGTGCAGCTTTCCAGCGGAGAGAAAAAGCTACTTTAACACTCTGCAAGCCTTTCCACTCCCAAAAACATGCACATGGAAGGAGCTGCTGCAAAACCGATGCTGTGCTCGCTGCTGCTCCTCCTGAAGTTCTGGCTGCTAAATCTGAGGCTTTCCTTCCAATTTCAAGCTGCAAAGCACTTGCTGAATTCCAGGGAAAGTCCGGGAGGCATTTGCTGTGCTGGCACACTTTCTCCTTCCTAGACAGAGTGGAAAAGCTTTTCCCTGCCGTGTAGGCGACAAGAGACGCATTAGACGGCGATCCGGAGCTGTCCGAAGGTAAGCGCCTGTTGCCGGCCTCTTTCGGCACAAGCCCCCGCTCCGGAGCGCACCGCGGCCGGCAGGATGCTCTCTGCCGGCGAAGGTGCCCCTTCTCCGGCAAGGAAGCCTCTGCCGCTTCTCCAGCACACGGAGAGCGTGCTAGCTGCTGAAACGTGAAGAAAGAAGCTGCAGAACACTGGCACTGAGCGTGCAGCTTTCCAGCGGAGAGAAAAAGCTACTTTAACACTCTGCAAGCCTTTCCACTCCCAAAAACATGCACATGGAAGGAGCTGCTGCAAAACCGATGCTGTGCTCGCTGCTGCTCCTCCTGAAGCTCTGGCTGCTAAATCTGAGGCTTTCCTTCCAATTTCAAGCTGCAAAGCACTTGCTGAATTCCAGGGAAAGTCCGGGAGGCATTTGCTGTGCTGGCACACTTTCTCCTTCCTAGACAGAGTGGAAAAGCTTTTCCCTGCCGTGTAGGCGACAAGAGACGCATTAGACGGCGATCCGGAGCTGTCCGAAGGTAAGCGCCTGTTGCCGGCCTCTTTCGGCACAAGCCCCCGCTCCGGAGCGCACCGCGGCCGGCAGGATGCTCTCTGCCGGCGAAGGTGCCGCTTCTCCGGCAAGGAAGCCTCTGCCGCTTCTCCAGCACACGGAGAGCGTGCTAGCTGCTGAAACGTGAAGAAAGAAGCTGCAGAACACTGGCACTGAGCGTGCAGCTTTCCAGCGGAGAGAAAAAGCTACTTTAACACTCTGCAAGCCTTTCCACTCCCAAAAACATGCACATGGAAGGAGCTGCTGCAAAACCGATGCTGTGCTCGCTGCTGCTCCTCCTGAAGCTCTGGCTGCTAAATCTGAGGCTTTCCTTCCAATTTCAAGCTGCAAAGCACTTGCTGAATTGCAGGGAAAGTCCGGGAGGCATTTGCTGTGCTGGCACACTTTCTCCTTCCTAGACAGAGTGGAAAAGCTTTTCCCTGCCGTGTAGGCGACAAGAGACGCATTAGACGGCGATCCGGAGCTGTCCGAAGGTAAGCGCCTGTTGCCGGCCTCTTTCGGCACAAGCCCCCGCTCCGGAGCGCACCGCGGCCGGCAGGATGCTCTCTGCCGGCGAAGGTGCCGCTTCTCCGGCAAGGAAGCCTCTGCCGCTTCTCCAGCACACGGAGAGCGTGCTAGCTGCTGAAACGTGAAGAAAGAAGCTGCAGAAGACTGGCACTGAGCGTGCAGCTTTCCAGCGGAGAGAAAAAGCTACTTTAACACTCTGCAAGCCTTTCCACTCCCAAAAACATGCACATGGAAGGAGCTGCTGCAAAACCGATGCTGTGCTCGCTGCTGCTCCTCCTGAAGCTCTGGCTGCTAAATCTGAGGCTTTCCTTCCAATTTCAAGCTGCAAAGCACTTGCTGAATTCCAGGGAAAGTCCGGGAGGCATTTGCTGTGCTGGCACACTTTCTCCTTCCTAGACAGAGTGGAAAAGCTTTTCCCTGCCGTGTAGGCGACAAGAGACGCATTAGACGGCGATCCGGAGCTGTCCGAAGGTAAGCGCCTGTTGCCGGCCTCTTTCGGCACAAGCCCCCGCTCCGGAGCGCACCGCGGCCGGCAGGATGCTCTCTGCCGACGAAGGTGCCGCTTCTCCGGCAAGGAAGCCTCGGCCGCTTCTCCAGCACACGGAGAGCGAGCTAGCTGCTGAAACGTGAAGAAAGAAGCTGCAGAAGACTGGCACTGAGCGTGCAGCTTTCCAGCGGAGAGAAAAAGCTACTTTAACACTCTGCAAGCCTTTCCACTCCCAAAAACATGCACATGGAAGGAGCTGCTGCAAAACCGATGCTGTGCTCGCTGCTGCTCCTCCTGAAGCTCTGGCTGCTAAATCTGAGGCTTTCCTTCCAATTTCAAGCTGCAAAGCACTTGCTGAATTCCAGGGAAAGTCCGGGAGGCATTTGCTGTGCTGGCACACTTTCTCCTTCCTAGACAGAGTGGAAAAGCTTTTCCCTGCCGTGTAGGCGACAAGAGATGCATTAGACGGCGATCCGGAGCTGTCCGAAGGTAAGCGCCTGTTGCCGGCCTCTTTCGGCACAAGCCCCCGCTCCGGAGCGCACCGCGGCCGGCAGGATGCTCTCTGCCGGCGAAGGTGCCGCTTCTCCGGCAAGGAAGCCTCTGCCGCTTCTCCAGCACACGGAGAGCGTGCTAGCTGCTGAAACGTGAAGAAAGAAGCTGCAGAACACTGGCACTGAGCGTGCAGCTTTCCAGCGGAGAGAAAAAGCTACTTTAACACTCTGCAAGCCTTTCCACTCCCAAAAACATGCACATGGAAGGAGCTGCTGCAAAACCGATGCTGTGCTCGCTGCTGCTCCTCCTGAAGCTCTGGCTGCTAAATCTGAGGCTTTCCTTCCAATTTCAAGCTGCAAAGCACTTGCTGAATTGCAGGGAAAGTCCGGGAGGCATTTGCTGTGCTGGCACACTTTCTCCTTCCTAGACAGAGTGGAAAAGCTTTTCCCTGCCGTGTAGGCGACAAGAGACGCATTAGACGGCGATCCGGAGCTGTCCGAAGGTAAGCGCCTGTTGCCGGCCTCTTTCGGCACAAGCCCCCGCTCCGGAGCGCACCGCGGCCGGCAGGATGCTCTCTGCCGGCGAAGGTGCCCCTTCTCCGGCAAGGAAGCCTCTGCCGCTTCTCCAGCACACGGAGAGCGTGCTAGCTGCTGAAACGTGAAGAAAGAAGCTGCAGAACACTGGCACTGAGCGTGCAGCTTTCCAGCGGAGAGAAAAAGCTACTTTAACACTCTGCAAGCCTTTCCACTCCCAAAAACATGCACATGGAAGGAGCTGCTGCAAAACCGATGCTGTGCTCGCTGCTGCTCCTCCTGAAGCTCTGGCTGCTAAATCTGAGGCTTTCCTTCCAATTTCAAGCTGCAAAGCACTTGCTGAATTGCAGGGAAAGTCCGGGAGGCATTTGCTGTGCTGGCACACTTTCTCCTTCCTAGACAGAGTGGAAAAGCTTTTCCCTGCCGTGTAGGCGACAAGAGACGCATTAGACGGCGATCCGGAGCTGTCCGAAGGTAAGCGCCTGCTGCCGGCCTCTTTCGGCACAAGCCCCCGCTCCGGAGCGCACCGCGGCCGGCAGGATGCTCTCTGCCGGCGAAGGTGCCGCTTCTCCGGCAAGGAAGCCTCTGCCGCTTCTCCAGCACACGGAGAGCGTGCTAGCTGCTGAAACGTGAAGAAAGAAGCTGCAGAAGACTGGCACTGAGCGTGCAGCTTTCCAGCGGAGAGAAAAAGCTACTTTAACACTCTGCAAGCCTTTCCACTCCCAAAAACATGCACATGGAAGGAGCTGCTGCAAAACCGATGCTGTGCTCGCTGCTGCTCCTCCTGAAGTTCTGGCTGCTAAATCTGAGGCTTTCCTTCCAATTTCAAGCTGCAAAGCACTTGCTGAATTCCAGGGAAAGTCCGGGAGGCATTTGCTGTGCTGGCACACTTTCTCCTTCCTAGACAGAGTGGAAAAGCTTTTCCCTGCCGTGTAGGCGACAAGAGACGCATTAGACGGCGATCCGGAGCTGTCCGAAGGTAAGCGCCTGTTGCCGGCCTCTTTCGGCACAAGCCCCCGCTCCGGAGCGCACCGCGGCCGGCAGGATGCTCTCTGCCGGCGAAGGTGCCCCTTCTCCGGCAAGGAAGCCTCTGCCGCTTCTCCAGCACACGGAGAGCGTGCTAGCTGCTGAAACGTGAAGAAAGAAGCTGCAGAACACTGGCACTGAGCGTGCAGCTTTCCAGCGGAGAGAAAAAGCTACTTTAACACTCTGCAAGCCTTTCCACTCCCAAAAACATGCACATGGAAGGAGCTGCTGCAAAACCGATGCTGTGCTCGCTGCTGCTCCTCCTGAAGCTCTGGCTGCTAAATCTGAGGCTTTCCTTCCAATTTCAAGCTGCAAAGCACTTGCTGAATTCCAGGGAAAGTCCGGGAGGCATTTGCTGTGCTGGCACACTTTCTCCTTCCTAGACAGAGTGGAAAAGCTTTTCCCTGCCGTGTAGGCGACAAGAGACGCATTAGACGGCGATCCGGAGCTGTCCGAAGGTAAGCGCCTGTTGCCGGCCTCTTTCGGCACAAGCCCCCGCTCCGGAGCGCACCGCGGCCGGCAGGATGCTCTCTGCCGGCGAAGGTGCCGCTTCTCCGGCAAGGAAGCCTCTGCCGCTTCTCCAGCACACGGAGAGCGTGCTAGCTGCTGAAACGTGAAGAAAGAAGCTGCAGAACACTGGCACTGAGCGTGCAGCTTTCCAGCGGAGAGAAAAAGCTACTTTAACACTCTGCAAGCCTTTCCACTCCCAAAAACATGCACATGGAAGGAGCTGCTGCAAAACCGATGCTGTGCTCGCTGCTGCTCCTCCTGAAGCTCTGGCTGCTAAATCTGAGGCTTTCCTTCCAATTTCAAGCTGCAAAGCACTTGCTGAATTCCAGGGAAAGTCCGGGAGGCATTTGCTGTGCTGGCACACTTTCTCCTTCCTAGACAGAGTGGAAAAGCTTTTCCCTGCCGTGTAGGCGACAAGAGACGCATTAGACGGCGATCCGGAGCTGTCCGAAGGTAAGCGCCTGTTGCCGGCCTCTTTCGGCACAAGCCCCCGCTCCGGAGCGCACCGCGGCCGGCAGGATGCTCTCTGCCGGCGAAGGTGCCGCTTCTCCGGCAAGGAAGCCTCTGCCGCTTCTCCAGCACACGGAGAGCGTGCTAGCTGCTGAAACGTGAAGAAAGAAGCTGCAGAAGACTGGCACTGAGCGTGCAGCTTTCCAGCGGAGAGAAAAAGCTACTTTAACACTCTGCAAGCCTTTCCACTCCCAAAAACATGCACATGGAAGGAGCTGCTGCAAAACCGATGCTGTGCTCGCTGCTGCTCCTCCTGAAGCTCTGGCTGCTAAATCTGAGGCTTTCCTTCCAATTTCAAGCTGCAAAGCACTTGCTGAATTCCAGGGAAAGTCCGGGAGGCATTTGCTGTGCTGGCACACTTTCTCCTTCCTAGACAGAGTGGAAAAGCTTTTCCCTGCCGTGTAGGCGACAAGAGACGCATTAGACGGCGATCCGGAGCTGTCCGAAGGTAAGCGCCTGTTGCCGGCCTCTTTCGGCACAAGCCCCCGCTCCGGAGCGCACCGCGGCCGGCAGGATGCTCTCTGCCGACGAAGGTGCCGCTTCTCCGGCAAGGAAGCCTCGGCCGCTTCTCCAGCACACGGAGAGCGAGCTAGCTGCTGAAACGTGAAGAAAGAAGCTGCAGAAGACTGGCACTGAGCGTGCAGCTTTCCAGCGGAGAGAAAAAGCTACTTTAACACTCTGCAAGCCTTTCCACTCCCAAAAACATGCACATGGAAGGAGCTGCTGCAAAACCGATGCTGTGCTCGCTGCTGCTCCTCCTGAAGCTCTGGCTGCTAAATCTGAGGCTTTCCTTCCAATTTCAAGCTGCAAAGCACTTGCTGAATTCCAGGGAAAGTCCGGGAGGCATTTGCTGTGCTGGCACACTTTCTCCTTCCTAGACAGAGTGGAAAAGCTTTTCCCTGCCGTGTAGGCGACAAGAGATGCATTAGACGGCGATCCGGAGCTGTCCGAAGGTAAGCGCCTGTTGCCGGCCTCTTTCGGCACAAGCCCCCGCTCCGGAGCGCACCGCGGCCGGCAGGATGCTCTCTGCCGGCGAAGGTGCCGCTTCTCCGGCAAGGAAGCCTCTGCCGCTTCTCCAGCACACGGAGAGCGTGCTAGCTGCTGAAACGTGAAGAAAGAAGCTGCAGAACACTGGCACTGAGCGTGCAGCTTTCCAGCGGAGAGAAAAAGCTACTTTAACACTCTGCAAGCCTTTCCACTCCCAAAAACATGCACATGGAAGGAGCTGCTGCAAAACCGATGCTGTGCTCGCTGCTGCTCCTCCTGAAGCTCTGGCTGCTAAATCTGAGGCTTTCCTTCCAATTTCAAGCTGCAAAGCACTTGCTGAATTCCAGGGAAAGTCCGGGAGGCATTTGCTGTGCTGGCACACTTTCTCCTTCCTAGACAGAGTGGAAAAGCTTTTCCCTGCCGTGTAGGCGACAAGAGACGCATTAGACGGCGATCCGGAGCTGTCCGAAGGTAAGCGCCTGTTGCCGGCCTCTTTCGGCACAAGCCCCCGCTCCGGAGCGCACCGCGGCCGGCAGGATGCTCTCTGCCGGCGAAGGTGCCGCTTCTCCGGCAAGGAAGCCTCTGCCGCTTCTCCAGCACACGGAGAGCGTGCTAGCTGCTGAAACGTGAAGAAAGAAGCTGCAGAAGACTGGCACTGAGCGTGCAGCTTTCCAGCGGAGAGAAAAAGCTACTTTAACACTCTGCAAGCCTTTCCACTCCCAAAAACATGCACATGGAAGGAGCTGCTGCAAAACCGATGCTGTGCTCGCTGCTGCTCCTCCTGAAGCTCTGGCTGCTAAATCTGAGGCTTTCCTTCCAATTTCAAGCTGCAAAGCACTTGCTGAATTCCAGGGAAAGTCCGGGAGGCATTTGCTGTGCTGGCACACTTTCTCCTTCCTAGACAGAGTGGAAAAGCTTTTCCCTGCCGTGTAGGCGACAAGAGACGCATTAGACGGCGATCCGGAGCTGTCCGAAGGTAAGCGCCTGTTGCCGGCCTCTTTCGGCACAAGCCCCCGCTCCGGAGCGCACCGCGGCCGGCAGGATGCTCTCTGCCGGCGAAGGTGCCGCTTCTCCGGCAAGGAAGCCTCTGCCGCTTCTCCAGCACACGGAGAGCGTGCTAGCTGCTGAAACGTGAAGAAAGAAGCTGCAGAACACTGGCACTGAGCGTGCAGCTTTCCAGCGGAGAGAAAAAGCTACTTTAACACTCTGCAAGCCTTTCCACTCCCAAAAACATGCACATGGAAGGAGCTGCTGCAAAACCGATGCTGTGCTCGCTGCTGCTCCTCCTGAAGCTCTGGCTGCTAAATCTGAGGCTTTCCTTCCAATTTCAAGCTGCAAAGCACTTGCTGAATTCCAGGGAAAGTCCGGGAGGCATTTGCTGTGCTGGCACAGGGCAAATGTCCATTTAAAAAGTCTTTTTTTGACGGAAATCAATCACGTCCAACAGGACAACATTTTCAAATATCTCCTCACTCATCACCTAGGATGTTTTCAATGGTCAGTACATTTCCTAGCAATTGAGTAATGAGTCATAAGCAATATTATTAACTTTCATTATCAAGGTAACACTGAAGAGTCTAACATCATTTGATAAAAATGTCCTTCATTTCTGACCCATATATTAAAAGGGATCATAGTTTCTGATGTTGCCCAGATTTCTGTTTAGCCCAACTATTTATGTCAGACTATTTTATTTCTTTTGTTTCATTTAATTTCATTTTTATTTTATTTTGTTCTTAATGACTTTTCATTCCTTTCTCTTTTCTGTTGCCTCCCCAGCTCCCAGGAAAAGCAGACCTGAAATCTTCCTTCAGGATTAACCTATGTCAAGTTCTAAACACAAAATACTTCTTAAAAAACCACTAAGCCATTCAAGAACAAAGTACTATAAAACAAACTAAAAGGCATTCACTAAAGAGGACATATTAAGGAAATTCTCATGGAGGCAGTTTGTGTCAAGTAAATTGAGAGATTTTTCTTGAGTTACTGTTTCTGTTCCTCTGCAGCAAGATTTCCAAGAACTAGCATTTGCCAAGGGGATGTATTCCCTTTTCAAACCCTGTGCCAAGTGCCCTAAATCAGCATCAGTTATAATTCCTTTTAAAACAAACAGCAAGTGGGGCAAGAACAAAGGAGAACCAACACAACACAGTGTTCCCCGCTCAGACCCCTATTCCCTATCATCTTTTATGGACCCTAATGCACTCCCAAAGCTATTAATTGAATGGATACATCCATCTGGAGATGAGAAGAGAGTGCAGTGACAAAGGAGGAGTAAGGCTGTCAGGGCCATAGTGTGAAGTGGGAACAGATGGAAATCACTGTCTGGCTTAGGAAACACCTGCTGCACCATGAGGCAAGGTGCTGGCACTACAGCAACTACTGGACAGATTGGCTGAGAATACTGTTGTAAAATGTTCAGAGAAAATAAGAAGTAACTTGATAAAAATGTAGGAGGGTCTTGTCCACATACCTTCATAACCACTAATTTAAATTTCATTTCAGGAAAACTAATACTGAAAATTACCATCAGAGGTAGTAAAAACCATTGCCAGCAAAAACAAAGCAAAAAAAACCCCAAAAAAACCCTGTTGCATCCTTTCGGGCAAGGAGGAGAAAGCAAAGGGAACAGCAATCACCAGAAACCCTTTGGAATATTTCTATTAGCATGCTGCTTGTAACCCTTTCGTTAGTGTGGGACTACACAGGTTGCAGAGAATTCTGGACAGTTGCTCTTCCACATCCATGGAAGGAAAACACAGGAAAAACACTTTTCCCACGAAATGCAGGCTGTGAAGATGTGGCTCAGGCTGTACCTTTCAGCTCATTCCTCCCATGAAGGGGAGTATCTTGCCAGACTGATGTGACATCTAATCACAGAACGTGATTTTCAAGTTATGAGTCTGATACTTTCAACAGGGTGAATATTTTCAAAAGCATGATAATAAAAGTGGGCTGAGGAAGCAGTGTCTCTTCCTTTCATGGGTTTGGTATCATGAAAAAAAATTAAATACATTAAAAATAAGTTTGTTATTGAGAGAGATAATGGCTGATCAACAGCATAAAAATAAGATATTGCGGCAGAAATGTTCTCTATGCAGGAAGAAAAAAAGGAGTGGAAAACCCTCAACATAGCATAAAGAATGCAAGGAAAGCATAATTCAGCACCAAGATCTGCACATAAGGAGGAGATTAAAAAAAAAAAAAAAAGCCAGACAGACACAGTCAGGATGCGAAGATAACAAAAGCACTGTTGGTGGGAAGAAATCTTAAAAAAATTGTTTTTAAGAAAAGCAAAAATAAACCCTCCCCTCAAAACCCAAATCATGCTGCTTCTGTTGGCACTGCAATAGCAGCATTTCAATTATTCGCAGAGGGAACCAGACTACCAGGATAAGGCTGAACTGCAGCCAGCATTAGAAATTTAGTCTTATCCCATGAGAATACATCAATGTGATGTTATTACACGTTATATGTTCTATATACCCTCATTCTTCATTAAAAAAACCCCATACTTAGGGATGCTACAAGAAGGAAGCACTGATCATTAAGTGAATCTATTTGGCATTTCCAACCAAAATTCTCAGTGCACCATCTGGCAACTTATGAACTGCTTTAAATACCTAGCGGGGTGTTGTCTCCATGAGCCCTCCTGTAACCTAGTTTCTGTGATGGGCAATTTTGCAGCACTCAGTTTTCTGAGGGTATTTGTTCCTATCTGAGGGTAGGAGCAAATCACAATTCTTCAGAAGATTTACTCATCTGACCTTGCAGTTGTGTTTTGTCTTAGCCACTGAAAAGCATCAAACCCAACCACTTAGAGTACCAAAAAAACAGCTGCAGAATTAAAATGCTATCTATTCCATGCTAATTTCTCAGTGGATCATCACTTGCAAACACAGTTTATATGAAATAAAGCTCTTCTCCAAACTGTACTGCAACTTTAAAAGGACATAAATTGTCATTTAAAAAAAAAGGAACTGCAAACATAAGCATGGTCAGATTAAATATTTTATTAGATTTGACAAATTCTTCCCTCACACTCCTATTTCTTACAATTAATGGCAATTCTGATAACAGGTGTTGTGACTTTATTGGAAAAAATGATTTCAATTTCAGTCGAAGCAAGGTGCATTACTAACCTAGCAAAACTAATTAATTTTGCTCCAAGCATTCTTTACAGAGACGCCTGTTTTGAGCAATTTTCGGTTTAATGAACCAGCTTTGAGAAGGGGAAATGCAGCATTAATGAAAGGAAAACTACTTGCTTTTTGGTTTGTTTTGACAAGTTTTTGCATTGACCTTAAGATGGGTTATTTGAAGGTAATTCAGCTCTGGTGTTTGTGCACCTCTTGAGCAGTGAAGGCTGCAGCTAGGAGTGCCTATTTGGTTTCTCTCCTTCCCCCTACAGGAAAGAGAAACCAACCTTTCTCTTCCTTACAGCCCATAAGACTATCTAATAAATAACTGTATTTATCAGCCCTACAGACTTACAGAATCAGGGAACATGAACAGAGCATGTGGGAAAAGATACAGAAAGAAAGGGTAGCAACCATTCCTCTTCAAGTATCCCTCCATCAGTTGAACAGCACCTTCTCTCTCAAAGCCTCCTCCACTGAAGGAAACAATACAGAAATTCTGCTCAAGATGCTACCAAGATTTACCTTTACACTGAAAATCAACCAGCCACTTTTACCCTTGTCCTCTTAAAAGCGTGACAGCTTTGGCCCTAGTCAAACCAGACAAACTCCTACAAATATAAGCCAAGTCTTCCATGAGTCCTGTAAAAAGCATTTGAAACTTTAACAGAACTAGATCAACTGACTCATGGTCTGGACTGTGATCTCCCATTTGAGTATGAGGATTTTGATACTCCTCATAGGCATTGCTGGGTACTGAATGATATCTTATAATACTGAAAAATAAAGGACTTTGAGATAACCTCTTTGGCATATCTCAGTGGTACCAGGAGAACTTACAATAGTAGGTTACATACAGGCTCAATGTTCTATGTAGAAATCCGGAGGGTTATGTCTAGTAATGCAAGGGACATAATTTTTATTCTTAATGTTTCAGACATCAGGAGATCTGCAGGATCAAAGCTTTAACATCAAACTCTGTGCTCAAGAGAAATCTTCATCTCAAAGAGAAATCCTCAGTTTATAGAGGTTAAAGCAGTTGTTGCAAGGAAATAGAGGTTTCTAATATACTAAAGTAAAAATTCACAGACTTTCACTTTCTACAGAGCACTTTCAAAAAGACATTATTACTGATGCTCAAGAAAAGTACTTGCAATTTGATGAAAATGAAAGTACACAAACCCTTTACATCTTTCAATATCTTGGCAGTGGTAGAGTCAGTACTAGTGGGTTTAGTGTTCAGCGGTGTTGCTGGCTAAATCTGCACAACAGGCTTATGTAATGAAGAGTTAGCTCCACAGCCCAGACAAATCACCTCCCCTCTAACTTTCCCTCACAGGACAGAGACAGAATTGCCACCTCAGCAAGCACACTGCAGGGATATAGAGGTAGCAGGCATGAAATAGTGATGTCCTGGTACATACAGAGACTCAGCCTTGACCCCTGACTCCACAGCAACCCCTTGGTTATTCTCCCTTTTTCAGCAGAAGTACAAGTATATCAAAGAGTGAGGAAAAAAACCAGGGGAAACCCATTTCCCCCCAAACTATGAAATACTGCCAGCCCAGTCATAGCCCCCTCTCCTAATTCTGCTTAGTATTTATTATGTTCTCTATTTCAAGGGGATGAAATTAATGGTTTATGTTCTCTGTTTTCAAAGGAAATTAATGAATGTCCCACATTCCTTAGCAGACACCTGTCTTTTCAAACTAAGACAGGAGGAAACCTCTTATCTCACAAAATAGATCTTCCAGATGCTCAAGAGCTCACATCCTATCTCTGCATACCCTACCCCCACCGTGCAGGGTGGTATATCTCAGTGGTACAGAAATAACCAGTAGAAGAGCCGATTTAGTTTCTGCTTGTTGCTCCAAACTAACACGGATCTACAAGCACTGCTGTTCAGCTTTTGCAGAAGAGGTAATAGGATACAGCCCCAGCCCATAGCTGGCATGGGGAGGCAGCAGAGAGTGAGGGCAAGGGGGCAAGTAAATTCTTTGATTTGCTCATGTCTGAGCTGTGCTGCTGATTTTCTGCATGGGTGGTCTTACAGGTATGGCTACTAATCTCCCTCAGAGTAAGTGCTTGGATCTGTACCCATGTAAATACTTTGTCTGATTTCACTTGGAAATCCTGATGGGAGTGATGTGGAAAGGCCATTCACTAAGTGGCTTTTTTCCAAGTCCTGTTTCATTCCTCTGCATTTAGCAAACAAGCATAAGGCCACTTTCATCCATGCTTGTCCTGAGGATCCTTCAGCTCTCACTTCATGGCTGAATGAGCAGTTTAACATACTGGTCCCTCACTAAGGTTTGTGAAACTGTTTGCTCTTCCCCTGATTAATCTGGTTTCTTCTAGAAGAAGTTCCCCATGATTATTGTTTAGCTTGCAGCAGCTATGCCAGTTCAGTGCTTTTGAAATTATGGATTCTGTTTATAGGTTACCAAAATTCCACTAGGAATACATTCAATACTCTAGTTTTTGTAAAATCCTTCTCTATTTATAAGTAACTCATAAGTGCTTATAACTTGTAAGTAACTTATAAGTACTTATAACTCAGGGCAGTTCAGGATCTCCCTTCAAAATACAACAAATGCCTATTTCTGCAGAAATAAATTACTGTCTAATGATTTCAACATCCAAAATGCTACACTTAAATGAGTGGCTATATGTATTGTAAATTCAGATACTTTTCTATTTATAGTGCGTTTATTTATGCCTGAGATGCATTTAAATATAAATTGCCGTACTTAATGCCAAGTTTTATAACATGTCATTCACAATCCATTAAGTATTTTATTACATATATTGTAGAAGAAATAAATTTATAGTCCCCATTTATAGTATAAATAAGGAATGATGAAAAGCACAATAAAAATGTCTTACTTTTTGGGTTTTGTGGAGGTTTACTGCTAGAGCATAGTTACCAGTCATGTTTTAATGTTTTACTATAATAAAAGACATGATCTGAGTGCAGTAATATATGTAAAATTAAAAGAAGCCCTACTAAAATGACAGAAGCTTTCCTATTCAGACACAAACAATTACAGACTTAGCATATTCTCAGTTGCTTTCTAGGCTGTAGGAGCATGTGGAAATAAATTTTGCTTTGTTAATTTTAAAGCATTTGCCAGGTGCTTCTTCATAGAAGGTTTCCAGAACATACTTCACTTTGTTGATAATGGGGGAAAAACACACACACAAAAACTTTATTCCTTGCATCCATTTTCCTAGGTCATCCATGACCAACTATGTTTCTTTTCCCTTGCTTTCTGACTATAAGTCAGGAATCAGCAAGGAAATAAAAACTTTCCTCTTCATGTTTGGTTTGAGGGTTTTTTGGTTTTTTTCCCAGTTACCTCTCAAAATTTCATTTCCTATTACTGGCTAGAAAAAAAAATAGTATTTTGGGGAAAAATTTCTTATGTCATGCTGTCCTTAGAAATGCTGTCTTCACAGTTCCTCAGTGTCTTTCCAAACAAGTACAGAAGAGAAGACAATCTTCTTAGCACATATATGGGGGAATTCTCATTGTTTTAAAAGAAAAAAGAAAATTTGGAAAGCACCAAAGCCAATAAACACTTTGAAAAAATATTGCCATATGTTTTGACGATCTCTCCACTAGAACCAAAAATCTGGGCAAGACAGAGCGTTGAGAATGTGAAAGGATATTTTTTGATCAGTTGATCAGTTCAGGTCTTGATCTGACCCCTAGTCTGTCTTGCCCTTTCCAGATGCTTTCACATTGCTAAGTCCTCAGTCAGTCTGTGTTCAGCTGCTGTTATTTCAAACCACACAAGCCTGAGTGAAATTCAATCAAGCACACCTGAGCAGATCTCCATAGCAGTCTCTGACATTAAGTTACTGTCTCAGCTGGTTGTTATGGGAAGTGGGAACCAAACCTTGACTCATGGCATTACCGGCATCAGTCTTTCCATTTTCTGTCCCTGGAATATTTGAGTGTCTCTCACTAGGGCAGAAGGTTTGAAGGCAGGATGACCCCAAAGACAAATGATCCCATAATAACAGAGGGAAAAGAGAGGGAGAAGTGACTTTCACAGAGCAAACACTGCCTCTGTGATAAAAGCACGAAGATAATGCTGATCTCTGGAGCACTATTTTTTAACTAATGCACATAAATCTAAAACTGCTTTCTTGGAGACTTAAAAGGAAAGTAGGCAATCCTGAAAGATGGTGAGGCATAAGTCCCTGGATTTCTAATGTTATGGTTTTAAGAAAATTTAAAGGTATTTAAGCAATTTTCCTAATAGAAAACAGTTTGAAAGCATACCTTTAAGCTAAAACAGACCTTTGTGACACAAAACCATCAGAAGTTAAAACACTCCTGAATTCCATAATCTTTTTTGTTGTTTGGTTTTGTTTTCTTTTTCAAAGCATGAATCTTCCTTTCATTAAGTAAAGGGTAAACAAAGGCACAGAGAAACTAAGCAAGTATACCAATCTTACAGTGAAGTAAATAAAACCACAGAAACAGCAAAGTCCCAGTTCTTAGCCATACACACTCACCAAGAATTGAACCCTGAGTCGTGCTCCAACTTATCTACCAGTTTTATTTTTACTGGGATGTACTACTAATAGTATTGCCTTTTTAATTTTGTAGATAGAATGAGAAGTTGGAGAACTTCATCAAGACCATTTTCTTTTGCAACTTGTCAGGTACATCTTATCTTTATGTAGTAACAGAAAATATTTATTTTAAGGAAAGAGAAAAATTACAGCTTATAAAGAGATTGTTACATGGAAATAAATCAGTGCCTTCATACTGGTATCACTATGATAGCTATTTCAGCTTACCCCATTAATGCTACTTTCTTTATCAATTTCTTAACAAATTCAATTTGTTATAATGTTTCTTTAATATTTCCACTGGGTTGGTACTTGAAATTCCTTTGTCCAGTCTGTTTCCTCTCTGTTACAAGATGCCCTTGATCTGTTCCAACTTACTTCCTCTCATCCTTAACTCTTGAAATACATTGCTATCTTAGGCTATCCAATCCCATGCTCACAGTGACCACTCTAAAGAGAGGGCTTAATCACAAAGGTTTTTCTGGGTTGCATCAAACAAGTAGGCTGCTTCCTAAATAACTTAGCAGCAATTACCACAGAAGAAGAAGACAAAGAAGATGAAGATGAAGAAGAAGGTAAAAACCAACATCCAAAAAAGCAAAAAAACCCAATAGCTTGGTTCAGTGGCTACATCTCAACTTCCTGTGTGCATTCTTCCAAACCTGGATGTTACAAAGCACTAGAATGAGAGCTGTGGAAGCGAACTGCTTTCCTCTCCAGGTCCATGCAAGGTGCATCATGCTCTGGCAGCGATTTATTTTTTTCCCCTTCATTCTCCTCTGGCAGCAGGTATGGTCTCTGCAGCAGAGATCACACAACTCACATCATCCCAAACAGCTGCAGCTTTGTTTGTGCCTGAGGGCAATGCCTGTAATCACAAAGGCTTAATTAAACATCACCCCTCTGCACTTCAGTAAATTCATAAGATACGATACTACCTACATGCCTCTGGTTAACAGCAGTTGGAAAAGGTAATAACAAAAAGCCCACATTAATCTCTTTGCCCTTGCTCCCTTAGTGGTACTGTACCTTTAAATTTAGCTGAGTCAACCCTCTTTCCTCAAGGAAAAAAGGCTGAAAAGTCTGAACTTATTCCAGAAGACCCCCACAGGAGTCAGTGGTGAAGACTTCTTGAGGCAATGTTTTTATCATCCTTTTGCAGCTAGAAAATGCCAAAAGATAAGCTATTGAAATTCGCAGTGCAACTCCTGCTTTGTGAAGTCAGTTTCTTTCCTACCCTAAACAAATCATGTCAGGCACAGAAAAGCAAAAGGATCCAAAGGACCAAGCCCTCCAGTGACAATCCTACTTGAGTAAAAGCTCAAGGAAGAACCAGGTAGGAATGATTTCTCACAAGGTGGGCATTAAACCTGCACGGCAACAACAGCCCTGAGATCATTCAAGTATCAGGGGGTGCAGTTAAGTATCTTTCTCCCACAGCTATTGCCTTGGTCCTGCTCAATGCTTTCTCTGGTTTAAAGGAGAGAAACAAACAGGGTTGTCAGGAATTACATTAGTAATTTCTTGGGGCCGGGGGAGTGAGCCTGATTCAGAGAAAAGACACAAAAACTCAGTGGAGGGAAATGACAGACCTGACAGACCTCTCTTGCCACATTCTCATACAAAATCTTCATTCCACTAGAATTATTATGAAGGCACAGAATAAAATTTAAGTCAGTCAAAAAGTTATTGTTATTTTTTCACCACTGGTGTTAGGACAAAAGACAAGTCTTGGATAAATGGTAAATATATTTATTGCACTGGGGTTTCCATATTTTCCATTTGTAAAAGGAGAAAGCATTCATTCATTGCCTTGGGTCTATTAGGACATAGAAGAGACTGTTCATTCAATTCCAGAAACTCAAAATCTTCTTTTATTCTAACTAAGAATTATGCTTCAAAATGTTACTCCTCTAGAATGCTCTAGGAGCACAAACTGTAATGGGGATCACAGAGAACACTGATATCCTGTACAAAACAACAGCCTCTTAACCAATCCCACTCATCTAGAGATGTAACAAGGGATAACAAGAAGAAAGGGAAAAGCTGAAGTAATAGCTGCTCTATGGCCATTTTCTGCCTTGATGAGCCAGGGAAAACCAAGAGTAAATAACAGCAGAAGGCAGTCTCACCACCACTGCAGATGCAACATATCCAGGGTTTTGCTTGTAACCCTGCAGGATTTTGTATGTGACCAGTCTCATTACTGTGACTATGAAGCACGGACAGACAACTCTTCAACTAATGAAAGTTGGAAAGAGTGTGTTTATTACAGTGCTGGACACACGAGAGTAACCTCCCAAAGACGTGTCAAAAAGTCACAAACTCCTGCTCTCTTTTTATCCAAAAAGGTTTAACACATTCAGATGGTTTCCAGGATGGTTTATACGGCATCTATTACATAAACATTAGCTCTCACCTCGTATTATAATTAGCTGAATGTGCATTACAGCTGCGCAATTGTCCTCTTTAATTTGGTTCCTCTGAAGAGGAAGTAAGACACCTTCCTCATGGTAAACTCTTCAACCATGGTAAGTTGGCAGGGCTTCTTGGCCTGTTGGTCACAGTCCAAACCTCCTTTAATTCTTAGAAATCTGTGTTATTTATGGTTCCTGCATTCTTACAATACTTTGTATATTACCTGTCATTCCCAACCTTGTTTCAGTCATTCCCACTTGGTATCAATTAGTTTCCTTGTTAAGCTCTAATCACAGTATATGATCTTTGCTAACTACATTTCTAACTTAACCCCTTAATTCATTTAAGCTCTTAATTAAAATATATATAGTATTCACCATCTTAGTTGCATTCCTAGCTCAACCCCTTGACTCAGTCAGAAATGCAGACCTAGGCACTAGTCCTATTCCACAGGATAGAAATTCACAGAACTGGTGTTAAGAGGGCTGGGCACGCGAGGCAACACCTGTTTTAACAACAACAATCTCACATCCATTACTTAAATTCTCCAAACTCCACCACAGGAAGTAGGAATAAGGGCTTCAGGGCTTTTTTAGAGCACATCCAACAGGAGCTGTATAAGGACAGGTGTCCTGTGGTCCCTTTGGGAGTTGGCAGGAAGGAATCCCAAATCAACAGCTGGTGGTTCTGCTAACTAGAAGAGACTTTCCCATTTTAACCCCTCTCCTGCATCATTTAGTTCTATTTCTTCCAATTAAACTTTTTAATTTTGGAGCAGTGTTAATGAGATCCTTTCCTGAACACCTGCAGTTATCTCAGGGATCTTTAAATGTTCCCCTTGTAAGCCATTACCCTCAGAGCTGCACATGAATGAGATCCCCTGCACTTATAGAACCCTTCTTGCTCTCTTGAATGCAATTGGCCCAATTTCTGACTTCAAAAATCAAACAAAAATGACCCAAATGAACACTTAAGCCCAAACACTGCAGAATCTCCTGTCACTAATACACTAGGCAAGCTCCCCCATTCTCCTCATGGGTCACAAAATCAGGGGGTATAAGTCATGTGGGCAGTCCCAAAGCTGGGAGCCATTTGTTGGTCACACCACTATTCATAATACTCAACATTCCTGGGCCTCCTTTCATTTATACACTTTAAAATACATAAGCACTTAAATCCTAGCCTCTTGATTCCCTGGTGGTATTAAGAGAACTCCTTCGGAACAGACAACAAACTGGTTGGCCAAAAGCCCAGGTCCCCAAGAAAACCACATCAATAAATATGAAAAGTTGGAGGAAGGAGGAAAAAATAAAAGAAGAAAAGAAAAGAAAAGAAAAGAAAAGAAAAGAAAAGAAAAGAAAAGAAAAGAAAAGAAAAGAAAAGAAAAGAAAAGAAAAGAAAAGAAAAGAAAAGAAAAGAAAAGAAAAGAAAAGAAAAGAAAAGAAAAGAAAAGAAAAGAAAAGAAAAGAAAAGAAAAGAAAAGAAAAGAAAAGAAAAGAAAAGAAAAGAAAAGAAAAGAAAGGAAAAGAAAAGAAAGGAAAGGAAAGGAAAAGAAAGGAAAAGAAAAGAAAAGAAAAGAAAAGAAAAGAAAAGAAAAGAAAAGAAAAGAAAAGAAAAGAAAAGAAAAGAAAAGAAAAGAAAAGAAAAGAAAAGAAAAGAAAAGAAAAGAAAAGAAAAGAAAAGAAAAGAAAAGAAAAGAAAAGAAAAGAAAAGAGAAAAAAGAAAACGTTGACTTTTCTTTTGCTGGAGTCTTCCAAATGTTAGCTTTTAAACAAGGCTACTGAGAAACACCTAAAGGTCTCTCCTCTACCTCTCTCCAAAAGAGATTTCAGCTTTGCCCTTGCAGCAAGTATTTTTGATTCTGGTCATTCTGCCTTTATTGAAAAAAGTACACTCTACTATCAAAAAATTACTACTTGAAGTATATTACTTGTGTCACCAGAGACATGGTTCAGAGCTCTCTCGTATCTCCAGGTTTCACTGCTTTCTGGATGCATATTTAAGCCTCTGTCCAAGTCAGACTACTGACACTGGTGTTACCTGTACTTTCTGAAGAGTTGTGTTATCTGTCCAGACTGCATTGATTAAGGGATGTCTGGACTTGAACATGATTGCATTAAGGCAGATAATGGTTAATGAGGAACAGATTTTATTGCTCTGGACATTTCTTTCCCTTCCCTATCTCCTTACTTACAAGGCAGGATGTGCATTCCATTTATTTTTTACTGAAAAATAACTACTTGATTTTGTAGCTGAAATATGGTTTAAAGCCATAGAAAAGTGTTAAATGGTTAAAAAGACATCTAATAAAACTAAAACTATTAGATTATTAAGTCTACATTTGAAGTAATACATAATTAGAAAGATGTAGCTGACAGATTTGTTTTTTGCCTCTTCAAAAAGCAAAGTGATGGGACGTACACAAAGAAAATAAGTAAATATGAACACTATCGAAATACTGATCTTTTAGTTCAGACAGTTTAGGAGCCTGTGGCACTCATATCTAAGTAGTAAACAAAATCACTGGTTTTAGAACATTATGTGAAAAATTACCACTCAACAACCTATTAGCTATTTTGCTCTTTAATCTAGCATTATGCACATTACCTTTTCCCAGGCATCATGTGCATATCAGATGTTTACATGCAGAGATGGGAAAAAATGTATCTCAAATTTTAAAAAGCAGGAACTTGTTCATTGGCCATGCAGAGTAGTCACAGAGAGAAAGGGATGAACCATGTAATTGCTTCTCAAGCAATACATGCTAAATAGTACTGACTAATAGTATATAGTTAATATAGACTAATAGCAAGAATAATAGTGGATCAAACATATAAGCCCAGGGCTTTTAAGCTCCCATTTGTTTCATCTTTAGGAACAGCTGTCCATGTGCATACAAAGTATTTTTCCCAAAAATATGTGCTGATCAAATTCCTAATTACACAATATTAACAAATACCATTATAAAACTTTCTCTTTGCATAGAGTAAAAAATATACTATTTTAACTTTGTGGCCCATAAACAAAAAACCCCCAAACACACTTTTTATTCAGGCCAAGAGAACGGTTTCTTCATTGACAAGAGACTGACAATATAATGTATTTGCAAATAAATGTAACAATGTCCAGAGCTAAAGTGCACCAAATTGTGGAAGTAAAATTATCTTCTGTATTGAACTGCAAAGGTGTTGTACAATCTTTATGACAGCCAAATATTCCAAAGAAAGAGTATTAACAAAAGAAATAGTTCTTAAGTTGCCTAAGAAAGTATCAAGCTTCTCGGCTGCTTGGTCATATGCAGCTATTTTCATACAACTTGGAGTTCCACATGTTGACACTTCTGTTGAAGAAAAAAATCAGCACTCTAAGATCATATGAAAGGAATTTTAGTTTGAAAATATTCTTTTAAAGATTCTTGAGAACTTTTCTGCTTCTTTTTTGGAGACCAAGATGATAAATGATGTAGACTATTTTCTACAGCTCCAGTTGCAGACATCCTTGCTCAGTTTCTGCTGAATACAATTATTGCACATTTTGAAAAGATGACACCCAGCTTAGATGGGGTTAATCTCATATATTACATGTCAAGCCACTGCACAGATATCCTGACTTGCAAGTAGAAAGCCAATGTCTGATACTTGGAACAACAGAGCCAGTGTCTGGTACTTGGAACAACTTCTCTATTAAAAATTGCCTAGTCTATAAAAATTAAAAAGCACCTTTTTTTTGACAGTCAAATGTTTGTTTTCTTGAAACTTATTGAAGTTAAGAAATGTGCAAACTTTTTGCCATTTATGGCAGGGGAATACTTTTAAGCTTCTGGACTGGCTTGAATTTCTCCTGCATACACTGACCTGGCTGAGGACCAGACCCACCAGTGCCACCCTCTCAGTGGCACCCCTCCCAGTGGGACGCCATGGGCTTGGCCAGCACAGGATCCACCAACCTGTGCAGTTCTGGGAAAGATTAATGGAGACCATGGAGAAGAAACAAAAAGGAAACTGCAAACGTGTAATTAACCTTTCTGATTAAGCATTGGAAATTGTTCCTGCAGAAAGTTGTACTATTAGTCACATCATTATTTTTAATCAGCTTGATTTCTAAGCTTTTCTGCTGGAGTAGGAAAGCCCATCCAGAACTGTGCACATAAGAATTTGTTGTATAGCACTACAAGGCTTTATTTGGTTGTGTTTTTTTACAAGCCTTAAAATTTGTGAGACTTCACAGATATACCCAGAATTGGTGGCTTGATTATTTAAACATCGCTTTTCTCTCCTTCCCAAGTCGAGAGCCACAACTTCAAGCCCTGCAGCTCAAGAAGAGAGCTCAGTGCATGCAAAATAAGCTTTTTTGTCTTGACTCTGGTCAAATCATGCCACAGAAATCCCAAGTCTTCTGTAGATAGCAAATGATTGTTCTTTTGTCAGGCAATGCTCCTTCTGACCAGCTCTCAACACACCAGAACAAATCAGCTTCAAGTTACACTATTAAAATTAAGGCACTCTCCTACCACTTCCAGATTTCATAAAGTGGTGTCTCAAGTGCCCACTCCACACATCACACAACATTGGAACATGCTTCTCTACTTGGACACCTGCTAGAGACATCTTCATCTTCGGAAAAACAGCTCATCTTGCTGATCAGAACAGCACACAGGGAATGGTCTGAGGTTTGTTTTACACAAGTTGAGGATTACTGTAGGGCAGTCAAATGTCCTTCTACTGCAATGTACTTCAAACACACTCTGAGATTAGTACCAACCTGGAATTGTTACTTTATGTTTCCAAGATACACTTGTTTGATTAAACTTATTTTCTTGTACCTTACTAGATAATTGCAAATATGTAAGTTCACATTTCATGTCTGAATTTTTAATAATTAACGAATATATATCATTTACAGCTCTGCAGTTTGCACTGGCCAAACCAGAGAATTTGATGGGGTACATTTTATTCTCTAGCCTCAGCCAGGCTCCCTGGTAAATCTAAGAATCAGGCAATATAAAGGAAGTGAATTCATACAGGAAGTTTCTGGACTACAACACAATATACCAAACACCAAACCCCCTCTCCCCCATCCCATCCCATCCCATCCCAGCATTGCTCTGGTTATTGACCTCCCCTTGTACACCCTCTTTAAGCAGTTCGCTCATATAAGAAAGTTTAGCCCAGGTTTCAGATCCAGCTCCATCCCATGCAAATTACTAAGGGAAGATGTCTTTCAGGATACTTTGGGACAATTAAATGGACAACAATTACAGCACCAGCACCCAAACAATCCCGCTGGGATCAAGAGAAACTAAAACTGCTTGTAGCAAGGTGCAAGAGCTTGAGCTTCTCAGTGTCAGATTCTCATATCATGTACCTTCTCTACATTTCTCAATGCAGTATTAAAGATCCTTCTATTACAAGCCAGTCCTGCTGTGCAGAACCTGATAATCAGAGTAATTTTCAACGGACATTGGCTCATTCCTTTGAACTACAGTCGCTCATGGCCCTCCAGGGCAGTTTGGAAACCACCAATTATTTCAGGTATATTTTTAAGGCATGACCCACAAGCAATCAACATAGAGGATTAAATCCTGCAAGCCTCTGCAGAGATTATCCGTTGTGTCTGTCTGGCAAGCCTGAAGGCAGTGGGGCACAGGACATCCTATGTATCTGAACCATCACATGGTTGTTCTCACTCTGAGCATGCTTCCAGTAATTTCTCTCTGCACATATGTCTTGGTTTGGAAAGACAGGTGCCTATTAAAGGAGACAGGAGCCACCCCTGAAATGGAGAATGCAAACCCTCCCCACCCCTCCGAATTGCTATGAATTTTAAATAAGGGGCTCTCAGGCAAAAATATGGGAGCAGGAAAAAACACTTCTTTAATAGGGAAGGGAAAAAAAAATTATAAAATGCAACAATGCAATACACTAGAACAACACTGACAGAGTCAGAACTCAACCTGACATCCTGTGGGTCAGGGTATTGGTAGCAGTCCAGTTGGAAAAGGGGCTGCAGTCCTCCTGCAGTGTCAGGCGTGGTTCTGTTGGAGCAGGGCAGTCCTGTAGGAAAGGGGTGTATTCTTCCTCCACAGATCTGTGGAAGTAGAAGCAGCTGCTGGTCCTCTGGGGAGTCCAGTGGAGAAAAAGCTGTGCTGGTGTGTCAGAATCTCCAGATTATATCTGGGTAGGAATGCTTGGCTCCTCCCTCTGGGCGGAGCATCTCACAATGGGATGTCACAGTTCTTATCAGTCATGGGGTGACATTCAATAGCCCCTTATCAGCAGATGTCCCCTGCTGAGGGACCTTGATTATGATCACTCAGGAAGAGAGATAAGGAGAATTGCCTACTTGACACCAGACACTGCCATACAGTGTCAATAGAATACATCTGGCCTTGCAATCTGGAACACTCTGAAAACCATCGTTGGGTGGTTTAGAATGGGGAACAAGCTGTTCGTAGCTGAGCAGGATCTTTATTTTTATTTGAACTATAAATTATGAATTCAAGATGCAAAGTTTGAGAAGAAACAGCTTTAAAAACTAATCAGATGGGTTTTCACAGAATTCCTAACCCTAAATACATCTGAGATGCTTGCCCTAGAGCTCTGGGATGCTGTGGGACTTAGACGATACAGTATGGAAAAGAATAAGAAGTCCAGCCTAAAGCTGCATCCAACATTCTGGATGGTATTACAGTTTGTAACCTTGGAGAGGGAAAACCAAGCTAGAGACGGCCACAGAACACCACAGACCAGAGAGAGAGCAGACCGAAGGCTACAGCAGAAAGAAAGGAGGGAAAGCAGAGATTCTGAGACCCCAGCCCTGTCCCAGACTTGCCCTGAAGACCCCCAACCCTTGTTCACATGGAAGAGAATCAGCATATTTCAGAGGTCTATTACAAGCCCCCTTTTCAGCAAATGTATTCACGCCTCATCATCTAATGCAGCTTTGTACGTCTTTGCTGTCTCCAACAGAGTATTCTCTCTGGGAATTGGCATGGAAACTTTTACTAAATGACCTTTTAATACGTTATGCAAGAACTCCAGCCACTGCAAACATAACACTAGATCAGCTTGATGAGGAGGGAGCCTACACAGACCCACAAAGACAGGCAAGGACGCTCAATAGATAAATCCTTCAGAATGTTAAGGAAGCAGCAAAGACTGCCCTGTTCCAGGTGCCTGACAGGAATAAACCAGAACTAGACTTCACAGAAATTAAACAAGGGATGGATGAGCCATATAATAAGTTTTTGGACTGCTTAAAATTGGCATTGGATAAGCAAATTCCTATCGATCGTACCAGACAACAGTTATTAAAATGGCTTGCCATTTCTAATGCAAATCCAAGCTGCAAAATAATATTACATGCATTGCCACAAGACCCAAAGCCCACCCTAACACAGCTGGTGGATGCTTGCAATCGCCTGGGTACCTCTGAACACATAGCTGCCATGCAGGCAGAGGTATTAGCTAATGCCACCACAACTGCACAGGAAAACACCCTAAAGCAGCAGAAAAAAGCTGTAGAAATTCAGACACAAACCCTAGCAGAGGCTCTAACAGCATTTAAAGGGGCAATTGAAAACCAACAGATGCCAAAGGATACATGCTATTCCTGTGGTTAAAGAGGGCATTTTAGGGGACAATGTCCTAAACCACAAAGGAGGCCACCTCCAAAAAACAGTGGATACAGAGGTCTTAGTCAAAATACTAACAGTTTCGCCCAGCACAGGATTGTCCATGCCATCTTCCGGGAACCTTGCAGCCGAGCACGGCTCAGTGGCGTGCCATGACAAGAGAACCACTGTACCAAAGGCCAGAGACCACCACAGGCCACCAAGCACAGAACTGTAACAGATCTTTGCAGGACTACTGAGCACAATGTCCCCAGGTACCAGAGTGGAGCTGTCTACAGCCCAGCCAGTAGCGCCAACAAATGTCCTTGCTCACACAATATCCACCGGACAGATGGGCCCTGAACCACAACCATGTCAGCTCTTAATAGTGGGAGTGAACAGATCCCATGCAGAAGGTTTCAAACTGTGTTATCTGTCACTTGCTCACAAGAAATCACTGTATTAGCTTTATGTCCAGACCCTCCATGTTCCCTGCCTGGAGGACTAACCATAGCACAAGCTTTTCTCCTACCAGAGTTGTGGAACAACACATCCCTCATCACTTGGACCAGGCACATCACCTGTGTCCTGAAGCATCTTGGGAAAACCATCACCCTCATTGGCCTGATAGATACCAGAGCAGATGGCACTCTGATATCAAAGTCAAAATGGCCACAGGACAGGACCATCGTACCCATGCTGGACCAACTGGCAGGGATTGGTGGTCACTGTGAAAACTTGCACTCTGTCACATTTGAGGGACCCAAAGGTCATGTGGCCACCACAAAACCATTTATAGTAGGAGCTGATATAGTTCTTTGGGGAAAGGACATTCTCTTCCAATGGGGTCTGAGAATAGAAACCAATTTTTAACAAAGGCTGTTGATGGACATAACACACTAAAACTCACATGGACATCTAACATACCTGTCTGGGTCAGCCAATGGCCCTTACCAGAAGAGAAACTTGCTGTATTAGAGCAGTTGCTACAGGAACAGTTAAACAAAGGTCACCTAACTCCAACTACCAGCCCCTGGAACACTTCAGTTTTCATCATTAAGAAGACAAACAGTGGGAGGTTATTGCAGGATCTCAGACAGGTTAATGAAATGATTCAAGAAATGGG
This sequence comes from Fringilla coelebs, assembly GCF_963513975.1. Taxonomy (NCBI): domain Eukaryota; kingdom Metazoa; phylum Chordata; class Aves; order Passeriformes; family Fringillidae; genus Fringilla; species Fringilla coelebs. The sequence goes on from NW_028167542.1 coordinate 1,129,204, forward strand.
TTCTTTACAACCTGGTTTACCTTCTCCTGTTATGATTCCAAAGGATTGGAATTTAACGGTTATTGATTTAAAAGACTGCTTTTTCAACATTCGTGCCTTTTCCATCCCATCAATAAATCAGCAGGCCCTGATAGTACAGGGATAAAATGTTTCTAAAATCATGGAATACTCAGGGCAGTTAGAAAGGAAGGATAGGCCTGGTAAGCCGTGGGAAAATGTTAGGCTGCACGTGTATAATCATTCAATTACTATGATAAATGATATGATTGTTAAACGAGATGGTTGTTTGGTAATTGGATATAATTAATGTTTAATTGTAACCGTAACAAGAATCATGAGAAACGACGTTGGGGAGGTTTGATGGAAATTACAAAAATCCATGCTTGGATGAAATCAACGTATACAATAGAACAATATAAGTTTAACAATTAATGTGTAAGTTATATAATGATAAGGGCATAAAAACATGTTCATCCCAAACCCATGTTGGAGTCAGATTTGGGTCTGTACACCCAGAGTTCTTCAATAAAAGCACCTGCATGTAATCATTCCATGATTATGTGCTTCTGAACGCTAACAGCCCCTTTAAAAAAGACACCATTGGTTTGTACTTCCTCAAGGCAGGTGTAACTTTCCAAGTACATGCCAGTGGTATGTAGCAGTTTGTGTACAGCACCCAAATTCCCTCATCTTGCATTATAGGGACAATATTTAAGTAGCAGCAAAGGACCAAGCATCAGTGCAGGATACAACAGGTCAGGTCATCTTAGCAGTGGAAAAAGCAGGACTCACAGTAGCGAAGGAAAAAATACAGACACTTCCTCCTTGGAAATATTTAGGAAAGAGAGTCACAGAACAAACTGTAACTCCACAACCACTCCAACTAAGGAAAAATTCCAAAACACAGCATGAAGTGCAGCAAGCAGCTAGGAGGGACTCTGAACTGGCTTTGTCCACTCTTATGCATTTCAAACCAGGACTTAGCCCCTTTGTCTGATCTATTGAAAAGAGTCACAGCTTTAAACTCACCGTGAGAATTCAACAAAGAAGCCCAAAATGCTTTAGATAAAGTGATGTGAGCCATCCAGTCACTCCAGGGTCATTGATATAGTCCTAACTTGTCTTATTTGTTTGCTCTTTTAGGGGAGAGTCCACAGCTTCATGGTCTAGAGGGGATCTAGAGAAGAAGGACCACCTGATAATCTTAGAGTGGGTTTTCCTATCTCATCAGCTGGGTAAAACTATAACAATTTGCCCTGAAATTATATCACAATTGATTATAAAGGCTAGATCCCGAATGTTTTCCCTTTCAGGAAAGGATTTTGCAGAAATCTTTCTGCCTGTCACATCCATCTATTTGAAATGGTTAATTCAAAATTCAGAGGTCATGCAATTTGCCTTAGAAAACTGTACAGGAAAAATTTCAGTCAATTGTCCCAAACATGAGCTACTAAATTATTCTTTAATATTAATTCATAAGCCCTTAAGAAGTCATGCACCCCTAGATGCAATCACATTTTTTACAGACAGTTCAAGGAAGTAAGAAAAAATCTGTGATTGCTTGGCAAAATCCAGAGACCAAATAATGGGAATCAGAAATTGAGGAAGTAGATGGTTCTTCACAAATAATAGAGTTAATGGCAGTCATACAGATCTTTTCAAAATTCACACTTCCTTTTAATTTAGTAACTGATTCATTCTATGTTGCAGGTGTAGTGGAGGGAGCAGAAGGATCTATGCTGAAAGGGGTTTCCAATCTTCCTTCTTTCTATTCAACAGGAACCTTACTTCGTAATGCGCATTCATTCACATTCTTCATTTCCAGGTTTCTTAGCAGAAGGCAATTCCATGGCTGATTTGTTACCAATGTCAATACAGAATACACTTCTCAATGCTATCGAACAAGCCAGAATGAGCCATGCTTTCTATCATTCAAATGCACCTGCCTTAGCAAAAATATTTAACATCTCTCAGAATCAGGCAAAAGCAACTGTTCAATCGTGTCCAGATTGCCAAAAATTAACCATACCAGCAATAGCAAAAGGGGTTAACCCTTGAGGCTTAAATAGCCTGCAGATATGGCAAACTGGCATAACTCAATATCAGTCATTTGCACGGTTCAAACTTACACACTTATCAATAGACACATTCTCAGGAGCAATTCTCACTTCTGCACATCAAGGAGAAAAGAGTAGAGATGTAATTAAACATTTCTTACGAGCATTTGCATCCCTAGGCATTCCTCAAGAAGTCAAAATGGACAATGGACCACCCTACGTTTCCAACAAATTGCAAGTTTTTCAAAACCTGGGGTATCAATCAAACAAACACACCACAGGTATTCCACATTCTCCCACAGGCCAACCTATTGTAGAAAGAGCACACAGATCACTGAAAATGATCCTTGAAAGGCAAAAGGGAGGGACAGAAATGCTGTCTACAATAGAGAGGCTGAATATGTTTTTAATTTCTTAAGTAATTCTTTTATGGAGCAGGTACCACCAATTTTCAGACATTTCAGCAATACCAGTCAAGCAAAGCTCAAGGAAAGGCCACCAGCCTTCATAAAGGATCCAGAGACAGGACAAATTTCAGTACCCCATCCTCTTGTGACTTGGGGGCAGGGGTTTGCGAGCATTTCTACAAATGCAGGTCTTCAATGGGTCCCTGCAAAGAATGTCAAGCCACAGCTGATCCGCGAGCAGCAGAAGATGCCAGAAGAAGAACACACAAAGAACTGAGTGACAGCTGGAAGCAGAGACTATGTTTTCTAAATTTGCACTGGTCAAAATTGTTTTAAAAAGTTTTGCGCTGAAAAAATTCTGTAAGTTATTGTTGTTGTGTCAAAAAGTTATTAACCTACCTCTAAAAATGCTTTAATGTTCTATATGTTCGAATCATATATAGCCAGAAATTTGAGGCTTGCCTGGGAAAACATTTTACCAAAGTTAAAAGAGAAGAATCATTTACCAGCAATAAAAATTAGAACCAAATTTAAAAATTATTAGCATATCTACTAATTGTCAACAAGGGTGAGAATTTTTCATATCGTGTTCCTTTCTCCTCTTTCCTTTTTTAGATAGATAGATAGATAGATAGATAGATAGATAGATAGATAGGGTGAGAGATGGCAGACAAGTTTAGGCTTTCTCTCCAGTCCTCATGTCATATATGACCAGTGCTGTCACTGGCACCAGTCTCACCAAATAGCACATGGACCTGAACTTGTGCACAGTGCTGCTGTGCACCTAGACAGCAATTCTTGCGCCTGGCTCTTTTGACACCCATTGTATCCTGTTGCCATCAGCACAACATTCACAGAATAAGAGATGGATCCCAAGTGATATTTTTCCTCCTCCAGAACATTTTTAACGAAGAAATTCAAAGAGAGCCATCTAAAAGAGGTCCTGAAAATCATCTAAAATCCAAGGCAATGCTTCCACTAACCCTTGATTTATATTATTTAATCCCTTTCAGCAAGAAGGATAAATTGCAACAAAGTCACACTTCAGGTATTTTCAGGGCTAGTTGTTTAAGTTTATTAGAACAGTAAGGTTATAAATATACACCCTATGGAATTAAGCATCAGAAAGAAAGATGAGCAAGTGTTTTTCTCTAGGGCTTCCCAGCCGTTCAAATGCAAAGATCACTATTTTTTCTAAATTCCAAGGTAAGTGCATCTTTGGACACAGCATTTTATTGGCAGAGAAAGCTTTGACAAAGGCCGCACACTGAAGAGTACACAATTTGCTAACATGGAGTGCTTTGCTAATCTCCATCAACTTAATGCTTCAGTATTCAAATTTTCATTTGAAGTGGCAAATTTCAAGTCCTTTTTGTTGAAGGGAAGAGAAAGATGCATTCTTTGCTCAGGAAACAGTGATGCTTGTGCAAAACTCCTTCATGGAATACTGAGATCTTTTCCATGCTTTAGAAAATGGAAATGCTTTATTCACCATATGGCAATCAGACAGAATGAGTGTGAGATTGCCAAAATATATATGGCAAAAAGCCCACCATGGGTCAAAAGCTGTCAGATGGCTGATCTCTTTCCCTTGTATTTCCTGTTATTCCCTCTGCAGGGGAAATATATAAAAGGACATGGTCCACATTTATTCTCTGAACTTCATTCATTCAGTCCAGTAGTAGTTCAAATTATACAAGGTTTGATTCCATTCTGCATGGATGAAGTTCACCACCATCATCTTCTTTCTTCACTTCCTTTCTCAGATAGAACAGCAATACCTGGTAGTAATCCTCCTAGAGGCTCCACATACATCCCTTTTCCTAATGTTCTGGCTGAAACAGTCCTACTTCTAAAAGCTGTTGGCACTTACAAAATACATCAAAGCAATGAAAAGCAACTGAAGTGCTGCTGCCCTGATGATATCTTTGCTTTTGTCAAGAGCCACAGCAAAATAAAAAGGTGTAAGTTGACCAGCTTTTATCTCTTGCATCTCCAAAGAAATTTTTGACAGCACAGCATAAAATATATACACCATAGTTTTTTCAACTAAAAAAATATATAGGCCAACACAAACTTGTCATGAGGTCACTACTCCTTCCTTTGAAAACCTGGGATGCGCTGGTAGTTAAAACCTAGTGTAGAACAGCAGCACAAACAACTTCTCAGTGAGGACAAGAGAAGTTGTGTATCCTCCCAAAATTCTGAACCAGACCTTCAGGAAACAATGCTCAGCCTCAAAATTGAAGGTCTACCTCTTCACCCATCTGTTGTTTCCACCTGGGGCACTTCAGATCCATGATCTAACAACATCAGCAGCCCCACTAGCCTGCCCTTCCAAAGAACCCTTCTCAAGCACCAGGCATCATACTAGGCTGTGATGCCTAGGACCCAACTCCACGCTTTAGTGTGCAGTCCAGCTTGTTATTGCAGTGGATCCACAAGTACACTTGTAGAATAAAAATGCAACAGCAGAACCACAACTTCAGACTCTGCAGCTGTTAAATTTAACAAGAAGCAGTAATAGAGTGGGACATTTTCTCTAGTAGATTATGGACACATATAGGCATCCATCACTGGAATAATTACAAGAAATGTCTAAAAATTAATTACAGCTCTATCCATCAGCATATTTATGCCAACATATAACCATGTGGTATCTACGCATCTTACAGAATTTATGACCAGAAGAGAGCATTAATATCATCTTGTCAGGCTTGCTGAACAATACAAGTCATAAAATTATACAGTAATTTCTACAATAACCCTGATGCAGCTGGAGTCTCCTCTTCCTATTAAAAAACTAACAGTTTAATACTGAGCAAAGAACTGTTAAAAATATCCTTAAAAACAGGTTTTGCCTTAACTGGGAAAATGCGCACCCTACTATGTGCAAATTTCAGCAGCTTCAGCACCCAGCTGAGAGATTATCATGAATGCAGTTCAGAAACTTCACAAAGTTCTGTATCTATACATGCACTTAAAGACCAAGGATGACGAGTGCAGTGAGCATAATAACTGTATTGCATAATGAGCAACTTGAGAAGCTCAACATACATTTCTTCAGACGAAACAAGGTCCCTTCCCAAGCTTTAGCACCAAAGGTAAGCAACGAAAGTTTGTCTTCTCTGTGACAGCTGAGAAGCATAAAGCAAGAGAAAAGCACAGGAGAGCACAGTGCCCCAGTGAGAATGGAAGATGAAATGAAAATAAGGACCTGTCATCTGGTGCAACTTTTAGTGCTGTGCTAAAGCACCTCTAGAACTCGCCTTGCACACAAGGCACCTGGAGTCTTATTAGAAAATGTATCTCATAAGAGGCATCCCAAATTGTATGAAAGAACAAAACTTACTACTGCTTTTGGCTAGGAATCCAGTCAGAACTGGGATTTATATTTGTCACTGTGAAGTGTTACATACCAAGGTGCAACAAAACTGGAACATACATGTTATGTGTCTGGACAGACTTTTATATTGCCAAGGAAAGCTCTACTGTACTGCCAGTAGATAGCACACATCCCTGTTACTGTACTGTAATTAGAGAGCTTATTGGGCTTGTAAGTACCAGTATAAATGATGAAACTTTCCACAAAAGATCATGCTGGATATGGTTTACTAAGTTTATTAATTTAGAGATGGAAGAAACTGCCTGCTCTGAAAAACAGAATTATTAGCACTTCAGGTGATGGCTGCAGTGAGCAAAAGCAGGAACACCTGCCTTTCCTGATTATGCAGAGGGCCTGAGCTGGATTTTCCCTCTCAAACACCCTCTTCCCAATTCCACATCTCTCATGCGGGGCAGAATTGTCTGAACCCAAAAGAGCTGCCCTTGTCCCTTCCTTTCACTGAGCATGTCAAGACCTCTAGATGGTGAAGACCACTGAATAGTGAGTTGCCTTTTCAGCAGAACAGAAAAACAGACAATATTTGGGGCTCTTCCTCACAATTAGACTTTGGTGAGAAAGGGAGATGGGATTCATAAATTCATGGATGATTTGCAACTTGCTCAGTGACTTCACTGCTTTCTGTTCAAAGTCACTATACCAAGATCATAAATTTCAGCTTCATCTGCTGCCTTTAATGATGCCCTTTGAAGACATCCATACCTCTCTGTACCTGAGAATAATTTCTGCTGCATACTAGTTGAGGTACCAGTAATTATGCTCTTGAGGATGATTTCATTCTCCTCACCGATTAATATTATAAGGAATTATTTGATCCCATTGAGAATACTCTCAACATGAGATATTGAAGAATTACTGTTTAAATGAACAAAATTTTCCAAGAATAATTACTTTTGTCATCAGATGATGGCAAAGCACTGAAAAGTAATGACATTTAAAATATACTGTTCCTCTCCTGCAGGATTTTCTGGAAATGACCTTGTAAGCCAGACTACTTGTTGTGGGGAAACTTGAGTGGTACAAGATGGCAGTTTACACCTACCAGTGTGTGCACTGGCAGCTGTTATTAAAGCACACAGAATCCCTGATTGAGCAAAACCTGGCAGTTGCATTCCATAAGCTCCAAGGTATGTTTAATGGGGGCAGTTTCCCAGCTCACATTTCATTATTTGCACGTGACACGTGCTGAGTACACACTGGATGACTGAAGCAGGCCGAGTCAATGCCATCAATTTCAGCAGAAGAGCTGATGACTTTTGTCCCCTTCAGCTACCGTGCACTTAGGGACATAAAGACGACCCTTGTTTTTTTCACAAAAGGGAATGTATCATAAATTGTGTAGATATTTAAGGTATTCTACTGAACAGGGCAGAGCAGGACTAACTGAGAAAGAAGAGAATTCAAGTCAATGAAATAGTCATAGACAACAAAAAAATTAATTCAGGTACTGTAAATGGCATAGCAATGCTCTTCCTCACATCAGTAAAAGCAGTGATAGCAGAAAAACCAGCAAACTGACACTACTGCATTGGATGAACATTTCAGTGGCTATCTTGGGCAAAATCCACCTCCATGAAAATATTTATTTTAAGACTATACTGCACTGTACTGATAAACTAATCTGCCTCAAGTTTTGCTGCCCTGGAATAAGAGCAGGTAACATTAGCTCATTAACTACTCCAAGCAGCAGAGGTCTGCAATCGCTGGAAACAAACCTTGGAAAAGTAGCTCTCCCCCCTTCTGTGGCTATGCTCATTTTACACCACTTCTCTTCTCTAGGAGCGCCAAAACTTGAGCTAAATTAGCAGCACTTTAGCACACAACTTCTAACAGACACACAAACAAATGTGAAGATAAGATCACACGGAGCAATGTCTGCAGGAAGAGGACTCGATGCCTAGAGAGGCTGATCTGGAGCAGAGATTAGACAGAGTCAAGAGAATAAAGTAGGTATTTATTAAAAGGCCTTAAAAGGATACACCTTGGCAGTACAGGAGTTTGCCCAGGGCTACACCCAGGATGGACCCAGGATGGTTACAAGATGGACGATGGTCACAAGTTTTCACGCTTTTATAAATTTTGGTCCAGTTACATATTGGGGTTAATTGTCTAGTTACAGCTTCAGGTTAATAAGTTCCATCCTCCCTGTTGCTTTCTTCAATTCACCGCTGTTGATGCTTTTTGGGGCTGTAGCTGTAACAGTTGTCCTTGGTTCTCAAGCTGGAAAAGGATTGTTTTGTCTAACTACCCTGTGAAGAGAACTTATTAACGCTTGATATGAAGTTCAGAGTTACACACTAAAACAGTACAGAATCTGAAAAATATGAAAGCTAAAACTTAAGGCATCAAATCTTACTTTGTCTTGCAGAAGAAGAGTTTGACTAGGACTGCACAACTACTCACCACCCAAATATTTATAGTCAAATGACACTTTGTTATCCTACGACTGCCACGTGCTTGTTTGTTAAAACCATCCAGTGCCTTCTTAGAACTGACTTATTAACAGCAATTACCTAGGTATTTGAAAAAATTTTGCTAGCAACCCTAGTGCAGTTTCCAAACTCATTCTGCAATGCTGGAGCACTAATGTGCTGGGTCCTGCTACTTTTCCTATTAAAAATTTACAGGGAAAGCTGTGAAACTGGGTATACTCTAACAAAATATGGTTGGCTGGCAATGTGGCGCACATGATGTAAATATCCCTTCTCACTGCCTGAAGTGTGATGCTGATCTTCCTAAGAACACCTGCCCAAATAAAAAGGTAGCAATTTATTACTCTCTGGAGTACAACAAATCCAACTTCAGGTGGTATTAGAAGAATTTGCCCTGACAAAGAGTTTTACACTTCCCTTTTGATAGGTCTAACACACCATCATCATACAGAAAGAATTATTTTTGTTGCCATTAAAAAAAAAAAAACCCAAGAATTATTGTAGCTTGTGAAACAAGTAAAATCCACAGGAGCACAGAGTAATTTTGATGTAGAAAAAGAGGATTTTTGATCCTTTGTTCTACTATATAAAAAGAATTAAATGTGATCTAGTCCTTTCCGTGACTTTTCGAACTCTGTTTGGCTTTTTATTTTCCCACAAGGATTTGAGTGAATAGCTAAATTTTAAAACATGAACAAAATCTTACAAAGAGAGCAAGGGAAGAAAGCAACAGGAAAAAAAAGGAGGAAAAAAGCAGGACACATAAGGCCTTACCACATAAGGCAGGTGTATGATTCAACATGATTTGATACAAGAGTTTCCATCGTCCCCATAGTCTTATCTGCAATCCTTTGAGTATGGGAAGCACAGACTGAAAGGAGGCCATGCTTTGTGCACTCTCGCACCAGACACCACAGGGACCATTTGACCTCATACTGCAAAACAAGCCATCTTTATCACATCAAATTTCATTACAGCTGAAGTCATACTTCTGGAAAAATGCAGCAGAAATTCTCATTAGCCCATCATTTCAGTGCATATTTTGCTTCTCAGCTAGTAAAATCAAGAAAAAAAAACCCCAAACAAACACCCCAAATCTAAAAAGGATATAAAGCATCATCTATTTCCCTTACGCTCCATCCCCTTTTTACAAAACTGTGCTGCTAACAGTGAAGACCTCTACGAAACATAACCTGTATTTTTATCCATGGTAGCCAACACCCTCCTGTACAATCATTAAGCCATTGCCCAAGCTGGGAGTGGAACCACTCTATATAAAGGCAAAAGCAGATAGTTTAAATCCAGGATCAGGACAGATGGATCACCACCCAGCAGCCAGCCCTCCCAGGGTAGGCAGGACAAGGGGAAGTGCTTTGGGCCACAGGGACATGGTTCACATGAGAGCCCAAATTCTCCCCTTCTCCACACCCCTCCTGAAAAGATGGATGTGTGCAGGAGCCACTGCATGCAGGATTTCTTGTGTCCTGAAACAAAGCTCCTCTTTCCCTCTCTGGGAAGCCACAATAACAGATTCACACCTGCCATGCCTGGTCTGTACCAGGGTTTTTGAGGTGAAGGATCTCATACTGCATTTTATATTCTTTCTGCTGAATTTATATAAAAATATATTTGTCAAAAGGGCTGTTAAACAGATGGAATAAGGAAAAAAACCTGAATATAGAAAGCAAATTTAAATTCAAAATCTTTACTAGAGTGACTTAATTGATTCAGAAGGTTTATTGAGCACTCAGATCTCCAACAGGTTTTTACAGCTCAGATAGTCTTTTGTTAAACTGAATTTTCACTCCATCTAACTCAATTTTAGAGAGAGACACTACTAAGTATTAAATTTTAAGTAAATCTTTCTTTAAAAACTCAAACTCTCTTGAAGAAAGGTTTTCATCACAGTATATTATTCAAAATTTTCATAAATTGTAATAAATGCAACTCTAACACAAATGCCAGGTTAAAAAAAAATTAACAACTATATTTGCACTGTAGTTTGAAGTGAAAATACAACCTGCAAAATACTTATATATTGACTTGTTTCCTCTCACTGAAGTTTCAGAAAAGAAAGAAAATACTGTCTCCCTAATATTCTCCCTTTTTTTCTTTACTCAGAGTATGAAAGAAGGGAAAGTAAAAATCTCAGTATGTCAAGCAAACATTTTCAAAACTTGCACAGTAGAAAAATTTTATAGGGGTCATCCTCAACTGCTTTAAGTCAATTTTTCCCTTGGTGTTTTCACTGGGAAAAAAAGCAGAGGAAGTAGAATGCAAAATACAGGGACTTGCCAAATTCAGCTGTTTGAACTGCAAGAGTTCAGTAACTACAGCTGAAAAGCGAGTAAGTGAACTTTGTGGTTCCTTTTTAAATTTCTGGAAGGTCATATTGCACTATCCTTGTATGTCATGCAACACGGGGTTCTGGATTACCATGTAAAATAACTCTTCTGTCAGACAGGAAGTTCTCAGTGTCTTCGGCTACAGAAAGAGCTGCTCACTCTTACTTAAGTTTCTTGAATAAATATTTGTGTTCAGGTTTCTTTTCATGCCCACTTCCAAATGCAAAAGCTAAGCTTTTGTTTTAACTTCACAGGACAGCTGTTGAGCAAGAGATCAGTGCTTGGTATGAGGGCATAGCATTTTTGAATCATCTGTGTAAAGTGAAGTTAATCTCGTGTTCACTGGGATAACTGTAGCAATCTCCAATCTGTATGAAAAACAGGAGTCTGTGTTTAGGGCTTGCTTGGAGGCGTGGGGGGGTGAAAATTAATTACACATTTGTACACTTGAAAAAAAGAGTCAGCAGGCGGGACATTCTGGATGAAAGAATGCCAAGATGAAATACCAGAATTTTTAAGAATTTTCTTTCTTTGGAAAATTACAGTGTCTTCCCCCTCACTTCTGAAAGAGAACATCCATGCATTCCACAGAGAAATTCAGACGTCTTCCCAGTTCTGTGTGGATGCCTTGCTAGATCCACCCCACTGGGCTCCCAATTGGATAGTAGGTAAAGCTGAACCACCTTCACGGGATTACAGAGCTTTGGAATGCAGAATAAATAATTCCCACAACTAAAATGAACTGCTTTTATGAAGAGGTGTGGAATATAACAAGGCCAGCGCAAGCAAAGACATTTTTAAGGCTTGACATCAAAAACCTTTGAGAAGTTGCTTTATTCTGCCAGCGGAGTTTTTCACCTATCATCAGCCTACATCAAAAGTAAGACATTATCTTGCCTTTCTCTGAGCATGCAAAATGAAAAGGGTGTGGATTATGTGAGACATTAATTCTTCTCTATCAATAGAAAACTTCAGAGACAACAGCAAAAACATTTTCAATTCACAGACTGAAGTGTTGAGTAATGTACAGAGTATGAGAAGAAATTATTGTTCTCTGTCCCAAAATAAGAACCGAGAGTCGTGCAAAATTAGCAGGAACAAACTTATTTCTAGAATATAGAGTTCTACTGTGGAAGTGCTTGTAGTACAGTGGCTCAAAAAGAAATGGAAAAATCCAGTGGGAAAAGTCAAAGACAGCACTTTAGGCTCAGAAAGGTCCTAAGCCCACAGCACTGGACTCAGAGCATGCACCTAACAAGATAATATCTACCTTTCCCTTCTAGCTCTTCATAGGTGCAAGCGTCTGACTTGGAGAGGAAATTTTACTTTCATCCTTCAAAAACGTATTTCCAAGAAGTGAGAGTTTTCCTTCATGAAAAGCAACAAGAATACATGGATCACAGCCAAACTGCTACTTAATATCATTTTGATTAAAGGTCATTGGAAAACAAGCTAAGAGCTAATGAAGGGCTCACAGCTAAATCCAGTGTTCTGTCCTAAAGCCTGGATTCAGGCCAGGCTCTGGGCAGACAAAGGATTACCAGATGGCCTCCTCACATCAACAGATGATAAGCAAGCACCACTCTGACCCTTCTGGACCCCTCTAAACCATTTGACACCATTAATCAAGTTAATGCCCACTCTAAAAGGTTCACAGGAGTCTGGGGTGACTTTCTCAGACAGGTGTAAGTCTATCAGAGAAATATGTTCCATAGGACCATACGGTAACAAGACACTTAACTGTGTGGGCAAGTTTTACCTAACCAACCTAAGGGAACCTAGATTCAGGGGAAAAAAGAAGGCTGTATTAGATAACAGAACATGGAATTCACCTCAGCAGTGCATTCTGTTTTCATGACACAAATTCATTGAGAAAAGGAGCTCTTGGACTTAGAGTTGAAATCCGGGTCTCACATTAGGTAACACTATAAACCAATATTGACAGTGCTGCTTGCACAAACTGGGAACATCCTCTTGGTGACCAACAACCTGGCTGCAGCTGTGGCCTCTGGTATGAAACATTGCCAAGTATACAGAGAGCAGAAAGAGCATCTATCCAGGGCATAGTTTCCCTAGAGGTCAGTCCCAAACTGGAACAAAAGACCAGTCCCGCCCTTTTCAAAAAGGCTGAAAATACATTTATCTAAAAGGACAGAAAACATGAACAAATAAAACTCAAAACCTGACAAGGTAGGAACTAGTTAAAATGGTGGTGAAACAACTTAGGCATAACATTTGACACAAATCCCTCCCTGTCTCAGCATCCCTGTCTTTGTAGCGCAGTTTTCAGGCTCCTGTTAGAATCATCAAGTATAAGATATTGTAAGGAGAAGGCAAGATCATGAACAGAGAGGCAAACTTCGACCACTAGCATTATGTTCTTCAAATGCTACAGTCCATGAGGAACTTTAGATCTACCACAAGTTTTATTTTTACCGCTTATTACCATCTCATCAACATAAGTATGTAATTTTCCAAGTTCAACCCTATATATACAGAAAGAAAGAATTACTATAAATACACCAAAGCAACTATAGTTTGATTGCCTTATTTTCCCTTGTAATTGCAGTGGCTTAATTTAGATCATATTTTAATAAAAGATAAATTCAAAATTAAATTGAATATTAAAAAAAATTAGAAAATTAAATTCAATAACATTTTTAATATCCCCTTTTACTGGCTGCTCTTGGCATTGACCAGTAATTGAGCGCTAAAAAATTCTGTTTTTTCCTGTAGGTACCCAGTTTCTTTTTCCCCTGGTTATTACTGACTCCAGACTCCCTTGTGCTGACTGATAATTTGCCATTAATTGTGCACTTCGAGTATCCTCTGAGCTCAGCTGTCTCACAGAGATCAAGTTAGGGAGAAAATAATGATATGAACAAACTGAAAAAGACAGCATAACGAAAAAAAAGAGCTAGCAAAATAGTCCTTACTGTCTTTTTCTCTAAAAGGTGAAGGAAAATATCTGGGATTGGCAAGATGATGGGCATGAAGCAAACATGGTGAGGATAGGAAGGAAAAAAGTTCTAAAACTGATTATCTTAGAGTTCAAGTGATCTGTGTCTATGGTCATAACAGGAAACATTAATTTTACAATAGTTCTAATTTTATTAGCTTCTATTTTCTTCTTATAATGCTGCAACCTTCTTGGGAAGCATTCCAATATACTCATGATTGTATAAGATACTACTTTCAGAAAGCACATAGATCTCAAAAAACACATACTTGCATATCCTCAAGTCTTGTTGGACAGATTCAGTTCAGCTACTTCCACCAGCTCAACACTAATGTGTTAATTAACACAACCCTCATTTGGGTTAAAGACTGGCTAAAGACTTTTGCCATTGTCAGAGAAGACACACACACTCCTGTTGGTTGGCTGATGTGCTTAAATCTCACAAAAAAGGGAACCTCTGCTGGCTGTACACACAATTCACTTTTCTGACCAATAGATTTTATCCCTTCATTACAGTCCTATTCACCAGTAACCATTAAAATTCGCTTTGCAACCTGCACAACTTTTCCCTCCCAGTAATTCTACGGTCTGCAGGCAAGAGCAAAGCTGTTCTTTAGTCCACAGCAGTTGATTACAAATGCCAAAATACAAGCAACATCCACGAAGAAATTTTGCTCTGCACAAATGTTTCACAATGTCAGTCCAATCCAAGTTCCGCTCATGTTATTTTGCAACCAAGTCTCTTTTACTTATTCGCATTTCAACTTTTTACTTAGTGCTATGAAGTGCCTTTTTGGGTTCCTGAAAGGAAGTATAAATTAGGTGCCTCTTATCCATGGAAACACTGTCTGTGCTACAGCGCTGCAGTTCAGAGACCATCTATCCCTCAGGACAGGACCTATTTTTTTTTGATTCATACAATGGTGTTGCTCAGCACATAACAAAATAACCTTGCTTCTGAATACTGTCTCCCAAAAATCTGCTCTTTTGTTGCAAGATTTTCTGCTTTTTTGCAGTATGTATCTAATGCATGCAGCTCCACACTCCAGACTGCTGAGTGTGGGAACACAACTGCTAAGGGCCTGCTCATGTCTCAAGAGGGATTAAAGGTAGGAACAACATGACAACATAAAACGCAGGAGGAGGGGGGGAGTTTTTGCAGAAAGAAGAGGAGTGAGCTGGGTTTATATTAAAAAAAAATAATAGATAGAATAATTCCTTTTTTATACAGTATCTCTATCCTAGCTCTGCTTTTTGCTGGTAACAGGAAGGGAGATAAATTTCACCCTGAGATATCTGACAGCTCACTAATAGAGAAAGATGCAGGGCATGCTGGATTCAGATTTAGACACCAGAACTATAATCAAAAGAAAGGACTGTTCTTGCTTCAGGGTCTGAATTAATTCCCCTTTTCTGTCACTTAAATTACTGTTGTTTTCCTTAAACTGTGTATACACATGGCTATTAGCTAAAACTAAACAAATAAGGACTGGCTCCCAAGGCCACTTCTGCAAGATGCCTGCCGATTTCATATGAAGTAATTCTGGTTGCCAATGACTCAGACAAAAAATATGTACACTGAGGACATGAAAAAAGAATAAATTACCTTAAACTTGAAAAACAAAGCAGCTGACTCTTCCTCTTCAGACAGCTTACCTGACCTTTGTGGAAGTCTGGCAAGATCAAGCAGAGGTTTTAACATCCAGTCTGGAAACCAGAAGAGACAGTGACTTTTCTTACTGGGAAGCATAAAGCCCATTCCTACAATTACTTTTCAAACTATATAGTTGTGTATACACACACACACACACACACACACACACACACACACACACACACACACAACAATGCGTTTTACTCGTGTAGCCTGTAAAATGTTGCCACTCCATTAGCGTCAAATTTTATCAAATGACCAAAGTCTTTGCCTCTTGGTAACAAACTTCTCTGAAGTTGGAAAACATTATAATGAGGTAAGGCACATCACATCAAAATCTTACACAGTGCTAAATTAACATAATGTGATAAGATACAATGTGACATAACATCTTCATAAACTTGAACGTGTCAGAAAATAAAAGACCTTTCTATCCCGTTATTGTGAATCTAATCCATATTTTATCAGTCCAATCACTAGCCAGCCACTTTGAAAGTTTATTTAATACCATCATCACCAATTGTTTACAGTGTCCCAATTAGAACTTTAGAAACAAGGTTAACAAGACACCAAGATAGAGAATGTGTAGGTGTTCAGAAGCTATCCATGAGTGAACCAAAATCCTGGTTTCGGGTCTTGGCAATATTTTATCATGTACAGAATTAATATTTTGGTGATCATTGTGTGTACAAAAAGTTAAGCAGATTTCTTTTTTTAAAAAGACAACTTTCCTCTGTGTAGAACACAATGCAATACACAGAATCAGCAGAATAAGAGAATCAGCAGGTAACAAATAAAATCATCTGAGCTCACTGAACATCCACAGTAAGGCCAAGATCTGAAAGATATTACTAGAAACTGTGACTTGAACACACTTCTTGTCCAGTTAAAAACATTTATGCTAAAATAACATTGTTCATGGCATCTTAGCAATTTTAATCTAAACAAATACTGGATAGCAGAAAGGCATGAGTATAACCCCTGAAAGGACAGTTGAAAAACCCCAATAAATATTTTGCCACTTCTTACAATCAATGCCTGATCTTCACCACAGAACACCTTTCTAGACTTTAGATATAGTCTGTCACATCTCCACTCCACCCACCCCACCCACATTTTTTTATTTATGCTTGGTATCAAGAAAAAACTATTCTTCTACTTGCACACCATTGGAAGCAAGGCTCTTTGCCTAAACCAAGATACCTGCACATTACAATACATTCACACGGCTTTTGCTTCAAGTGAATGCTCTTTAAGGTAAAACCCCCAAATTATTTCCTGGTAATGTGTGTCCCTTTTCCGAAACATCAAGTCCTCAGCTATATTGAACAGTGCTGCCATAATCTACACAGTAACCAGCTCAAATCCTATCAGAATTGGCAGCGCGTGCAAATTCCAGCGTCAGTGCACCCACTGTCTAAAACTCCATAAACCAGCAACAGCCCAGCAGGGCGCTGTTTATTATTTGAGACAATAAACAGGATTAAAGAACCTTCAAATGCAATAAATTTTGCTAAATTAAATTGAGTGGCAGAGGTATTTTCTTGTATCTTCATGACTGTGCTCATCTGCATTGTCAGTAATAGTTTTTGCTTAACTAGTGTATTTTAAAGGGCAGAATAGAGTTCAAAGAACAGTAAAAAAGAACAATCCCAGTAAAACAACAAAGTTCTCCATTTCAGGCGTAGTCTTTTCCATGTTCCTTAATAAGTATGTGGTAACTGCTTCAATCTCTCTCTCCAATCTACAGAGTAAATCAAATTAAAGGGAACAAATGGGTCCCAGCTCCATGAGGTTTAATTTATACAGAACTTTGTTTAGAACCTGCTTACAAATTAATTATTGGATTAGGTATTTGGAGATGGAAGCTGTGACTGGAACAAAGCACTTAACAGATTCTTCATTGTCATGTTCTGTTTTTTCACTCAGATGAGCAGAGCTTGCAGAAATACAAATCTTCTTGTTTCATTTCAGAAACAATGATATTCCCTGATCTTTAGCAGATACATGCAGGGAAATTTCAGGCAGGTGATGAGGGCAAGACAATATGAGATTTTAAGTTAAACAACCTATTCTTTAAAAATTCAGAATTAAATACTGTATCAACTCTTCCTAGGAAACAAAAAAAAATGGACAATGAGATTTCATAATATTATTTTAAATGACTTCTCAGTGAAAAAGTTTTGAAATAAAGTTTTCTAAGCATTAACTAAAATGTTTTACCCAGAAAGATTTACCACCAAACAACTTCAACTGAGGGGAAAGGAAGAGTAAAATCTGTGATAAATCATTTTGACTTTTGACAAACATTCTGTTGGCATAAGAACTTTGCTCTGCCTCCAGTAAGGAGGTAGAATTGGTGGTTAAATTAAAAGAATTTGGATCCTCCCATTCCTTGCTATGTGGCAATTAACCTCTCAGGTTACTGAAAACCACTGCAGTGTTATTTTTGTCTCCTTTTGGTGGTGAGCATTAGAAAACCCTCATGTGATTAGCCTGCTTTTGGGTTTTGCAGTGGTTTTTGTTTAAACAAAACTATATGATAAGGAATACTATTATGCTGCTCAAGATGTAGCTTCCTATTTGTAGTTGGCTTTTCCAGAGAGGGCAATGATAGACCATCCAAAAAGCTTTCTAAAATGTAAAGGAAAAACAAGTAATCAAGATACTTAAAAGGCCAAGGCCGCCTATTCCCTCCAAAGAAAGGTGAAGTAGCCTTTATTTCCCCTGATAAACTGCACCTGAAAAAGTGGCAGGAACCAAGGGAACATCCTTGAAGCTGTGTCAGGGAAGTTGAGGCTGCATAGCAGGAGAATGTTTTTCCCCCAGAGGATGGCCAGGCACTGAACAGGCTCCACAGGGCCGTGCTCACGGAGCTCAGGGAGCGTTCAGACAACGCTCTCAGGCACAGGGTGGGATTTTTGGAGTCTCCTATGCAAGCCCAGGGGTTGGACTCGAGGATCTTGATGTGTCTCTTCCCATTCAGTGTATTCCATCATTCTATGGAATGCATATCATATCTCCATCTTTAGTAAATTGCCTTGAAATATGCTTTACTAATTTGGCAATACTGTGATTTTATATTTTCAGTAACTCTTTTCCCCATCAAATTCTTTTGATATGTTTGTTATTACATGGAGTATGTCACTGCTTCAGAAATCTTTTTGTGGAGGTTGTAGGAAGTTGAAACCACTAGAGACTGTGATCAAGTAAGGTCATAGCAGCAGTTACAGTGCTGATCAAATGCACTTTTTACATCCTTATTCACTTCTCAAGTGTGGTATCAGAAGCTGCTTCAAAAGAGCAGGAGGATGGAACTTCTCTTAGACACTTTTGCAGTGCATATCTACCAGATATAAAAAATCTTTCTAAAGCAACGTTAGAAATAAAAAATGCTAGGCTTTGCTATAGCTTTTTATTATTGTCTCCAGTAAAAATTTTCAAGAGATACTTTCACTGGCTTCTTTTAGCATCTCATTTCTGCCTAAGAAGGTGATGTATAAGAAAGAAGTATAACTTTTGGACAATTACAGTTCTGAAGTCAGCACATTCTGTTCAGTTTCACTGAGTGAGAAGGACCTTAAATAAGCTCTCGCTCCCCTTTTGATCATGATGTTAGAATGAGCCCAAAATCTAGCCAGCTCTCCTCTAGTTTGAGCTACGTGTGAACATGAGGACCCACTGTAGAAATTCCCCTTGTGGGCAGTGCTCACATCTTTGCTCCCAGAAAATGGAGACTGATACTATTTGTATATCACTGTTTAGGCAACTGTTCAGGCTGCTGTTGTAGATACCACACAGGTGTTCAGAACAAAAATTAGGCTTCAACTCCACAGGCTGTAAAAGTTCTCTGCAAGTTACAGAACGTAGCTTGAAAGAGAATGAAGTTCAGGATGCCCAGTGGATTAAGCAAATTCTAAGACAAACTGCTGCTAGGTGATCCCTGTAGTTTATTACTGTGTATTCTACAGACAGAGGTACTAACTGGCTGTGGGGAACAGATACTGCACAGAGTCTGATTTATTCTGGTTCCACCATTGTTCTATAGCAGCAGTACAAGAGTCACAGGAGGGTGGAAGACTCACAGAAAGCTGAAACTATTTTAGATCAATGAAGCAGCGTTATTTTCCTTTTTCACAAGTGCCATGCTAGATGAAATACCTTTATTTTTAGGTTTTAATGTTGGATTTGTAACTTACAGGGACTCCAGTGAACCATACCACGTGCTTTTGCTTACACTGAGGAATGGCAAAGCTTCTGTAGGAGCCTTGAATCCAGAAATGTTTGGCCATTGCCATCAGCATCCCAGGCCCTTTGCTTTTTCTAGAGGTAGGAAATGGTGCAACATGCTCTCTTCAGCAGACTCATAAAGAATAAAGGAAGAGTGTTTATGGTGCAATTCAGTACTCCTTGAATTGCTGAACATGTTGACAGGGAGAAGCTTGTCAGTGAACCAGTGGTGAATATCCAGCACAAACAGATGGCTGATCTGGATTCAGCTCTGTGCTGTAAAGCACACAACAGTTCTCTCTCTTTTCTCCTGATGATGTCAGATGAGTGATGGGGCTGTGCACAGCAGCCTCTGAGTGCCTGCATCTTCACCAAAACTGCCTGGCCTTTTGCTGTAGGTGCAGAGATTATTTCTTCCCCTCCTTTGCCAGACCACACAAGACAGACTTGCCTCCTGCAATCTTGTTGTGCTGGGATTCAGCTTGCGAGGGCTCTTCTGAGGAGTGAAGGAAGGAGACAGAATATTAGCATACAGCTATTTCCACTTTTACTGCTGAGGATAGACTCAGCCTTCCTGACTGCCCTGCAGGAGAACAGAGGTGTTTGATCAGGGACTTTGCACTGCTGTGCAGGGCTCAGCCTCAGGTGAGTGTTCAGGAGGAAGTGCTGGGTGCAGCAGCATGTTGTGAATGCAAACCTCTGTGTGCTGCTGAGATCTGCACACGTGCACACACCCCCCTTTCACTAAAGAGTTCAGGAGACATTTGAGCTTTCCTTCTTTCCCTCCCTTCCTTCCCCTTCTGAGACCAGCCCAGTGGCAAAACTAAATTCAGGTTTTAGGAGCTGGCTCAGCTGTACCATGCAGTATTGATGCAGTGGAGTGGGCAAAGTCTGTGTGTGCATTCAGTTGACAGCCCACAGCAAGAGGTTCACCCTACAGGCTGTAGGGCTCTCATGGGAAAAGGAGAGGCACAGTCGAGGTTCTGCCAGGCTGTTCTCTCAGATGTGGTCTTAGTGCCTTGCCAAGACACCCTCGCAGCTCTTTCTACTAGGTACCTCTTTTTCCAAACAGTTTTCAAATGTTTCCATTCCAAAAGGCCCACAAACAAACCGAAAACCCCAAATCCCAGCCTTCTTGAAAATGTTTGCCAAGTTTACCAAAGAAGGAAGATGGTTTCAGCTGAACGTTCCTTTATTTGTTGTAAATAAATCAAATGTTGACTACATGAACATCTCTCACTTCTCTTGTTTACAGCCTACACTGGCAGTTAAGCTCTTAGAAACTTTCAAGTAAACCTCATCTGCAGAAATCTTTCCTTTTGACAGGCTCTGAAAATGTCCAGGTTTTTTTGTTTGGTGGTTATGTCGGTGGACTTTTTTTGCATAATGTATTGGGTACCTTCCTGAAGGAGTTTACATACCTGTTAAAATAAGTGCACTCAGAGATGCCAACAGAAAAAGATGCATAAGTATATAGTTTATTTATGCAGGTTGCAGTCTAATAAAAACCCAGTCTCTTTATGTTGCCATGTTTGTGAATATTTATCATCATAAGCAAGTGGCAGAGAGAGGCTTGACTGAGGAAGTTATTGTCACCGATAGAAAACAACGTCCTGAGAGAAAACAGGTTCTTGTAAAGTCCCAGGTAAAAGCTGTTGTCAGTTTCCTCTGTGTCTCTCAAGTGGCCCTGAGCAAAACCAGCCCCATAAATTAAGGTGCTCGAGGACAGTATGTAAGAGAACAGACATTCTGCCAGCTCCCCTTGAGTGCCCAGTAGGGATCCCCTCAATCCCCTCATTTTCTCTGATAGCAGCTGGGTGAGCTAATTGTGAGGCTGAGGAAGCATCAGCAGGCTGCAAGAAATCATCAGTCACCTCCGCATCCACCTGCTAATTCTGAGTGCATTTAAGCAAAGCTGTTGCTCTCAGCCGTGCGGTGCAGAACACAGACAAGTTCAAGGCTCTGCATGTAAACAGCAGATGTGTGTCAGTAACTAAAAACACAGCCCTCTCTTCCAGCACCAAACCAAGACAGAAGAGCAGCAAGAGCAGCTGGAAACAGGCTTTGCTTCCATGATTTTCCCAGGCACGCGCAGCTTGACGCGCCAAGTTGATCCAGCTCTTTGAAACCACTCATTGTGTGCTGGAGTGAGTCTAAGGGGTGTGAAGCCTTCACTTCAAATATAGAACAGCAATTGATGCTGGATCAAGCATAATAGGAAGGTTGGATGAGCCACTGAGAGAAACTGTGGTACAAAGGAAACTCTTTAGGGAAAATAAAAATGTAGATGATCACGTTTGAATCACTGTGCAAATTTATATTGAATCGGTATTTTGACTGAGGAAGTGTCTTCCAGGTTTTTCACCTGATTTAGGAGCTCTAAAGATGGTTTAGTTTTATAGTTTATAGTTTTCAGGCATTGCTTGGGTAAAGCATTTTTAAAAAGTGCTGCTACGTCAAGTCTTCAAAATCAGCCTTGCCTATTGTGTGCTTCATAAACCTTTATCATTACTCTCTGAGCTCCATAAACAGTGGGATGAGTCTGTACAGAGAGAGCAGGAACAGGTCGGTCATTTGTGGTCACACTGAGCAGGGCTTGACTCTGCATGGACTTCCCTGGAAATCTCAATCCACCCAAGAGGGCGAGGCAAAGATTTCTGCCAAACTTGAGCCAGAGAGAGGAAATCTGCTCATTATTTTTGGTCAGGCAGTGGAGGGATATCTGTACTGTCATGCTGTTGATGTTCAGGCTGTCTCTGTGCTGGTTTGGGCTGCTGTAGAGTTAGTGTTCTTCTTCTTTGGATTTGTGCTGGAAGCAGTGTTGGTAGCACAGGGACGCCTTGGGCATTGCTGAGCAGAGCTCACACAGAGCCAAGGCCTCCTCTGGCCTCACTGACCCCACCAGGGAGGGGCTGGGAGGGGACAGAGCCAGGACAACTGAGCCCAAGGGAGCCAAGGGAGATCCCAGCCCAGGTGGGGCCACGCTCAGCACACACAGCTGGGGGCAGGAGAAGGAAGTGGGGACATGGAGACACCTGCCCGTCCATGGGCAGTACAGGTTGAATTCCTTGTTCAGTTTTCCTGCAGGTGCAGCTGTTGCTTTACCTATTAAAATGTCTGTATCTCAGCCCTGAGTTTTCTCACTGCTACTCATAAAATTCTCTCCCCATCCCACCAGGGGCAAATGAGTTGGTGGCAGTGTGGGGCTGAGCCATGACAGTCTCTGAAGGGCAGCCTCAGGATATCTCACCAGAGTGTTTCAGGCTGAGGGGAAAAAAAAATAGGTTATTTGGCACCTGCAAACAATACTTTTTTCTTTGTTGTGAGTTATCAATACCTGACTGAAGTACGACAATTCCTGCAATTGCTTAGGGAAGGAAAAGGGGAAATGAAATGTATAGTGAGGAGGAATGAGGATTGAGGATTATAGTTCTGGTTTCCTCCTGAGCACATGGTGCAGAAGGAAAGGAGAATTTGCCAGATGACACACTGGGAGCAGCTGCGCTCACCGGCACTCTGAGAAAGAATGTTGCTGCTTCCACAGATTCGTGCTCTCAGACACTTCCATAGCCCGTCATATGTCATTTTTGGTGCATGTTTATATTGTCAGACAAGCATCCAGGAGTAGCTGTCCATTCTCAAAGCAATTTTCAAGGCTTGATGCATCCTGTGGAATCTGTCTGGCCCATCAGTCAGACTGGACAAGGAAATAGTGTTATGGAAAACAAACACTCCAGTTCCTGTTTGCCTCAGTCCAGCTGGTGAAACTCCATGTGTGTAGGAACACTGGGTCCACATAGAGTGTGCTTGGGACAATGTGCTGCTGAAATCTAGAACAGCAGGGTACAAAGTGTGTGCTCTGCTCATTTCACTGATGGGAACAGAATTTTGCCACTGACTGGACTCTGCACGTGCCCTCTCCTTATTAGAGCTCTTACTGTTTTCCATGCTGGAAGCCTGAGTTGCAGTGTGCCTCTGCAAACCTCCTGTGGCAGCCCCTGCTTGTCACAGCCCTCAGGAATTCCTGCAGCTGGCAGTCCTCCCTAGAAATCCAGTGGCATTTGTACTGTCTTGCAGCACTGCTGCCAAAGTCAGCAGGTACTAGCTGAAGCCAGCCTTGAAACTTGGTGGAATTTTGGAATTGGAATTTTCAAAGCCAAGAGATTCCCTCAGTACTGAGATATGGGCTGCTTCTCTTATTAAATGCAAATACTAGAAATGTAGTATTCAAGTAATAAAAATTTTTTTCAACGCTCCTATGAGAATGTTACCAACATTTCTAGTTTATTACATATAACAGAACAAATACTAGCTGTATCCTGCACTTACCACTTAGAATGCAAGTATCATGAAAGAGGCTTTAAAGTATTACATGTTTTGGTAGCATTTGTGGAAATCAAATGTAATTATTGGAATAATATTATTTTTATATCGAACAAATTTTTTATAGTTGAATAGTATTAATATCAAACTATTTCTCTAATTATCCAGTATTTCCTCTGCACTCATGCAGCTCTGGTGTCACAGAGAGTGAATTAAAGTGAATGTTAAAGTTCACATACACATGCACAATGAAAAGTACACGTTAGATGTGATGCTGCAGAAGGTACTGTTTAATTTTAGCCCCTTAATTGGTCTCTTGGGCTGGAACTGGGCTCCCATGTGTTTGTGTCAGTGCTGTGGGGTCTCAGCTCGCTGCTAGGTGTGCCTCTGATGGGGCAGGGCCCTGGCTCTTGCAGGATGCCAGGTTTTCTCTCCGCTATATGCTGGACTTCCATGGGAGCACTCAAGGTGTACGCTGGCTGCCTGGGGATGCTGGTGTTGGGAATTGGAATTTTGGGAGCAGCCAGCCACTGCAGAGCTCAGGGCTGAGCCCTGTCTGTAACCCAGGTCCTGTGTATAATGGAACTTGCATTTACTTTCACTCGCATCAGCCTTGCAGGACCAAAAGGGGCCTACAAAAAATCCCTGGAGAGAAATTTTTACAAGGACATGTAGTGATAGGACAAGGAGTAATGGCTTCAAACTGAAAGAGGGTAGGTTTAGTTTAGACAACAGAAAGAAATTCTTCCCTGAGGCCCTGGAGTAGGTTGCCCAGAGAGGCTGGGGCTGCCCCATCCCTGAAATTTTCAGGGCCAGGCTGGATGGGGCTTGGAGCAGCCTGGGATAATGGAAGGTGTCCCTACCCATGGCAGGGGTTTTGACACTAAATGAGCTTCAAGGTCTTTTTGAAGCAAAGCCAAACCATTTGAGCATTCTGTGATTTTTGGGCCTCCAGTATAAGTAACTTGCCCAGTCTTCCTGAAATCCCCTATTCTGTGCAGCCAGCATGACCTGCATCATCTGCTTGTTTTTGCTGCCTCTGCCTGCAGCGTCCTGAGTACAACAGCAATTTGCAATTTACTTTCTTTTCTGCCTCTGCCATGTCCTTCATTGTAAAGCACAGGCCCTCAGCGTAGCAGCATCTGTGTGGGTCTCCAGCACAGAAACAGAATTAAGGATTTTTTCTTCCTTTGAAGAGCAGGGCGGTTCTTTATAGAAGGATCAGCATGATCAGCTCACTGGTTTTCATGCACTTGTTTGCTTGTATGAAGGTTTTTTCTGTCAATGGGAGGAATGTTTAGCATCTGATTTTCTCAACTGAAAAGATTTCCCATCTGTATAATTAGCCTTATTTATACAATTAGAGCTTAACTACTAATTGCTTGGGGGCTTTTTTAGTTTGCTTCCTTCTATGTAGAATATTCATCAGACAGCTGATATTGGAAAATACGAGATTGAACAGTGTTGCTGCTTTTCATATTCCTACAAGGAATGTGTTTGTCACTGAAGCAATGAATTTTTGAATGTTATCTAAACACTGTTTAATGTTAACTTTTTTTTTCCTGAGTGATATCATGATGAATTCTGGAGGGAAAAAAAACTGCCTTAGTGAAATTTCATCACATAAATAATCCAGTTGTGCCAAGAAACTCTATAATGACCTCAAGGCTTAGCAGCTGCCAAATACACCGCTTAGCATTAACCACTCTTCTTGTGATATCAAAGTAATACACAATGAACACTGCCAAATCTGCTTTCTCTAACACTTAATGTATCTTTTTTAAACCTAATTTAGTGTCTGCAAATGGCATTTGCTTTTATAATAGTAGTGTGTGCTGCTGCTCTACAGTGTCCATCTCTGTCTCTCTAGCATGGTAGGGGCTGTGGCGCATCCTGTACATCTTATAAATTAATAATTCAGTTATCCAGTAAAAATAAAGTAGTGTGAACATGCTGGTGAGTGAGAGCTATCACACGCACTTACAAAAAAAGACAGTCCAAACTTCAATGTCATCTAATAATAATAATTTACCAGGCTCAAAATGTAAAGCATTTAGTCATAAACTGGATCATCTTTATAGAAATTTGAAAGATTTTAGAGATTGTATAAGCATAGCAGTGGAATTATGATTTCTTCTTCATTTCTAAGCCATCCTCTCAAACAGAAAACAAGGTATGCACAGTGGAACCTGCTCAGCTCGTGGTGGTTGGCTTTCTTCTCTCAGGGAAACCATCTCTGCAAGGCTTCCCTCCGTGCTGGCCTTCATCCCTTGCAGTGCTTTGGTACACATCCTGAAAGGCCCGGCACTCGAGGGATGTCTTGGTTTGGAAAGACAGGTGCCTGCTAAAGGAGACAGGAGCCTCCCCTAAAATGGAGAATGCAAACCCTCCCCACCCCTCCGAATTGCTATGAATTTTAAATAAGAGGCTCTCAAGCAAAAAATATGGGAGCAGGAAATAACAGTTCTTTAATAGGGAAGGGAAAAAATAAAAGGATAAAATACAACAATGCAATACACTAGAACAGCACTGACAGAGTCAGAACTCAACCTGACACCCTGTGGGTCAGGGTGTTGGCAGCAGTCCAGTTGGAAAAGGGGCTGCAGTCCTCCTGGAGTGTCAGGCGTGGTTCTGTTGGAGCAGGGCAGTCCTGTAGGAAAAGGGTGAATTCTTCCTCCACAGATCCGTGGAAGTAGAAGCAGCTGCTGTTCCTCTGGGGAGTCCAGTGGAGAAGAGCGGTGCTGGTGTGTCAGAATCTCCAGGTTATATCTGGGTAGGAATGCTTGGCTCCTCCCTCTGGGCGGAGCATCTCACAATGGGATGTCACAGTTCTTATCAGTCATGGGGTGACATTCAATAGCCCCTTATCAGCAGATGTTCCCTGCTGAGGGACCTTGATTACGATCACTCAGGAAGAGAGATAAGGAGAATTGCCCACTTGATACCAGACAACTGCCATGCAGACGGCAATAGAATACATCTGGCCTTGCAAACTGGAACAAGGGAAAAGCAGGCAAACTGCAGAGGCTGCTGAAGGCAGAATGCAGCAGGGTGGGGCTGTGGCTTCTTCTCTGCTGTGCTCCGTGCCTTGTGCTCGCTGGGCAGGGCGGCAGAAGGGAACACTCCTGCTCCCAGAGCATGGCATCTTCCTTTGAGTCTGCCTCAGCTTCATCGGGACCTGATGCTCAGCTGGGTGACCTGACGCTCAGCTTAAAGGCTTTTAATCTGTTGCCCTGGTTTTTTAAGTTTTTCTAAGACTCCCAATGTTTACATTCTTGTAACAAATTTTCTCACATTGTTTTGCATTGTTTTATGGAGGAGGAGAAATTTAATGGACTGTTGGTTTGTCCAGTGTCATTGGAGAGGTGGCACCATCACCCTCCAATCCACTGTCACTTTTGGAAATCTATAAACGTTGGAGTCAGAAATTAAAAGTTCTCTTTTTACTTTGGGAGAGCTGCGTGTGCGCATTATTTCGTGTCCTATAGCGACAGAAATCAGCTGATTCCGGGCTCATTAAGCAGGAATAGACAAATAACTGCTCTGTTTTCTTCTATTTGTAAAATGGAAATTACAGTGTTAAGAACTTTGGATGAAAAAGTTCTGCTCTGGGTTGTTATTTGTGATGTTTTAACCCAGCAGTGAAGGCAGGATTAATGGTCAGGCATTTTAAAAATACTTGCAGGATTTTCCTAACTGCAGTAACTAAAAATCAGCCATTGATACAGGTGTTATTACTGTTACTACAGGATCCATAAATTGTACTGCTTCTGTGGTGTCCTTTGGTTTGCATGGCTATACAGCCCTTCCCTTAGCCCTCAGATAAAAGCACACCTATTATACATGTGCCCCTCTTTTTGTCTGGGAGTTGATCTGTTAATATCCTGACTTGTTTACTGCTTAGGTGGCTATTGCTACTGTCCATTACCTGTTTGTAAACACTTCTAGATTTGGGTTTTCCACTACTTTTTATAGCCTCATGAGGCAAAAAGTATTTCCTCATGTTCAATGCTTTCATTTGCATTGCCATCCCAATTGTCATTATTTCTAGCTAATTCTGTAGAAAAATTCTTAAGCCTCAGTTAATTCATTCAGTAGGATATGGTTGGCAACAGACAAAAATCCTGGCATTTCAGGGGATCTCATAAAAACTGTCAGAACTGCCATTAACTCATAACTCCCTCTGGAGTGGCTCCGATGTCTTTTAGAGCCTCTGAGATCAGCCTTTCTATTTTGCCAGGCTGAAACTTTTCTTTCACAGCATATGGCTCCCAAACAGTGCATTTAGCTGTAGCTGTGTACTTTCCTTTGTTCATGCCCAGAGTGTTAACAGTATAGGATTGAATTAAACTTCACTAAGACTGCAGCAGTTAGGATCTTCAAATACTTTTCTCCAAAGCACTTCTAAACTACACAACCTCATAAGAGAATTGGGAAAAAACCAAAAGAGAACTAATGCGTAAGAATTCCCATAAAGAACTTGATTGCTGTCACCGAGTGAACCAGCCACAGATATCACACTGATCAGCAAAGTTTAGAGCTTTTTTTTCCCCCTCCAAACTCTTTGAAAGCATGGGTGCCTGAAATGGGTGCTCCAGGTTTGGACAAGCTCGAGACAGTTAAAAGTCCTACATTACATTCAGAGCTCAGATTCAAGTGACATCATGAATAGCTTAAATTAATTACCTGCTTCAGTCAGACTGGATTGTCTCACAAAACGCTTTAAATCAAATGAAGCACAACACTTCAGTGAGAAATATTCCAAGTGTCTGTCCTTACCACTCTGTCCCTCTTGGAAGGTGCAAGGGGTGCTGTGGATAGCACGTTGCAAGGCTTGTTTCCCCAGGATAAAGCAGCCTTCAGGGGATTACAGCAGCCAGGCTCCTGAACTGCTGATATGCAGCCTAGAGATGTGTTATTTCAGGTGCCTGCTGCAAGAATATATTGGACAAAATGCCTTGTGAGGTTGTGTAGTTTAGTGTAAGCTGCATGTGAGTGAAACCTCTGGCCAGCTGTGATTTGTGCTGACTTTTACCAGGCTGTAGAAATTCTACAGCAGGGCAAGCTCCACTTCAAACCCCTGCTCCCAAATGGGATGTCACAGAAATAAGGGTTGTTTGAAAACTAAAGAAGTGCTGAAGTGTGGTGAGGAGCCCAAAGGATGCCGAGGTAGAGCTTTTAAAGAGTGCTGTGTGTGGCACACACCCAGGGCCTCAGAGCTGGAATTGGGGCACCCTCTGCTCCAGGGGCCAGCTGCTGCACTCAAATAACTGCAATCCTTTCTTTCATTTCCTTTCCAGGGTGGCATCCGCTGTCTTCACACTTCTTCATCATTTTTAGGCAAAACTGGAGAATTCTTAGGTTCTTTCTGGCAGCTGTAGACTGCAGTACCTCCTCCCCTCCCTGTCCCTGGATAATTCCCATGACTGTTTCAGGTGCACTGCTTGGGGTGCTAAAATAGCTCATTAAACACAGAAACTGTCTGCTCCCATCCCCACTCTGTTCAGGATGCCTTGAATTCTTGGTGGCTAACAGGCTGCCAGCTTCCTGGCAGGGAGGAGTATTGATTTCCATACCCAGTAAGTACCTTGTAGGCAATTTTCCTTTTTAATTATTGTTCAATGAGCACAGCTGGACACAAATAAATTGACGTAATAGTTAAGGCCTCTTAACAGCTCCACTCCCATCTCCTGAGGCCTTTCTTAGCCTCTAGGATTTTTATAAAGATTTTATTTCCCCTAAAAATAATTACAAGATAATCTAATTACATTGTTACAGTTCTTCACATAATTAACCTTGCTATTTTCAAACTTGAAGAAATGAGATGGAACATACCTATATTAATGCCAGAATGATAGAACACTATATTAATCTGAAGAGCTAATATTTCTTAAAGTGACTTCTGGGTTTTCATTTAATTTTTTTTTTTTTTTTTTTTTTTTTTTTTTTTTTTTGCTGCTATGTTCACTAAGCATCTTCCCAGCCGCTGCCAAATAAAAACAATATTTATCTGATTTTTACTATACATCAGTAAAAACATAAGCAGTATGAATAGCAGGAAGGACCAGACACAGGGGTTTATTTTAAATGGGAATGGGCTTCATGGAATCTGCTAGGAATGTGTTTCATGGAATCTGCTAGTGTGAAACAAATGTTGATGGGCCTGAAGTGTGGAGTGGAAAAAAAAAAACATGCAGCAAACTGAGTGTCTTGTCATAGTTTGTAGGCTAGGTACTTCCTTATCTATTTCCTTTTCCGACATAGGAATTCTTGAATTCTGTTTTTCTGTTGTCATTTCATACAGATAGAGAACTGCATCAAAATCTCCTTGGAACAGATGTAATTTTATTCATTGTTCATCAGTATCTTCTGAGTAGTCTTGGAAAGCCACTTCCTGATAACAGTGGCTGAGAATTTCAGTTCTTCTGCAGCTATGTGTTTGGTGAGTGGGTTGGAGACCCATCCTTGCATGAGCAGAGCTTCAGGCAAGCAAATTCCATAAGGTGTGTGAAATGTTGGCTGGGACACATCTGCTTTAAATTCTCAGCATATTTTCTAAAATTTAGTAACGCTTTGAGGATCAAGGAGGATGATAAAAATAAATTATCTGAATACCTAGGATACCTCTACAAATAGCAGTAGAGAGATCCCACTCTACTGGCTCTCAGAATGTCAGAAAACAATATTTTTTATTTTGTTTTCACATAGAGTGTTTCAAGGAAAAGTCAGAGGGGAATATAGCTCTCTTTTTATGCAGGATAAAAATTATTTTTAAAAGAGAACTGGACTTAGTCAATTTTGCTATCCCATATTCAGTATTTAAAGTCTCTTAACATTTTTCACATAAACTAGGTGTTTCAGGGGTTTTCTCCTATTATATTCATAATAGAAAATATATTACTGTTATAGATGAGTAGTGTAATAGCTGGGTCTCAATTAAGAGATATTTTATATATATATATATATATATATATATATATAAAATAGATATTATATAGATATATATAATAATATGGATATATATATTAAGAGATATTATATAGATGTATAGTAATGTTATTATAAAATGTCATTCCATACTCCTCTTTCCCTGCCCCCCTTGCAACAGCTTTAATTGTCAAGACATTTAAAGGAGGCTGGGTTGGTACCAGGAGGAGCAGCAAAACAGCACCTGACCTCCAATCAAGATGTGAAAAGTAATGTCCACCAATATCCATTGGTGGACATTACTTTTCACATCTTGATTGGAGAAAGAGAAAGAGCTGACTGACAAAACTTGGCAGAGAAAGAGCTGACTGACAAAACTTTCAGAGGGGCTGAGGGTATAAAAGGCAGAGCATCCACTTTGGAGATGAGCCATGTGGCTGGCAGCCACAGGGGGGGCTCCCAGCCCAGGAATTTTTCCTTATTTAGTCCTTTTGTTGTGTTTTTTGTTAAGGTTTAATAAATCTTGAAGATTTTAAGAAGTGAGCGATTGTTTCTCACATTACCTTTTGTGAGGAGCTCACCATATTGTTGAGGATAATTTTTTCACGAAATTTCGGTGGAAGGTAACAGAGCTCTGCCCCAGTTCTGCTTGTCTCCAGTGAGTCCCCCATGAGCTGAGTGTCAGCAGTTCCTGCTTTTCCAGCAGTGCCACTTGGAAGCACCATTCTCCTTTCAGGGCCCCCTATATTTCAGGCAATTTCCATGACAATTTCTCAGAATAGGCAGCTTAGGCTTTTCAGCTGAAGGGGTTCAAATGGATGTTTCTGTCTGGAAGAGTCTGGAAGCTGCTGCTCCATTCCAGCAGCTCTCAGGCAGCTCAAATCTGCACATCCACAAAGCACAGCTTGGGAAATGCAAGTAACTAACTAAAGAAACAAAGTGCCGTGGAGAAGGATATGCAGAGTCCATGACAGGAGTTGAAAGGGAGTTTTCCCTGCTTTGAGTTCTCTAAAAGCTGCTGTGAATATTAGCTGTGGAAGAACTGAAAGCTAGTTTAGGCCTAAATTGAGAGCATCTCTGTGTGGATGGAAGGCTCTCTTGGTTTTATTGGATTTTAGTAAAAGCGCATAAGATAAAATGACATCTGAAGTGAAATATAAACCCACTCTTTCCTTACTATTTCAGGTTCTTCATCCAAAACACTTTACAGGAATACCTGAAACGTCTTTATGATGGAAAAAAATAAATTTCCAAAGGTTCTTTTGCCACTAGCTACCAGGTATTTAAATCTTTGCCTTTTGCCAGGAAAGCTCTGTTGATAAATGATATAGATGGTACCTTGGCAGGTGGGAGAGCCATCTGTATGGGTGCATGCATTTCCTGCTGAGAGCAGTGTGTGCTGGGTATGGACACTGCAGAGGTCACTCTGCCCGGCACCCCAAGGAATTTGAGGACTTTCTTGCTCTATACCAGCTGGTTTTTTAGAGGGTTTTTGCCTAAGGATTTGTCAGATGCCTTTGAGTATACAAATACAGCCTGGATTTCTGTTGTCAGCATACCTATTGATAGCTGTAGAAAATACTTTGATAGATAATGAGGCAAAATTTCCTTCACAAAATCTGTTTCTGGCAATGCCAATTTGGATATAAAGGGATTCATTCTGTTCTTTATAACAGTTTTCACCAATTTACTTGGCTTTCTGGTCCACGATTGCCCAGAACTCCCTTGGGATCGAAGCAAATTTAAGCCAGAAGTTAAACAGCACCATTGGTAGTTAAATCTTCAGTTTCTTCTGCTGTAAGCAGTTATCATTTGGTGCTGGTGACTTGTTACTGCTCATTTGCTCATCAGAGAATTCTTTTTGAGTGTCTTCTGGCATTAAGCTTGATTTGAGATAGACTCTGTTGTGTCTTGCTGTAGAGAGAGGAGATTCCAGAGTAGGAGTCTTTCCAATCTCCTCTACCAGAAATGCAAACAGGATTTTTTTTTTTTTTTCCCATCTATGGCTTTATGGTCACTAAGTTCTTCTTCTATATCTTCATCATTTTATGACCCTACAGATTCTTATCAGAATTCTTTAGTCTGTGGTTTTTGGGACTTTCGAAAGCTGTTCCTCAAATGGGTTTTGTTTTTTTTTTTTTTTGGTAGGTGTCCTGGTTTAGGGCAAATTTTGGAGGAAACCTCCAAACTGGGGTTCCTCTAGAAAGCAGATTCAAGCAGCCCCTCCTGGAACTGGTTTGGGAAAAGATTTCCTTGGAGGAAAGTGGAAAAACCTGTTTATTTAACAGGCAAAGCATTCACCAGCACAAAAAATGAACAATATTAAACCATAAAACCTCTTGCTGCTCCGAAGAGATGCCACACTCAGAAAGTCCCTTTGTGGGCTGTTGCTGGGCTCCCTCACTTTCTGATCAGTCTCTCATCAGTCCCTCCAGTGCTGGCAATGCCACAGCCAGGCGCAGCCTGAGAGCTGCCAGTGTTCTTCTGGGTGCTCAGTCCAGGGCAGGTTCAGCCAGCTCCAAGGAAAAGAAAACCCAAAGTCCAGGGAACTTCCCTGCCTCAGCTAGCTAAAACTAACCAAAAGCAAAGGAAAGCTCTGTCCTGCTATCTGTCCATGCTGCAGACAGCACTGTCCAGGAGAAGGATGCGGGGAGCAAGTGCAGTTTCTGAAAACAAAATGTGTGCACCTTGTCTCCCCCCACCTTTGCTCTCAGAACCAGTCTTAAAAGGTGTAAAACTTATTTCTGGGCCAAACAGATGAATGGGGATACAATTCAGCATCAGAAAGTGACCCCAGGACATTATGTCATTTATACAGTATCTGCCTGAGCTTATGGCCCCTTCTGGTTTATTCATCTGGACATGGAACCACTTTGCTGTTCAGCAACACTGGTTTCTTCAGGCCTCTCCTAAGTTTCTAGGAGGCGAGATTTATTTGTAAACAAAGCTGTCTCTGAACACCCTTCTTCCCGCCTTTAAGAATTTTACTTGTTTCAAAACAATAAAAGGAAAACCTGGTCCGGGCACTGCTTCCAGTGAAGCCAAGAGTTGCTTCCTCCTCTCTGAGTTTCCTGGCTGTCCATAAAATCCTCATTCCAGGCAACCTGTCCCAGTATGTTTGCCACTCTGCACTGGGCATAAGTGAAGCTCTCCCATCACCATCTTGTTGCACAGTTGAAATATGTCAGTAACAGTATTTTTCTTCTCCTTGCCCAGAATATCAGTTTCACGGGATCACAGCTTATTAAACTGACCAGAGGGCTTGGCCAGTTACTTTTAAACCACTCTTTAACATATGATTCCACTTACTGCTTGGTACAGCTTACTGCACCTTTGATATATTCTTTGATTTTCATCTTCCGGGGGCTCTGATTGTTTTCTTTTCCACTAGGCATCCTGTATGTTTATTATTCCCATATTTCATGTTCATATTCCATATGTCAGTTCAAAGTGTGTAGGGCAGCAAGGCAGGCAAGCAGGTTCCCCATCTTACTGCTAACATGGATGCAGAAAAACATGTAAAAGTTCTTTTTAATCTCTGTAGAGCTATTTTTTTAATGCAGAACTGTTGGTTTTCTTTGCTGTTTCCTATTTGATTATTTCTAGCTTCCATCCTATCTTTTATATAAATCCTTTTGACTTCCCCAGAGAGCTTTTCTGCACCCGTCAGCATTCTCCTTCTCTGTTTCAGCAACTTTGCACAAAGCTGGCCCTGTTCCTAGGAGGTGAATTATCCAGCACTGTAGGGTGAAATTGTCACTAAGGTTCCTGAACCGAGAGTGTAGTTACCTCTCCTGGGGAGAATTTCTCAGGAACACCATTTCCAGCTGGGGTCAGGCCCTTCCTTCCACCCAAGAGGGACTGCTGGCCTGGAAGTGGTGGCATTGTGCTGACAGCATCAGCCCCCAGGGAGCTGCTGTTGCTGCATCTGTTGAGCAGTGCAGGGTGTTCTTCATTCACACTTTGGAGTTTTTCATTTCCCAGTCGGATGGGCAATCTTTCTCAGTTCATCCTGTCAGTGCTGAACTCCTTCCTGGAGTTCAGATTGACCAAAGCAGCAAACTTTCCCCCCCTATTTCTAGCAGTTGATTTGCAGGCTGAAAGCATGTATCTGCTTGATTCCCTTTCCACAAAACAATGCTAATTTTTACGGCAACAGCGGGGCTGAAGAACCCCAGGCAGACCTCTTCACACACACTGATGGGTTTGGTGTGCTCTTGACTTTCACAGTGCCTTTGGTTATCTGCCTGTTGCACAGAAGGGCACCTCAGCAAGTGGCTCTCCTATGTTTTCTCTTATATTGTGGTGTTAAACAGCTTTTTTGGGAAACCCTTCAGATTGCATCAGCTGTGTGGCGCTGGGTATGGCTTCCTGATGTGACAGAACAGCGCTGGGGTGTGCTGAGTAGAGCTTACTGCCTGTATTGAGGGTCACTCTGCTGGAAGGAAACCACAGAAGAGGGGTTAGCTCCAGAGTCCCAAAGTCGTTGTCTGCAACAGGAGGTTTGCACTACCAGATGGAAAGCACCAATTTTCTATTTTCGGAAGAAGTAACTTTGGTCTCGATGAGAAATAATAAAATCCTGCAGAACATGGTTCATTAAAATTGAGTTCAGTCTGGGATTACTGGTGAGGTTTGCCACCTGTGTGCCCTCCTGCTTGCCTGAGTGGATTGTGGGTGGTACAGGTACCTCAGGAAACAGCTTACAGGGACATGTATTTTAATACACAGGGTTGAACATCTGCCTCTTGTAATCAGTCACTGTCCCATTCAAAAATCATTTCTGGCACTCAGTCAACCAAAAATACCCGAGCACAGCCTGGTGGTTGGGTCAGTAGGAGTTTGTGAGTTGAAAGAAACCAGTTGGATTCACATAAAATACAGTTCAGTGGTGAAGTCTCGCTGTTGTTGCTGCTACAGCCCTTTTAATGTTCCTCACTCTGATTTGGCATTAATGAGTTCTTACAAACGTGGTCTCTGTGTTTATACATCTTGTTTCTACCCATCTGTCTTAGACCACGCTGGAGTTTTGTGTTTCCTTTTTTTGCTAAGCGTGAAGCAGCTGGCCAGGGCAGGTACAGTCACATACAGCTGTATACATGTTTCTAAATTCATGTTTCTAAATTAATATCTGCTCGATGAACGTCTGGGAGGAATCCCTCTGTTCCCCTCATGTGTTTCAAGTCTTACAGTTTGTTTGGATGTACAAATCAGTCTGATTTCCCACTTCTGCTCTGCTGAATTTAAATTTTTTTATGCTTTCTTTAGGCATTTCAGAAAATTGTCTGCTCTCATAAACATTAACATTTGAAACTAAGTTATGAATGTAAAATTATTCAGAAATCATGAAAAGTATCAACCATTGGGTACCAAACTGGCTGCAATGAGACCCCATAACATGCCCTGTGAGTATTTCTTGGATTTTAGCTTTGGTTTTGACTGCTTTAATTGCACACTTGGAACTGGAAATACTTGATCTGTTTGAAATGAGTGTTAAAAATAGTTGCAGTTTTCAACATTGTAAAAATAGCTTTAAAATTTGAGCGGTTGCTTTTTTCTTTGTCTGGTAGTCACAAATCTTCCAACCTTTGAGAGTCAGATTTCAGGTGTTATTTTTGCAAGCTAATGCTGCTGTGCATTGTAATTAAGCAGACTTTGAAGAGATATTTACAAATAATGTTTAAAAAGCCACCGTAAAAAGCACTCAACAAACTTAAAATAGCTTTGTCTTCTCCCTGTTTGTTTTTTTCTCTTGTTGCTGTTGTTCACAGCCCTACAGGCAGCATTCCTCCGAGATGAGGAGACAGGCAGGGTTCATGCTTTATTTACCTTAATAGATTTTTGAAGCTAAGTCCTGTGCAGCTGTTTGAAAATTTATGGAATTCATTTCTAAAGCAAACCACTTGGATAACAGACATGGCTGTGATTCCAGTTGTGCCAGTGCCAGGAAAGCTTTTGGTTTTGTACTGTGAGCACTCTTTAATAACAGGTCTTGTATTTAGCCTTTTGGCTTCTGAAAGCAAATTACTCCCTTCTTGATATGCAGCTGATGGTGCTGCAGCCTCATGATTTAGCTTTCAGTTTGTGGCTGTCCCTGGCTGTTCATGTCTTTGCTGGCTCAGCCAGGCCTGGCAGAGGCACAGCACAGCTGAGGAGATGCTCTGATTGCAGCCCAGGGTCACCAACTGCACCTCTGCTGCCGTGCCCAGCACGAGCACGCTGTCGGTGTGACTGCCTCTCGTACACAGATGGCCTTTTAAAATGTGCTTAAACTCCTGATAGATTTCCAAATATTTCCAATTGACAGCCTCCTTACAAATTCCCATTTCAGGAGATGGGAGCCAACATCTCCATGATCATGTTTGGTCGTTCACACAACCATAACATTTGAATATGACGAGGAAAATTGGCTGTGCTAAAGCACAAGCTTTAATTGGAAGTAAATGCCAAAAAAGATGTTTTTGTAATGAATGCATGGGTATTTAAGTAGTTTCCCATCACTTTAATATCAAAAATGTGCTGGGATCTGCCAAGTGACTTGGTAATCTCGGCTAATATCAGGGAAGTTGCACACAGTCAATGGCTTTAAGCAGCACTGTTACTCTGCACACTTCTCAGGATCTGGGCATTTTAGCAGCAATTGCTTGCTGCCTTTTACAACCTTGGCAGCAAGTGTCAAAGTGACTGCAGTTTTTGTCTAGGGACAGCAGTGTCCTGTAATTCCGAGGGACACTTGAGGAGACCACTCATGGTAGCTGAATGAGGACCTTACAACATTTTTCTGGGCTCTGACTTGGCTTCAGTGAAAGCTTAGCTTGGTTAAATTGGCCAGCCTGTGGGGGCTGCCATGCAGAGTGGAATACAGCATTTACACAACTAAAGCTGAAGGGACCTCATTCCATGGGAATTTCGCTGGATTGTTGGCAGTACCTTGGATAGACATTGTGCCCCGGCACAGCAGTGTCTGAGGCACAAAGCAAAGCAGGGCTGTCAGAGCCACTTCCATCTGCACACTGTGGCTCTGAGTGGCTCAAAATGACACTGGGGATTTTTTTACAGAGCAGAGGTACTGAGAAGCCCTTCACAGTCCTGCAATACCGTCCATGCCTCATGGCAAGTCATGTGCAGCTCCCCCCATCAGTGTTTCCTTTTCCATTATACTGTAGGCATGACAAAGCAGGGAAATGTTGCCAGAATTACACTCCAGCTCTTTCATCTGTGTCTAGAAACTGGCTCACACTGGCCATGGGAGCGTTTTAGATAGTATTTCCATCTTGTCTTACTGTCTACTCATGATTCGTTTGAATACTGCCAGGTCTTATATATTTTGCTCCTGTAGGTTTTTTACTTTCTCTTGAGATTGTGCCTATTTCATCTCCCTTGCTTTTTAAGTGGAAAAACCTTCATTTTTCCAGAGAGCTTGAGGAAA
Organism: Fringilla coelebs; assembly: GCF_963513975.1. Classification (NCBI taxonomy): domain Eukaryota; kingdom Metazoa; phylum Chordata; class Aves; order Passeriformes; family Fringillidae; genus Fringilla; species Fringilla coelebs. The sequence continues at coordinate 1,167,370 of NW_028167542.1, forward strand.
TTTCTTTCTCATATTTTTCTGTATTACTTTGTAATTTTCCTTCTTTGTGAAAGAAGGTTCTGCCTCAAGAGCTCCCAGAAGCTATGGCTGCCATTTCATTTCTGTGTTTTCTTTCCTGTTGTGGGAGGTTTTAAAGGTTTGGGGTTTTTTTAATTTGTTGTTAAGGGAGGGACAAAAATGACAGAAAACTGATCTTACTTGAGGGAGAGAGTGTTTTGCTCTGAGCATTCAAGGCAGTAAATTATTTTCTGTTCAAGAATCTCATCAGGTCTTAATTGACATTATAGGTAGCTACATGTCACACTAAGGAAGCCTAGTCATGTTCCTCTTTGAAAAAAAAAGGTGCAACCCCTGACATTATTAAGGTGCACTGCAGATTACTTTTCAGTGAAAAGAGCTGTATTTTCTCCAAAGCTGTATTTTCTCTAAAGGTGATATGATACATCTACCTTGTGTAGATGTATCATTTTACCATGTTGTAATTGATGAAAATTAGGCCTAGTACTTCTTTGTTCCTTAAAGTATGTCCACAGTCAGTCTTTTCAACCTGCAGCTTATACATAAGTCTAACGTGAGATTATCTAAGAGAAAATCTGGTGCCTAAATGCCCAAAATGTTGGAAAAGGCCTTAAATGTTGGGAAATGCCCAAAATGCATTTGGATTTCCACAAAGTTCAAATGAGGTCTCTTCGCCGAGTGCCTTTACAAGAACAGAAAAAGTCAAAGGATACAAAGAAAACATGACTTGAAGTCTGATAAAAGATACAAAACAACAAAAAAGAAGGACTAAATAGGTAATTTTCACTGAGGATGGAGATCACTGGCATGTCCCAGGGAGATCTCATCACCTACTCACAGTCTCAGGCACGTGTATCAGGAATGAGGTGTTTGCTCAAGTCATGGCATTGTTTTTGGTAATAAAAGTTAAAGTGGCTGTGAAGAGGTACAGTGGGATCTCGAAATAACAGGTGATTCAGGGATCAAATGATAAATGAAGTGTTGGAAATGGAAATTACTGTACGTTGTAGAAGCCACTCCTGATCTGTACATGTAACATGAAGTGGTAGTTGTTACTTCCAGGTAGTTTTGGATAATTGTGCGACTGCATCACTCCAGTGCTCAGAGTCCACATCTCAGATGCAGTTCTGGCACCTCTCCTCTCTCAGAAAGATAGATGAGGAGCCCAACGAGGCTTATTGCATTTTTGAAGCTGTTCCATACAAGGAATGACAAAGAAGGCAAGTCTTCATCTTAGAGGAGAGAAAACTGTAGTGGTATGAAATAGAGAGCCTGTAAAATAATAAGTAGGAAATAGTGAGAAGGGGAGGATTAGTACATGTTTTTCGTAGTGGGGATAATACTGGGAACTGGGTTCTAAAACAGAAGTAGTCTTTTTTCCCCAGGCCTATTATTAAATTGTGTTGCTCAAAAATGTTGTGGATACCAAAAATATAGCTGGATTAAATACATTCTTATAAAGGCAAGTTCATGAAAAGAAATCCTGTAAGAGGCTGCAAAATATGAAGATACCACATCTGGCTCAGGTTGCTTGAAGGGTTTGCTAAAGGAAGGATGAAATAGTCTTGCAGTGGTTGATATTCTTCTCCTAAACCATCACAGTCAGGAACTGTGCTAAGGTGAAGGATCTTTGGGCTGACCGATTCAGCAGAGTTATGTTGTCGATGATACACAACAGCAGTGGCTGGAAAAAACCAAATGCTGCTCCTGTACACAGATTAAAATCAGAATTATATTTGTGCTGTAGCCTTTTGCATAACTGGAGCAGCAGTGCTGTTCTGAGCTGCCTGACTCATTTGAGCCGTCTCTTTCTCTTGTGTAGGTGTCGGATTGTAGCACTGCCTTTCTCTAAAGCCCAGTGGCCTGTGAGCTCAGCCACCGTTCAGGCTCCCCTGGAGACCCTCTGTACAGAGCAATGGACTCCCTCCTGTCTTAATCTGGTGAGCTGTAGAAAGCTGCATGACCTGCAGCTGGCAGCCTGCACAATGGGGCTAAACAGCTCCTCTGCCTCGGCAGGAGCTGTGCTGCTCTAGCAGAGACCTTTCTGCCTGGAATGGAAATTAAAAAATTATTCTTCTCCGTGGAGCACCTTTCAGTTTTGTGGCAATACTGCAATGGGCTTGTTGCCATTGCCTGTTTTCTTTCCTTGGCCAAGCAGTCCAGCAGGTCGTGGTGCTCTGACGCTCAGGGCAGAGCTGCTGATTTCCCTGGGAGCAGTGAGGTGCGCAAAGGGATGTGTTTCCATGGCCCCTGCTGGTGAGCAGATGGGCTGCTGCTCCTCACACTAATTGGACTTCTTCAGTCAGCTGTGGCTGCATTCCCAAGTATTCATCTGTCAGCTTTAAGGCTGCAGCTCACAAAGAGATAGTTTACTGTGACCAGGTGCTGTAGGCAAGTGTGGCTATTGAGGTGTTCAGTGGATTTTCTGTTTGCACAGATCTTCCTGTCTGGACATCCAATAGCCTCAAAGAGTCCAGCTGGAGTCCAGAACTCCAGCTCATCCTGGTTCTCTTGCAGGTGTCCTACACAGATGGAGATGTCATGGAAGTGCTTTTGAAGCACCCTCCCTGTCTAAATACCATCATTTCTGTCTTCTCAATGCTGTGCTACTGCAGCTGGGCTCTCGCCAGCACAGCCAGCCAGAGGAGTCTTGGAAAAGCCAGGAGAGAGAATACTCTGTAATGAGGAGAGAACAAAGACCTAAGGTTGAAGCAAATGTTTCCTGTTTGTCTGGAAGTCTGCTATGTGCCCCTCCCACCCAAAGAGGAAACAAAGATTCCTATTTTGTAGCAGAACTTCTAAAGGACAAATGATTAATCTGTTGGCCATGTATTACTCCTTGTCCCACCGAACTATTCGATCTTGTTCTGTCTTGGAAGGACTGTGAAGAATGCTGTTACACTGTGTACAAAAATACCTTCACTCAAAAGAAAAAGAGCTTAATTGTTCGGCAAGGGGCCTAGTTCAGGAATTTTTCCAAATCTATTTTTAGCACAAAAAACTACCACCCAATCTGTTGGAACTTTTTGTTTGGGGTCAAGTATTTCTTCTTCAAGAGTTTGCAGGGGACAAAGCCTCTGACATGGAATGAAAGGGTAATATCAGAGTTGGATGTGGATGATCTTTCCCTGTGTTTCTTAAGGACAGAGAGCTAGCTGGCATGAGAGCATCACCAAAAAAAAAGCTGAGGCCTGAAATCTATCATCTTAATTAGCCAGAAAGATGTCCTCAATCCTTGTCTCCCCCATCCCAGCTGTCCTAGGCACTGTATATTTACTCTCTGCTGCTGTGGCTTTTGCACAGACACTGAAATGTGTGACGCAGGTGTGTGTTAATGGAGGTACAGGAGAGAGGCAATTTTCCTGCTCATGCAGAAGGGCCAATACAGTGCAGAGCTGCACTAGCAGCCTGTCCTGCTCTGGGATATAACTGCACGGAGAGGGCATCACACAACTGCAAAATGGAGACATGGAGATGCTGGGACTTGAGCTGCTGCCACCTTCACCCTGCGCCCTTCGCCCCTCACAGTTCTGAGGGTGCTGCATGTATATGCACACCTTCATCTTCTTGACTTGTGGAGGGAGTCTCTTTGGCAACCTGTTCACTCTTTACAGGTCAGGAAAAATGCTCTAGGAGTTGTTTTGCTATGCACGTTAAGTTGCAGTTCTACTGAATTCCAATAGAGAAATACAATCATCAGCCTGTGTTTAAAATTCTGGTTCTACCTTGCATTAAGCATGGCTGTTATCCTTTCTTCCTGCTCCCACACACAGCAGGAGCTTTTCACAGTCCATTTCCCTGCAGCATCCTGGAGAACGCTGACCTCCTGACCTCGTTTCCACTGTGCTCTTCTGTAATACCCTGCTCATTTCACTGGTAGATGGAAGGAGCAGCAAGCTACACACACAGCACACATCCTTTAGGGAAGAATTGTGCCCTATCTGTGCACTGTCCTGGCAACTTCAGCTGAGAACTGCACAATGACAGAACCATTTTAGCAATGGTTACTTCATACAGTCCCAAAAGGTGTTGCAGCCAGAAGAATCTGCTGAGGAATCTGAACAGGACAGCCCATGATGGGAATGACTCGGGACAGGCTCCTGCCTGGTGTCAGGTGCAGAGAAAGGTGTGCAAGCACAGCACTGTCAGCATTGCTGGAACAACTGCAGCAGGTCACTTGACAAGAAAAGCCTTTTTGTCACTTATCAGTCATTAATTCCTCTAATAGAAATGTGAGCTCACTCCTAATTACGAATAGATGAATGAAGTGTTTCACTGGAGTGGGCTCATGGACTTGCATCTTGCAGGAATACAATGACCCTGTCATGAAAATTTCTTTTTCTGGAGTGAGAAGAAAGTGGATACTCTGGGGAATGGTCAGATTTTGGTTCACACATGAGGATAGTGATGAACACAATAATAGACACTGCCTTGTGGTTACAACAGGATCTGATTTTTCTGTGCTTGATGCTCGAAATGTGTTTAGAAAGATCTTTATCTTTCCCCAGTCTTGGGAAAAAGTAAATTAGTAAGTTTGCTACTCCTCTCTGCTTTTTTCCTTTTCCCCTCATTTCTATTTTGTAATCTTCACTGCTGTATGATTTGGTTTCCTGCCCAGACAGAAAAATTAGAGTTTCCGTCTATCCAGGAGATCTTTACTCTTTCAGAAGACAGGATTCTAAACCAGGGCGTTAGAACAACATTCATCGCTGTTGTTTGCTCTATACACCCAGTCTAGATAGAATCAAAACTCTGTTGTTCCTCACCTGTCACCTAGGACCAGAGTAAAGTACAGTTCCTCCCCGCCAGTGCTCACAGTCTGATTGAAACTTTCTACAGACCAATGCTGTAAAATGCTGCTGCCACTGTGCATACACTTATCTGCAAAAGCTCCTGATTTAGGTTTTCCCCAGTGTACATGAGCTGGGAACTGCTGCCTGGATTTGTGGAAAACCTTGGGGAAATGCCATTCTGACTGAGCACTCTGTCCTGGTTAACTCCTGCAGTACTTAAAGCACAGCTATTGCAAGGTTATCTTTGGGTCTGGTTTATAGGAGAGGCCTATCCCTTTGGAACAGCTGCTGTATATGGATTATTTTGTTTCAAGGAAGCCAGGTGAGATGAATGGATAGAGCCAGATGAGTCACTTAGTTGAATTTTTAGTGTTGAATTTCTTCTTTACCTGAAAACGAACAAACTGTTCTTAATTATTGTTTCTTTATTAAGCACAGTGGCTCAGTGATGATGTACAGTGTTTCAAAACAGCTGTTGTGAAGGCTCTGATGTAAAACAGCACAAGAAGGGAGGATGGCAAACAAAGCTTCCAATAGCATGAAAATTATTGGAAAGATAAGGGGAAAGAAGTTGAGAAGGGTGCTGGGAAACACTGCTTTGCAGTATCATTGTTACCAACAATTTCTTTTCAGAGGAAAAACGTTGAGGAGCTAGAGGGATTGAACATCTGAAGACTTAAAGAAAAGTACTATCAGAAGAAAAAGAGCTGTGCAGTTCAGTTAATGGGGAAAAGTCAATTTCATTGGCATGGAATGAAAACTTGACAGTGGGTTACGCTGCGGGTTGATTTGCATCCTGTGTGCCTTACTGGGATTTCAGTGGGTGTAAATTAGACCAAATACTATGTCCTGATAGTACTGAGACAAGTTAGTCTTGTTTGAGATTTGAAGGCTTTTGTTGTCCTTGAGGAGAACAGCAACTGAAAAGGGGCTGCTGGCTTTGAGCAGGACTAGAGGTGATTTGAAGGTGCAGAGGGATGTTGAGTCAATAGGACAGAAATTGTGCAGCCCAAAAAGCTCCTTGTTGAGGACCTGTTGCAGTGGCTGGATGAAAGCAAACGAGGCATTCCTCAAGTCAGGAGTTCCTAGAGCCAGAAACAGCACAGATGGTTGCACTTTGCTGATGGGTACTTGGAGGGGTCAAGTACCTACTGCTAAACTAAAGACTTTTATTCTTTTTATGCAGGTGTGTGCTGAAGGCAGGCACAAGGGCTAACATGTTCACACCAAATCATCACCTGCTGTAGATGTAATTGAGATCAGCAGAATGTCACTGCTTCCACTGGAAATCATCAGCCTTTTCTCTGCATATTTTTGTCAAATAGTATGTAGTTAGACAACAGACTTGGCGAGATAAGTCAGGAAAACACACCAGGATATTAATGCCCTTGTAGGAATGATATGTATTTTGTCTCTCAGAGAGATTTAGGAGGAAAATGAAGCAAATGAAAAAATGAAGTTATTACTGTATTATTAAAAAACAGCAGGCTCCAAAAAACCTGGAGCTGGATTCCCACCAAAAATCAGAGATATTGTGGAGCTTGATCTGAAGCTCTGAAAATTATTATGCAAATGTTAGTGTGAATCTTGAGGCCAGTATTGGGTGACAGTTTAGTAAACAGGTGAAAAATAAAAATGAAAGTGCTGTGAGCATCTCAGTGAGGCAAAATAATAATATACATTTATCTAGCACTTAACATTTCCAACTTGTATGTCCATTCAATCATGCAGAAAGTTGCACTGATCTCAGATGCATGGAAAGAAAGGCTGTGCCATATTTCCAGAGCCTCTGTAGCTATTGAACAAGTTGGTGTTAGACTGGAGGGTTTGGACGAAGGAATCATAGGTAATTCTAAAAAAAGCAAGGGAATGCGTCCTTTCTATCTAGGTTTAATGAAAGTAACACATACTTAGATGTAAGCTGAGCAGCCCTTGGAAAACAGAGTAGTTGGTGTTTGAGATTGCAGTGGAGCTGACTGGAATGTTTTAAGAGAATGAACTGGCAAACAACAGATAATGTCTTTCGGAAGAAAATTACCTGTGCTATTGAAAATCCCTTTAAAGACATTTAAGGAGCTCCACAGGTGAAGAGCATCCAACCTCCTTAGATACCCAGTGTGTGTTTGGGTACCAGCCCCTTCCTGCCAGGGCCCCCTGTGCCAGCCCAGGGACAGGGCAAGACTTGGCCCCTCCTCAGCAGTCCTGAAGAGCAGTGGAAGCTGCTCAGAAAGGCCACTGGGCACAGCCTGTATCGTTCCTCATGAACTCAACTACAGACTTGGCTGGGGGGAGGAAAAGAAAAATCTGAACAAAATGTTGCTAATCTGTCCAAGTAGGGATGTGACTGATCTCCCTGGGGCTAATTCTGTGTATGAAGTTAAATATATGCCTAGAGGGTTTCCTGAATGCATCCAGAAAGTTCATCCACTCTCAAGCTGGAGAAATAAATGAGTGCAAAGTCACAGGAATTGACATCTCTTGGGTCTGAGTGATTTTCTGACATTGCTGGTTGACTTCACTGTGGGAGTAGGGCCCAAGTTCTCAGCAAAGGGACCGTGTTCAGGGGGCTGCACTCTGCCGGGAATTTGTACATTTGCAGTCTCAGACAAATTTATTTTTGTAGTTGCCATATGTGAGGGCTTTTCATAATCGCCATCTGTGGAACGAAAGGCAGTCCAGGCTAAAATGTGCGCAGTTGCAAATATTGGAAAATATGGCTATTATAAAAAGTTGTAAGAACTTTATGCAAATGTTCCATCTACAGTGGAAGGGCCAGATTCTAATATCACGCATGGTGCACAGTAACAGATTTTTCCTAGGTATGCCGGGATGGCCACACTGTGCCTGAGATTAGAATGTGTTTCAAAAATGGATTATTGGGATATGAAAGAGCCAATGATGAGGAAAATCAGATTTTACTGAGCTTTTTCTTTTTTTCTTCACTCTTACTATGTGAGAATTGGCTTTCAGCATAGTTTCTGGTCTTTGTAATTCATTAGGAAAATTGGCAATAAACTAATGGCAAAATGTGAAAACTAGTTTTCCTCCTTAAGAAATTCACATCATCAAATTAGGACAGAGAAATGATCTCTTTACACCCAGTTGCTCAGAGCAACTGGCAAATTTTGACTACACGAAGCATTACCTGAAGCAAACCACAGTGTCTGCATTCCCTGGGGACTCCCCTGAGGTGCTGTCCGCAGGCACTGGTGGCATTGAAGTTCTGGTGGTGTGCAGGTTAATTCACTCTGCAAATCCTACTATCAGTTTATCTTCATTTGTTTAAATCCTTGCATTTGATATTTTATTCCCCCCCCCCCCCATATCCAGATACTGTCTTCTTTCTTGTCTCTTTGGGGAGGAGGTAAGTGAGATTTGGATGCAAGCCATAATTATTCTGGGAAAATCACCCTTCAGCTTTTATTTATATGCAAAATCTTGCCCTGCAGCAGCTTGACGGCTACACGAGGCTAGGAAGGCAATACCAGCCTACCTCCAGGGTTTCTCTCCTTCCTAAATGATATCTTGCTGGTCCTTGTCTCATCCTCAATTCTCGGTGACCCAGGTTTAGGGAGAGAAGTTGGCATGGCTATTCTGTTCTCATCTCCAGAGAAACCCAGCACTGGCCAGGTAAGAAGCTCCCCTTGGACAGGGAATATTGGATTTTCTAAGACAAAGGGAGCAGTGAAGCCAGCTCCTGGCTAGAGCTGAAGCAGCCCTGGCAGCACTCCACAGCTAGAAAGCCCCTTGAGACTTTTGAGTTCTTCAGTACTGAGTAGCAGCTGCAGCAGCAGCTTTCCATGGGTTTGGATTAAGGGAACTTTCTCGGAATGTTCTGAGTGCAGAGGGTGTCTGATGTTTGGAAGTGCAGAGTGTTCCTAATGATTCCCATGGAAATCACAGTATCAGTTGGTTCTGAAAATGAGGTCCCTGGTCTAAACAGCTGGGTTTGCAGGCAGGGACCAAACCCTCTGAGGTGTTTTGTGGGATCATTATTATACAGCAGTTTTGCTGTATCCAAGCTGAACAATTTTTTTCTTCAGTACACAGGATTCTTGAAAAGCAAGGGCTACCCGTGCAGACCAATTGCAATGGCAGATCCAGGGATTTAGCAAAGGCTAAAACCAAAACTGGTCTCTGCACATGCTTTCTAATCTAAACAAAATCTGAAAGTTTATCAGTTGTCCCTGAGAGCAACACCTCTGAGTTAGTGATGCTTCTCAGGCCACCTGAGAGATGATATAAATCTTTATAACTTGCAAGTGAAGCAATCAAATTTTAATGGAAAAATGTTTCTGTCTTTGGGAAAATGTGATAAATATGCCACTGTGAAGGGGCAGAGAACTTTTGCAGGAAATATTCATTAAGACTGACTATGAATATTCAGTATACACCTGAAAGCCCACATAGTTATTATATTTTAAATAAATACTTGCTTTTCAAATGTTGTTTTAACTAGTCATCTATCTTCAGATATTGTCAAAACATCACTCATCATACATCTGTCTAAATGCTATCCAGATGCTGCTGAACTAGTTTCTTTTTTAGGTATATATATTAAAGTATTCCTTTTCACAGAAAGTTTTGAGTGTAAAAATTATATATTTGTCTGAGGTTGGAAAACTGCATGGTACTGTTGCTGATGCAGGATTGGAATGAGGGATACTTTTTGTATGATATTATGAACAGTAAGTGGACTTTGGTGGTGGACATGAGGATCCCCATATAGTCTTAGCTTTTTAAATGAATTCTCTCATTCTTATGTTCTCTGCTGCCTCATCATAAAAAAAAAAAATAAGAACGGGGGATTGGAAAATACTGTGTGGTTCATCATGATCCCCTCCTTCAGCAGGACAACATCATGCAGTTGCTTTTATGAACTTAATCTACACAACTGTAAATAAAAGTGAATTTCATGTTCCACCATCTCTCTTGAAAATGTGCCCCAGGAATGTAATGGGGCTAAAAACATCTCTGCTGGAGTAGCCCTAATATATGCATGATCCCTTCACACACACCTGTCCTTGGAGGAGTTGCTCTCTGCAGTGCTTTTCCCTCCCTCACGCTCACTCTAGAGCATTTATGGGCAGAAATATTTTCTTCTCTTAAGTCCTAGTCTTGCAAAACTGGTGGCAGACAGTAGCTAGAGATGAGCTCAGTGGGTCAGAGCAGGGTGGTGAAAATGCCCCAGTTGCAGGTTCAATCCCTCTGTGGGCCATCCACGTAAGAGTTGGACTTGATGATCCCTGTGAGTCCCTTCCAGCTCAGAGCACTCTGTGGGTTCTGGGGTGGGATGCCCTGCTGTCAGTGCCTTTCTCTTCCCCAGCTGTCTTCCACTGCACATTACTGCTTAAATGCAGTTACCTTACATGTGAGGATCAAAACTCTGCATATTCTTAATCATAGAATCATGGAATGGTTTGGGCTGGAAGGGACCTTAAAGACCTTGAGATCTTTGTCTACTGATGTTTGAACTGATGCCATGTCCACTGATGACTGACCTTATTTCTGCGGGCAAGTCACATAACTGTCTCTGGATCAAACTCGCCTTTGCTGTAAATCCATGAAGCCTTGTGTGTTTCATTGCACCTGTGTCAGCTGTGGAATTTATCCAGATTCTTTCTCTGCAATATGTCAAGCTGGTGAATAGACTCAGAATTACCTCTCCAGTGTTATATACCTCTCCAAGGTATTTTGGACTTGAGAAATTAAAACCAGGCTGATAAAAATTATTCTTGGACTCCCAGACTACTGCTTTTAAGAATAATGCCAATACAATATTGAGGAAGTATATATCAATCTGTCCCTAAAATGAAAAAAATCTTGTTACCAGTAAGCACAAAGGTGTGTTCCACCATTATTTAAGAGAAACACAAGATTGGCTACATTTATACTTGTTCCCTTCCGCAGCTCTGTCAGGGATATAATTTAAAAAGCTTTCCTTGTATAGATGTTCCGTTGTGGGGTTTTGTTCTCTTTCTCTAAGCATGCATAGATTTTAGACTACTTCCCTTAAAAGAAAAAGTTACTCAAAGTGAAATATTCCTTTAGATCCAGTCACATCTATTCTAGTAAGAAAATTTGTACTTAATAGCTGTTGTTATTGTCAGTTTTTTCAATACAATGAAAACCTTTTTTACTTTCTTCAGTACTTTTGTTGCTTGAAAATGATATTGTTCTAAATTATTGTTCTGTCAGCTGGGGGAAGGGTTGTCAGTAAAAGAGAGGCATTATACTGGTGTTGCACATGCAAGGTCATCTGTACCTCTCTGTGTTTGAACCAATGCTGTTGTGGTTGGTAAGAGGGGGAGGTACAAGGCTCTTTGAGGCAAGGGAAATTTATTGCATTGCTTTTCCAAAAATTACTGCCTATGGAAGTGGAGCTTGGGGTATGGTGGAACCAGAAGCTTGCTTTATTCTTTGATGATAGTAAAAAGTTCTTTAAAAAGCCACATCCAAGCATGAAAAAATGCCCTGTGATGAGTGTAGTACTTCAGGTCTTGGTTGCTGTAACTGGTAGTGGGAGCACAGTGATAGGACTCCTCTAAAACATCCCCCCGGGACAGACACATAAATCCCGTGGCATGGGAAAGTGGAAAACTGGAGAAAGTTTCAGACTGCATTTATTTTAATTTTTTCTTCCGTGGAGTTCATATGAGCAAGTGGAAGGAGTGAGTGCCCCGGCATCCCCTTCCAGATATTCCATATTTCCATATCCAAATATTCCATATTTCTGACTCCCAAAGGCCTCCCTGGAATGTGAGGGAGCAATGCAGCAGGAGTTGCTAAAAGCCCTGGTTAGAGCTGTAATTAATGGATAGGGACATGTGAGGAACCCTGTCCTCGCAGGGATTTCAGATACAGCATTTCAGCGACAGTCAGCTTCCTGTCAGCGTTAGGGCCCCCATTACCCCCCTTGAATATCGCCTAGAACCACAGCAATTTTTTAGCAGTAAAGTGCTTTTTCTGCAGCTGCGTGGGGCTGCAAGGGAATTGGCTGCTCAGATTCACCTCTGCCTGCTGCAGCTGCTTCTGCTGGTGCAGGAAATGAGGGATTGCCTAGCAGAGCTGTGAGCTGGAGAAGGGCTTTTGAAAGCAGCCTTCCAGGGAGGATAAGATTTGTAAAGGAAGCAGAGCCTGTGTGGAAGATCAGGGATAGAAATTCTGGGTGGTTTGACATTATTTAGGGAAGGCAGCTGGTTCTCAACAGCTCCCAGGCCCTTGAAGAAAGTTTGAAGGGAAGGAAGGCGCTTCAGGATCTGGTAGCAGGAGGGCTGCGTGCCTTGAGATGTGAGCAATACCTTGCAAGAGGCGCAGCTCCTGGAAAAATGCAATACCTGGATTTGAGTGTAATTCTCAGAGGAGGAGCAAATTGTAATTTTTAATTGGATGGTAGACAGTTCACTGGAAAATTAAGGTAGGAAGTAAATAACAGCCTGAAGGAATAAAAAAAAAAAAAAAAAGAGACTGTATTCTGCATAAATCTTGGCTTAAGGGAGTTCACTGTAGGAAGAGAACACTGAAATGGTGTTTAGTGTTAGCAAAATGTATCATCAATACTTTCATGTCTTGTTTTTCCTCTTCTCAACATCCCTGGGATCAGTGCTTTGCTGGCCATGTAACAGAATAATCTTTACAAGCTGGGGATGGGGGAGTTTTGTTTTCTTACCATAAATGGAGGTTTTTGATGAAAAATAAGTGTTTTATGGAGGCATCCTGCTGCCACTGAACATAGGTAGCCTTGATGAACATTTGAAAATACCAGAGAACTGGTAAGTTAAATATTGCACTGCTAGGGCCTTCTCACTGTTACAGTTTAAACTAAAAACTTAAGACCAAAGCTAGAAGTTCCACAGCCTAATGCTGCTAAAATTTATGTTCTTCACTCTGAACTGAAGCTCTGCTGCTTCAGTAACTAAAAAGAGGTCTTTCTTAGACTAAAAATACTGTGTTGAACAACAGGAAGTCAAGTTATATCAGCTTAATATTAAATTAATGGTCATTCATATACATCATTACCTCATACCATAACCTGTGCAGCTGTTCATGACATCTGCATCCAATCTATAGTTCATGACATGTCTTGACAGATACTTTACCAGAACCCCCGCCATGACTAATCTTGTAGTCATCAATTCTGCCTTTTTTACATTTGCTTGTTAATAAATGTAAATCTTCCTCGATATATGTATTCCAGCAGTGTGCCTGTATGTTCTAACAGTTACCCACATTTAATGCTCCTTTGGGATCTTTGGGCATGTAAGGAGCAATGAAAATGCACTTGGCACTTGTACATGTCATGGTAAAGTTTAATCTTTTATGATGGAAAGAGGCTGAGCCTATAAAATAAAAATAGTGCAGAAATTGTTCCTTGTTCTGGAAAACTGTCCAGATTCTATAGGCTGGAAATAATATTTACTGCTCTAGAGAGGACTGTCTTCAGCCAGATCACTGTGGGACTGAGGTTCTTCCAAAACAAGAAGATGACCACAGTCCTAGAATCAGCAGCAACCCTCCTTGGCTTCCCATGTGATGTAGATTTTCCCAACTCACATGTGCACACATTACTGTAAAATTAAAATGTCATCCTTCTGGTAGAATATTGAGTGCAGTTCCCCAGTAATGGAATTAACTCTTGGCTAAGAACTAGAGAGAAACCGATCAATGAAGATGTGCAAAATTTTCCAAAAAGCATTAGACATGGTTTGAGTCTGCACAGTTGGTTCCACACTGGAAACAGTCTCTTGGATTGCTTAAATGAAGATTAGATCTATTCAGGTATGACATGTGAATATAACTGCTTTTTCTTAGGGTGCCAAATCCAGCAGGTTGAAAATTATACTACTGTTTGGCTGGAGATTGATGACTCTAAAAGGTAGACTTAGGGCTTGCTTGGAATTCTTGCTTACTGATGGTGAATCATGGCTGAAAACAGCCTCCTGTTTTTATCTCTCCAAGAGCCCTAGGAAAAAAAGAAAGCAGCATTCATGTGAAGAAATTGTTTTCCCCCACATCATGTATTAACTTCAGCAGGTAGAAATGAGTTCAGAGTTCATGAGTATCTAAAGCTCCCCACTTTTCAACACTTTTTGTTTCTCTTTGCTTTTGACTCCGTTTAGAGTAGAAGAGTGGAATGGAAATGTCATTTTAAGGGATTATACTTCCTTGTTGTCCCTGATCTGTCTTAATTGTGTAGGAATTCAGACAGATTTTCTTTGTGTTCTTTGAATGAGATCAGCAGTAATATAACTGATAAAAAAATGGCATTGGCTCTGGCTCTGGAATAAGGACAATTCTTATGAGAAAAAATAGTAATTTATTCAAGGGTGAGCTAGTACCAGCTGCAGTGATGCATTTTTCTACACAGATGAACTGTGAAGGTTTGTTAAGCAAAGAATATTGAGTGTGCAGAAAACTGTAAAAGTTACCAAATCCAGCATGGATGAGCGGGAGCTGAAAGGGACTTGGAAAAGCGATGCCATCATAAAAGTGAGAGCTTTTCAAAACAAATGTTTGTCACCAGTTTAAAATTCTTACTGCATTTCTTAATCTCCAAGTATTTTTTTGTATCCTCTTCCCTAGTGTGCTGTTGGTGCAAGGTTGGCACCTTTCAGGCTGTCACGAGCTGTCCTTGTGAACGGGTTTTGTGATGGTTCGTGGGGGATCTCAGGGTGCAAAAAACCGACACGGTACAGGGGGTTTGCAGTGGTAATCAACACAAATGCACTTTTATTGAAATAACCGCAACAGAAATGCATTGGGGAAGGATTGGGGGAAAAGGGGAAAATAAGGAAAAGAGGGAGGAAGAAGAAAAGGGTATATAGCTACCAAATGTGGAACTGCAAAGTCCTTTGGTGCCCAGCCGATGGAGTTCACCAGGTCACGTCTGGGGACATCTCAGGGATGCAGTTCATCTGGACCATAATTATGCTCTTCTTTGATGGGGGAAGGGGGATGAATTTTGAAACCAAGTCAAAGGTAGTGTATTGTATCTTTGGGGGAGAGAATGGTGTTTGGAAAAGGGTACACACAGTCCATGTTCTCAGCGGTGGGTGAGAGCCATTGTCTTCTTGGTCCACTGCTCACACCTGCAGCATCTGTCTGCTTTGGTCGGCTCGCCTCCCCCCGCACACCTCCCTGGGTTGGGGGTCCCAGTCCCAGTCCTTGGAAATTGTGTGAGGGATTTCACATAGGGATTTCATGTCTGGCTTTTTCTCTGGCAAAGAGGCTTCTTACATCTCAGTTTGTCTGTCACAGTGGTTGCAAATGAGCGAGAGGCGTCTCCTGTGGGGGACCACCCCCAAAACACAGGAGAAGTCCAGCCAGGCCGAGGGGTGGGGAAAAATCCCAGAGCTATTGTTGCAAAATTGTCAGAATGTCCTTTTTCTTCTCATTAGTGTAGCATAAAGTAAACACACCTGTGAAAACAATAGCTTAGCAATTCTCTCAGGTCTCGGGGCCTTCAGTGTGTAACTCTTCTCCTAGAGAGCCAGAGATTTTAGACAGGGGGATCTTTTCTTCAGTGATCCCCCAGTGACGACCCCGAGGCAGATGAGGGAAATTTCAGAAAGACTCTCACACAGGTGTAGCATCAGCCTGAGCCTGCCAGAGGGAGCTGGACACCTTTATAGTGTTGAGATGGGGGCATTGCCCTGGGAGCTGCCAACAACAACTGCTGGGAATGAGGACAGTGGATATGGAGAGCCCCAAATAAAGACCTCTTGTAGCCTTCAGGGGGTGTGAATTGCCAGCATAGGCCATTGCTCTCCAGGCCTGTTTTGTACATTGATTACAAAGAGTTGTTTTAAATCTCTTCTGGTAGCCATGGTAAATCACCGCTTTAATTACTGTCTAGGCAGCTGGCTTGTTGAATTCTGTTGAATGGCATTAGCTTATTCACTTAATTCTGAATTGCAAAAAGGCCACATTTAAATTTACCATCTCTCAGGTTCAGTTGATCTGAGAAATAAAATATCTGAGAGGATGTAAGAAAATCTGGCTGATGTTTTACTGGAAGGGTGTCAGAGAGACAGTAATGAAATAATTTAGGTTATGTATAGACATGCATAGTCAACCCCTTTTCCCCTCCTTTTCACAGGGAGGCAAAAAAAGAAGGAGCAGAGCAGTGCTCCTACTCTGTAATATTCATGAATTATGAGGATCGCTTTATTTTTCTTTCTTTGTGGGTTCACAGGCTCACCTCATGCACAGTTCTTTGTCTGGGCTCTTAAGCCAGTTTCATGGTCACATTCCATCTGGGACAGTAATTAACTAATAGTGATTATATCCCTGGGGCCTCTGGTATCATCCTCTGCTTTTATGGGAAGGTCTCTGCCATCATCTCATGACTGTCAGTAACTTTGGGAACAGTTTAGGATATCTTATGAGTGACTTGGGGATACTTCATCAGAGCTTGATGTTAAAATGTAGAGCATGACTGGAGACCAGTCACACAGCCCTTTCCTGCACAGCTATGGGCAGGTACTAATCCTACCATCTAGAGGCTATTTTGCTTGTAACTCTGGCTCTCCTCTGAAGTAAGGCCTTCTCTTGCCTCCAAAGCAGCCAGAACAATAAATCTGGAACTAATGGTTTAAACCTTGGATCAAATCGTGCAGAAGTCCCTTGCAATTGGTCTTGGTAATTCTCTTTCCTGGAGAGGATCTACCCCATGCCCACAATGTGTGCATGGATATCCATTGTTGCCGCAGGTTGTGGGAAGGTTTGCTCTTCTGCACAGTAAATGGATGGTCTGAAACTTCCTCACAAGAGCTGTTTCACTCATTTCCTCTTCTCTGTTATTTTCATTCCAAAAAATTTATTAAATTCAGGCTCATATTCAAAACCTTGGATACAACAAAACGAAAAAATTGAGCAACTCACGAAACCTGCAGTTGAATGCAATATTTATGCAAAATAACAGAATTTTAGGGGAGTTGGCACTAACTGCCTACAGTGCATTAGATAGAGTCCCAATAAAGGGAATCTTTCCTAAATTCAGGAAAATTCAGGAAAGCGCCTCCCGGAATTTCCCTAGAATTCAGCAAGTGCTTTGCAGCTTGAAATTGGAAGGAAAGCCTCAGATTTAGCAGCCAGAGCTTCAGGAGGAGCAGCAGCGAGCACAGCATCGGTTTTGCAGCAGCTCCTTCCATGTGCATGTTTTTGGGAGTTGAAAGGCTTGCAGAGTGTTAAAGTAGCTTTTTCTCTCCGCTGGAAAGCTGCACGCTCAGTGCCAGTGTTCTGCAGCTTCTTTCTTCACGTTTCAGCAGCTAGCACGCTCTCCGTGTGCTGGAGAAGCGGCAGAGGCTTCCTTGCCGGAGAAGCGGCACCTTCGCCGGCAGAGAGCATCCTGCCGGCCGCGGTGCGCTCCGGAGCGGGGGCTTGTGCCGAAAGAGGCCGGCAACAGGCGCTTACCTTCGGACAGCTCCGGATCGCCGTCTAATGCGTCTCTTGTCGCCTACACGGCAGGGAAAAGCTTTTCCACTCTGTCTAGGAAGGAGAAAGTGTGCCAGCACAGCAAATGCCTCCCGGACTTTCCCTGGAATTCAGCAAGTGCTTTGCAGCTTGAAATTGGAAGGAAAGCCTCAGATTTAGCAGCCAGAGCTTCAGGAGGAGCAGCAGCGAGCACAGCATCGGTTTTGCAGCAGCTCCTTCCATGTGCATGTTTTTGGGAGTGGAAAGGCTTGCAGAGTGTTAAAGTAGCTTTTTCTCTCCGCTGGAAAGCTGCACGCTCAGTGCCAGTGTTCTGCAGCTTCTTTCTTCACGTTTCAGCAGCTAGCACGCTCTCCGTGTGCTGGAGAAGCGGCAGAGGCTTCCTTGCCGGAGAAGCGGCACCTTCGCCGGCAGAGAGCATCCTGCCGGCCGCGGTGCGCTCCGGAGCGGGGGCTTGTGCCGAAAGAGGCCGGCAACAGGCGCTTACCTTCGGACAGCTCCGGATCGCCGTCTAATGCGTCTCTTGTCGCCTACACGGCAGGGAAAAGCTTTTCCACTCTGTCTAGGAAGGAGAAAGTGTGCCAGCACAGCAAATGCCTCCCGGACTTTCCCTGCAATTCAGCAAGTGCTTTGCAGCTTGAAATTGGAAGGAAAGCCTCAGATTTAGCAGCCAGAGCTTCAGGAGGAGCAGCAGCGAGCACAGCATCGGTTTTGCAGCAGCTCCTTCCATGTGCATGTTTTTGGGAGTGGAAAGGCTTGCAGAGTGTTAAAGTAGCTTTTTCTCTCCGCTGGAAAGCTGCACGCTCAGTGCCAGTCTTCTGCAGCTTCTTTCTTCACGTTTCAGCAGCTAGCACGCTCTCCGTGTGCTGGAGAAGCGGCAGAGGCTTCCTTGCCGGAGAAGCGGCACCTTCGCCGGCAGAGAGCATCCTGCCGGCCGCGGTGCGCTCCGGAGCGGGGGCTTGTGCCGAAAGAGGCCGGCAACAGGCGCTTACCTTCGGACAGCTCCGGATCGCCATCTAATGCGTCTCTTGTCGCCTACACGGCAGGGAAAAGCTTTTCCACTCTGTCTAGGAAGGAGAAAGTGTGCCAGCACAGCAAATGCCTCCCGGACTTTCCCTGGAATTCAGCAAGTGCTTTGCAGCTTGAAATTGGAAGGAAAGCCTCAGATTTAGCAGCCAGAGCTTCAGGAGGAGCAGCAGCGAACACAGCATCGGTTTTGCAGCAGCTCCTTCCATGTGCATGTTTTTGGGAGTGGAAAGGCTTGCAGAGTGTTAAAGTAGCTTTTTCTCTCCGCTGGAAAGCTGCACGCTCAGTGCCAGTCTTCTGCAGCTTCTTTCTTCACGTTTCAGCAGCTAGCACGCTCTCCGTGTGCTGGAGAAGCGGCCGAGGCTTCCTTGCCGGAGAAGCGGCACCTTCGCCGGCAGAGAGCATCCTGCCGGCCGCGGTGCGCTCCGGAGCGGGGGCTTGTGCCGAAAGAGGCCGGCAACAGGCGCTTACCTTCGGACAGCTCCGGATCGCCGTCTAATGCGTCTCTTGTCGCCTACACGGCAGGGAAAAGCTTTTCCACTCTGTCTAGGAAGGAGAAAGTGTGCCAGCACAGCAAATGCCTCCCGGACTTTCCCTGCAATTCAGCAAGTGCTTTGCAGCTTGAAATTGGAAGGAAAGCCTCAGATTTAGCAGCCAGAGCTTCAGGAGGAGCAGCAGCGAGCACAGCATCGGTTTTGCAGCAGCTCCTTCCATGTGCATGTTTTTGGGAGTGGAAAGGCTTGCAGAGTGTTAAAGTAGCTTTTTCTCTCCGCTGGAAAGCTGCACGCTCAGTGCCAGTCTTCTGCAGCTTCTTTCTTCACGTTTCAGCAGCTAGCACGCTCTCCGTGTGCTGGAGAAGCGGCAGAGGCTTCCTTGCCGGAGAAGCGGCACCTTCGCCGGCAGAGAGCATCCTGCCGGCCGCGGTGCGCTCCGGAGCGGGGGCTTGTGCCGAAAGAGGCCGGCAACAGGCGCTTACCTTCGGACAGCTCCGGATCGCCGTCTAATGCGTCTCTTGTCGCCTACACGGCAGGGAAAAGCTTTTCCACTCTGTCTAGGAAGGAGAAAGTGTGCCAGCACAGCAAATGCCTCCCGGACTTTCCCTGCAATTCAGCAAGTGCTTTGCAGCTTGAAATTGGAAGGAAAGCCTCAGATTTAGCAGCCAGAGCTTCAGGAGGAGCAGCAGCGAGCACAGCATCGGTTTTGCAGCAGCTCCTTCCATGTGCATGTTTTTGGGAGTGGAAAGGCTTGCAGAGTGTTAAAGTAGCTTTTTCTCTCCGCTGGAAAGCTGCACGCTCAGTGCCAGTCTTCTGCAGCTTCTTTCTTCACGTTTCAGCAGCTAGCACGCTCTCCGTGTGCTGGAGAAGCGGCAGAGGCTTCCTTGCCGGAGAAGCGGCACCTTCGCCGGCAGAGAGCATCCTGCCGGCCGCGGTGCGCTCCGGAGCGGGGGCTTGTGCCGAAAGAGGCCGGCAACAGGCGCTTACCTTCGGACAGCTCCGGATCGCCGTCTAATGCGTCTCTTGTCGCCTACACGGCAGGGAAAAGCTTTTCCACTCTGTCTAGGAAGGAGAAAGTGTGCCAGTACAGCAAATGCCTCCCGGACTTTCCCTGCAATTCAGCAAGTGCTTTGCAGCTTGAAATTGGAAGGAAAGCCTCAGATTTAGCAGCCAGAGCTTCAGGAGGAGCAGCAGCGAGCACAGCATCGGTTTTGCAGCAGCTCCTTCCATGTGCATGTTTTTGGGAGTGGAAAGGCTTGCAGAGTGTTAAAGTAGCTTTTTCTCTCCGTTGGAAAGCTGCACGCTCAGTGCCAGTCTTCTGCAGCTTCTTTCTTCACGTTTCAGCAGCTAGCACGCTCTCCGTGTGCTGGAGAAGCGGCAGAGGCTTCCTTGCCGGAGAAGCGGCACCTTCGCCGGCAGAGAGCATCCTGCCGGCCGCGGTGCGCTCCGGAGCGGGGGCTTGTGCCGAAAGAGGCCGGCAACAGGCGCTTACCTTCGGACAGCTCCGGATCGCCGTCTAATGCGTCTCTTGTCGCCTACACGGCAGGGAAAAGCTTTTCCACTCTGTCTAGGAAGGAGAAAGTGTGCCAGCACAGCAAATGCCTCCCGGACTTTCCCTGGAATTCAGCAAGTGCTTTGCAGCTTGAAATTGGAAGGAAAGCCTCAGATTTAGCAGCCAGAGCTTCAGGAGGAGCAGCAGCGAACACAGCATCGGTTTTGCAGCAGCTCCTTCCATGTGCATGTTTTTGGGAGTGGAAAGGCTTGCAGAGTGTTAAAGTAGCTTTTTCTCTCCGCTGGAAAGCTGCACGCTCAGTGCCAGTCTTCTGCAGCTTCTTTCTTCACGTTTCAGCAGCTAGCACGCTCTCCGTGTGCTGGAGAAGCGGCCGAGGCTTCCTTGCCGGAGAAGCGGCACCTTCGCCGGCAGAGAGCATCCTGCCGGCCGCGGTGCGCTCCGGAGCGGGGGCTTGTGCCGAAAGAGGCCGGCAACAGGCGCTTACCTTCGGACAGCTCCGGATCGCCGTCTAATGCGTCTCTTGTCGCCTACACGGCAGGGAAAAGCTTTTCCACTCTGTCTAGGAAGGAGAAAGTGTGCCAGCACAGCAAATGCCTCCCGGACTTTCCCTGCAATTCAGCAAGTGCTTTGCAGCTTGAAATTGGAAGGAAAGCCTCAGATTTAGCAGCCAGAGCTTCAGGAGGAGCAGCAGCGAGCACAGCATCGGTTTTGCAGCAGCTCCTTCCATGTGCATGTTTTTGGGAGTGGAAAGGCTTGCAGAGTGTTAAAGTAGCTTTTTCTCTCCGCTGGAAAGCTGCACGCTCAGTGCCAGTCTTCTGCAGCTTCTTTCTTCACGTTTCAGCAGCTAGCACGCTCTCCGTGTGCTGGAGAAGCGGCAGAGGCTTCCTTGCCGGAGAAGCGGCACCTTCGCCGGCAGAGAGCATCCTGCCGGCCGCGGTGCGCTCCGGAGCGGGGGCTTGTGCCGAAAGAGGCCGGCAACAGGCGCTTACCTTCGGACAGCTCCGGATCGCCGTCTAATGCGTCTCTTGTCGCCTACACGGCAGGGAAAAGCTTTTCCACTCTGTCTAGGAAGGAGAAAGTGTGCCAGCACAGCAAATGCCTCCCGGACTTTCCCTGGAATTCAGCAAGTGCTTTGCAGCTTGAAATTGGAAGGAAAGCCTCAGATTTAGCAGCCAGAGCTTCAGGAGGAGCAGCAGCGAGCACAGCATCGGTTTTGCAGCAGCTCCTTCCATGTGCATGTTTTTGGGAGTGGAAAGGCTTGCAGAGTGTTAAAGTAGCTTTTTCTCTCCGCTGGAAAGCTGCACGCTCAGTGCCAGTCTTCTGCAGCTTCTTTCTTCACGTTTCAGCAGCTAGCACGCTCTCCGTGTGCTGGAGAAGCGGCAGAGGCTTCCTTGCCGGAGAAGCGGCACCTTCGCCGGCAGAGAGCATCCTGCCGGCCGCGGTGCGCTCCGGAGCGGAGGCTTGTGCCGAAAGAGGCCGGCAACAGGCGCTTACCTTCGGACAGCTCCGGATCGCAGTCTAATGCGTCTCTTGTCGCCTACACGGCAGGGAAAAGCTTTTCCACTCTGTCTAGGAAGGAGAAAGTGTGCCAGCACAGCAAATGCCTCCCGGACTTTCCCTGCAATTCAGCAAGTGCTTTGCAGCTTGAAATTGGAAGGAAAGCCTCAGATTTAGCAGCCAGAGCTTCAGGAGGAGCAGCAGCGAGCACAGCATCGGTTTTGCAGCAGCTCCTTCCATGTGCATGTTTTTGGGAGTGGAAAGGCTTGCAGAGTGTTAAAGTAGCTTTTTCTCTCCGCTGGAAAGCTGCACGCTCAGTGCCAGTCTTCTGCAGCTTCTTTCTTCACGTTTCAGCAGCTAGCACGCTCTCCGTGTGCTGGAGAAGCGGCAGAGGCTTCCTTGCCGGAGAAGCGGCACCTTCGCCGGCAGAGAGCATCCTGCCGGCCGCGGTGCGCTCCGGAGCGGGGGCTTGTGCCGAAAGAGGCCGGCAACAGGCGCTTACCTTCGGACAGCTCCGGATCGCCGTCTAATGCGTCTCTTGTCGCCTACACGGCAGGGAAAAGCTTTTCCACTCTGTCTAGGAAGGAGAAAGTGTGCCAGCACAGCAAATGCCTCCCGGACTTTCCCTGGAATTCAGCAAGTGCTTTGCAGCTTGAAATTGGAAGGAAAGCCTCAGATTTAGCAGCCAGAGCTTCAGGAGGAGCAGCAGCGAGCACAGCATCGGTTTTGCAGCAGCTCCTTCCATGTGCATGTTTTTGGGAGTGGAAAGGCTTGCAGAGTGTTAAAGTAGCTTTTTCTCTCCGCTGGAAAGCTGCACGCTCAGTGCCAGTCTTCTGCAGCTTCTTTCTTCACGTTTCAGCAGCTAGCACGCTCTCCGTGTGCTGGAGAAGCGGCAGAGGCTTCCTTGCCGGAGAAGCGGCACCTTCGCCGGCAGAGAGCATCCTGCCGGCCGCGGTGCGCTCCGGAGCGGGGGCTTGTGCCGAAAGAGGCCGGCAACAGGCGCTTACCTTCGGACAGCTCCGGATCGCAGTCTAATGCGTCTCTTGTCGCCTACACGGCAGGGAAAAGCTTTTCCACTCTGTCTAGGAAGGAGAAAGTGTGCCAGCACAGCAAATGCCTCCCGGACTTTCCCTGCAATTCAGCAAGTGCTTTGCAGCTTGAAATTGGAAGGAAAGCCTCAGATTTAGCAGCCAGAGCTTCAGGAGGAGCAGCAGCGAGCACAGCATCGGTTTTGCAGCAGCTCCTTCCATGTGCATGTTTTTGGGAGTGGAGAGGCTTGCAGAGTGTTAAAGTAGCTTTTTCTCTCCGCTGGAAAGCTGCACGCTCAGTGCCAGTGTTCTGCAGCTTCTTTCTTCACGTTTCAGCAGCTAGCACGCTCTCCGTGTGCTGGAGAAGCGGCAGAGGCTTCCTTGCCGGAGAAGCGGCACCTTCGCCGGCAGAGAGCATCCTGCCGGCCGCGGTGCGCTCCGGAGCGGGGGCTTGTGCCGAAAGAGGCCGGCAACAGGCGCTTACCTTCGGACAGCTCCGGATCGCCGTCTAATGCGTCTCTTGTCGCCTACACGGCAGGGAAAAGCTTTTCCACTCTGTCTAGGAAGGAGAAAGTGTGCCAGCACAGCAAATGCCTCCCGGACTTTCCCTGCAATTCAGCAAGTGCTTTGCAGCTTGAAATTGGAAGGAAAGCCTCAGATTTAGCAGCCAGAGCTTCAGGAGGAGCAGCAGCGAGCACAGCATCGGTTTTGCAGCAGCTCCTTCCATGTGCATGTTTTTGGGAGTGGAAAGGCTTGCAGAGTGTTAAAGTAGCTTTTTCTCTCCGCTGGAAAGCTGCACGCTCAGTGCCAGTGTTCTGCAGCTTCTTTCTTCACGTTTCAGCAGCTAGCACGCTCTCCGTGTGCTGGAGAAGCGGCAGAGGCTTCCTTGCCGGAGAAGCGGCACCTTCGCCGGCAGAGAGCATCCTGCCGGCCGCGGTGCGCTCCGGAGCGGGGGCTTGTGCCGAAAGAGGCCGGCAACAGGCGCTTACCTTCGGACAGCTCCGGATGCCCGTCTAATGCGTCTCTTGTCGCCTACACGGCAGGGAAAAGCTTTTCCACACTGTCTAGGAAGGAGAAAGTGTGCCAGCACAGCAAATGCCTCCCGGACTTTCCCTGCAATTCAGCAAGTGCTTTGCAGCTTGAAATTGGAAGGAAAGCCTCAGATTTAGCAGCCAGAGCTTCAGGAGGAGCAGCAGCGAGCACAGCATCGGTTTTGCAGCAGCTCCTTCCATGTGCATGTTTTTGGGAGTGGAAAGGCTTGCAGAGTGTTAAAGTAGCTTTTTCTCTCCGCTGGAAAGCTGCACGCTCAGTGCCAGTCTTCTGCAGCTTCTTTCTTCACGTTTCAGCAGCTAGCACGCTCTCCGTGTGCTGGAGAAGCGGCAGAGGCTTCCTTGCCGGAGAAGCGGCACCTTCGCCGGCAGAGAGCATCCTGCCGGCCGCGGTGCGCTCCGGAGCGGGGGCTTGTGCCGAAAGAGGCCGGCAACAGGCGCTTACCTTCGGACAGCTCCGGATCGCCGTCTAATGCGTCTCTTGTCGCCTACACGGCAGGGAAAAGCTTTTCCACTCTGTCTAGGAAGGAGAAAGTGTGCCAGCACAGCAAATGCCTCCCGGACTTTCCCTGCAATTCAGCAAGTGCTTTGCAGCTTGAAATTGGAAGGAAAGCCTCAGGTTTAGCAGCCAGAGCTTCAGGAGGAGCAGCAGCGAGCACAGCATCGGTTTTGCAGCAGCTCCTTCCATGTGCATGTTTTTGGGAGTGGAAAGGCTTGCAGAGTGTTAAAGTAGCTTTTTCTCTCCGCTGGAAAGCTGCACGCTCAGTGCCAGTGTTCTGCAGCTTCTTTCTTCACGTTTCAGCAGCTAGCACGCTCTCCGTGTGCTGGAGAAGCGGCAGAGGCTTCCTTGCCGGAGAAGCGGCACCTTCGCCGGCAGAGAGCATCCTGCCGGCCGCGGTGCGCTCCGGAGCGGGGGCTTGTGCCGAAAGAGGCCGGCAACAGGCGCTTACCTTCGGACAGCTCCGGATCGCCGTCTAATGCGTCTCTTGTCGCCTACACGGCAGGGAAAAGCTTTTCCACTCTGTCTAGGAAGGAGAAAGTGTGCCAGCACAGCAAATGCCTCCCGGACTTTCCCTGCAATTCAGCAAGTGCTTTGCAGCTTGAAATTGGAAGGAAAGCCTCAGATTTAGCAGCCAGAGCTTCAGGAGGAGCAGCAGCGAGCACAGCATCGGTTTTGCAGCAGCTCCTTCCATGTGCATGTTTTTGGGAGTGGAAAGGCTTGCAGAGTGTTAAAGTAGCTTTTTCTCTCCGCTGGAAAGCTGCACGCTCAGTGCCAGTCTTCTGCAGCTTCTTTCTTCACGTTTCAGCAGCTAGCACGCTCTCCGTGTGCTGGAGAAGCGGCAGAGGCTTCCTTGCCGGAGAAGCGGCACCTTCGCCGGCAGAGAGCATCCTGCCGGCCGCGGTGCGCTCCGGAGCGGGGGCTTGTGCCGAAAGAGGCCGGCAACAGGCGCTTACCTTCGGACAGCTCCGGATCGCAGTCTAATGCGTCTCTTGTCGCCTACACGGCAGGGAAAAGCTTTTCCACTCTGTCTAGGAAGGAGAAAGTGTGCCAGCACAGCAAATGCCTCCCGGACTTTCCCTGCAATTCAGCAAGTGCTTTGCAGCTTGAAATTGGAAGGAAAGCCTCAGATTTAGCAGCCAGAGCTTCAGGAGGAGCAGCAGCGAGCACAGCATCGGTTTTGCAGCAGCTCCTTCCATGTGCATGTTTTTGGGAGTGGAGAGGCTTGCAGAGTGTTAAAGTAGCTTTTTCTCTCCGCTGGAAAGCTGCACGCTCAGTGCCAGTCTTCTGCAGCTTCTTTCTTCACGTTTCAGCAGCTAGCACGCTCTCCGTGTGCTGGAGAAGCGGCAGAGGCTTCCTTGCCGGAGAAGCGGCACCTTCGCCGGCAGAGAGCATCCTGCCGGCCGCGGTGCGCTCCGGAGCGGGGGCTTGTGCCGAAAGAGGCCGGCAACAGGCGCTTACCTTCGGACAGCTCCGGATCGCCGTCTAATGCGTCTCTTGTCGCCTACACGGCAGGGAAAAGCTTTTCCACTCTGTCTAGGAAGGAGAAAGTGTGCCAGCACAGCAAATGCCTCCCGGACTTTCCCTGCAATTCAGCAAGTGCTTTGCAGCTTGAAATTGGAAGGAAAGCCTCAGGTTTAGCAGCCAGAGCTTCAGGAGGAGCAGCAGCGAGCACAGCATCGGTTTTGCAGCAG
Source organism: Fringilla coelebs (assembly GCF_963513975.1). Classification (NCBI taxonomy): domain Eukaryota; kingdom Metazoa; phylum Chordata; class Aves; order Passeriformes; family Fringillidae; genus Fringilla; species Fringilla coelebs. The sequence continues at coordinate 1,193,413 of NW_028167542.1, forward strand.
CTCCTTCCATGTGCATGTTTTTGGGAGTGGAAAGGCTTGCAGAGTGTTAAAGTAGCTTTTTCTCTCCGCTGGAAAGCTGCACGCTCAGTGCCAGTGTTCTGCAGCTTCTTTCTTCACGTTTCAGCAGCTAGCACGCTCTCCGTGTGCTGGAGAAGCGGCAGAGGCTTCCTTGCCGGAGAAGCGGCACCTTCGCCGGCAGAGAGCATCCTGCCGGCCGCGGTGCGCTCCGGAGCGGGGGCTTGTGCCGAAAGAGGCCGGCAACAGGCGCTTACCTTCGGACAGCTCCGGATCGCCGTCTAATGCGTCTCTTGTCGCCTACACGGCAGGGAAAAGCTTTTCCACTCTGTCTAGGAAGGAGAAAGTGTGCCAGCACAGCAAATGCCTCCCGGACTTTCCCTGCAATTCAGCAAGTGCTTTGCAGCTTGAAATTGGAAGGAAAGCCTCAGATTTAGCAGCCAGAGCTTCAGGAGGAGCAGCAGCGAGCACAGCATCGGTTTTGCAGCAGCTCCTTCCATGTGCATGTTTTTGGGAGTGGAAAGGCTTGCAGAGTGTTAAAGTAGCTTTTTCTCTCCGCTGGAAAGCTGCACGCTCAGTGCCAGTCTTCTGCAGCTTCTTTCTTCACGTTTCAGCAGCTAGCACGCTCTCCGTGTGCTGGAGAAGCGGCAGAGGCTTCCTTGCCGGAGAAGCGGCACCTTCGCCGGCAGAGAGCATCCTGCCGGCCGTGGTGCGCTCCGGAGCGGGGGCTTGTGCCGAAAGAGGCCGGCAACAGGCGCTTACCTTCGGACAGCTCCGGATCGCCGTCTAATGCGTCTCTTGTCGCCTACACGGCAGGGAAAAGCTTTTCCACTCTGTCTAGGAAGGAGAAAGTGTGCCAGTACAGCAAATGCCTCCCGGACTTTCCCTGCAATTCAGCAAGTGCTTTGCAGCTTGAAATTGGAAGGAAAGCCTCAGATTTAGCAGCCAGAGCTTCAGGAGGAGCAGCAGCGAGCACAGCATCGGTTTTGCAGCAGCTCCTTCCATGTGCATGTTTTTGGGAGTGGAAAGGCTTGCAGAGTGTTAAAGTAGCTTTTTCTCTCCGTTGGAAAGCTGCACGCTCAGTGCCAGTCTTCTGCAGCTTCTTTCTTCACGTTTCAGCAGCTAGCACGCTCTCCGTGTGCTGGAGAAGCGGCAGAGGCTTCCTTGCCGGAGAAGCGGCACCTTCGCCGGCAGAGAGCATCCTGCCGGCCGCGGTGCGCTCCGGAGCGGGGGCTTGTGCCGAAAGAGGCCGGCAACAGGCGCTTACCTTCGGACAGCTCCGGATCGCCGTCTAATGCGTCTCTTGTCGCCTACACGGCAGGGAAAAGCTTTTCCACTCTGTCTAGGAAGGAGAAAGTGTGCCAGCACAGCAAATGCCTCCCGGACTTTCCCTGCAATTCAGCAAGTGCTTTGCAGCTTGAAATTGGAAGGAAAGCCTCAGATTTAGCAGCCAGAGCTTCAGGAGGAGCAGCAGCGAGCACAGCATCGGTTTTGCAGCAGCTCCTTCCATGTGCATGTTTTTGGGAGTGGAAAGGCTTGCAGAGTGTTAAAGTAGCTTTTTCTCTCCGCTGGAAAGCTGCACGCTCAGTGCCAGTCTTCTGCAGCTTCTTTCTTCACGTTTCAGCAGCTAGCACGCTCTCCGTGTGCTGGAGAAGCGGCAGAGGCTTCCTTGCCGGAGAAGCGGCACCTTCGCCGGCAGAGAGCATCCTGCCGGCCGCGGTGCGCTCCGGAGCGGGGGCTTGTGCCGAAAGAGGCCGGCAACAGGCGCTTACCTTCGGACAGCTCCGGATCGCCGTCTAATGCGTCTCTTGTCGCCTACACGGCAGGGAAAAGCTTTTCCACTCTGTCTAGGAAGGAGAAAGTGTGCCAGCACAGCAAATGCCTCCCGGACTTTCCCTGCAATTCAGCAAGTGCTTTGCAGCTTGAAATTGGAAGGAAAGCCTCAGATTTAGCAGCCAGAGCTTCAGGAGGAGCAGCAGCGAGCACAGCATCGGTTTTGCAGCAGCTCCTTCCATGTGCATGTTTTTGGGAGTGGAAAGGCTTGCAGAGTGTTAAAGTAGCTTTTTCTCTCCGCTGGAAAGCTGCACGCTCAGTGCCAGTCTTCTGCAGCTTCTTTCTTCACGTTTCAGCAGCTAGCACGCTCTCCGTGTGCTGGAGAAGCGGCAGAGGCTTCCTTGCCGGAGAAGCGGCACCTTCGCCGGCAGAGAGCATCCTGCCGGCCGCGGTGCGCTCCGGAGCGGGGGCTTGTGCCGAAAGAGGCCGGCAACAGGCGCTTACCTTCGGACAGCTCCGGATCGCCGTCTAATGCGTCTCTTGTCGCCTACACGGCAGGGAAAAGCTTTTCCACTCTGTCTAGGAAGGAGAAAGTGTGCCAGCACAGCAAATGCCTCCCGGACTTTCCCTGCAATTCAGCAAGTGCTTTGCAGCTTGAAATTGGAAGGAAAGCCTCAGATTTAGCAGCCAGAGCTTCAGGAGGAGCAGCAGCGAGCACAGCATCGGTTTTGCAGCAGCTCCTTCCATGTGCATGTTTTTGGGAGTGGAAAGGCTTGCAGAGTGTTAAAGTAGCTTTTTCTCTCCGCTGGAAAGCTGCACGCTCAGTGCCAGTCTTCTGCAGCTTCTTTCTTCACGTTTCAGCAGCTAGCACGCTCTCCGTGTGCTGGAGAAGCGGCAGAGGCTTCCTTGCCGGAGAAGCGGCACCTTCGCCGGCAGAGAGCATCCTGCCGGCCGCGGTGCGCTCCGGAGCGGAGGCTTGTGCCGAAAGAGGCCGGCAACAGGCGCTTACCTTCGGACAGCTCCGGATCGCAGTCTAATGCGTCTCTTGTCGCCTACACGGCAGGGAAAAGCTTTTCCACTCTGTCTAGGAAGGAGAAAGTGTGCCAGCACAGCAAATGCCTCCCGGACTTTCCCTGCAATTCAGCAAGTGCTTTGCAGCTTGAAATTGGAAGGAAAGCCTCAGGTTTAGCAGCCAGAGCTTCAGGAGGAGCAGCAGCGAGCACAGCATCGGTTTTGCAGCAGCTCCTTCCATGTGCATGTTTTTGGGAGTGGAAAGGCTTGCAGAGTGTTAAAGTAGCTTTTTCTCTCCGCTGGAAAGCTGCACGCTCAGTGCCAGTCTTCTGCAGCTTCTTTCTTCACGTTTCAGCAGCTAGCACGCTCTCCGTGTGCTGGAGAAGCGGCAGAGGCTTCCTTGCCGGAGAAGCGGCACCTTCGCCGGCAGAGAGCACCCTGCCGGCCGCGGTGCGCTCCGGAGCGGAGGCTTGTGCCGAAAGAGGCCGGCAACAGGCGCTTACCTTCGGACAGCTCCGGATCGCCGTCTAATGCGTCTCTTGTCGCCTACACGGCAGGGAAAAGCTTTTCCACTCTGTCTAGGAAGGAGAAAGTGTGCCAGCACAGCAAATGCCTCCCGGACTTTCCCTGGAATTCAGCAAGTGCTTTGCAGCTTGAAATTGGAAGGAAAGCCTCAGATTTAGCAGCCAGAGCTTCAGGAGGAGCAGCAGCGAGCACAGCATCGGTTTTGCAGCAGCTCCTTCCATGTGCATGTTTTTGGGAGTGGAAAGGCTTGCAGAGTGTTAAAGTAGCTTTTTCTCTCCGCTGGAAAGCTGCACGCTCAGTGCCAGTGTTCTGCAGCTTCTTTCTTCACGTTTCAGCAGCTAGCACGCTCTCCGTGTGCTGGAGAAGCGGCAGAGGCTTCCTTGCCGGAGAAGCGGCACCTTCGCCGGCAGAGAGCATCCTGCCGGCCGCGGTGCGCTCCGGAGCGGGGGCTTGTGCCGAAAGAGGCCGGCAACAGGCGCTTACCTTCGGACAGCTCCGGATCGCAGTCTAATGCGTCTCTTGTCGCCTACACGGCAGGGAAAAGCTTTTCCACTCTGTCTAGGAAGGAGAAAGTGTGCCAGCACAGCAAATGCCTCCCGGACTTTCCCTGCAATTCAGCAAGTGCTTTGCAGCTTGAAATTGGAAGGAAAGCCTCAGATTTAGCAGCCAGAGCTTCAGGAGGAGCAGCAGCGAGCACAGCATCGGTTTTGCAGCAGCTCCTTCCATGTGCATGTTTTTGGGAGTGGAGAGGCTTGCAGAGTGTTAAAGTAGCTTTTTCTCTCCGCTGGAAAGCTGCACGCTCAGTGCCAGTCTTCTGCAGCTTCTTTCTTCACGTTTCAGCAGCTAGCACGCTCTCCGTGTGCTGGAGAAGCGGCCGAGGCTTCCTTGCCGGAGAAGCGGCACCTTCGCCGGCAGAGAGCATCCTGCCGGCCGCGGTGCGCTCCGGAGCGGGGGCTTGTGCCGAAAGAGGCCGGCAACAGGCGCTTACCTTCGGACAGCTCCGGATCGCCGTCTAATGCGTCTCTTGTCGCCTACACGGCAGGGAAAAGCTTTTCCACTCTGTCTAGGAAGGAGAAAGTGTGCCAGCACAGCAAATGCCTCCCGGACTTTCCCTGCAATTCAGCAAGTGCTTTGCAGCTTGAAATTGGAAGGAAAGCCTCAGATTTAGCAGCCAGAGCTTCAGGAGGAGCAGCAGCGAGCACAGCATCGGTTTTGCAGCAGCTCCTTCCAAGTGCATGTTTTTGGGAGTGGAAAGGCTTGCAGAGTGTTAAAGTAGCTTTTTCTCTCCGCTGGAAAGCTGCACGCTCAGTGCCAGTGTTCTGCAGCTTCTTTCTTCACGTTTCAGCAGCTAGCACGCTCTCCGTGTGCTGGAGAAGCGGCAGAGGCTTCCTTGCCGGAGAAGCGGCACCTTCGCCGGCAGAGAGCATCCTGCCGGCCGCGGTGCGCTCCGGAGCGGGGGCTTGTGCCGAAAGAGGCCGGCAACAGGCGCTTACCTTCGGACAGCTCCGGATGCCCGTCTAATGAGTCTCTTGTCGCCTACACGGCAGGGAAAAGCTTTTCCACTCTGTCTAGGAAGGAGAAAGTGTGCCAGCACAGCAAATGCCTCCCGGACTTTCCCTGCAATTCAGCAAGTGCTTTGCAGCTTGAAATTGGAAGGAAAGCCTCAGATTTAGCAGCCAGAGCTTCAGGAGGAGCAGCAGCGAGCACAGCATCGGTTTTGCAGCAGCTCCTTCCATGTGCATGTTTTTGGGAGTGGAAAGGCTTGCAGAGTGTTAAAGTAGCTTTTTCTCTCCGCTGGAAAGCTGCACGCTCAGTGCCAGTCTTCTGCAGCTTCTTTCTTCACGTTTCAGCAGCTAGCACGCTCTCCGTGTGCTGGAGAAGCGGCAGAGGCTTCCTTGCCGGAGAAGCGGCACCTTCGCCGGCAGAGAGCATCCTGCCGGCCGCGGTGCGCTCCGGAGCGGGGGCTTGTGCCGAAAGAGGCCGGCAACAGGCGCTTACCTTCGGACAGCTCCGGATCGCCGTCTAATGCGTCTCTTGTCGCCTACACGGCAGGGAAAAGCTTTTCCACTCTGTCTAGGAAGGAGAAAGTGTGCCAGCACAGCAAATGCCTCCCGGACTTTCCCTGCAATTCAGCAAGTGCTTTGCAGCTTGAAATTGGAAGGAAAGCCTCAGATTTAGCAGCCAGAGCTTCAGGAGGAGCAGCAGCGAGCACAGCATCGGTTTTGCAGCAGCTCCTTCCATGTGCATGTTTTTGGGAGTGGAAAGGCTTGCAGAGTGTTAAAGTAGCTTTTTCTCTCCGCTGGAAAGCTGCACGCTCAGTGCCAGTCTTCTGCAGCTTCTTTCTTCACGTTTCAGCAGCTAGCACGCTCTCCGTGTGCTGGAGAAGCGGCAGAGGCTTCCTTGCCGGAGAAGCGGCACCTTCGCCGGCAGAGAGCATCCTGCCGGCCGCGGTGCGCTCCGGAGCGGGGGCTTGTGCCGAAAGAGGCCGGCAACAGGCGCTTACCTTCGGACAGCTCCGGATCGCCGTCTAATGCGTCTCTTGTCGCCTACACGGCAGGGAAAAGCTTTTCCACTCTGTCTAGGAAGGAGAAAGTGTGCCAGCACAGCAAATGCCTCCCGGACTTTCCCTGGAATTCAGCAAGTGCTTTGCAGCTTGAAATTGGAAGGAAAGCCTCAGATTTAGCAGCCAGAGCTTCAGGAGGAGCAGCAGCGAGCACAGCATCGGTTTTGCAGCAGCTCCTTCCATGTGCATGTTTTTGGGAGTGGAAAGGCTTGCAGAGTGTTAAAGTAGCTTTTTCTCTCCGCTGGAAAGCTGCACGCTCAGTGCCAGTCTTCTGCAGCTTCTTTCTTCACGTTTCAGCAGCTAGCACGCTCTCCGTGTGCTGGAGAAGCGGCAGAGGCTTCCTTGCCGGAGAAGCGGCACCTTCGCCGGCAGAGAGCATCCTGCCGGCCGCGGTGCGCTCCGGAGCGGAGGCTTGTGCCGAAAGAGGCCGGCAACAGGCGCTTACCTTCGGACAGCTCCGGATCGCAGTCTAATGCGTCTCTTGTCGCCTACACGGCAGGGAAAAGCTTTTCCACTCTGTCTAGGAAGGAGAAAGTGTGCCAGCACAGCAAATGCCTCCCGGACTTTCCCTGGAATTCAGCAAGTGCTTTGCAGCTTGAAATTGGAAGGAAAGCCTCAGATTTAGCAGCCAGAGCTTCAGGAGGAGCAGCAGCGAGCACAGCATCGGTTTTGCAGCAGCTCCTTCCATGTGCATGTTTTTGGGAGTGGAAAGGCTTGCAGAGTGTTAAAGTAGCTTTTTCTATCCGCTGGAAAGCTGCACGCTCAGTGCCAGTCTTCTGCAGCTTCTTTCTTCACGTTTCAGCAGCTAGCACGCTCTCCGTGTGCTGGAGAAGCGGCAGAGGCTTCCTTGCCGGAGAAGCGGCACCTTCGCCGGCAGAGAGCATCCTGCCGGCCGCGGTGCGCTCCGGAGCGGGGGCTTGTGCCGAAAGAGGCCGGCAACAGGCGCTTACCTTCGGACAGCTCCGGATCGCCGTCTAATGCGTCTCTTGTCGCCTACACGGCAGGGAAAAGCTTTTCCACTCTGTCTAGGAAGGAGAAAGTGTGCCAGCACAGCAAATGCCTCCCGGACTTTCCCTGCAATTCAGCAAGTGCTTTGCAGCTTGAAATTGGAAGGAAAGCCTCAGATTTAGCAGCCAGAGCTTCAGGAGGAGCAGCAGCGAGCACAGCATCGGTTTTGCAGCAGCTCCTTCCATGTGCATGTTTTTGGGAGTGGAAAGGCTTGCAGAGTGTTAAAGTAGCTTTTTCTCTCCGCTGGAAAGCTGCACGCTCAGTGCCAGTCTTCTGCAGCTTCTTTCTTCACGTTTCAGCAGCTAGCACGCTCTCCGTGTGCTGGAGAAGCGGCAGAGGCTTCCTTGCCGGAGAAGCGGCACCTTCGCCGGCAGAGAGCATCCTGCCGGCCGCGGTGCGCTCCGGAGCGGAGGCTTGTGCCGAAAGAGGCCGGCAACAGGCGCTTACCTTCGGACAGCTCCGGATCGCAGTCTAATGCGTCTCTTGTCGCCTACACGGCAGGGAAAAGCTTTTCCACTCTGTCTAGGAAGGAGAAAGTGTGCCAGCACAGCAAATGCCTCCCGGACTTTCCCTGCAATTCAGCAAGTGCTTTGCAGCTTGAAATTGGAAGGAAAGCCTCAGGTTTAGCAGCCAGAGCTTCAGGAGGAGCAGCAGCGAGCACAGCATCGGTTTTGCAGCAGCTCCTTCCATGTGCATGTTTTTGGGAGTGGAAAGGCTTGCAGAGTGTTAAAGTAGCTTTTTCTCTCCGCTGGAAAGCTGCACGCTCAGTGCCAGTCTTCTGCAGCTTCTTTCTTCACGTTTCAGCAGCTAGCACGCTCTCCGTGTGCTGGAGAAGCGGCAGAGGCTTCCTTGCCGGAGAAGCGGCACCTTCGCCGGCAGAGAGCATCCTGCCGGCCGCGGTGCGCTCCGGAGCGGAGGCTTGTGCCGAAAGAGGCCGGCAACAGGCGCTTACCTTCGGACAGCTCCGGATCGCCGTCTAATGCGTCTCTTGTCGCCTACACGGCAGGGAAAAGCTTTTCCACTCTGTCTAGGAAGGAGAAAGTGTGCCAGCACAGCAAATGCCTCCCGGACTTTCCCTGGAATTCAGCAAGTGCTTTGCAGCTTGAAATTGGAAGGAAAGCCTCAGATTTAGCAGCCAGAGCTTCAGGAGGAGCAGCAGCGAGCACAGCATCGGTTTTGCAGCAGCTCCTTCCATGTGCATGTTTTTGGGAGTGGAAAGGCTTGCAGAGTGTTAAAGTAGCTTTTTCTCTCCGCTGGAAAGCTGCACGCTCAGTGCCAGTGTTCTGCAGCTTCTTTCTTCACGTTTCAGCAGCTAGCACGCTCTCCGTGTGCTGGAGAAGCGGCAGAGGCTTCCTTGCCGGAGAAGCGGCACCTTCGCCGGCAGAGAGCATCCTGCCGGCCGCGGTGCGCTCCGGAGCGGGGGCTTGTGCCGAAAGAGGCCGGCAACAGGCGCTTACCTTCGGACAGCTCCGGATCGCAGTCTAATGCGTCTCTTGTCGCCTACACGGCAGGGAAAAGCTTTTCCACTCTGTCTAGGAAGGAGAAAGTGTGCCAGCACAGCAAATGCCTCCCGGACTTTCCCTGCAATTCAGCAAGTGCTTTGCAGCTTGAAATTGGAAGGAAAGCCTCAGATTTAGCAGCCAGAGCTTCAGGAGGAGCAGCAGCGAGCACAGCATCGGTTTTGCAGCAGCTCCTTCCATGTGCATGTTTTTGGGAGTGGAGAGGCTTGCAGAGTGTTAAAGTAGCTTTTTCTCTCCGCTGGAAAGCTGCACGCTCAGTGCCAGTCTTCTGCAGCTTCTTTCTTCACGTTTCAGCAGCTAGCACGCTCTCCGTGTGCTGGAGAAGCGGCCGAGGCTTCCTTGCCGGAGAAGCGGCACCTTCGCCGGCAGAGAGCATCCTGCCGGCCGCGGTGCGCTCCGGAGCGGGGGCTTGTGCCGAAAGAGGCCGGCAACAGGCGCTTACCTTCGGACAGCTCCGGATCGCCGTCTAATGCGTCTCTTGTCGCCTACACGGCAGGGAAAAGCTTTTCCACTCTGTCTAGGAAGGAGAAAGTGTGCCAGCACAGCAAATGCCTCCCGGACTTTCCCTGCAATTCAGCAAGTGCTTTGCAGCTTGAAATTGGAAGGAAAGCCTCAGATTTAGCAGCCAGAGCTTCAGGAGGAGCAGCAGCGAGCACAGCATCGGTTTTGCAGCAGCTCCTTCCAAGTGCATGTTTTTGGGAGTGGAAAGGCTTGCAGAGTGTTAAAGTAGCTTTTTCTCTCCGCTGGAAAGCTGCACGCTCAGTGCCAGTGTTCTGCAGCTTCTTTCTTCACGTTTCAGCAGCTAGCACGCTCTCCGTGTGCTGGAGAAGCGGCAGAGGCTTCCTTGCCGGAGAAGCGGCACCTTCGCCGGCAGAGAGCATCCTGCCGGCCGCGGTGCGCTCCGGAGCGGGGGCTTGTGCCGAAAGAGGCCGGCAACAGGCGCTTACCTTCGGACAGCTCCGGATGCCCGTCTAATGAGTCTCTTGTCGCCTACACGGCAGGGAAAAGCTTTTCCACTCTGTCTAGGAAGGAGAAAGTGTGCCAGCACAGCAAATGCCTCCCGGACTTTCCCTGCAATTCAGCAAGTGCTTTGCAGCTTGAAATTGGAAGGAAAGCCTCAGATTTAGCAGCCAGAGCTTCAGGAGGAGCAGCAGCGAGCACAGCATCGGTTTTGCAGCAGCTCCTTCCATGTGCATGTTTTTGGGAGTGGAAAGGCTTGCAGAGTGTTAAAGTAGCTTTTTCTCTCCGCTGGAAAGCTGCACGCTCAGTGCCAGTCTTCTGCAGCTTCTTTCTTCACGTTTCAGCAGCTAGCACGCTCTCCGTGTGCTGGAGAAGCGGCAGAGGCTTCCTTGCCGGAGAAGCGGCACCTTCGCCGGCAGAGAGCATCCTGCCGGCCGCGGTGCGCTCCGGAGCGGGGGCTTGTGCCGAAAGAGGCCGGCAACAGGCGCTTACCTTCGGACAGCTCCGGATCGCCGTCTAATGCGTCTCTTGTCGCCTACACGGCAGGGAAAAGCTTTTCCACTCTGTCTAGGAAGGAGAAAGTGTGCCAGCACAGCAAATGCCTCCCGGACTTTCCCTGCAATTCAGCAAGTGCTTTGCAGCTTGAAATTGGAAGGAAAGCCTCAGATTTAGCAGCCAGAGCTTCAGGAGGAGCAGCAGCGAGCACAGCATCGGTTTTGCAGCAGCTCCTTCCATGTGCATGTTTTTGGGAGTGGAAAGGCTTGCAGAGTGTTAAAGTAGCTTTTTCTCTCCGCTGGAAAGCTGCACGCTCAGTGCCAGTCTTCTGCAGCTTCTTTCTTCACGTTTCAGCAGCTAGCACGCTCTCCGTGTGCTGGAGAAGCGGCAGAGGCTTCCTTGCCGGAGAAGCGGCACCTTCGCCGGCAGAGAGCATCCTGCCGGCCGCGGTGCGCTCCGGAGCGGGGGCTTGTGCCGAAAGAGGCCGGCAACAGGCGCTTACCTTCGGACAGCTCCGGATCGCCGTCTAATGCGTCTCTTGTCGCCTACACGGCAGGGAAAAGCTTTTCCACTCTGTCTAGGAAGGAGAAAGTGTGCCAGCACAGCAAATGCCTCCCGGACTTTCCCTGGAATTCAGCAAGTGCTTTGCAGCTTGAAATTGGAAGGAAAGCCTCAGATTTAGCAGCCAGAGCTTCAGGAGGAGCAGCAGCGAGCACAGCATCGGTTTTGCAGCAGCTCCTTCCATGTGCATGTTTTTGGGAGTGGAAAGGCTTGCAGAGTGTTAAAGTAGCTTTTTCTCTCCGCTGGAAAGCTGCACGCTCAGTGCCAGTCTTCTGCAGCTTCTTTCTTCACGTTTCAGCAGCTAGCACGCTCTCCGTGTGCTGGAGAAGCGGCAGAGGCTTCCTTGCCGGAGAAGCGGCACCTTCGCCGGCAGAGAGCATCCTGCCGGCCGCGGTGCGCTCCGGAGCGGAGGCTTGTGCCGAAAGAGGCCGGCAACAGGCGCTTACCTTCGGACAGCTCCGGATCGCAGTCTAATGCGTCTCTTGTCGCCTACACGGCAGGGAAAAGCTTTTCCACTCTGTCTAGGAAGGAGAAAGTGTGCCAGCACAGCAAATGCCTCCCGGACTTTCCCTGCAATTCAGCAAGTGCTTTGCAGCTTGAAATTGGAAGGAAAGCCTCAGATTTAGCAGCCAGAGCTTCAGGAGGAGCAGCAGCGAGCACAGCATCGGTTTTGCAGCAGCTCCTTCCATGTGCATGTTTTTGGGAGTGGAGAGGCTTGCAGAGTGTTAAAGTAGCTTTTTCTCTCCGCTGGAAAGCTGCACGCTCAGTGCCAGTCTTCTGCAGCTTCTTTCTTCACGTTTCAGCAGCTAGCACGCTCTCCGTGTGCTGGAGAAGCGGCAGAGGCTTCCTTGCCGGAGAAGCGGCACCTTCGCCGGCAGAGAGCATCCTGCCGGCCGCGGTGCGCTCCGGAGCGGGGGCTTGTGCCGAAAGAGGCCGGCAACAGGCGCTTACCTTCGGACAGCTCCGGATCGCCGTCTAATGCGTCTCTTGTCGCCTACACGGCAGGGAAAAGCTTTTCCACTCTGTCTAGGAAGGAGAAAGTGTGCCAGCACAGCAAATGCCTCCCGGACTTTCCCTGGAATTCAGCAAGTGCTTTGCAGCTTGAAATTGGAAGGAAAGCCTCAGATTTAGCAGCCAGAGCTTCAGGAGGAGCAGCAGCGAGCACAGCATCGGTTTTGCAGCAGCTCCTTCCATGTGCATGTTTTTGGGAGTGGAAAGGCTTGCAGAGTGTTAAAGTAGCTTTTTCTCTCCGCTGGAAAGCTGCACGCTCAGTGCCAGTCTTCTGCAGCTTCTTTCTTCACGTTTCAGCAGCTAGCACGCTCTCCGTGTGCTGGAGAAGCGGCAGAGGCTTCCTTGCCGGAGAAGCGGCACCTTCGCCGGCAGAGAGCATCCTGCCGGCCGCGGTGCGCTCCGGAGCGGGGGCTTGTGCCGAAAGAGGCCGGCAACAGGCGCTTACCTTCGGACAGCTCCGGATCGCCGTCTAATGCGTCTCTTGTCGCCTACACGGCAGGGAAAAGCTTTTCCACTCTGTCTAGGAAGGAGAAAGTGTGCCAGCACAGCAAATGCCTCCCGGACTTTCCCTGCAATTCAGCAAGTGCTTTGCAGCTTGAAATTGGAAGGAAAGCCTCAGATTTAGCAGCCAGAGCTTCAGGAGGAGCAGCAGCGAGCACAGCATCGGTTTTGCAGCAGCTCCTTCCATGTGCATGTTTTTGGGAGTGGAAAGGCTTGCAGAGTGTTAAAGTAGCTTTTTCTCTCCGCTGGAAAGCTGCACGCTCAGTGCCAGTCTTCTGCAGCTTCTTTCTTCACGTTTCAGCAGCTAGCACGCTCTCCGTGTGCTGGAGAAGCGGCAGAGGCTTCCTTGCCGGAGAAGCGGCACCTTCGCCGGCAGAGAGCATCCTGCCGGCCGCGGTGCGCTCCGGAGCGGGGGCTTGTGCCGAAAGAGGCCGGCAACAGGCGCTTACCTTCGGACAGCTCCGGATCGCCGTCTAATGCGTCTCTTGTCGCCTACACGGCAGGGAAAAGCTTTTCCACTCTGTCTAGGAAGGAGAAAGTGTGCCAGCACAGCAAATGCCTCCCGGACTTTCCCTGGAATTCAGCAAGTGCTTTGCAGCTTGAAATTGGAAGGAAAGCCTCAGATTTAGCAGCCAGAGCTTCAGGAGGAGCAGCAGCGAGCACAGCATCGGTTTTGCAGCAGCTCCTTCCATGTGCATGTTTTTGGGAGTGGAAAGGCTTGCAGAGTGTTAAAGTAGCTTTTTCTCTCCGCTGGAAAGCTGCACGCTCAGTGCCAGTCTTCTGCAGCTTCTTTCTTCACGTTTCAGCAGCTAGCACGCTCTCCGTGTGCTGGAGAAGCGGCAGAGGCTTCCTTGCCGGAGAAGCGGCACCTTCGCCGGCAGAGAGCATCCTGCCGGCCGCGGTGCGCTCCGGAGCGGGGGCTTGTGCCGAAAGAGGCCGGCAACAGGCGCTTACCTTCGGACAGCTCCGGATCGCCGTCTAATGCGTCTCTTGTCGCCTACACGGCAGGGAAAAGCTTTTCCACTCTGTCTAGGAAGGAGAAAGTGTGCCAGCACAGCAAATGCCTCCCGGACTTTCCCTGCAATTCAGCAAGTGCTTTGCAGCTTGAAATTGGAAGGAAAGCCTCAGATTTAGCAGCCAGAGCTTCAGGAGGAGCAGCAGCGAGCACAGCATCGGTTTTGCAGCAGCTCCTTCCATGTGCATGTTTTTGGGAGTGGAAAGGCTTGCAGAGTGTTAAAGTAGCTTTTTCTCTCCGCTGGAAAGCTGCACGCTCAGTGCCAGTCTTCTGCAGCTTCTTTCTTCACGTTTCAGCAGCTAGCACGCTCTCCGTGTGCTGGAGAAGCGGCAGAGGCTTCCTTGCCGGAGAAGCGGCACCTTCGCCGGCAGAGAGCATCCTGCCGGCCGCGGTGCGCTCCGGAGCGGGGGCTTGTGCCGAAAGAGGCCGGCAACAGGCGCTTACCTTCGGACAGCTCCGGATCGCCGTCTAATGCGTCTCTTGTCGCCTACACGGCAGGGAAAAGCTTTTCCACTCTGTCTAGGAAGGAGAAAGTGTGCCAGCACAGCAAATGCCTCCCGGACTTTCCCTGCAATTCAGCAAGTGCTTTGCAGCTTGAAATTGGAAGGAAAGCCTCAGATTTAGCAGCCAGAGCTTCAGGAGGAGCAGCAGCGAGCACAGCATCGGTTTTGCAGCAGCTCCTTCCATGTGCATGTTTTTGGGAGTGGAAAGGCTTGCAGAGTGTTAAAGTAGCTTTTTCTCTCCGCTGGAAAGCTGCACGCTCAGTGCCAGTCTTCTGCAGCTTCTTTCTTCACGTTTCAGCAGCTAGCACGCTCTCCGTGTGCTGGAGAAGCGGCAGAGGCTTCCTTGCCGGAGAAGCGGCACCTTCGCCGGCAGAGAGCATCCTGCCGGCCGCGGTGCGCTCCGGAGCGGGGGCTTGTGCCGAAAGAGGCCGGCAACAGGCGCTTACCTTCGGACAGCTCCGGATCGCCGTCTAATGCGTCTCTTGTCGCCTACACGGCAGGGAAAAGCTTTTCCACTCTGTCTAGGAAGGAGAAAGTGTGCCAGCACAGCAAATGCCTCCCGGACTTTCCCTGCAATTCAGCAAGTGCTTTGCAGCTTGAAATTGGAAGGAAAGCCTCAGATTTAGCAGCCAGAGCTTCAGGAGGAGCAGCAGCGAACACAGCATCGGTTTTGCAGCAGCTCCTTCCATGTGCATGTTTTTGGGAGTGGAAAGGCTTGCAGAGTGTTAAAGTAGCTTTTTCTCTCCGCTGGAAAGCTGCACGCTCAGTGCCAGTCTTCTGCAGCTTCTTTCTTCACGTTTCAGCAGCTAGCACGCTCTCCGTGTGCTGGAGAAGCGGCCGAGGCTTCCTTGCCGGAGAAGCGGCACCTTCGCCGGCAGAGAGCATCCTGCCGGCCGCGGTGCGCTCCGGAGCGGGGGCTTGTGCCGAAAGAGGCCGGCAACAGGCGCTTACCTTCGGACAGCTCCGGATCGCCGTCTAATGCGTCTCTTGTCGCCTACACGGCAGGGAAAAGCTTTTCCACTCTGTCTAGGAAGGAGAAAGTGTGCCAGCACAGCAAATGCCTCCCGGACTTTCCCTGCAATTCAGCAAGTGCTTTGCAGCTTGAAATTGGAAGGAAAGCCTCAGATTTAGCAGCCAGAGCTTCAGGAGGAGCAGCAGCGAGCACAGCATCGGTTTTGCAGCAGCTCCTTCCATGTGCATGTTTTTGGGAGTGGAAAGGCTTGCAGAGTGTTAAAGTAGCTTTTTCTCTCCGCTGGAAAGCTGCACGCTCAGTGCCAGTCTTCTGCAGCTTCTTTCTTCACGTTTCAGCAGCTAGCACGCTCTCCGTGTGCTGGAGAAGCGGCAGAGGCTTCCTTGCCGGAGAAGCGGCACCTTCGCCGGCAGAGAGCATCCTGCCGGCCGCGGTGCGCTCCGGAGCGGGGGCTTGTGCCGAAAGAGGCCGGCAACAGGCGCTTACCTTCGGACAGCTCCGGATCGCAGTCTAATGCGTCTCTTGTCGCCTACACGGCAGGGAAAAGCTTTTCCACTCTGTCTAGGAAGGAGAAAGTGTGCCAGCACAGCAAATGCCTCCCGGACTTTCCCTGCAATTCAGCAAGTGCTTTGCAGCTTGAAATTGGAAGGAAAGCCTCAGGTTTAGCAGCCAGAGCTTCAGGAGGAGCAGCAGCGAGCACAGCATCGGTTTTGCAGCAGCTCCTTCCATGTGCATGTTTTTGGGAGTGGAAAGGCTTGCAGAGTGTTAAAGTAGCTTTTTCTCTCCGCTGGAAAGCTGCACGCTCAGTGCCAGTCTTCTGCAGCTTCTTTCTTCACGTTTCAGCAGCTAGCACGCTCTCCGTGTGCTGGAGAAGCGGCAGAGGCTTCCTTGCCGGAGAAGCGGCACCTTCGCCGGCAGAGAGCATCCTGCCGGCCGCGGTGCGCTCCGGAGCGGGGGCTTGTGCCGAAAGAGGCCGGCAACAGGCGCTTACCTTCGGACAGCTCCGGATCGCCGTCTAATGCGTCTCTTGTCGCCTACACGGCAGGGAAAAGCTTTTCCACTCTGTCTAGGAAGGAGAAAGTGTGCCAGCACAGCAAATGCCTCCCGGACTTTCCCTGCAATTCAGCAAGTGCTTTGCAGCTTGAAATTGGAAGGAAAGCCTCAGATTTAGCAGCCAGAGCTTCAGGAGGAGCAGCAGCGAGCACAGCATCGGTTTTGCAGCAGCTCCTTCCATGTGCATGTTTTTGGGAGTGGAAAGGCTTGCAGAGTGTTAAAGTAGCTTTTTCTCTCCGTTGGAAAGCTGCACGCTCAGTGCCAGTCTTCTGCAGCTTCTTTCTTCACGTTTCAGCAGCTAGCACGCTCTCCGTGTGCTGGAGAAGCGGCAGAGGCTTCCTTGCCGGAGAAGCGGCACCTTCGCCGGCAGAGAGCATCCTGCCGGCCGCGGTGCGCTCCGGAGCGGGGGCTTGTGCCGAAAGAGGCCGGCAACAGGCGCTTACCTTCGGACAGCTCCGGATCGCCGTCTAATGCGTCTCTTGTCGCCTACACGGCAGGGAAAAGCTTTTCCACTCTGTCTAGGAAGGAGAAAGTGTGCCAGCACAGCAAATGCCTCCCGGACTTTCCCTGCAATTCAGCAAGTGCTTTGCAGCTTGAAATTGGAAGGAAAGCCTCAGATTTAGCAGCCAGAGCTTCAGGAGGAGCAGCAGCGAACACAGCATCGGTTTTGCAGCAGCTCCTTCCATGTGCATGTTTTTGGGAGTGGAAAGGCTTGCAGAGTGTTAAAGTAGCTTTTTCTCTCCGCTGGAAAGCTGCACGCTCAGTGCCAGTCTTCTGCAGCTTCTTTCTTCACGTTTCAGCAGCTAGCACGCTCTCCGTGTGCTGGAGAAGCGGCCGAGGCTTCCTTGCCGGAGAAGCGGCACCTTCGCCGGCAGAGAGCATCCTGCCGGCCGCGGTGCGCTCCGGAGCGGGGGCTTGTGCCGAAAGAGGCCGGCAACAGGCGCTTACCTTCGGACAGCTCCGGATCGCCGTCTAATGCGTCTCTTGTCGCCTACACGGCAGGGAAAAGCTTTTCCACTCTGTCTAGGAAGGAGAAAGTGTGCCAGCACAGCAAATGCCTCCCGGACTTTCCCTGCAATTCAGCAAGTGCTTTGCAGCTTGAAATTGGAAGGAAAGCCTCAGATTTAGCAGCCAGAGCTTCAGGAGGAGCAGCAGCGAGCACAGCATCGGTTTTGCAGCAGCTCCTTCCATGTGCATGTTTTTGGGAGTGGAAAGGCTTGCAGAGTGTTAAAGTAGCTTTTTCTCTCCGCTGGAAAGCTGCACGCTCAGTGCCAGTCTTCTGCAGCTTCTTTCTTCACGTTTCAGCAGCTAGCACGCTCTCCGTGTGCTGGAGAAGCGGCAGAGGCTTCCTTGCCGGAGAAGCGGCACCTTCGCCGGCAGAGAGCATCCTGCCGGCCGCGGTGCGCTCCGGAGCGGGGGCTTGTGCCGAAAGAGGCCGGCAACAGGCGCTTACCTTCGGACAGCTCCGGATGCCCGTCTAATGCGTCTCTTGTCGCCTACACGGCAGGGAAAAGCTTTTCCACTCTGTCTAGGAAGGAGAAAGTGTGCCAGCACAGCAAATGCCTCCCGGACTTTCCCTGCAATTCAGCAAGTGCTTTGCAGCTTGAAATTGGAAGGAAAGCCTCAGATTTAGCAGCCAGAGCTTCAGGAGGAGCAGCAGCGAGCACAGCATCGGTTTTGCAGCAGCTCCTTCCATGTGCATGTTTTTGGGAGTGGAAAGGCTTGCAGAGTGTTAAAGTAGCTTTTTCTCTCCGCTGGAAAGCTGCACGCTCAGTGCCAGTCTTCTGCAGCTTCTTTCTTCACGTTTCAGCAGCTAGCACGCTCTCCGTGTGCTGGAGAAGCGGCAGAGGCTTCCTTGCCGGAGAAGCGGCACCTTCGCCGGCAGAGAGCATCCTGCCGGCCGCGGTGCGCTCCGGAGCGGGGGCTTGTGCCGAAAGAGGCCGGCAACAGGCGCTTACCTTCGGACAGCTCCGGATCGCAGTCTAATGCGTCTCTTGTCGCCTACACGGCAGGGAAAAGCTTTTCCACTCTGTCTAGGAAGGAGAAAGTGTGCCAGCACAGCAAATGCCTCCCGGACTTTCCCTGCAATTCAGCAAGTGCTTTGCAGCTTGAAATTGGAAGGAAAGCCTCAGGTTTAGCAGCCAGAGCTTCAGGAGGAGCAGCAGCGAGCACAGCATCGGTTTTGCAGCAGCTCCTTCCATGTGCATGTTTTTGGGAGTGGAAAGGCTTGCAGAGTGTTAAAGTAGCTTTTTCTCTCCGCTGGAAAGCTGCACGCTCAGTGCCAGTCTTCTGCAGCTTCTTTCTTCACGTTTCAGCAGCTAGCACGCTCTCCGTGTGCTGGAGAAGCGGCAGAGGCTTCCTTGCCGGAGAAGCGGCACCTTCGCCGGCAGAGAGCATCCTGCCGGCCGCGGTGCGCTCCGGAGCGGGGGCTTGTGCCGAAAGAGGCCGGCAACAGGCGCTTACCTTCGGACAGCTCCGGATCGCCGTCTAATGCGTCTCTTGTCGCCTACACGGCAGGGAAAAGCTTTTCCACTCTGTCTAGGAAGGAGAAAGTGTGCCAGCACAGCAAATGCCTCCCGGACTTTCCCTGCAATTCAGCAAGTGCTTTGCAGCTTGAAATTGGAAGGAAAGCCTCAGATTTAGCAGCCAGAGCTTCAGGAGGAGCAGCAGCGAGCACAGCATCGGTTTTGCAGCAGCTCCTTCCATGTGCATGTTTTTGGGAGTGGAAAGGCTTGCAGAGTGTTAAAGTAGCTTTTTCTCTCCGTTGGAAAGCTGCACGCTCAGTGCCAGTGTTCTGCAGCTTCTTTCTTCACGTTTCAGCAGCTAGCACGCTCTCCGTGTGCTGGAGAAGCGGCAGAGGCTTCCTTGCCGGAGAAGCGGCACCTTCGCCGGCAGAGAGCATCCTGCCGGCCGCGGTGCGCTCCGGAGCGGGGGCTTGTGCCGAAAGAGGCCGGCAACAGGCGCTTACCTTCGGACAGCTCCGGATCGCCGTCTAATGCGTCTCTTGTCGCCTACACGGCAGGGAAAAGCTTTTCCACTCTGTCTAGGAAGGAGAAAGTGTGCCAGCACAGCAAATGCCTCCCGGACTTTCCCTGCAATTCAGCAAGTGCTTTGCAGCTTGAAATTGGAAGGAAAGCCTCAGATTTAGCAGCCAGAGCTTCAGGAGGAGCAGCAGCGAACACAGCATCGGTTTTGCAGCAGCTCCTTCCATGTGCATGTTTTTGGGAGTGGAAAGGCTTGCAGAGTGTTAAAGTAGCTTTTTCTCTCCGCTGGAAAGCTGCACGCTCAGTGCCAGTCTTCTGCAGCTTCTTTCTTCACGTTTCAGCAGCTAGCACGCTCTCCGTGTGCTGGAGAAGCGGCCGAGGCTTCCTTGCCGGAGAAGCGGCACCTTCGCCGGCAGAGAGCATCCTGCCGGCCGCGGTGCGCTCCGGAGCGGGGGCTTGTGCCGAAAGAGGCCGGCAACAGGCGCTTACCTTCGGACAGCTCCGGATCGCCGTCTAATGCGTCTCTTGTCGCCTACACGGCAGGGAAAAGCTTTTCCACTCTGTCTAGGAAGGAGAAAGTGTGCCAGCACAGCAAATGCCTCCCGGACTTTCCCTGCAATTCAGCAAGTGCTTTGCAGCTTGAAATTGGAAGGAAAGCCTCAGATTTAGCAGCCAGAGCTTCAGGAGGAGCAGCAGCGAGCACAGCATCGGTTTTGCAGCAGCTCCTTCCATGTGCATGTTTTTGGGAGTGGAAAGGCTTGCAGAGTGTTAAAGTAGCTTTTTCTCTCCGCTGGAAAGCTGCACGCTCAGTGCCAGTCTTCTGCAGCTTCTTTCTTCACGTTTCAGCAGCTAGCACGCTCTCCGTGTGCTGGAGAAGCGGCAGAGGCTTCCTTGCCGGAGAAGCGGCACCTTCGCCGGCAGAGAGCATCCTGCCGGCCGCGGTGCGCTCCGGAGCGGGGGCTTGTGCCGAAAGAGGCCGGCAACAGGCGCTTACCTTCGGACAGCTCCGGATGCCCGTCTAATGCGTCTCTTGTCGCCTACACGGCAGGGAAAAGCTTTTCCACTCTGTCTAGGAAGGAGAAAGTGTGCCAGCACAGCAAATGCCTCCCGGACTTTCCCTGGAATTCAGCAAGTGCTTTGCAGCTTGAAATTGGAAGGAAAGCCTCAGATTTAGCAGCCAGAGCTTCAGGAGGAGCAGCAGCGAGCACAGCATCGGTTTTGCAGCAGCTCCTTCCATGTGCATGTTTTTGGGAGTGGAAAGGCTTGCAGAGTGTTAAAGTAGCTTTTTCTCTCCGCTGGAAAGCTGCACGCTCAGTGCCAGTCTTCTGCAGCTTCTTTCTTCACGTTTCAGCAGCTAGCACGCTCTCCGTGTGCTGGAGAAGCGGCAGAGGCTTCCTTGCCGGAGAAGCGGCACCTTCGCCGGCAGAGAGCATCCTGCCGGCCGCGGTGCGCTCCGGAGCGGAGGCTTGTGCCGAAAGAGGCCGGCAACAGGCGCTTACCTTCGGACAGCTCCGGATCGCAGTCTAATGCGTCTCTTGTCGCCTACACGGCAGGGAAAAGCTTTTCCACTCTGTCTAGGAAGGAGAAAGTGTGCCAGCACAGCAAATGCCTCCCGGACTTTCCCTGCAATTCAGCAAGTGCTTTGCAGCTTGAAATTGGAAGGAAAGCCTCAGATTTAGCAGCCAGAGCTTCAGGAGGAGCAGCAGCGAGCACAGCATCGGTTTTGCAGCAGCTCCTTCCATGTGCATGTTTTTGGGAGTGGAAAGGCTTGCAGAGTGTTAAAGTAGCTTTTTCTCTCCGCTGGAAAGCTGCACGCTCAGTGCCAGTCTTCTGCAGCTTCTTTCTTCACGTTTCAGCAGCTAGCACGCTCTCCGTGTGCTGGAGAAGCGGCAGAGGCTTCCTTGCCGGAGAAGCGGCACCTTCGCCGGCAGAGAGCATCCTGCCGGCCGCGGTGCGCTCCGGAGCGGGGGCTTGTGCCGAAAGAGGCCGGCAACAGGCGCTTACCTTCGGACAGCTCCGGATCGCCGTCTAATGCGTCTCTTGTCGCCTACACGGCAGGGAAAAGCTTTTCCACTCTGTCTAGGAAGGAGAAAGTGTGCCAGCACAGCAAATGCCTCCCGGACTTTCCCTGGAATTCAGCAAGTGCTTTGCAGCTTGAAATTGGAAGGAAAGCCTCAGATTTAGCAGCCAGAGCTTCAGGAGGAGCAGCAGCGAGCACAGCATCGGTTTTGCAGCAGCTCCTTCCATGTGCATGTTTTTGGGAGTGGAAAGGCTTGCAGAGTGTTAAAGTAGCTTTTTCTCTCCGCTGGAAAGCTGCACGCTCAGTGCCAGTCTTCTGCAGCTTCTTTCTTCACGTTTCAGCAGCTAGCACGCTCTCCGTGTGCTGGAGAAGCGGCAGAGGCTTCCTTGCCGGAGAAGCGGCACCTTCGCCGGCAGAGAGCATCCTGCCGGCCGCGGTGCGCTCCGGAGCGGGGGCTTGTGCCGAAAGAGGCCGGCAACAGGCGCTTACCTTCGGACAGCTCCGGATCGCAGTCTAATGCGTCTCTTGTCGCCTACACGGCAGGGAAAAGCTTTTCCACTCTGTCTAGGAAGGAGAAAGTGTGCCAGCACAGCAAATGCCTCCCGGACTTTCCCTGCAATTCAGCAAGTGCTTTGCAGCTTGAAATTGGAAGGAAAGCCTCAGATTTAGCAGCCAGAGCTTCAGGAGGAGCAGCAGCGAGCACAGCATCGGTTTTGCAGCAGCTCCTTCCATGTGCATGTTTTTGGGAGTGGAGAGGCTTGCAGAGTGTTAAAGTAGCTTTTTCTCTCCGCTGGAAAGCTGCACGCTCAGTGCCAGTCTTCTGCAGCTTCTTTCTTCACGTTTCAGCAGCTAGCACGCTCTCCGTGTGCTGGAGAAGCGGCAGAGGCTTCCTTGCCGGAGAAGCGGCACCTTCGCCGGCAGAGAGCATCCTGCCGGCCGCGGTGCGCTCCGGAGCGGGGGCTTGTGCCGAAAGAGGCCGGCAACAGGCGCTTACCTTCGGACAGCTCCGGATCGCCGTCTAATGCGTCTCTTGTCGCCTACACGGCAGGGAAAAGCTTTTCCACTCTGTCTAGGAAGGAGAAAGTGTGCCAGTACAGCAAATGCCTCCCGGACTTTCCCTGCAATTCAGCAAGTGCTTTGCAGCTTGAAATTGGAAGGAAAGCCTCAGATTTAGCAGCCAGAGCTTCAGGAGGAGCAGCAGCGAGCACAGCATCGGTTTTGCAGCAGCTCCTTCCATGTGCATGTTTTTGGGAGTGGAAAGGCTTGCAGAGTGTTAAAGTAGCTTTTTCTCTCCGCTGGAAAGCTGCACGCTCAGTGCCAGTGTTCTGCAGCTTCTTTCTTCACGTTTCAGCAGCTAGCACGCTCTCCGTGTGCTGGAGAAGCGGCAGAGGCTTCCTTGCCGGAGAAGCGGCACCTTCGCCGGCAGAGAGCATCCTGCCGGCCGCGGTGCGCTCCGGAGCGGGGGCTTGTGCCGAAAGAGGCCGGCAACAGGCGCTTACCTTCGGACAGCTCCGGATGCCCGTCTAATGCGTCTCTTGTCGCCTACACGGCAGGGAAAAGCTTTTCCACTCTGTCTAGGAAGGAGAAAGTGTGCCAGCACAGCAAATGCCTCCCGGACTTTCCCTGCAATTCAGCAAGTGCTTTGCAGCTTGAAATTGGAAGGAAAGCCTCAGATTTAGCAGCCAGAGCTTCAGGAGGAGCAGCAGCGAGCACAGCATCGGTTTTGCAGCAGCTCCTTCCATGTGCATGTTTTTGGGAGTGGAAAGGCTTGCAGAGTGTTAAAGTAGCTTTTTCTCTCCGCTGGAAAGCTGCACGCTCAGTGCCAGTCTTCTGCAGCTTCTTTCTTCACGTTTCAGCAGCTAGCACGCTCTCCGTGTGCTGGAGAAGCGGCAGAGGCTTCCTTGCCGGAGAAGCGGCACCTTCGCCGGCAGAGAGCATCCTGCCGGCCGCGGTGCGCTCCGGAGCGGGGGCTTGTGCCGAAAGAGGCCGGCAACAGGCGCTTACCTTCGGACAGCTCCGGATCGCCGTCTAATGCGTCTCTTGTCGCCTACACGGCAGGGAAAAGCTTTTCCACTCTGTCTAGGAAGGAGAAAGTGTGCCAGCACAGCAAATGCCTCCCGGACTTTCCCTGGAATTCAGCAAGTGCTTTGCAGCTTGAAATTGGAAGGAAAGCCTCAGATTTAGCAGCCAGAGCTTCAGGAGGAGCAGCAGCGAGCACAGCATCGGTTTTGCAGCAGCTCCTTCCATGTGCATGTTTTTGGGAGTGGAAAGGCTTGCAGAGTGTTAAAGTAGCTTTTTCTCTCCGCTGGAAAGCTGCACGCTCAGTGCCAGTGTTCTGCAGCTTCTTTCTTCACGTTTCAGCAGCTAGCACGCTCTCCGTGTGCTGGAGAAGCGGCAGAGGCTTCCTTGCCGGAGAAGCGGCACCTTCGCCGGCAGAGAGCATCCTGCCGGCCGCGGTGCGCTCCGGAGCGGGGGCTTGTGCCGAAAGAGGCCGGCAACAGGCGCTTACCTTCGGACAGCTCCGGATCGCAGTCTAATGCGTCTCTTGTCGCCTACACGGCAGGGAAAAGC
The DNA here is from genome assembly GCF_963513975.1 of Fringilla coelebs. Classification (NCBI taxonomy): domain Eukaryota; kingdom Metazoa; phylum Chordata; class Aves; order Passeriformes; family Fringillidae; genus Fringilla; species Fringilla coelebs. The sequence continues at coordinate 1,216,472 of NW_028167542.1, forward strand.
TTTTCCACTCTGTCTAGGAAGGAGAAAGTGTGCCAGCACAGCAAATGCCTCCCGGACTTTCCCTGCAATTCAGCAAGTGCTTTGCAGCTTGAAATTGGAAGGAAAGCCTCAGATTTAGCAGCCAGAGCTTCAGGAGGAGCAGCAGCGAGCACAGCATCGGTTTTGCAGCAGCTCCTTCCATGTGCATGTTTTTGGGAGTGGAGAGGCTTGCAGAGTGTTAAAGTAGCTTTTTCTCTCCGCTGGAAAGCTGCACGCTCAGTGCCAGTCTTCTGCAGCTTCTTTCTTCACGTTTCAGCAGCTAGCACGCTCTCCGTGTGCTGGAGAAGCGGCAGAGGCTTCCTTGCCGGAGAAGCGGCACCTTCGCCGGCAGAGAGCATCCTGCCGGCCGCGGTGCGCTCCGGAGCGGGGGCTTGTGCCGAAAGAGGCCGGCAACAGGCGCTTACCTTCGGACAGCTCCGGATCGCCGTCTAATGCGTCTCTTGTCGCCTACACGGCAGGGAAAAGCTTTTCCACTCTGTCTAGGAAGGAGAAAGTGTGCCAGCACAGCAAATGCCTCCCGGACTTTCCCTGCAATTCAGCAAGTGCTTTGCAGCTTGAAATTGGAAGGAAAGCCTCAGATTTAGCAGCCAGAGCTTCAGGAGGAGCAGCAGCGAGCACAGCATCGGTTTTGCAGCAGCTCCTTCCATGTGCATGTTTTTGGGAGTGGAAAGGCTTGCAGAGTGTTAAAGTAGCTTTTTCTCTCCGCTGGAAAGCTGCACGCTCAGTGCCAGTCTTCTGCAGCTTCTTTCTTCACGTTTCAGCAGCTAGCACGCTCTCCGTGTGCTGGAGAAGCGGCAGAGGCTTCCTTGCCGGAGAAGCGGCACCTTCGCCGGCAGAGAGCATCCTGCCGGCCGCGGTGCGCTCCGGAGCGGGGGCTTGTGCCGAAAGAGGCCGGCAACAGGCGCTTACCTTCGGACAGCTCCGGATCGCCGTCTAATGCGTCTCTTGTCGCCTACACGGCAGGGAAAAGCTTTTCCACTCTGTCTAGGAAGGAGAAAGTGTGCCAGCACAGCAAATGCCTCCCGGACTTTCCCTGCAATTCAGCAAGTGCTTTGCAGCTTGAAATTGGAAGGAAAGCCTCAGATTTAGCAGCCAGAGCTTCAGGAGGAGCAGCAGCGAGCACAGCATCGGTTTTGCAGCAGCTCCTTCCATGTGCATGTTTTTGGGAGTGGAAAGGCTTGCAGAGTGTTAAAGTAGCTTTTTCTCTCCGCTGGAAAGCTGCACGCTCAGTGCCAGTCTTCTGCAGCTTCTTTCTTCACGTTTCAGCAGCTAGCACGCTCTCCGTGTGCTGGAGAAGCGGCAGAGGCTTCCTTGCCGGAGAAGCGGCACCTTCGCCGGCAGAGAGCATCCTGCCGGCCGCGGTGCGCTCCGGAGCGGGGGCTTGTGCCGAAAGAGGCCGGCAACAGGCGCTTACCTTCGGACAGCTCCGGATCGCCGTCTAATGCGTCTCTTGTCGCCTACACGGCAGGGAAAAGCTTTTCCACTCTGTCTAGGAAGGAGAAAGTGTGCCAGCACAGCAAATGCCTCCCGGACTTTCCCTGCAATTCAGCAAGTGCTTTGCAGCTTGAAATTGGAAGGAAAGCCTCAGATTTAGCAGCCAGAGCTTCAGGAGGAGCAGCAGCGAGCACAGCATCGGTTTTGCAGCAGCTCCTTCCATGTGCATGTTTTTGGGAGTGGAAAGGCTTGCAGAGTGTTAAAGTAGCTTTTTCTCTCCGCTGGAAAGCTGCACGCTCAGTGCCAGTCTTCTGCAGCTTCTTTCTTCACGTTTCAGCAGCTAGCACGCTCTCCGTGTCCTGGAGAAGCGGCAGAGGCTTCCTTGCCGGAGAAGCGGCACCTTCGCCGGCAGAGAGCATCCTGCCGGCCGCGGTGCGCTCCGGAGCGGGGGCTTGTGCCGAAAGAGGCCGGCAACAGGCGCTTACCTTCGGACAGCTCCGGATCGCCGTCTAATGCGTCTCTTGTCGCCTACACGGCAGGGAAAAGCTTTTCCACTCTGTCTAGGAAGGAGAAAGTGTGCCAGTACAGCAAATGCCTCCCGGACTTTCCCTGGAATTCAGCAAGTGCTTTGCAGCTTGAAATTGGAAGGAAAGCCTCAGATTTAGCAGCCAGAGCTTCAGGAGGAGCAGCAGCGAGCACAGCATCGGTTTTGCAGCAGCTCCTTCCATGTGCATGTTTTTGGGAGTGGAAAGGCTTGCAGAGTGTTAAAGTAGCTTTTTCTCTCCGTTGGAAAGCTGCACGCTCAGTGCCAGTCTTCTGCAGCTTCTTTCTTCACGTTTCAGCAGCTAGCACGCTCTCCGTGTGCTGGAGAAGCGGCAGAGGCTTCCTTGCCGGAGAAGCGGCACCTTCGCCGGCAGAGAGCATCCTGCC